>NC_042619.1:43539000-44142720 GCF_901001135.1 Rhinatrema bivittatum
CGGGGATCCACAGCAAGAAATGGCATTAACCAATGAGCCTGGGAAGAAAGCCACAGTTTTGTTTCCTAATCAAATTTATAGCACTGAATGGGAATGAAGTGTCAAACCTGTCTGGTAAATAATCAAATTTTTGACTTGGAGAAGTTAAGTTCAATGTTCTGATTTCAGGCTGTGATGGAAGTTCAGACGTTGCGACCCTCATACTGGAAATTCCTTTTGCGATTGACGAAGGGCAGGTAAGTACCCAAGGCTGGAAAGTACATCTTCTTGGCACTTTTAGAAAAGCTTTTGTCATTGGAAGGAGTCAAGGGAAATGGCCTACCTTCCCCAAAAATATTTGCCTGCCTTCCAGTGTTCCAAGAATCTTTTGGACACTTCTGTACCATTTGTGTTGCTTCTTCTTTGTGAAATACAAGTAAAATGGACCTACACCTTTCTTCTGATGGAGATAATGGTGGACTAGGCTAAAACCTAATTTTAGAGTTGAGCTTCTGTAGTAAGCCAATTGTATACAAACTCCTTATAAGGACATGACCTCAGCGAGCTGACAAAATAGCACACGTGAGTATTCTCTAAGGATTTACTTGCTTAAAACTGGGTTTTACATGTGTAAAGGTACTTTACTCGTGTAATTGGGCTTTTGAAAATTGCTACAATTTATGCCATTGAATTAATAGGTTTTACCTGCGTTAAGTGCACTTAACGTGCTTTTGGAAAATTGCTACAATAGTATGTTACATTTACATGTGTAGCTCCTTTGAAAATTTACCTGTAAACCTTTTCTGTGTATCAATACTGATTTATAGTCTGGCTGGCTGAAAAAGCAACATAAATGTATTGTAAGTTCTGCAGTAGAAAAAGATCCAGATCAAATCAGATTGCTTCTGTGTTACTGATTTTCAAAAGCAGCAGCCTGCCTGGGTTAACTTTAAAGGAAAGAAATCCAGTTTCTTAAAGTTCTGTGCAAACGTGCAGCACAGAAAGCAGACAAAATTTGTACTGAGACACAGCCCTGGCTCATTATTTTGTTTGCCCTGTCACTTTATTCATTGTGCCACAGATGAGGATTACAGATGAGTAATGTCCAGCAGAGTTCCCCATACAGTTCCTGATAATATCAGGATTGTCAAACATGTCTGCTCTTGGTCATTTATTGTTGTGTTTTTTGTTTGGGTGTTTTTTTAAAGTGGTAAACCTGGTGCCAAATCAAAAAATGGTCCAATTTGGATGATCTGTGGCAGGAAACCCTGCCAAAGTTTAGTTTATGGAGAAACATTTGAGTGTGTAGTATTTTGTGACTAATAAAACTAGGCATTTTTATTGACAAATTGGCATATGATTGATGCTAGTATGTAGTAGGGTGTCCTTTAGGGCACAGCAACATGGCTTGTAGTCTTTCTAGAGCAGTGCTACTTACAAGTGCCGTACTTGTGGCATCCACCAAAATGTTTATGATTATATTTAATTGCATGACTTTTTCTTTTGTATAATATTTATAACTGATGGGAAAACATCCCGTATGAATATATTTTTTTAATCTGCATGGTTGTGATGTTCATGCTTGTATCATTTTGATCTCCTTCCTAGGTTTGGACTAATGAATAGGCGCGCCTTAGATGTTTTTGACACTGATGCATCAAGATACTTCAAAGATTTCCTACCAAAACTGGACCCAAGATACACAGTTATGCCCCCAGAACTGCCAATTGAGCTTTCTTGAAATGCCATTTCATAATTAAATGTGAACACGGTTATTGTCTTGAATGGTTTAACATAATAGTCAGAAGAGCACTTGTGCTCCAGTTCAGTAATATTTCAATAAGAAATGCTTTTTGTAATCAATCCAAAATTCTGAGGGTCTCTAGGAAGGGCGTGGCTTAATAATTAAGTTGCCCCCCACAACGGAAATAAATTATTTCTAGATCTCTTTGGTTGACAAAATAGTTGATTCTTGATTGAGTCATGTCACTGAACAACAAATAAGGAAGAGAATAGAAATGAAAACACCATTATATGGACTTAATATAATAAATATTAACATTGTCAAGCATCATTCTCTGCTTAATCACATATACTGGTAAATAAAACTTAAGATATTTGTAAGCATAGTAAATGAAATGGAATCAACTTCACCTTAAGCCTATGTGCTTTTGTTAACAGTTAACATGGTCATCTATGAAGGGGGTTAGTGTGCATCTTAGACAATGAAGGTTGATTTTACCTGTATGTTCTATACAGTCACTCTTTCAATTGTTTTCATGAACCTAACATTTGGCAAATTCTGCTCCAGTTCACATCAAGTCTTTCAATAGTCTTATAGCCTTCTTCATATAAAGTAGGTGCATTTGTCTTTGATATGTGAATGCAAAGAGAGGAAAGCCAATTAAAGCCAATGTGGATTGATTAGCATTTGCCACCTGAGACAACGGCTAGCTTTCTTTGAGTTCCATTAGAGAGCTCAGATAAATATACTTCAAGACAACGGCTAGCTTTCTTTGAGTTCCATTAGAGAGCTCAGATAAATATACTTCCAGAGGGAGAGCAGTGTTAGTAGGTAATAGCAGAAACAGCACATAGGCTCATAACACCTTGTAGACTAACGGATTTCTTAGGACATACATCTTTGAGGACAAGAATCTACTTTGTCAGATGCAGTCAATAGCTCATGCCTCAACAAATCTGGTAATGTATAAGATGCCGCCAACCTCTGTGTGGTTTATCCAGGTCATCTATTACTGGGAACTGTATTTAGAAATTTATATATTTTTTTATCTGATTTAGCTGCTGGAAGCTGTTATGGCACATTTTATATTTAATTACATTGGGGTAATGCTTAAGAGAGAAAATGTGAGTTGGAAAACTCATGTCAATCTAAATTTTCAGTGACTCTTTACATGTACTATAGGATTCTGCTTACACTTGCACATTTTAAAGGTTTCTCACTGGGCCCTAATACGAAATCACTGTGGGCATTGACTACATTTATGATGGAAGTTGGGACAGATTTGAATTTCTAATATTGTAAAATGTCTGATCACTTCAAAGAAGCACATAGTGTGAGACAAAAAAAGCACAGCAGCTCAGATGTGATTTAAGCAATCATAGAAGCAGCTAATTTGTGCATGTATGCCTGAGAACTGCCCATTTTCTGTCATTATCAGCAAGGTTTTATCATAAGTGTAAACAGAGAGATTTCTTCCAGTATCATGGCAGTAAGATGCTAGAACAAGAAGACGCCAGTGGCACCGTAGTGAGGGAAATATGAGTCGGCAAGGAGATTTTCAGTCAGTCAAAAGCCTTGGAAGATTCAGCATTGTGTGAAGTCCCAACCTGTGATTTGATGCTCTAGAAATGATATGGACCAAGAAAGCAGTAAGGAAGGCAATCTATGAACGCCGTGAGGGTAACAAAGTGGAATAGATGCCTGATGTCCTGATCAGAATACTTTATTTAAAGGAGACGTAGTATTATACAGCCGAGCACACTGTTTAATCCATGGTTGGAGGTGCGTTGTGTAGGCAAGTCCACAGCCCCTTATGCTATAACGGGATTAGCGCCTCTACAACTCGGGTCCAACATGCCACAAAATTAATAGCACTCATCACGTACAAATGCATGTCAATGAGGCTATTAGTTATTCACTCCACATGCAAAAAAAATGTGCGTCCAATCCACACATTTCTGAGCACCCCAAAAAGTTGTATAGAAAAGCAGAAAATATTGCTTTTCTGTACATCCTCTGACTTAATATTGTGGCGATATTAAGTCGGAGGAACGAAAAGTTTAAAAGATTTAAAAAAAAACAAAAAAAGTGCCGGCAGTCAGGTTAGGGAAACGGATGCTCAGTTAACCAGCGTCCGTTTCCCTAACCCGTGGCTGTGCGCTGGTTAGGAAATCAGATGCCGATAAATTCAGCGTCCGTTTTCTTAACCTGCAGACAGCCAACCTCTCCTTGGCAGCGCAACCCCTAATTTAAATATTGCATGGCGCCCCCAGGAGAGGTGCCTGGGCGCGCGTTAGGAAAGCGGGCGCTGAACACTCAGCGCTTGCTTTCGGCGCATTTTTTTTTTTGCATCAGCCCCGTTGTGCTGGAAAAACAACAGAAGATGCAATTAACTTCCTTACAAAGCAAACAAGGACAGGTTCAAGATAGCACTCACAATCCTTGTCAGGAGATTCAAAGGTCCAGGTGAGCATAGGAACAGGGCTCAAGACAGGATTCAAGGAAGCTTATTCTCATCTCATCTCATTGTGCCAATGGAGGCTCTCTGTCCCTTTGGATCAGTGAGGACTTCTCTGGGTGTGTCCAAGCCCTCAATTCCTAGAACTTCATAGCTATTGGTGCTCTCCTTAAAGAGTCCCTAGCCCGCTGTCCCTACAGCCACTGGTCTTGACATCTTGGCACGGAGGGATGGCATTATGGTGGTGCTCTTCTTCACTCTGACACACAGATTGGGTAAGACACTTGAGCATACTCTATACCACAATTTAAAAACTAAAAAAAAAACAAACAAACAAAAAAAAACAACCCTTGTTTTGGTCTGATGATGGGAGTGTAGCTCTCAAATGCTAGTCAAGGGAATTATTATGTTAGTCCAATAAAAAGGAATTACCTTATATTTTGTTTGTTGACCCAAGTTTCTGCATTAAAAAAAATTGAGCTTTTTCTTGAGCAGCAGGCCTCAACATTTTTCCACATTATTTAATAAGCAGCTAAAACAAACAAACAAAAAAAACCCCTCTAAGGACCTCCCCTTTTAATTCATTTATATTTCTATCCAAAGTTTCTGAAACAACCTCCTACTCAATAACTCTCCCTTTTCTTGATCTAAATAAATATGGGTCTGACTGTGCTGATAATTATTAGTAGCCGATTCAGACATCATGTGGATATATGTAAAGTATAATTATAATTAAGGGAAGAAGGATTTTTTTGGGTAGGGCCTGGCAGTTTCCTCTGGTTCTTTTAGGCATCTTTTAGGTAATTTTAACACCCCTTCTGTTTAGTCATCACAGCAGTAGTTTTCATTCAGAGGCCATACACTCTGCAGTTCCTGAGTGTGGCCACTAGGTGTCAGGAAGGAAGTTTTTAAAGGCTGTGGCTGTAATAAAAGGCACACACATTTATTCCAAAAAAGTATAGCAATAAAACAATATACCAAGACATAAACAAGCTGAGTCACTTAAGTGTGCTACCACACAATATTTACTGTGGTGCCCATTATTTCTAATTTGACCTGTTTATTAATAATATCCATTATCATGCTAGTGTACTTTGGTGAACCTGCCCAAAAGAAATATATTCTAGGAATAAGATTCAAATAGGAAGAAATAGAGATAAGTTATGTGTAGACATAGAAACATGATGGCAGAACAAGAGCATATGGCCTATGTAATCTGCCCTCCCACTTCTACCTAACTAATGTAACTTTACAATTGTTATGATCCAGAGGTACAAAGAGTGCATGAAAGAGGGAGAAATCACTGGAGGGAGTGGATTTGCTGCACTCTGTTAAAGAGGCATACAATAATGAAGTCTTCTTTTTCTTTAGCACAAGAAATACATACTGAATGTGCTCTGCCTCATAGCACAGATCAGTGCGTCTTTTTAAATGGCCTTAAATGCAATATTATGTATTCACTACCAATTAAAGCTGAACTAGTCAATGCATGAATTTGCTCACAAAAGCCTCTTTGGAAAAATGGACATTTTTTTGATTGTATGAAGGCATTATTTAAAACAGAAAAATGTCTGTCTTTACCTGCAGGAATAATTGTATTTCTTTGTGCTGATATATATTTTTTTTAGTTGGAGGCCTGGGGTTGCTTTTCCTCCTTTTCTTTTCTGCCTAAAGCCCTAGACCTTGCTCCTCATCTGCTTTTGGCAATACAAACTTACATTCCATATTGCAAGAATGGCTACACTCAGGGGAGAAATCTGAGATATGAACAATTCTCAGCTATAGTACTTAACAATATCCTACTGGTAATTCTGAGATATATGTGATGACACTGATTCGATGCCTAGAGAAGTAGATGATCACTGTGAGATCCATATTCAGATGTGGGCTGGCTAGTAAAGCTATCCAGATGCACTTAATCTGTATACTTTTTCTGGGATATTTAGCAGTGCAGCTACACCACTGAAATGTACTCAGCTATATTAGAGTTATCCAGGTAAGTCTATCCAGCTAACTTTAGGATTTGGCTGAAAATCGGCATTTATCAGATTAACTTGGCCAGATAGCCAGCTCTGCCCTGGAGCACCCCGATCTAGCCGGATAACTTCAGCCAGATAAACAATTATCTGGCTTTCTGGGCTGGTCAGTGTAGCAGGATTTTCAGAATCTACCATTGGTCTGGATAAGTCCGAACTTAGCCAAACAAATGGTGCTGAATATGGACCTCCGTATACCTCACTCAGAGTTGAGTGAAATTGAACTTTAATCGAACCAGAACACAAGGACCTCTTTTTATCACATTGTAGTTAGTAAGAGACTTTACATTTGATAGTGAAGTTATTGTACCTTCTACTTCTCTGTGCTAATTTATTTGTATAGTAACAGTTCTTGCTCAAAAGGAAACTAAATGGTTACTGAAACTATATCTTCATTATAAAACTAATGAATGCTAAGGTCCTTGCTGCAGGTAATGTGATTTATTATTTATTTTTAAGAAAGTATGCTTGGAGAATCATCTTAATGTTCCTCAAAGAGACTGTTTTTCAGACTGATACCCAAATTACCCTTTATATCATGAAGAATATTGTGGTTTCCTAATGAGTGCTACTTTGACTTTTGAGGAGGTTATAGACATAGATTGCATTTCTCTGTTGAAGAAATCACAGCTCAGTGCTATGACTCCTGCTTTCACTCCAGACAGATGTGATGTAATCTTAACAGCACACGCCTCTAATGGCTAAGTTAACTGATGTAATCCCCAGGCTAGTAGTCTTGGATAGAAGATTTCAAAGTCACATATTTCAACTACAGTCTCTCCTAATGCACTTCCCTTGATATTACAATATAATAGTGTTCAGAATTTCCTGAGCAGAGGAAGATAGGCTCTTTGCATTGCAAGTAGTAGATCCCCAGTAAAGTACATTACAGACAGCTTTGATATCACAGCATCCATACGCATTCAAATGAAAACAGCAGCAAAAATTATGCTGAAAGCAGTGATGATTTCCAACAATACTTTTACTGAAAGATAATACAATGGGATTTTTTTTTTTTACGCCTTGATTTGTTCTGTTGTAATGATGTTACACCAATACCTCTTAATAAATCTGTGATTTGCTTTGGTCTGCTAAGTCTCTGAGATGTTACAGCCAATTTATCAGTAAATCCACTGTTGATATTATTTCAGATATGGTCATTTATCTCCTACCTCATTTAACAGGTTTTTTTGTTTTGTTTTTTAAATCTCATTCTAGTTCCTAATTGGTACTTATTACACTTCTCTACTCTCATATTCTCCAATAGATGTAACTGAGCCATTGAAGGGTTCACAGTGACTCCTCGTTCCTCTCCTTTCCTTTTTGAGCAACAGTAAGTCATCCCTCCTTATGGATACAGGTAATCCCAGGTTCCTTCTAGTAGAGGGGAAACTCTCGTTTAGATGTTATAGCAAAAATAAAGAACTAAGTCCCTAATTAATGGGGAATCCAGCAGAGGTAAAGAAGGACCAAAAAAAAAAAATCATATAATCTACAGAAGTCCAATACAAAAAGGGGGGTAGGGAGGATGAAAGAAAAACCTCCATATCCATAAAATAAGTCTCCATGGAGACCTCACCCAAACAAACTTAAATCCAGGGGCCAGCCTGCTGCCTCTGAAAGGGTAACCTAAAATGCATACTGGAAAATGGTAGTCAAAACTTATATATCAAGCAATGTCATTCACCCACACCTTTATCATGTCTTCTTCTAAAGCAAGACTTGGTTTAACCTTAACCTGGTAGAGAACCAAGGAGTATCTACACTCTTCCCCTTTTTGAAAATTGGGACAGAAGTCAAAAATGTATTGTTCATGTAAGTCTTGCCTGCTGTTCTTTGAGACTGATCCCTCCTGACCCAGTTTATGAAACACAGTCCATGCCAGGGAACTTTGAATACCAGTTGCTAGTATTTGAACTGTTTCTTTGATGAAGTTATTAAAAGTATATATTTTGAAAATCTTATTAAAATTTGTGGACTTTAATTCATTGCCAACTCACTGTTGCTATATCCACAAAACAATGCACAGGTACCAAAGCTCAAAACAACAACAAAAAGAGTACTATATTCATATCCTACTCACTTCAGGCTGCAGTCCTTCAGTCTATTCTATATCCAGCACAGAATTAAGAACAATGCAAATAGATACCTATCCTAAGTTAATTCTTCCCAAATAATGGAAGTATATGGAAAAAGACACAAACAAAACATGTATGGGAATTCATGATATTTACGGAAACCCTTCAAAAATCCATTTCACTGAAAATTGCCATACAGTTGGACAATCATCCAGTTGTCTCTGTGATGAGGATTTACTATCATGGACATGCATCAACCTGGTGCCAAATACAAGCATCAAGACCTTCTGTACTGTGCTCCACTCCCTAAATAGGACATCAAACCAGTCGTTAAATGGTATAGCAACACAAAATAGCACTCCTGCCGCCAAGCCCCATAGGTGGAGTATCAAATCTTCAATCTCTATTCTAAGTTCCCTGCACTCACTGCTCTAGATATCCATTCTGCAAGTTCTCAATCCTCTCTTTGGTCTGAATTTGATTATACCTTGCAACCAAAAATATTGCAAACAATTGCATCATTAAACTCATCAACCTCCCACTGAACCCTTACTTTACTGATCTCTTGAAAGTAATTTCCTGCGAATATATATTGCAGGTAACTTCAGTAGTTAATTCATTTGTTTTCAGGCTCTCTTCCAGTCTTTATCCATCCAATCCTAAAAAAACTAAATGCAGGTTACACTAATTTTCAGAACTTCTATCCCATCTCTTCTCTGCCCTTCCTTTCTAAAATAATCGAATCAACAGTTTTTAAACAACTCACACAATTCCTTGACAAACATTCAGTGCTGGGACCAATATCAATTTGGCTTCAGGAGATTCCATAATACAGAAACCCTCCTGCTTTCTACCACCAACATCATTCACAGGAGCTATGTTACAGTGATTGGCCCAAAGGCCTTAAACAAATGCTAAAACACTTTAAAAAGGCGAAAGAACAGTGAAACACATGGAAGGGTTGAATGGAAATATAAATGAATGAGTTGAAGGTGCTGGTTCCGGTCAAGGTAAGGGAAACGAAAATGTAGAGTTGCATTAAAATTGTAGCTGCACCATGGTTATTTAAGCAGCATTATTAATTAATGAGAGACTGAAGAAAAATAAAGAATGCCTGACTGGATTGGTACACAGTGAAGGACAAGTGGATTACCTTAATTGCCTGAAATCCAAACACCTAAGACAGCCCTGCTCAGAAAGACAGAACAGGAGGGGCCAATTACAATACCGCAACTAGTTAGCTTGTCAATAAAAGCTAACAAGAGATTGTGTGTAATTGAAAAAAAAGCAGGCAACAGCTACACCCAACCTTTTGATGCAATCCTAGTCAGAATGAAGTTGCCTGAATAACGACAATGGGAACAAAGAAGTGTTTAACTATAGCCAAAAAAGAAACTGCCCATTACAAATGTGATACATTTCAGGTTGCCAGTGCTTGCAAGTGAATGAGTAGCAGCATTGTTCTTTCTCTTAGAGTAGGGCTATACTGATTATCTTTTTTTTTTTTAATTAGAAAAATACAGTCTCAATAAGCCGTCATGGAGCATTCACTGATGGAACTCATCACATTTAGTTGGCGGAAGTGTCTTGGTGCAGGGAGGTAGTTTTTCTTTGGTTTTGTTATAGAACAGGTTAGTAGGGAGAAGATCCGGAAGGGAATACATGAAGAGGACTGACCAGAAACAGATCTGGTGAAGAAAAGCAACAAGATAAGTGTATACACTCAGACAAAAATAGCCAGGCCTGAGCTAATGCGCATATAAAAGACTAACAAATAAACAAACACGAAAAAAGAAAGGAGATAGGTAAGATCAGTAAAGGAAAGAGTACAGAGAAAAAGAAAAAGCTCAAAAAGAGAATAGAAACAGATGACAGACAAAATTAAAATTGTCATACTAGCTTCAAAAAGAGTTCCGGAGCAAGAGATTCTTCATATACCTAAAAGATATAACAAAAAAACATAAAGATTAATTTCTTACATTATTTTAAGGGAAAGTAAAGTTAATTTACGCTTTTTTCCCATAGAAATAAAATGGAAAAAAACCTTTAGTAAATAGACTGTAAAGATTGAAGGTATAAGTACTTATCTGATAGCATTCATTCAGTTGCTTTCATGGCAAAGTCTGTGTTTTTTTGGAAGTTCTGTTCTAAAGTTAAATTATTCCCCTTCCAAGCCTGGGAGTAATTGCCTGGGTTGCAGGCCCCTTTTCCCTCGTGGAAGACTCAGGTGGGAGGAAGTCACTAAATTGCTCCCCTGTGGGACAACACCTGAGAGCCAAGGTTGCACACAACTATACACCCATTGACATAAAACATATCGGTCATGACAGCTGTCTTCTTCCCCACAGAGGCAGAAGTTTATACCTGATCAACTAGCTGTTAATGTGGATCAGCTCACGTGTCTCTCGCTCCATGCGACCCGCTCTCTGGTCCTCATGCTATTCACATTGGAATAGCGATGTCATCAACGTGCCAAGTGCAATGACACTGCGCATCAAGCTGTGGCTTCAAATTGGCCAGTAGATAAACGTAAGTAAGGTATTCGCTCTCACATGCGTAGTACGATGGACTTTGAGCTCCTTTTTGTGCACTTCCAATCAGCTCGGGTTCCATGGCAGGAACAGTGGCCATCTTAAATCAATATCACACATCACAAAACACAGCAATTTCTATGAAAAAAGCGGTGAAATCATACTAAAAGTCCAAAAAAAGTAGTAAAATCAAAATGTTTGCTGGAGCAATGCAAAGCAGGGTCCCTGTTCAGGTGCCAAAAATATGTAATCCCCAGCTAGAAGTGTGTCCAGGATTTTCGGAGCAGGAGGAAGATAGATCTTCTAGGTCATATGCATTGCAAGTAGTAGATCCTCAGTAAAATATAGACAGCATTGATAATCACAACACTAATAAATGCTCATATTAAAAGGGCAGCAAAAACTACCCTGAAAGCAGTGATGGTTTCCAACAATGCTTTTACTGAAAGATAATGCAGTAGATGGGATTTTTCTTTACAGCTTGATTTGTTCCATTGTAATGATATTACACCAATACCTCCTAATAAATCTATGTTCTCCTTTGGTCTGTTCAGTCTCTTGAGATGTTAACAGCCAACTTATCAGTAAATCCACTGTAAATGTTATTTCAAATACACAATCATTTATTTCTTAGCTCATCTAGCAGTTTTTTTTTAAATCTCCTTTGGTCCTTATTTCAGTCCTCTATTCCCATGTATGATGATCCCTCTCTCCCCTCTCCTTCCTTCCTCTATGAACAGTAATTCATCCCTTCTTATGGATACAGTTGATCCCAGGTTCCTTCTCGGGAAGGAAACCTCGCCTTTAGATGTTTTAGCCAAATAAAGAACGGAACCCAGCAGAAGGACCAAAAATAATAATAATAATAATAATCGTATAAGCTACAGAAATCCGACATAAAATGGGGATAGGGTAGGTGGAAGAAAAACTCCCATATCCATAAACATAAGAATCTCCATGGAAGTTTATATTTGAACATTTTTATATGTACTGCCCTTCGTTAATATAAAAAATTCATACTGGCAAACCTTTTGTTCCTCTAAATTGCATGATTTAAATGTTTGGCCAAATGGAAAATGACTACATCTAGTAAGAATATCCAGCACAGTACTAACAAAGCGTTTATCCTGTTTTTATTTCAATTATACATGTAAGCAATAAGCTGTTTAGAAAAAGTGGAAAACTTCTAACAAATATTGTTTTACAGCTTGTAATGCTAAAATATAAATTCATGTTAAAATGTTAGGTTGAATTCATTTCTTTGTTGTGGCGAGGCCAGAAAGTCGTACAGATTCCTTTCATTCTTACAGAACTGTGGTCATGATCTAAATATCCTGAACAATCCCTCATTACAGTGCAGTCAAGGACCAGTCTGAGTTTTGTAAATCTGTGTGCCCAACTAGGAAAAAATAGCCAAAAACGAGACTGTGCTCTCCTACAGAAAATGGCTCTTTGCTTTGGTAATAAAATCTGTGCTCCCAAGATCACAGTGTACATGACTGAATGTTCAGCTGCAATTATAGTGCTTTGATTAATAAATTATGAGAAGCCTGAAATATTTCATGAAATATGCTCAGCATGCATACATTTAACACCTGTAATTTTCCATGCTGATTTTACAGCATATGACTAAATACCCCACCGTTTGCCAAAGGCAACCTTAGGTAAAGTACAGTCTATAGCAGTGATTCCCAAACCAGTCCTGGAGGACCCCTAGCCATTTGGGTTTTCCAGATAATTCCAATGAATATGCATGAGATAAATCTGCATGCAGCGGAGGCATTGAATGCAAATCTATCTCATGCCTATTCATTGTAGATATCCTGAAATCCTGACTGGCTTGGGGTTTTCCAGGACAGGTTTGAAACCACCGGTCTATAGTATAATATTATGAAAGGACCATTAGTATATTATACTAGGGGTGGAAAGAAGAAAAATTTGTTTTGTTTCTTATTTTGGAGGTTTGGTTTTTCACGAATTTTGTTTTGGCCAATGTTTATTTAATTTATTTAGTTAAAAAAAACAACCCAAAATAAACATTGAAAAAAATCCCAAAAAAGGAGAAAAGGAAACGAGGCCTCCTGAGGTCTCCCATCCATCTGTCTGAAAACATGCCGGGGCCAGGATCTTCCCCAGCACCCACTTACCTGGTCCGGGGGAGATCTGAAGACAAGGCCTAGGCTCAGGCTGAAGCCTGGGCCTTGCATAGGGCATAGGCCAAGGTTGCAGTGAATTACCTTAACCTAGACCTATGCAAGAAAGAGACTTCAGCTTGGGCCTAAGTGTCAGGATGGTTCTGACACCTAGGACCAGGCAGAAGCTTTCAGCCTTGCGATGACCTAGGCTGTAGTAGGTCACCGCAACCTCTGTCTAGGCCCTATGCAAAGCCCAGTATTCAAGGCCTGGACCCGATGACTGGAACGTGATCTAGTCCAGGGCCCAGACCACGCCCAATGCTTTGGCCTAATCCAGAGACTGGATCCCGATGCCGGAGCCTCAGCCAACACCCGACCAGGAGGAGGCTTAGTCCTGATGCCTGGGCTTTGCCCTAGGCCGGGCCCCAGGACCAGTTCCAGTGCCATGACCCAGTCTGGAGATTGGATCCTAATGCTGGGGCCTTGGCCCGAACTTGGGCCTGAAACCAGAATCTGATGCCTGGGCCTTGGCCTAGGCCAGGGTCCAGGCCCAATGCTGCAACGCGGTCCAGAGACTGGGTCTCATCACTGGGGCCTCAGCCTGGGCCCAGGCCAATGCTGTGACCCAGTCTGGAGCCTGGGTCCTGATGCCAGGGCCTTGACCCAGGCTTGACCCAGAAGCCAGGCCCGATGCCAGGGCTCAGACCAGGGTCAGGCCCAGGCCCAGCACTCAGTCCTCATAGGTCTTCTGTCTTCTTTCTTCATCTGGGACTCAGCCTTCATCTGGGACTCAGCCTTCAGCCTCTCCAGTTGAGTTCTCATCTCTTAGGTTTGAGCTTCATGAGTATTAGGTTCCTCTTCAATAGTCTTCCTTAAGTTAGCCATTTCTTGTTTATACTTTGTACCATGCTCCCATTTAACTGCAGTAGTGTCCACAGCATCCTTTGGTTATAACTTTATGGACTCCAACTCCTTTACTAACTGGTCAGGCCCTTCTATGAGTTCTGCTTGAGTCCATTCACTCACCTGAGGCTTAGCTTGGGACTCCTTCAAGCTCACTTCAGCTGTTTTCCATTCCTCAGCTACCTCTTTCCACATTAACTTGATGTCTAGATTCCTCTGGTGGGTCTCTTGTAAGTCATTCCGGAGTTGTGCCACCTCTTCACAGATTGCCGTATTGTTGTTAAGGAAGTATGGTAATATCAGATTTAACTGCTCTTGCAATCCCATCTCATGTTTTAACCGTCTTGGGACTTCCTTTAACTGTAAATCCACCTCTCTCTATACTCAGTTTCTGCCGGTTGGTGGGCAAGGGTCTCCCTTTCAGAGTCCATCATTTCCCTTTTTCTCAGCTCGGTCCTTCAGGGTTTGCCCTGTTTTTTAGCTTGACTGCTTGAGGATAATTTTTCTTCATCTACTTTAGTACTTGCCCTAAATTTATTTTCCTTCTTTCTTCCCTTTGGATCAAGGTCTCTGTGTTTTCAGACTGTCCTCTTTCTTTCTCTCTATCTTCTCTAACTTTGCCCTTTTGTTTAATATTTTTTGGACCTAACTCTGTGACACAATCCTTCTGCTTGGTAATAGCTACACCCTGCTTCTGCGAAGTTATGCCCATCTGGAAAACAGTCACAGAAAATTTCTACCCTCTTATTCCCCTCCCATTTTTCCTAGTGCTTACCAAGGAGCTCCACTTCCTCCTTGGGGTCTACTGAAAGACAAGACCCTATCAAGGAACCTGGTTTTCTGAAAGAAGACAGTGAAAAGGAAAAACATATCCCCTTTTTATCCCATCCTACTGAGACCCTTTCCTGGTTCCTGAGTTCTCTTGTCCCCTACCACCACAGTTGGTCTGCCTAGTTCCAGGTTGTGGAATAAAACCTGGAACTAGGTTTCAGATTGTGAATAAAATGGGCATCTTGATTGCTCCACGGCTCTCAGGTCCATGTAGTCTGCTCCTGAAGATCCCTTCCTGGTTCTCTCATCAGTCTGGTCTGACTTGGAACCCCACTCTGGATTGTTTGTGCTAGTCTCTGCTGTCCTTCCTTATACAGCAGCTTTAGACACTCCTGGACTCTTTTCTCCAGTGTCTCTCTCATTCACTGCAGCTTTGGTCTGTTCTGAATGGAGTCGTTAGAAGCAATCCCACTGCAGCCACCACTTGTGGGAGTCCCTTTATAGGTTTTTCCTCTTTTATACTAATATCTGAGTTGTTTCTTTTGTAAAATAACTCCTCAGACTGCAAAACTTTGCCTTAACACAGATTTATTGGACATTTGTTCTCATTGTGCACTTTCTGAGAGTGACAGCCCAGTTCTCATAAACATAATGGGTTTGCAGCAAGCAAGCAAGCACAACAGTTTCAATTACTGGTTTACTTTAGCCTTTCCCAGGTCATGCTCTCTAGCTAGATTTTCTGGCTCGGCTTTACTGGTTCTGCTTTTCTATGGCTTGGGGCTATTCTTAGCTTGGCTCCTTTGACACCTTACTTCAGGAATTCTCAACTTTCCAACTGCCTTCAGACTGTCACAGCTTCCTGTTTCCTCACAGTCTGGACTCACCCAATTTTGTTTTTAAGATGGACCTATCTTAATCTTTTGTTAAGGGTGGATTCTCTTACCATAACATTGTGCCTTATGCATTTAGAAATGTATACAGTGTTAGAAAACTGTGAAACTTTTGCTTGGAAATTCATTTTCATTACGAAAATAAATGTGGATTTGTCGTTTACATGCTCGTGTGTGTTAATGCCTTTCTCCTCTGTGTCTTGTTTCTGTGTTTCCCTTGTCCTCTACGCCACATCTCCCATAACACCTCCTGTTGCAGAAACTCCACCTGTAATTCCCAATTCATCTTGTTAGCTCAGTCTATTAAATAGAATTCTAACTAAAGAGTCAATACCTGGTCTGAGGAAGTTTTTAAAAATTAAGATTTAGCAAGCACATGCTAAATAATGGGTGGAGAAGGCCATGTTTTGGCTGCTCCTGCTAAAGCCTAATTTGCATATGGTATCAAATCACATACATAAGGGTACACACTAATTTTAGCACCTAGCCACTAATGTCTTCTGAGATTACTCTAGCATGCACACTAAGGCCTTAGTAAATAGCAATGCTGTTTTTTTGTGCATGTTAAGTTTTAGTTTAACTAACAGTGGGATTTATCATATTATTCTTGCCATTAATATATTAATACTGCTGGCAACTTGCCATTAATATATTAATACTGCTGGCAACTTGTTTCTCACAACTACAGTGGTGTTTTCACAGCTACTGCCATCTTGACCTCTCCCATATACATTTATCTTATTTCGAAAAAGAGAATGTAGGAAGCCACAATCAGTGGTTTTCCAATAAGCAACATTCATCATTTTCCCACAACCAACATCGCTTTATTTCTTGGTTTTCTTTTCAAAAGATAATTTTGCATTGACCAGCATTAATATCCACTAAAGAAATTAAATCTAGAATCCAGATGACAAGATGTTTGTACTTCTCCTGTAACCCTTCGAAGAGATTCACCCAGACTAGGTGGAAGATTGGAAAAAAAAAATCCTTCTCATCCAAATGGCCTAGCTCAATAAGTTTATCTCTCTATTTGTAAATGTTACATGATAATTTGCTATGGATGACTTCCTGTTTAGTTAGCATTGAAATGTAAGTTATTGTGAAGATTTTTGCAGCTGGCCAGATTTTATAATATCTCAGAATTGTGGAATCTGAAACTGTCAGCATGTCAACTGTACGCTACATTCAATATTTTCTGGCAAACAATTCCAAATTAGGTATTGCAGAAAAGTTCTCCTGATTGGAAAAAAAAAAAACCCAACATTTTTATTGCTTTCTTCCCCCATCCCCACTCCCAGGTTAAGATGAGTTACCTCTTGCTGCTTTGCTGGCGATGGCTTAAGGAGTTGGTCTAACCATATAATGTCAAGTGTCTAGCAGACTTTAACCACAAGATTTTATTCTCTTCTAGTTTGCACTTTTCTCCCTTACGCACAGAGTCACTGGAAGGGCAAAATGGGCGCCTGGCCCCTAGAGGGAGATCAACATCAGAGGGGACCCCCCTTTGACCACCCAAGGCACCAATCAGCTCGGCGATGGCTCTGCATATACATACTACACTTGTTTGCTGCGTGCAGCTTTGAAAAATCATTTCAGTGGTGTGATTCTGATTTTTAATGTGTGTTTCCCGATGGTCACTATGGGGATAATTTTATTGCAGCTCAGAACAATTTGCAAGCTTCTACAGGTGCACATTACACCACTTTTCAAAGTGAACTGATGTGCTTAAGTTTTTTCTTTGACAATTCTCTCAGCAAAACTTTCTGCAGATGTTAAACCTGATCATTTGTGTGGGGAGTTTTCCCAAAAAAATGTACATGCAGGTTTTGCAGAATGGAAAAGTATAAATCCAAACCCTACCCAGATTCCACTACCTGGAATGCCTCTCCACTCTGTGCATAAAATGGCGTGCATATAGGTAGCATGTGCATAATTTTATGCACTTATATCGGGCAGGCAATTTTCAAAGGGGCCATTTCTGTGGGCAATGAAGTGTTTTACCCACAGCAGTTCTTTTCAAAATTCCCTTCCTACTGTTCTGATAAAATGGGATGTCTGTGTTTGGCTTTAAAGGGCCCTGATATACCCCTTTTCTAACCACTCTGCCTAAGCAAGATTCATTTTTCAGGTTCAGCCCACACCACCAGGTCATGGTATGGGAGATCAACTGTGCTGTATCTGTCATTAGCTAAGGAAAAATTCCAAGAAAGATGAGTGAGTGAGTGAGAGAGAAGGTGAAAAATCTTATGATGATAATATAAATGAATGTAACATTTTGTCTGGCCGCAGAAAGGCTCCGCGACCAGTGGCACCTACCTCGAGTACCACTGAGGCAAGGATGCCACCATCTCATGCCAGGCCACTCTTGCCGTGCCTTTCCCTAGATGCGAGCACACACACTTTCTTCATTTATTGGCCCCATGGTTGGAAAGTCATGCCAGTGCCCCCCCCCCCCCCGCCCCCCGATGATGTCAGCGTGGCTAGATATTTAAACACCAGCCACGCTGTAGCCTAGTGCCTCAGTGACAGGTCCTCTTGTCTTGCAGTGGGTGTTGCTATGTTCCTGTGCCTTGTTGTCCTGTTTTGCCTCATTTTCCCATCTGGTCCTGCTTGCCTTATTTATCTGCTGTGCTTTCTTCTTGTGCTCCTGCCTTGCTCTGACTCTTTATTGCCTTTCCTTCTCTGCCTACCCTGTCCTGTTCCTCTGTGTCCTGTCTTGCCTTGTCTTGTGTGTCTTGGCTGATTCTTCACTTCTGACTTCTGTTTTGGATTCTTTCTTCACTCCTGGATTACCGCCTGACCTGACCCTTGTCCTGAACCTGGCTATTGTCTGCTCACTGCCTGCCCTGACTACTGCCTCTATCTTGAATTCATCTGACCACGACTTACAGGACTTTTGCCTAAGCCCTGCTGGCCCTTGGACTATAAGGGTTCAACCTGTGGGGGATCAGGGCTGGTATAGATGAAGCTCCAGCTCCTGTCCCAGTAAGAGCAAGTCTACCTATTGTTGGTGTGGCCTAGCGGGTTCACCTACTAGGCTGTGGCAACCATGCCACACTCCAAGGGCTCATATCTGTGATGATGAAAAAATAAAGAATGAGATATTGACTTATTTTAAAACTTTTTGAATTAAAGTTTGTATTGATTTCAAACAATTCAAGAATTTTTTTGCCGTGCATCAATAAAGTACTCAAACTCTTACTTTAACGTTGCTTGTGTGGGTCTCCTTATTACATTTGTGTGGTGTTCATAACTTGCCTATGCCCTTTCTTTATGTCAAAGAAAACAAAGAGGTAGGCGATCTATGATAGCCGTCAGGAAAACAAAAAAGAATAGATGCCTCAATCTTTTCCAATGTTTATTAAAATAGAGACGTGTTCTTAAAGTGCCCGACTCCGGCCGAGTTTCGCAGCTTGACAGCCACTGCCTCAGGGGCTACAATTAAACCAAATAATAGTCATATAATAATTACATCAATATTAAGATTAAAACAAAACAATAATTAACATCATTAAGATCTTGTGAATAATAAAAAGTTTTTATAAGATAATAAAAATCTTTTTTTATAAATATCACTAAGATCTCAGATATAAAAATTTTAAAAAAGATGATATTAATATTTAAATGGTGACAATAAACTCTTATGCAGAAGATAAAAGTGTATTCTCACAGGACAAGCAGGATGGTTGTCCTCACAAATGGGTGACATCGAGGATGGAGCCCACCACGGAAAACTTCTGTCAAAGTTTAAACAGAACTTTGACTGGCCCCTACTGGGCATGCCCAGCAAGGCACTGACCCTGCAGCCAGCAGGGGTCTCCCTTCAGTCTTCTTTTTTCCGCGCAGCAGTTGCCACGCGGTGAAAGGAGCTCTCTAACCACGTTCCTGACAGGAATTTGGAAATTAATTTCCTAAGAAAATTTGCCCCTCAGGGGTCTCCCTTCGACAAATTTTTTAGTCATCTTACGGAACCCGGTAAGTTTTTTGCCTTCTTCCATCGACTGCCGTCGATTTTGGCCCTTGAGGCCTGTGGGCACTTACCGATCCCCAGCCTAAATTTTGGCTTCCAGCCATGGCAACAGGGTTCCGTCGTTGTCCGGATTGTACCCGGACTATGTCCATCACAGACCCCCACAGGGTTTGTGTAATGTGTTTGGGTAGTGGGCATGATGTCCTGACTTGCACCAAATGTGCCTTAATGACACCCAAGGGTCGCAAAGCCAGGATGGAGAAGATGGGGCTCCTCTTCCATGCACGAACCCCAACGCCATCGATAGCATCGACGTCATCGGAACCGGCACCGTCGAAGTTGTACCATCATCGTCAACCCTCCGGTGACCGTCCGCCATCGATCGCTTCTCGGCCGTCGACTCCCGTCCCTTCCCCGGATGGGCAAGGGGATCGGAAAGAAAAGCACCGCCATCTACGGCATAAGTCTCGGCCTGTCGAGGATCCACAGCCATCGACCTCTGCTCAAGCCGAGCCACCGACAAAGAAGCCGCGAACAGACCGGACGCCCTCCACGTCTCGTTCGCCGGCATCGAGGAAACCCTCACCCTCTCGGGGTGTGGGGGCCGTGATCCCACCGGTTACGGTGGTCCCTCCGGCCCTGCCTCAGCCTCCCTCTCCCGTCGAGCCGGGTATGGTTACCCCTGGTCTCCGGGCAGAACTGGACCGGCTGGTCCAGGAGGCCATCGAGAAAGCGATGAAGAAATTACAACCTCCATCGGCACTGTCTCCGGCACCGGTTCCAGTGCCGCCCCCGGCACCGACGCCGGCACCGGCTTCGCCACCGAGGAGGGAACCGACCACCGAGCCGTTGATTCAAGCACTAGCACCGCTACTGAGCCGCATGGAGGCACTCATGACGGCCCTTCCATCGGTGATTCCAGTGCCATCGACAACACCACCGTCTCCGACTGGTTTCTCATCGGCAGGAGAAACACCGTTTCGAATTCCCCCTTCCGGGGTAGTTCCATCGGTACCTTCGGGTATATCTCCACCGATTTATCCTTCAGCTCCATCGATTCCGCGCCAGGCACCGATTCCATCGGCAGCACCGAAGCCATCGATGCCATTTCTGGTTCCACCTACCGCACCGATTCCACCTCGGTTTCCATCGATGCCTTTAGAGCCTCAGCCAGGTCCATCAGGGCTACAAGCCACACATGATCCCTACGATACCTGGGGTGATGATGATGATACCTCTTCTGACACAGATCTGCCTTCGCCACCATCTCCTACAGAGAGTAGAAAAAGATCTCCTCCTGAGGATCTATCTTTCATTAATTTTGTGAAAGAAATGTCAGAAGTTGTACCTTTTCAACTACAATCTGAAGCTGATGACAGACACCAGATGATGGAACTACTTCAATTTCTGGATGCTCCAAAAATCATCGCTTCCATCCCTATACACCAGGTGTTTTTGGATCTGCTCAAGAAAAACTGGGAATCTCCCTCATCGGTGTCACCAGTTAACAAGAAAGCTGACTCCACATACCTTGTCCAGTCAGCACCAGGTTTCCAAAAACCTCAACTGGATCATCGCTCTGTTGTGGTTGAGTCCGCGCAGAAGAAGGCCAAGCGTCTTAAGCCGCACTCTTCTACCCCACCTACCAGGTGGGGTAGGACGGAAAGTGTATCATGGAGCTACGTTGATTTCACGCATAGCTTCATATCAACTTTACATGACTCAATACAACAGAGCCATCTTTAAGCAGATGCAAGACTATGCTGACACGTTGCCGGACCAATACCAACCACAGCTTCAAGCCCTTCTTCACAAGGGATTTGAGGCAGGGAAGCACGAGATTAGGACTGCCTATGACATATTCGATGCTTCCACGAAGGTTTCAGCCACAGCCATCTCAGCCAGACGTTGGGCTTGGTTAAAGTCATCCAACCTTCGCCCAGAAGTCCAAGATCGTCTTGCTGATTTGCCCTGCTTAGGCGACAATTTGTTTGGAGAGCAAATTCAACAGATTGTGGCGGAGTTAAAAGACCACCATGAGACGTTGAAACAACTCTCATCTGTCCCACCTGAGGTGACCTCCAAGCAACCGCAAAAGAAGGACTCTAAGAAGTCGTTCTTTCGACCACGTCGCTACTACCCTCCGTCAACTAGGGCTCGTCTTGCACGGTCCTCTAACAGGCCTCAGCCGAGAAAGCAAAGACCTACTGTAGCCCCACCTCCTGGGCCTACGGCGGGCCTTTGACTTCCCTGTATTGAGCACATGCCATCTCCCTCTTCCACACATCCCTGTGGGGGGTCGACTGTTCCACTTCTTACACCGTTGGAAACAGATCACCTCAGATCAGTGGGTGCTAGCAATTATCGCACAGGGTTACCACCTCAACTTCATAACACTTCCGCCAGACTCCCCGCCCCTTCAGGCATGGAGTCTAACCAGCCATTTCACTCAATTACATCAAGAAGTATCCCTTCTTCTACAATCAAATGCTATAGAACCCGTCCCTCCTTGTCAACAAGGGAAAGGATTCTATTCCAGATACTTCCTAATACCAAAGAAATCAGGGGGGCTACGTCCAATTCTGGACCTTCGGGCCCTCAACAAGTATCTGCAAAAAGAAAAGTTCAAGATGGTAACCCTGGGCGCCTTGCTCCCTCTGTTGCAAAAGGGGGATTGGCTGTGCTCTCTCGACCTCAAGGACGCTTATACCCACATTGCGATCACACAATCCCATCGCAAATATCTGCGGTTTCTTGTAGGCCACGACCATTATCAATACCGTGTCCTACCTTTCGGTCTGGCTTCTGCCCCACGAGTCTTTACCAAATGTCTCGTAGTGGTAGCAGCATTCCTAAGGAAGGAAGGTGTCCACGTCTACCCCTACCTGGACGATTGGCTAATCAGGGCCTCCACCCAACACATAGCTCAATCCTCCCTAAAATTGACAATTCAAACACTCCTTTCCTTAGGGTTTCTTGTCAATTACGAGAAATCTTGCTTAGTCCCGTCTCAAACCTTATCCTTCATTGGAGCAGACTTGGACACCTTACAGGCAAAGGCTTACCTTCCTCTTCAGAGGGTCCACACCCTAATATCCCTGGCTCGCCAGCTCCAGTCTCAAAACACTGCCACGGCTCGCCAGTTCCTCATTCTCCTAGGACACATGGCATCCTCGGTTCAAGTCACTCCCATGACCCGACTAGCCATGAGAGTAACACAATGGACTCTACGACACCAATGGATTCAAGCTTTTCAGCCTCTGTCCTCCATAGTCACAGTCACACAGGCCCTGCGCCTATCCTTAACCTGGTGGACAACTCAGGTCAACCTCCTTCAGGGCTTACCTTTTCTTCCACCAGATCCGCAGGTAATCCTAACCACCGACGCTTCTCACATCGGTTGGGGAGCCCATGTGGACGAATTACAAACCCAAGGGTTATGGTCCAAAGAGGAAGCCGAACACCAGATAAATTTCCTGGAACTTCGCGCAATCCGCTATGCGCTCCGAACTTTCAAAGATCATCTATTCCATCAGATAATCTTAATCCAGACGGACAACCAAGTGGCCATGTGGTACATAAACAAGCAGGGAGGCACAGGCTCCTTCCTTCTGTGTCAGGAAGCTGCGCAGATTTGGGCGGAAGCCCTCTCCCACTCTATGTACCTCAGGGCCACTTACCTGCCGGGAGTAGACAATGTATTGGCAGACCAGCTGAGCCGTGTCTTCAAGCCACACGAGTGGTCTCTCGATCCTCTGGTAGTGACCTCTCTGTTTCACAAGTGGGGTTTTCCCCGCATAGACCTCTTTGCGTCCCCTCAGAACCACAAAGTGGACGATTACTGCTCTCTCATTCGGAGCCAACACTTTCAGCCGAGAGATGCCTTCTCCCTCAAGTGGACGACAGGTCTGCTTTATGCATTCCCTCCACTTCCTCTTCTGTCAAGGACTCTCGTGAAGCTACGCCAGGACGGAGGAACCATGATCCTGATAGCACCCCACTGGCCACGCCAAGTGTGGTTTCCCATACTCCAGGATCTCTCCATCCGCAGGCACATCCCTCTGGGAACGGATCCGCATCTGCTCACTCAAAACGACGGATGCCTCCTCCATCCCAACCTCCAAGCCTTGTTCCTGACGGCATGGATGTTGAAAGGTTAGTCCTTCAGCCTTTTAACCTTTCGGATTCGGTTTCTCGTGTCCTGATAGCTTCACGAAAGCCCTCTACCAGAAGATCCTATTCCTATAAATGGAAAAGGTACACATCATGGTGCACTTCTCAGTCCCTTGATCCCCTTTCCTGTCCAATCTCTAAGTTCTTGGACTATTTATGGCACCTATCAGAATCCGGTCTAAAGACCTCTTCCATTAGGATGCATGTCAGTGCGGTAGCCGCCTTCCATAAAGGTGTACAGGGTGTCCCGATTTCAGTACAACCCCTTGTAACACGTTTTCTTAAAGGCTTGCTCCATCTGAAGCCACCCTTACGTCCTCCGGCCCCATCTTGGGACCTTAACCAGGTTCTTGGTCGTCTAATGAAACCTCCTTTCGAACCTCTGCACTCCTGTGAATTAAAGTATCTCACATGGAAAGTGTTATTCCTTTTGGCTATCACTTCAGCTCGCAGGGTTAGTGAATTGCAGGCCCTAGTTACCTATCCGCCTTACACTAAGCTCCTGCAGGACCGGGCGGTACTCCGCACTCACCCTAAATTTTTACCTAAGGTAGTTTCTGAGTTTCATATTAATCAATCCATCATACTACCTATCTTTTTTCCCAGGCCCCACTCCAACTCCGGGGAACAGACTCTGCATACCCTAGACTGCAAACGAGCTCTAGCTTTTTATCTAGACCGTACAGTTGCTCACAGGAAGAGCACTCAATTATTTGTCTCTTTCCATCCTAACAAGTTAGGACATTCTGTGGTTAAGCAGGCTCTTTCCTCCTGGTTGGCGGACTGCGTTTCTTTTTGCTATCAGCAAGCTTGCATTCCTTTTCAAGACCGTGTGAAAGCACACTCTGTGAGGGCCATGGCGACGTCAGTGGCACACCTTCGATCGGTGCCGCTTCCTGACATCTGCAAAGCTGCAACCTGGAGTTCTCTCCATACCTTTGCAGCCCACTATTGTTTGGACAAAGCTGGAAGACAGGACTCCATCTTCGGCCAATCTGTCTTGCGTAACCTTTTTCCAACGTGATGTACCAACACCCTTCCACCTTCCCGGTAGGGTGCGGATGCCCTTTACCAAATTCCACCCCAGTTGTTGTGCCTGTTGCACGTCATTGGGTGCATTTGGTGCAAGTCAGGACATCCTCAGCTCGGTACTCACCCATTTGTGAGGACAACCATCCTGCTTGTCCTGTGAGAAAGCAAATGTTGCTTACCTGATGTAACAGGTGTTCTCACAGGACAGCAGGATGTTAGTCCTCACGAAACCCGCCCGCCACCCCGCGGTGTTGGGTTTGTTTTGTTTTTACTTTTTAGGCACTGCCTGTAGCTTTGAAAATCAGACTGAAGGGAGACCCCTGCTGGCTGCAGGGTCAGTGCCTTGCTGGGCATGCCCAGTAGGGGCCAGTCAAAGTTCTGTTTAAACTTTGACAGAAGTTTTCCGTGGTGGGCTCCATCCTCGATGTCACCCATTTGTGAGGACTAACATCCTGCTGTCCTGTGAGAACACCTGTTACATCAGGTAAGCAACATTTGCTATATCTTATATAATACATCAATATTATTTAAAAACAATAATTTATGTTCATTAAGGGCATGAAAAAATGTTTTTACCTTGAACACTTCAATTTCAAAGATGAAACTCAGCAAATTTGGTTTCATCCAGTGAACAACAAATGTCCGACCAACTAAAAGAAATATATTTCGAATTATTTACAATACATAATTAAACACATTGATGCTGATCATGTGGTGAGAATTATTCTTAATAAAACTCAAAAAAACTCTAGAATCCTCTATTATAATAAAAAAATGTTTATCTCAGCTTTGATGACTAAAAAATCCTTAAAAAACATGTCTTAGGGAATATAAATTCAATGACAGTATCCAAATGTATTTATTTATTTATTTATTTAACATTTTTTATATACCGAAGTTCTAGCAACAATGTTGCTAATCACTTCGGTTTACATATAACATTGGAGTGACTTAACATGTGTGTCTTACATAGAACAGGAAAATGAACTTGGAGAAAATTGAATAAATAACTAATAACAAATAACATTAAAACAACAACAATAGTAATAGCAATGTTATATACAGGCAATAGTAATAGCAATGTTATATACAGGCGATAAAATGAATCAATTATGAATAAGTTATCTGCATAATAGACGTGAGGGATTGGAAAATTAATTCTATAGTTGTTGAACTAAGTGGTATGATATGGCATAGACCTGGAGGAAGGAGTTGTGAATACTACTCAATCGTAGGCTTGAGAGAAAAGCCAAGTTTTAAGTCTTTTTTTAAAAGTGAGGGGGCATTGTTCAAGCCTGAGATCTGATGGTAGAGAGTTCCATAGATTTTATGTAAACATAAAATCTATTATTTAATTAGCAATAGTGTATAGCTAGTTCTAACAAATGTGTTCATCTCATCTATGGTGACTAAAAAATCGCAAAGGTTAGCATGTCATAAGAAATATGATATGCAATGAAACTATCCAAATGTACAAGTTGATCGCAAAGGTTAGCATGTCATATTTTATCTATTAATTAAATAATAGATCAACTTGTACAACCATGCCAGTCCAAGGGCTCATATCTGTGACGATGAAAATGTGACGCGCGCATGTTATAAAATCAAGCATAGATTTGTGCGCGCACAAATTACGCCCGCGTGTAATTCTTAAAACCCAGCCCAGTGTGTTCTAAGGACAGGCTCAGTGCTGGACCGGCAGAGTCTGCCACAGTAATAATATACAGAGACCATGATTGATGATATTAATTCCAACCCATTTTGGTTTAGGCAAGGGATGTGCAGGCCAAAAGTTTTCGTCGCATTCGGGATACGTATTCGTGGATGGCCGATTCCGTTTCATGCGGAAGTATGGAAAATTCCATAAGTTGCCGATCCATCAATACATTTCCCGGTTCCCTAAATAAAAATGTAACCCTCCCAAAGACTTACCAAAACTCCCTGGTGGTCCAGCGGGGAGTCAGGAAGCCATCCCTGCACTCGTTTGCGATTTCATCACGGCACCGATAGCCTGTGTCACAGGGGCTGCCGATGCCATTGGTCAGCCCCTGTCATGGTCACCGGCGCCATCTTGTGCTCCTACCACGTGACAGGTAGGTCATGTGGCAGGAGGTCGCTCCGGGACCCTCGTTGGACCCAACTGGAACTTTTGGCCAGCTTGGGGGGGGCCTCCTGACCCCCACAAGACTTGCCAAAAGTCCAGCGAGGGTGACGCCGGAGCGGAGGAGCACGTGACGCCGGCGTCATGTGCTCCTCCGCGCCTCCGCTCCCAGACCCCGCTGGACTTTTGGCAAGTCTTGTGGGGGTCAGGAGGCCCCCCCAAGCTGGCCAAAAGTTCCGGTTGGGTCCAATGAGGGTCCCGGAGCGACCTCCTGCCACATGACCTACCTGTCACGTGGTAGGAGCACAAGATGGCGCCGGTGACCATGACAGGGGCTGACCAATGGCATCGGCAGCCCCTGTGACACAGGCTATCGGTGCCGTGATGAAATCGCAAACGAGTGCAGGGATGGCTTCCTGACTCCCCGCTGGACCACCAGGGAGCTTTGGTAAGTCTTGGGGGGGTCAGGAGGGTGGGGGGTTTAAATGTTTATTTAGGAGGCTGAATAAAACGGATATCTGTTTTATACATGGGGGGTCGCGATGCGTTTCGCCTCTCCACGTATTTAACAGATAGCAAACAATAAGTTGCGGATTACAAATCCGTGGAAAACGGATGCACATCCCTAGTTTAGGCCTCCGTATATATTGTTTTGGTATTTACAGTGTGATTCCTTGCATACCTTTTATCTTTAGTACATCTCACCGGAAAATACAACAGATGTTCCCATATACACAATTAAAATCCACTTACTGATTATGATTGGATTTTTTTCAGGTTCTTGCACGTTTTATTGGTATCACCATATTTACTGAGTTATCTTAAGAGTATGTTGTAATCGAGTCCACATTGGACCCTTTGTCAGATGTCTATGAGCTTCCATTAGTGTATTCTTACATCACAATGTATTGAAATTTGAAGAAAGAACTTGTATGGTCTCCAAAGCTTATACATATCGGGGTAGATTTTATAATTTTGCATGAGCGCGTACTTTTGTTCGCGCACCAGGCGCGAACAAAAGTACGCTGGATTTTATAAGATACGCGCGTATCTTATAAAATCCGGGGTCAGCGCGCGCAAGGGGGTGCACATTTGTGCAACCTGCGCGAGCTGGGCCCAGCGCGCGCTGCCTGTTCCCTCCGAGGCCGCTCCGATTTCGGAGCGGCCTCAGAGGGAACTTTCCTTCACCCTCCCCCCACCTTCCCCTCCCTTTCCCTACCTAACTCACCCCCCCCCCCCCGGCCCTAACTAAACCCCCCCCTTACCTTTGTTGGCAGATTTACGCCTGCTGAAAGCAGACGTAAATCTGCGCACGCCAGCGGGCTGCTGGTGCACCATCACCCGACCCGACCTCGACCATGCCCCCGGGCCGGTGCCACGCCCCCGGGCCCACCCCCAAAACGCCGCATCACACCCCCGAAACGCCGCGTCATTTTCGGAACGCCCCGACACGCCCCTTTTATGAAGCCCCGGGACTTACTCGCGTCCCGGGGCTCTGCGTGCACCAGCGGCCTATGCAAAATTGGCACGCCGGCGCGTGTAAATCCGGCTGGATTTACGCGCGCAGGGCATTTAAAATCCGGCCCATCATCTTTAAGTAAAGCAATAAAAAGCACCACAACCACTGACGAATTCTGATTTCTTCAGGACCAATACAACTATTTATGTTTGTAGTGTAAGCCACCTTGAACTTTGACTTGTGTGGCCTATAAATGTTTTAAATTCATTATTTATTTATTTATTATTTATTTTCAATTTTCTATACCGAAATTCCTGTATGGGATACAGATCAATCCGGTTTACAAATAACGGCAACTCGCCCAGGGTTTGGTTGGCTGGGGCTTTTTACATTAAAACATTAAACAGTTAAACCAGGCTTAATTAAGGCTTAATTACATTCAACAATTAATTACCATAATCATTAAACATGATTAAACATTAATAAACTACTAGGGCTCTGTACAGTGAATATGATCAACACGGCAACTATTCTATCACTGGGATTTGGTTTTGCATTTGATGGTCCACCTTCCAAAATCTGAGCTGAATTCGAGTTACAGGTTCAGGCCCAGTAGGTATTTTCCTGCTTCAGAAGGCTTGCAATCTAAGGAGGTCATTTACTAAGGCGTGCTAATGCGTTAACATAAGTTCCGATGCTTCTGGAGTCTTTTTTTTTTTTTTTAAGGGTTTGAATAGCCCCATAACCTCCTCAGCCTCATGTGATTAAATCTTGGTAGTCTAGTGGGGACACACACACCGCCCCCCGCCCCCTTCAGTCCTCCTCCTTGCTGAAATATTTTCCCACCAAAAATCAAGTGAAAGAGTACCAGTCAATTTCTGCGTTTAAGCCACGAGGGACAACAGTATTAGCAGTAAAAATATAGAATGGTTCCCTGAGATTACGTTTATAGTCTAGATTTAAATCCCTTGCTAGAGGCTTGCACTTGTTCAGTAATCCACCAATAGAGATACATGAAAGAATGTGATTTTACCAAACAATGAAGAACCATTGGAGCTTTTTTTTTTTTTTTTTACTGCTAATACTGTTGTCCCTCATGAGTTAAATGCAGAAATTCACTGGTTCTCTTTAACTTGATTTTTGGTGGGAAAATATTTCAGCAAGGTCCAAGTGGCAACTAATGATGTCAGTTTGTGAGTCTATGAACCAATATAAAATTTCCTAAATAATTTAATTGTCAATAAAACAATGGATTACTTCCGGGGTCTGGTTAGAACCCGCTGAACTGGTGGAGTTTAAAAGGATGGTACGTATGCAGTGTTGTTTGGTGAGCTATGTAGTAATATTCTAGCTTTAGTCATTTTTTTTCAGTATTTGCTACTATGAAGCAGAGTCTTAACTCGAAACATGGTGTGTGTCGGGATCGATGGTATTTGATATACCAGCTGCAATATGAAAAGAACCGAACACTAAAAGATACTAAATATAAGTGGTGGTTTATTTTATTTGCAAGAAAAATATAAAAAAAATATTGGAACTGTGAGACTGATGATTATACATAAAGCAATGAAGGTTTATAGTACTGGTAGTGCTTATTATGATGGTCCTTCCACAGTCATATATTTTTAAACTTCATGATTCACCAAACACTGAGATGCACTCATAAAAGCATTCATAGCAATTCATACCCTGGGGATGTGTACCTCGGGTATTTGAGAGCACTCCTGCAATTGAAAGTTATTTTGTAGAATGTCTGTTGCTAACAGACTGGAGAAGCTCAGCTTTCCTGAGTGGAATCCGTTTGCTGTGAGGCATTCCAAGTCTTATGCTGCTTTAAGGCAATTTTTCTGGTTGGTTTAATTCATTTACTCCTGTGTGAATGATGTATTATGGGCTTCTGAGTATAGGATATTATGACTTCCTTGATTTTCAGGACTTTCTTTCCTGAGAGCAGGCATTTCTCATCCATGGTTCTGCTGTTTGAATCCATTAACAGTAGCACATCAATTTCTGGGTTCTGTCTACAGCTATTTTGGGGAACGCTTTGTGGTAACTGCATCCTAGCAGGGTTTGTTCCATGGGGCTCTGATGAACACTGGTTTGGGCCCTGGGGTTGCGTTATCTTCTCTCTGATAGGGTTTGAGGGCTGGGTCTCCAATGAACTCTGCTCTGTCCCTGAGACTCTAATTTTGGCAGTCCACATCCTCTGCTGTTTCTGTTCCTCTTGCACAGTTACTATTAGTTGTTGAGGACCTTCATGGATGGAGTCCATATCTTTTTACAGTGCTTTTGAGCCTTGCTGGAACTTGTGCAGTTCTTCCACGGTGCTCTTGAGAGATATGTTTTTTGTGTTTGTTTTCCAGAGTTAAATCCATGACGTGAATTTTAGTTCGTGTGACTATCGTGTTCATTTTTTTTTTAAGTATTCCCAGAATCTTTCTATTATCTTCCTCTCTGCTTGTCCTTTGAATGCAGCAAAGTCCATTTTTAGGGAAGCCAGAGTTTTGTCGATTTTCTATATTTTTTTTTCTGCCAAGGTCTTTTTTGCTTTTTTTTTTCTCTTCCTCTATAGTGGTTGCTGTATCTTGTGGTAGGTTTTCAGGGCTCATTGTTTCTACTTTGTCCAAATTTTCTTCAGTAGTGTCTGTCTGTACTGTCTCCACTGCACATTTCCTATGCACAATGTAAACAAATAGTTTAACTCAGTCTTCACAGACAAGAGGAAGTGGCTGCTTCAACTTTAAACTTTATTAAAAAGTAAAACAAGTAAACAAGAGTCTTACTGTGAATAAACTGGAGAACAGCAACCAACACAGTCTGGGTCACAGAAAAGTGAAGACAGGTAAAAAGAGGATTAATATACAGGGCTAGACCAGATTAGCTGCTGACCCACACCAGCCAGGCTCAGCTGACAGAACACACTAGCAAAACCCCCAGGATCTCCTGCTTCCTAGTCAAGGATTAACCTTTTAGAGCCAGCTACACTGATCACACTAATCAGTGAACATGCAGGCTGTCCACCAATTGGCAGTAAAACAGATAGCAAAGAACTTTATGCAGAGTAAAAGTATAAAGAACAGCATTAGCAAACAGGCTGATGTTGAAGTAGGATACTGTGAAAGCAGGACAACAAGGGGAAAAAAAACTCCTGTGGAGACAGGATCAATCCTTGGAGTAGGAGCAGTTTGCTGCAAGGATTTTTTGGAAAAAAAACATCTCCAAACTCCCTCTTGCTCTCTTTCTCTTGTCTGTTGCAACTTGAGCACAATAGTGAGTTTTTTTTGTATGTTACTAAAAAAATAAAATTCCCTGTGCCGTTTCATAGCTGATACCATTTTGTAGATGATACTAAAATCTGCCACAGGGGAGACAGACACCCAGGAAGGTATGAAGAACATGAAGAGGGATCTAGCAAAACTTGAGAAATGTTCTAGAGTCTGGCAGGCACGATTTAATGCATTTGGGCTGCAAAACCTGACAGGCGAATTTTAAAAGCTGGGCATGCACATTAATTAGGGGATGTGTGTGGGCCGGCTCACACCAAATGGATTTTAAAAGCCGCCTGGATATGCGCGTATTTCCTGCTACACGCACAATTAAAAAGTTTCCAAAAGGGGCGGGTGTGGGCGTGGTCTGGGTGGGGCATGGGAGTTTCTGGATTTTACATAGAAATTAGCGCATAACTATACGCACAGGCGGGCACTGGGGTCCCCTGCCACATAACTTTACTTCTGCTTTGGATGGCATGTAATTCATAAAACAAAACCAGAAAACCTGGCAGATCAGCAGGATTTTAAAGGTCAGGGCTAATAGAAGAGAAGGGAGGCTATTAAACTAGAAGGTTTTGGAAGGCTTCTGTCATACCTGGCTGAACTGAAAATGAACAGGAAAAACTGGTAAAGGCGTCTGTGCTTGTGTCTATTAAAATCTCCCCACTTACATGGTCGAAGTGGCATTTGCATGCATAGGCATGGTCAGGCTACTTTGTAACTTGAGCACATATACATGCATAGGTTATAAAATAGACTCATCCCTGGGTGCAAGCCAACAAATGCATGCATATGATTTAAAATTCACTTTTTTTTTTTTTTTTTTTTTGAAATGATTTTTATTGGGTTTTACATAATAATAATAAACATAGTAACCAAGGTAACAGCAACCAATAGCATCAGCATTGTGTACAAAACAAGTCCTTGTCATGTGGTAATCTCCCATCTACATAATCAGAAGACTAAAGGGTACATGTAAGAGATGGATGCTGTGCTCAATCATACAACAACAGTACATCTTCACATTCCTCTTCCCCCCTATTTTTCCGTTTCTCCCCTTCCCTCCGTCCCTCCCATTTCCCCCCCCCCCTCACTGAGGTATAGTCTTTTTATTTGGTTTTATTAGGTACGAGTTGGTACTAGTCAAAGGTAATAAACATATCACTGATCTACGGTATATAGCCATATCACTGATCTACTGGATAACGGAGATGGGTCAGCTTAGAGACACCATGAACTAGTGGTACACCAGTTACTGTAGACAGCAGTGCAATACAAATGCAATCTCAAAAGCAATCTCAACTATCCTGTTTGTGGTGAATAGTAATCCATCCTGTTGTAAGCATAAGTAACACAGTACCCATGGTGAAGGTCGGTGAGATAGCATGAGAATGATAATGTTGTCAAGGATTAGAATGAGAATAATTATATTAAAGAATAGTAGAAAACCCCATCACATAGAATGTAAAGGTAAGTGTTAAATTAAATGTTAGGTCTGACCAAGGTCATATCTCTAAAAATAGCCAAACACCGCAAAGCCCCATACCTTAGAGTCATGAAATACCAAGCTACCCTTCTAGGGATTTTCAGGAATGTAATGGAATCATCCATGTCGGGGTACCGAGCTAATATATATCCTTACTTCCTATATTCACAAATCTAATTTGGGCGTGGTGTTAGATAGGTAAGAAGAGGTTCCCAGATTTCAGTCGTGGTAGCCACCTTCTTTGGTGATATATTCTTTGCTACCGCATATTCCAGGGCGCTAAGGTTTAATAATTGCTTAAACCAAAAGTCTAAAGTCGGTGGGTTTCCCTCCAGCCATTGTTTAAGAATAACTTTCAGCCCCATAAGACCCAGCTTTTGAATAAAGAGCATACTGTGTTTATCAGGTTCGTCAGAGAGGAAAGCGGCTGAGCCAAACAACCACAAATGAGGGTCCATAGGCAGATGCACCCCAAACATCCGAGAGCAGCTGGCCCTTACTGTCCTCCAGAAGTGATAGATCTTGGGGCAGTCCCAGAAGCAATGTTCATAAGTACCTCTGGATAGTTGGCATTTCACACACATCTCTGTAGATGTCAACCTGAATTTATAAGCTTGTGCAGGAGATATATATAATCGCCAAAGGAACTTATACTTTGTTTCTCTAAGCAATACATTATCAGACACATCCGAAATAGTTACAAACAGCTTTTTAAAATCCACTAGAGAAAGCTGAAATAACTGCCAGGTAGCCCATTTCTCATGTAGGTGCACGAGACGATCTGTGCCACTGGTAACTAGTATCTTATAATATAAAGTGATTGTGGGATGTTGTGTAGAGGAATGATGAAAAACTTCCTGTAGCCTGGTTGAGTTTGGGTTGGGAGAAAAACAGGCTTCCTCATGCTTGAGGTAATGCCGTAATTGGAAGTAGGAGAACAAATCAGAAATCGGTAAGTCATATTGACCTTGCAGGGACTGGAAATCATATAGTTGTTGTGTCTTGGCATTATACATTTGGTAAATGTATTTAAGACCATGTGCATGCCACTGGTGAAACACCGACGGAGTGTACCCTGGGGTAAATTGAGGATTAGCAACAATAGTGAGAAGTGGCGTCAAACGATGCGGAACTTGGAGTAACTTCCCGAGATGGGACCATGTCCTGCGACAAGTTTGTAGAAGAGTATGTGCTTTAAGGGCCTCCGATATAAGGGCATAATCAATCTGCAACAGGGGGTTCAACTTTGGCACACGATACCATTGGGCTATGGTTTGGCAGGGAACAAAAACCGTCGTTTCTGATACCCAATCCTTGAGTAAACGTATGTTACATGCCATATTGTACCAGACCAAATTGGGACATCCGAGACCTCCTGCTGAAGTCGGTTTATATAATGTGTCCATGGACAATCTGGGTTTTTTGTTATTCCACAGAAATCTGCGGATGGCCGTGGTAACACTTTTGGAGTCTGAGCGATTTAACCAGATTGGTATCATTTGGAACACATATAACCATTTTGGCAAAATAATCATTTTGAGGATTTGTATCCTCCCCACTAGCGAGAGTGGCAGATTTTTCCAGCGATCTAGGGTGTCTATTGTATTTTTCAATAAAGGCTTTATGTTAGCACTGTAAAGATCCGTGATTTGAATTGGGAGTTTGATACCTAAGTATGTTAGCTGCGAGGAGACCCATCTGAGTGGAAAGGTTCCCGGCCATATAGCTTGCACTCTGCCAGTGATATCAATTGCTTCAGACTTATCCTGGTTTATTTTTAAACCAGCAAAGGTTCCAAACCAAAGCTGTAAACGCAGGACTTCCTGTAGTGATGTCACGGGATTAAGTAAGAAGACTAAGACATCGTCTGCGAAAGCCGCAACAGTAAATGCATTATCGGATTCACCAAACCCCGTTACTAATGGACTTTCCACGATTTTCCTCAAGAGGGGATCTATTGATATTATATATAACAAAGGGGACAAGGGACATCCTTGCCTCACTCCTCTACCAATCGATATATCACCGGATATGGCTTTATTAGCGATGATTCGTGAAATAGGTTTGGAATATAGCAGAGATATATAATCGAGAAAGGCTCCCTCAAAACCCAGTCGGCGTAGCGCAAAGAACATGTAGTTCCAGGAAACACGATAAAATGCTTTTTCTGAGTCGAATCCCACTACCAGCGCAGGGGTGTCCCGGGAACTACAGGTTTGGAAAGCCGTGAGAAGTTTAAGCATATTGGGGTTGGCCTTTCGGCCCTTAACAAATCCGACCTGGCAAGGGGCTATCAACTGGGGTAGAATAACATTGAGACGGTCGGCCAGTACCTTGGCAAGGAGCTTTAAATCACAATTTAGTAAGGATATGGGTCTATAAGAACCAGGGAGCAATGGATCCTTACCAGGTTTGGGGAGTACAGTGATGTGGGCCATGTTGAAATCTGTGGGAAACCTGTGATGTTGGAGACCATCTTGATAAAACCTCACCAATGGGTCCACAATCTGGGGTCTAAGGAGTTTATAGAAATCATATGAGAAGCCATCCGGGCCAGGAGATTTGCCCGGGTTAACGGCAGCAATAGCATGGTGGACTTCTAGGGCTTGCAGTGGCCGATTCAAATAGTGAAGCTGAGCTGACGTTAATTTGGTGAGTGATAAATCATGAAAGAAGGAGGATGCACAGGGATTTTTATCAGTAGCATCATCCGTGTACAATTTTTCATAGAAGTCCCTAAAGACTTCACAAATATCTGATTTGCTGGTTACTATATTCCCTTTATCATCTTTCATTTGTGGGATGTATGTTTGTGGCCTAGTCGCTCTAACTAAATTCGCCATCAACTTTCCCGTTTTATTCCCAAATTGAAATAAACGTTGCTCTCCTAAATCTAGCTGATGTTGTGCCCTCGTGTGTAACAGTGTATTTAAGTGATTCAGAGTTTTATAATACTCCTGCTGGGAGAAAGGGCGCTTTGTGGATAATGCTTCCTTGTGCCGCTGCAGGTCAATCCCCAATTTCAGAATGTCCCTATCTAGATTTTTCCGGAAGGTGCGGGTGAAAGAGATAATTTCCCCTCTTAAGACCGCTTTTGCCGTTTCCCAGAATAGTTGGGGTGTATCTGCGTGAGGGTGATTATGCAATGCAAAATCTTCCCATTTCCCTTTAAGAAAAGTGCGAAAAGCAGTGTTATTTCTCAGGTGAAGGGGGAATCGCCAAATTCGAGCTTCTGGTTCTAGGGGATCGGTACGAAGGATCACCGACATTGGCGAATGATCTGAAACAGCCTGCGCCTCTATCGTGGCCTGTTTAATAGAAGGAAAAGCATTTTGGGATACTAAAACATAATCTATTCGTGAGAGGGAGTTGTGTGCCCTGGATATATGGGTAAAGTCCTTCTCGTGTGGGTGGAGAGTCCTCCAGATGTCTAAAACCCCCAGCTGATTACACAAATAAGCTATCCCTTTTAATTTTTTCCCTGGTCCCCTGAGTAATGGTGGGTTCTTGTCTATTGAAGGATCGTGAACGCAGTTAAAATCTCCCATTAATAGTAATACTCCTTGTGAACATGTTAATAAAGTGGTGCGCAGCTTTTCAAAAAAAACATGCGAATATTCATTCGGTGCATACACACTGCATATCGTGACAAGTACATGATTCCAAGTCCTCTTTCTCTCTCTATTCTCACTCTATTCTCACTCCTCTTTCTCTCTCTATTTTTCCTCCTCCCAGTTTACAGCCCCTGTTAATTGTAACTGCATCTCTTCATCACGTTTAGTTATGTTCTTGGTTTGTTCTTCACACCCCTGTTTCATGTAAACCGGCATGATGTGAACGCTTTCATGAATGCCGGTATAGAAAAACCTTAAATAAATAAATAAATAAAGTGCCAATGAGTATAACAAAGCGCCCCTCAGCGTCAATGATTTGGTTCAAAACATTAAAGTTGGTACTTTTTTTGATCAGGATGGCTACCCCTGCCTTCTTCCCTTGGGCCGGTGCTGCAACACACATGCCCACCCATTCCCTTTTGAGCTTAGCGCTTTCTTGTGCCGAAAGATGCGTTTCTTGTATACATGCCACGTCCGTGTGGAGGCGTTTGAGATGAGATAGTATTTTTTTCCTTTTTATAGGTGTCCCCATACCGTTAACATTCCAAGATACCAACTTACCCATGGTCCAAAAAAACTGGACAAGTGGCGAGCCAAGGCTCCTGGAATGTGTCCGTACTGTGAAACTGGTGGGCCCCCAGCCTAGCCCTCCAGCATTGCCCATCCAGACCCCCATCCGCTCCATGATGAATGTAAGATGTGATATAAGAAATAAAATTGTGGTATTGTTTGTAGTACCAGCTTACCTTGACAGTACCCCTGATTTGACTATAATTACCATCTCTCAGTGATTGATCAATACCCTCTCCTCTCTCCCCCTGAAGTAAAGAAAACCCCCTTCCCCAAAGCCCCTTCCCCAGAAACATACATTCCCGCCACCTAAGTGGCTTAGAGATCATGTGTAGTGTATGTGGACAGGTACCCCCCACCCCCAAATATCAAAGAAAAGAACAGTAGTCCCCCCTTCCCTTACGATGCTGGAGTCAATCAGCTAGAACTCTGATAGTCCTTGAACAGAATGTCACAATCCGTGGGTTCGTGCAACGACGGTCCCTGGGCCAAATGTTTCTCTTGTTCCGCCTCTGAGAGACCGCGTGCGGTGGTAGACTGCCATGGAAAAACTCCGGCGAAATCATTGGTAAAGGATAAAAGAGTAAAGGGTCCGTGCTGATCTCGAGGTATCTCATGGTGGGACCTCCACCTGACCGCAAAGCTGCAGCGAGATGGACATTGCAGGATCTTCAGTCCCTCAAGAGTGACCCGTATTATAGCAGACTTCCATATATTAGGACGCGAAGTGAAACAGTCCCAGTAATAGTAGTATTAAAACAAAAGTGAAAACTGAGTTCCAAAACTGACGCCATCTTAAACTGCGGCTTCTGGGCAAAGCAGTGAGGCGGCTTCACACTACCATAAACAAGAGCTCATCCCCAGCTCAACCTCAGGTTAACTGGAAAATAAGGAGAGGCTGAAAATTAGCCAACATATTCTCCTCCATTCGGCAGATTGTCTGGAACAAACGTTACTGAACTGAAAAAAAACCCACCACTTGTGGGTAATTATCACAAAGTGCAATTCAGCCACAGCTCTGAAGGAATTGGCGCGCTTTGTCCGGGGTATCAAAAAAAAGAACCTTCTCTTGATGCCAGATTTTTAATTTGGCAGGGTATAGTAGGGAGAACTTCAGTTGCTGTTTAAATAACTCCGTGCACACAGGGGAGAAACCTCGGCGGAGTTCAGAGACTCGATTTGAGTAGTCCTGAAATATTCTGATCTTTTCCCCCTTATAAGTGATATCTCGGCGTTTTCGATAGGCCAGCCAGATATCCTGTTTATGCCGAAAATTGAGGAGTTTTGCGATCACTAACCTGGGCTTATTTTGCCGATCCGCTCTTTCCCCAATACGGTGTGCTCGCTCCACGACCAGGGTGTTTTGTAATGCAGGGAGGCCAAGTTCTTCCGGCAGCCATTTTTCCAGTAGCGCACACAACTCGTGGTCTGCCACTGTTTCAGGGAATCCGAGAAACCGAAGATTTCCCCGTCGGTCGCGGTTTTCGAGATCGTCGATTTTATTTTCTAAGTCTCTGATGGTTTTCTCCTGCGCTAATAGTTTTGTATGATTGGCGGTCACATCGTCCTCTACGACCGCGATCCGGCCCTCAGCCATTTCCAGACGTGGGGTAACCTCTGCCAGCGCATTGCAGACTTCAGTCAGTCTCTCTTCGATACCAGCCAGCTTTTCGCTTAATTTTTCTTCCAATGCGGCCCGGACAGTATCTTTTATATCCGCCAGGGAGATCGCCGGGGGGGTGAGAGTCCGCGAGCCCTTCGGGTCCGGTCGCCATCTTGGGATCAGCACCACGCGGTTTTTCTCTGTCCTTTTTTGTACTCCGAGAGGCCATTCCAGGCGGCGATTTCTGCATGAAACGGACAATGGACATATGTCCTTGCCCTGTATATCTGGATAAGTATCTAGCGGAGGTCCTGAGGTTCAGATGGTGGTGGGTGGTGGGGTCAGTACCCGGAGCCTAGAGAAACCTGTCTGCTAGGCTCATCACATCACGTGATCTCCTAAAATTCACTTTTAAGGGAGCAGTACAGTCTAGAGGTGAAATTCTTCTATGCATAAAAGAAGAGTGGGATCTAGAGGCGAACATATCTCATGATCTCAAGGTAGCCAAACAGATGGAGAAATTGATGGCATAAGCCAAACATATGCTTGGGTGCATAAGGAAAGGAGAAGTCTGCAGAAAAAAAAAAAAAAAGGTGATGTGGCCTCTGTGTAAGTCCCTGGTGAGACCTCATTTGGAATACGGTGTGCAGTTCTGGAGACAACATCTATGAAGGATATAAACTGGATGGAGATGGTCCAGAGGATGGCTACTAAAAGGATCAGTGGTCTTCATTGTAAAGCGTATGGTTACAGACTTAAAGATCTAAACATGTATTGTATACCCTACAGGAAAGGCATGATAGGGAAAATATGATAGAGACATTTAAGTACTTCCAAAGTATCAATGGAAAAGAGACTCTGGTCATGAGATGGGGGTGAAAGGTGGAAGACGGAAGATGGAGTAATCTAAGGAAATATTTCTTTACAGAAAGGTTGGTTGGTGAATGTATGGAACAGCCTCCCAGGGGAGGTGATGGATGACAAGGACAGTATCTGAATTCAAGAAAGCATGGGGCAAGCATAGGGGATATCTGAAGAAGTGGTAGGAAATATGCAGTTGGGCAGACTAGACGGGCCACATGGTCTTTTTCTACCACTCATGTTTCTATGTATTTAACTGATTTACTCTTTAATTATCTTGGTTAAATCCCTTAGAACATGAAAACATAAGAATTGCCATACTGGGTCCATCAAGCCCAGTATCCTGTTTCCAATAGTGGCCAATCCAAATCACAAGTACCTGGCAAGTACCCAAACATTAAATAAATCTCAAGCTACTATTGATTATTAATTAATAGCAGTTTATGGATTTTTCCTTTAGGAACTTATCCAAACCTTTTTTAAACCCAGGTACACTAACTGCTGTAACCACATCCTCTGGCAATGAATTCCAGAGCTTAACTATGCGCTGAGTGAAAAAGAATTTTCTTAAATTTCTTTTAAATGAGCTACTTGATAACTTTATGGAGTTCCCCCCTAGTCCTATTATCTGAGAGAGTAAATAACTGATTTACATTAACGTTTTCAAGTACTTTCATGATTTTGTAGACTTCTATCATATCCCCCCTCAGTTGTCTCTTCGCCAAACTAAACAGCCCTAACTTTCTTAGCATTCCATGCCACTTATTTAATCGCCCTTCTCTGCACATCCTTCAATGCAACTATATCTTTTGAGATGCGGCGACCAGAATTGCACACAGTATTCAAGATGCAGTCTCACTATAGAGCGATACAGAGGCATTATGACATCCATCATTTTATTTGCCATTCCCTTCTTAATAATTCCTAACATTCTGTTTGCTTTTTTGATTGCCACAGCACACTGAGCTGATGATTTCAATGTATTATCCACTATGACGCACAATGGGGTAGATTTTCAAAGGGGTACGCGCGTACCCCCCGAAAACCTACCCCAAACCCCCCCTGCGTGCGCAAGCCCCAGGGCTTGCATGGAGGGGCGTGTTGGGGGGCATGTCAGGGGCGTGCCGGGAGTGACGCGGCATTTCGGGGGCATGATGCGGCGTTTCGGGGGCGGCACCGCGGGCGTGGTTTCAGCCCGGGGGCGTGGCCACGGCCTCCGGACCAGCCCCTGGACCGGAACATGGAGCGCAGCAGCCAGCCCGGTGCACGCAAAGTTACGCCTGCTTCCAGCAGACGTAACTTTGCTGACAAAGGTAGGGGGGGTTTAGATAGGGCCGGGGAGGGTGGGTTAGGTAGGGGAAGGAAAGGTGCAGGGGGTGGAAGGAAAGTTCCCTCCGAGGCCGCTCCAATTTCGGAGCGGCCTCTGAGGGAACGGAGGCAGGCTGCGCGGTTCGGCGCGCGCAGGCTGCCAATTTTGGGCAGCCTTGCGCGCGCCAACCCCGGATTTTAATGGATACGCGTGGCTACGCACGTATCTATTAAAATCCCGCGTACTCTTGTTCGCGCCTGGTGCGCAGATTTATATAATCTGCCTCAATGTGTATTATCCACTATGATCTCTTTTCTGGGTGGTAACTCCTAAGATAGAACCTAACATTGTGTAACTACAGCAAGGATTATTTTTCTCCATATGCATCACTTTGCACTTGTCCACGTTAAATTTCATCTGCCATTTAGAAGCTCAATATTCCAGTCTCGCAAGGACCTCCTGAAAGTTATCACAATCCACTTGAGATTTAACTACTCTGCATAATTTTGTGTCATCCTCAAATATGATCACCTCACTTGTTGTACCCCTTTCCAGATCATTTATAAATATATTAAAAAGTACCGGTCCAAGATCCCTGAGACACTCCACTGTTTACCTTTTTCCACTGTGAAAACAGACCATTTAATTCTACTCTCTGTTTCCTGTCTTATAACCAGCTTGCAATCCACAAAAGGACATTGCCTCCTATTCCATGACTTTTTAGTTTTCTTAGAAGCCTCTCAGATGGGACTTTGTTGAATTCCTTCTGAAATTCCAAATACACCACATCTACCGGTTCACCTTTGTCCACATTTATTCACCCCTTCAAAAAAATGTTGGAGATTTGTGAGGTAAATCCATGTGGGCTGAGTCCCATTAAACCATGTCTATCTAAATGTTTTGTGATTTCATTCTTTATAAGAGTTTCCATGATTTTTCCCAGCACTGAAGTCAGGCTCACCGGTCTATACTTTTCCGGATCACTCCTGGAGCCTTTTTTAAATATTGGGGTTATATTGGCCATCTTCCATTCTTCAGATACAACAGGTGAGTTTAATGATAGATTACAAATTAATTCAAATAGGTCTGAAATGTCATTTTTTTTAGTTCTTTCAGAACCCTGGGGTGTATGCCATCCAGTTCAGGCGATTTACTACTCTTTGGTTTATCAATATGGCCTACTACATCTTCCAGGTTCACCGTGATTTGGTTTAGTTCATCTGAATCATCACCCTTGAAAACCATCTCCAGAACGGGTATCACCCCAACATCCATGATGGTCTTATCTTCCCTAAGAAGATGTTAACCATTGGTCCTCATTTACCGAAATATCAGAGCTGGAGGTAGAATCCATGATAAAAAACACAAACCCAGCCCCACACAAAATCGACACAATAACAACATTTGAGATTAAAAAAAAACAAAAAAAAAACAGCAAGCATAGTAGCCCCAACTTTAGCTAAAATCATTAACCTATCCCTAGAAGAAGGTATAATGCCAGATGTACTAAAAGGGGCAATTATAAAACCAATCATAAAGAAAAAAAATAGTGACCCACTAATCCTGGCACTTTATGTTCGGGAGGGTATAGAGTCCAACAGGATAAAGATCATACAAGAGAGTAAATGCTCAGTAGAATCTATATGGGTAGAAATCCCATGTGTGTTGGGTAAGAGTATAGTGATAGGAGTATACTACCGTCCACCTGGACAAAATGGTCAGACAGATGATGAAATGCTAAGAGAAATCAGGGAAGCAAACCAATTTGGCAGTGCAATAATAATGGGAGATTTCAATTACCCCAATATTGACTGGGTAAATGTAACATCAGGACTTGCTAGAGACATAAAGTTCCTGGATGTAATAAATGACTGCTTCATGGAGCAATTGGTTCAGGAACCTACAAGAGAGGGAGCTATTTTAGATTTAATTCTTAGTGGAACGCAAGATTTGGTGAAAGAAGTAACGGTGGTGGGGCCACTTGCCAACAGTGATCATAACATGATCAAATTTAAACTAATAACTGGAAGGGGGACAATAAGTAAATCTGCAGCTCTAACACTAAATTTTAAAAAGGGAAACTTTGATAAAATGAGGAAAATAGTTAGAAAAAAACTGAAAGGTGCAGCTGCAAAGGTTAAAAGTGTTCAACAGGCTTGGACATTGTTTAAAAATACAATCCTAGAGGCGCAGTCCATATGTATTCCGCGCATTAAGAAAGGTGGAAGGAAGGCAAAACGATTACCATCATGGTTAAAAGGTGAGGTGAAAGAGGCTATTTTAGCCAAAAAAACATCCTTCAAAAATTGGAAGAAGGATCCATCTGAAGAAAATAGGATAAAACATAAGCATTGTCAAGGTAAGTATAAAACATTGATAAGACAGGCGAAGAGAGAATTTGAAATGAAGTTGGCCATAGAGGCAAAAACTCATAATAAAAACTTTTTTAAATATATCCAAAGCAAGAAACCTGTGAGGGAGTCAGTTGGACCATTAGATGACAGAGGGGTTAAAGGTGCTCTTAGGGAAGATAAGGCCATTGCAGAAAGACTAAATGAATTCTTTGCCTCCGTGTTTACTAATGAGGATGTTGGGGAGATACCAGCTCCGGAGATGGTTTTCAGGGGTGATGACTCAGACGAACTGAACGAAATCACTGTGAACCTGGAAGATGTAGTAGGCCAGATTGACAAACTAAAGAGTAGCAAATCACCTGGACTGGATGGTATGCATCCTAGGGTTCTGAAGGAACTCAAAAATGAAATTTCTGATCTATTAGTTAAAATTTGTAATCTATCATTAAAATCATCCATTGTACCTGAAGACTGGAGGGTGGCCAATGTAACCCCAATATTTAAAAAAGGTTCCAGGGGCGATCCGGGTAATTATAGACCAGTGAGCCTGACTTCAGTGCCAGGAAAAATAGTGGAAACTATTCTCAAGATCAAAATTGTAGAGCATATAGAAAGACATGATTTAATGGGACACAGTCAACATGGATTTAGCCAAGGGAAATCTTGCCTAACAAATCTGCTTCATTTTTTTGAAGGGGTTAATAAACATGTGGATAAAGGTGAACCGGTAGATGTAGTGTATTTGGATTTTCAGAAGGCGTTTGACAAAGTCCCTCATGAGAGGCTTCTACGAAAACTAAAAAGTCATGGGATAGGAGGCGATGTCCTTTCGTGGATTACAAACTGGTTAAAAGACAGGAAACAGAGAGTAGGATTAAATGGTCAATATTCTCAGTGGAAAAGGGTAAACAGTGGAGTACCTCAGGGATCTGTATTGGGACCGGCGCTTTTCAATATATATATAAATGATCTGGAAAGGAATACGACGAGTGAAGTTATCAAATTTGCGGATGATACAAAATTATTCAGAGTAGTTAAATCACAGGCAGACTGTGATACATTACAGGAGAATCTTGCAAGACTGGAAGATTGGGCATCCAAATGGCAGATGAAGTTTAATGTGGACAAGTGCAAGGTGTTGCACATAGGGAAAAATAACCCTTGCTGTAGTTACACAATATTAGGTTCCATATTAGGAGCTACCACCCAGGAAAAAGATCTAGGCATCATAGTGGATAATACTTTAAAATCGTCGGCTCAGTGTGCTGCAGCAGTCAAAAAAAGCAAATAGAATGTTAGGAATTATTAGGAAGGGAATGGTTAATAGAACGGAAAATGTCATAATGCCTCTGTATCGCTTCATGGTGAGACCGCACCTTGAATACTGTGTACAATTCTGGTCGCCGCATCTCAAAAAAGATATAGTTGCGATGGAGAAGGTACAGAGAAGGGCAACCAAAATGATAAAGGGGATGGAACAGCTCCCCTATGAGGAAAGGCTGAAGAGGTTAGGGCTGTTCAGCTTGGAGAAGAGACGGGTGAGGGGGGATATGATAGAGGTCTTTAAGATCATGAGAGGTCTTGAACGAGTAGATGTGACTCAGTTATTTACACTTTTGAATAATAGAAGAACTAGGGGGCATTCCATGAAGTTAGCAAGTAACACATTTAAGCCTAATCGGAGAAAATTCTTTTTCACTCAACGCACAATAAAACTCTGGAATTTGTTGCCAGAGAAGGTAGTTAGTGCAGTTAGTGTAGCTGGGTTCAAAAAAGGTTTGGATAAGTTCTTGGAGGAGAAGTCCATTAATGGCTATTAATCAATTATACTTAGGGAATAGCCACTGCTATTAATTGCATCAGTAGCATGGGTTCTTCTTAGTGTTTGGGTAATTGCCAGGTTCTTGTGGCCTGGTTTTTGGCCTCTGTTGGAAACAGGATGCTGGGCTTGATGGACCCTTGGTCTGTCCCAGCATGGCAATTTCTTATGTTCTTAATAACTACCGCCCAGTCTCAAACCTCCCCTTAATAGCAAAATTAATTGAAAAAACAGTACAAAAACAACTAGCTGAACACCTAGACAATAACAACATACTATACCCTTCACAACATGGATTTCGCAAACATTATAGCACTGAGACCCTACTCCTCTCACTAACAGACAACATTTTAAGGGGTTTTGATAGTGGAAAACATTACATTCTCATATTGTTAGACTTATCCTCAGCCTTCGACACAGTAAACCATAAAATACTACTGACAAGACTAGAAGAAATTGGGTTACACAACAAAACACTAAATTCGTTCAACTCCATACTTAAACAATAGATTCTTTCAAGTCCAAATAAACAGCGTACTATCAGAAAAAGTCAGGCTTGAAATAGGAGTTCCACAGGGATCAGCCCTGTCTGCTACCCTCTTTAACATATACATGCTACCCTTATGTAATCTTCTAGTGGGACTAGGAATCATACATTACATATACGCAGATGATATTCAACTAATTCTGCCAATAGATGATACAATAGAAAAAAAATGCTTAATCTAGCTAACATGTATCTAAACATTATAAATCAACTTCTAAACCAAATGGAACTAGTGATTAACATTGACAAAACAGAATTTCTACACTTAGAGAGAGAGAATATCATAATCATCCAAAATCCAGTAACACTTAAAAACAACCAGAAAATTGATCTAGCTAAAAACGTACGTAATCTAGGAGTAATAATGGACTCAGAAATCAATCTAAAACAACACATTTCGCTGAAAGTAAAAGAAGGCTATGCAAAACTCATGATACTCAGAAGACTAAAACCACCATCTCACTTCAGAACAGTGCTCCAGGCGCTAGTTTTTTCAAGCACTGACTACTGCAATGCACTTTTACTAGGACTCCCGAATTCAACATTAAGACCACTTCAAATATTACAAAACACAGCAGCTAGAATACTGACTGGAAAAAGAAAAAGGGACCACATAACTGAAACATTGGCAAAATTACACTGGCTACCCATTGAATACAGGATTAAATACAAAGTATTATGTACCATACATAAACTAATACATGATAAAGAAGCAGACTGGCTAAACACAACATTACAAGTGCATGTCCGACAAAGAAACCTTCGCTCAGCAAATAAAGCACTTCTAACCATTCCCTCAGTAAGGACAGCAAAACTATCACAAGTAAGAGAAAAGGGCCTTATCATTAGCAGGCCCCATATTATGGAACACAATGCCTCCTGAGATCAGACAACAAAGCGATCTCAAAACCTTTAAGAAAAACTTAAAAACATGGCTCTTTAAACAAGCCTTTTCTAAAGAGACCGGAGAATAGAGAACATACAGGAACATGCAAAAAAAACACAAGCACACAGCAATAATCTCACAACATACATGACATTACTTTATTAACGCTCATAACAAACATAAATATTACTGTTGTACAGAACCAATGGTACACCTAGACAAAACTTACACTACCCAACTATTGTGCCCCTTTTATGATATATTGTAACCGAACCGTTTGGCACCTGTTAGAATGTATTATAGTACACATTCACTTACCTTATTTTATGTGCCTACATGTAAACGGTTGTGATGGTATATATCTTAGTGACGGTGTAGAAAAGTTTTTAAATAAATAAATACATGCGCCTGTAACCCCTTGATCATCTAACAGTCCAACCAATTCCCTCGCATGCTTTCTACTTTGGCTATATTTTTTAAAGTTTTTATTGTTTTTGCCTCTATGGCCAATTTCTTTTCATATTCTCTCTTAGCCTGTTTTATTAATGTCTTACATTTAACTTGCCAATACTTATGCTTAATCCTATTTTCTTCTGATGGATCCTTCTTCCAAATTTTGAATGAAGATCATTTTGCTAAAATAGCTTTTCACCTCACTTTTTAGCCATGCTGGCAATTGTTTTACCTTCTTTCCACCTTTCTTAATGTGAGGAATATGTATGGACTGTGCTTCTAGGATGGTATTTTTTTAAACAATATCCACACCTGTTGCACACTTTTTACCTTTGTAGCTGCACCTTTCAATTTTTTTTTTAAACTATTTTTCTCATTTTATCAAAGTTTCCCTTTTAAAAGTTTAGTGCTATAGTTGTGGATTTATTTACTGTCCCCCTTCCAGTCATTAATTCAAATTTGACCATATTATGATCACTATTGCCAAGGGGCCCCACCACCATTACCTCTCTCACCAACATTTGCGCTCCACTGAGAATTTGATTTAAAATTGCTCTCTCTCTTGTTGGTTCCTGAACCAGTTGCTCCATAAAACTGTCATTTATTCCATCCAGGAATTTTATCTCTCTAGCATGTCCTGTTGTTTCACTTACCTAGTCAATGCTGGGGTAATTGAAATCTCCCATTATTGGAAAATTAACTTCTGTATTTGTTCCTCATCTCAAATGGATGATGCTGATCTTGGTGAGATGCATGGGAGATCTTTCAGTGGGTTATTTAAACAATAGCAGAATATTGTTTCAAGATGCTAATTTGTTTTATGAATCTATTGACCTTGTCGTGCTATTCTCCTCGCATTCACAAAAGCTTTGTAGAGTGGCAACACTATCTGGAATAACTGCTGCAGTAAATTCTACCAAAGGAAGCTCTCAAAAGGTTTTAATGTTGTGAGCCAGTGAAAAGTAGTTCAGTTGTGACACTAATTTAAAGCACCAAGTTTATAGCCTAGTGGTTAGAACAGGATATCGAGAACCAGGAAACTAGGGTTCCGATCCTGCTTCTCCCACTGACATTTCTTGTGACCTTGGTCTAATCACTTCCCCCTGCAAACAGATTGTAAGTCTCAGGGGAAGGCACCTACCTTCTGTATCTGATTGTAACTTGTCTTGAGCTTGGCTTTGGAAAGGCAAGTGACAAGATCTAAAATCCATATCCCTTTTTATTCTTGTAACAGCGGATGGAGGTGATGGGGGGGGGGGGGGGGGGCAGGAGAATGATTTTTTTGCATTTAAAACAAATAATTGGATTAAGCTCTTTGTAGTGCCATTGCCTACTTCTGTAATTAGTTTTCTTCCCTGAGCAGAAAGGCAGTTGGATATTCACCACTATGTCAGGTATTTGAGATTATATGTGTCCCTGAGCTAGGCTGCAAGCGTGGATCTGAAGGTTTGGATATATTCATCTTTTCTTTCTGCTTTTGTTCTTTCTAATAATTACAAATGATGTGCCACCTAGTCACAGATTTTTGTGGAAATCTACCACCCACTGTGCTGCTCTGATGTAAATAATATATGCAGTTGTAAGGTTCATTAGTTTTGCTGTTCACTGAATAATCTGCAAAACTGGTGGTTTCAGTTACAGTACTGGCAGATACTATGCATAGAAATCATGGCCGGATCACTGCCGAAATAAAAGCAACTAGGTTTTATTTATAAATGATAATTGCAGGGGGAAAGAGGATGTTTTATTTGCATTTAAAACAAAGCAAAACACAGGAACCCCTCTCCAAAAAAAAAAAAACCAAAACAAAAATAAAGGGTATATAGTCTTCTCCTTTATAAATATTATTCACATTTTTTCTTTTTACAAAGTTATTTGCATTAATCTGACCACAAGGTGGCACCCTGACTCTACTCATTATGGCAAGAAACAGATCACCTCAGCAACTCCTTAAAAACTATGTGCAAAGGGTGTGGGTTGGGGGAGAAACTAGTACAAAATGTAAGAGCATTATTTATGAACTATTTTATAAAAATAAATAAAAGAACTTTCCAAATGGCAAGGCGGAATGTTAGCAGCTTTATCCCCCTGGTACACAGCAGCTGGCTAATTTTCTCACATTGCTTTGATCACTGGCCAAGCACTTCTGGCCCCTTACTCTCTCTCTTCCCATTAAACAATGCACTGGTTCAGGATAATTGGAACGTATCACTCCGTTTTTTGTTACCGTAAGCAGAATTCTATAATAATGGCACAACAATAGAAGCAAAAACAGCATCACCAGGTCATTATTTGCAGGACCGTCGTAAGGGATGAGCAAGCAGGGTGAGTCAGGCTGTGGATGAGCATGCGTGTGTAAGCCCTGTTCCACCTTCTGGTTGGAGACAGGGGCTCTCGGGAGAGTTTGGGGTGGGGGGGGGGGGGAGTGCAGGTTGTAACTCATGCTCCCAGGGTTCTTTCTTGACAGCAGAGTGGAGTTAGAGGAGGGGGAGAGGGAAGCAAAAGTCTCTCAGGGCTCTTAGGCTTGTGGAATGTCTTCTGTTACCTTCCAGTAGGAACAATCCTACTGCACTCAGTCTGATGTTGTCCAAAAATAAATTATTTTACTATGGTAATTATTAATGTAAATGAATAATTTGGTGAACAGTACACTTGTGTTTGGTGCAATCCACGCCAAAAAAGGAGACAATGCACAGTCCAGAAATCACAGTCAAGGCAAATCTTCATACCACAAAGGGGGTTTTCTTCACCAGTTGTTTCCATGCAGAAGTACTGTTTGGAGAGGGACCCTCCCTGTGGTGTGCAGATTTCGGTAGTTCAGTAGTTGATCTGGAACACTCTCTTGAATAGATGTATGCAAGTTACTGCTGATTCTTTCTAAGCAGCAACTCAAAACTAGGCTTCCAAGTCTTGCAGTCCTTATTCCGACTCCGGTCAAAAATCAGCTCATCAAGTACTTGAGGTAATTCTCCAGTAGTGATGTGCATTTGTTTGAAATTGTCTAAGGTCATTTCTTGTCATTTTCAAAATGGAAGGATAGAAAAAACCCACAAAATTTAATGGTTTTCTCCTATAATTTTTAGTGTGCACTATTTCTAGGTGATACATGTAAGACAAATAGGAGAAAATACATTTTTATTGAATGTGTAATTAAACTTTGGAATTCATTGCTGGAGGATGTGGTAAAAGCACTTAGTGCAACTGGGATTAAAAAAGGTTTGGACAAGTTCCTGGAAGAAAAACCCATAAACTTTTATTAAGCTCCCCTATGAGGAAAGGCTGAAGAGGTTAGGGCTGTTCAGCTTGGAGAAGAGACGGCTGAGGGGGGATATGATAGAGGTGTTTAAGATCATGAGAGGTCTTGAACGAGTAGATGTGGCTCGGTTATTTACACTTTCGAATAATAGAAGGACTAGGGGGCATTCCATGAAGTTAGCAAGTAGCACATTTAAGACTAATCGGAGAAAATTATTTTTCACTCAACACACAATAAAGCTCTGGAATTTGTTGCCAGAGGACGTGGTTAGTGCAGTTAGTATAGCAGGGTTCAAAAAAGTTTGGATAAGTTCTTGGAGGAGAAGTCCATTAACGGCTATTAATCAAGTTTACTTAGGGAATAGCCACTGCTATTAATTGCATCAATAGCATGGGATCTTCTTAGTGTTTGGGTAATTGCCAGGTTCTTGTGGCCTGGTTTGGCCTCTGTTGGAAACTGGATGCTGGGCTTGATGGACCCTTGGTCTGACCCAGCATGGCAATTTCTTATGTTCTTATGAATTAGGGAAATCTACTGTTTGTTCCTGGGATAAACAGCAACGTGGAATCTATTGAATTTAGGAATCCTGCCAGGTACTTGTGACTTGGATTGGCCACTGTTGGAAACAGGATGCTGGGCATGATGGATCTTTGGTCTGACCCAGCATGGCAAAACTTATGTACCTATTTGCAAAATAGTATGCACTATTTTGAAACATAAATACATGAAAAAAGGGAAAACATTAACGACAATGAAAATTGACCCCCAAATTATATGACATAAAACATTTTTTGGCCTGCATGCCCCTACCCTCCAGTGAATAATAGAAGTATTGGGCTATCGCTATCTTTTAGCACTTTGCCCCTCTGGGTTTTCTCAGGATCCACCTGGACCCCATGAGATTCCCAAATCTTGGAGCCCAAGCTCTCCTTCCTTGAGCCTCAGCACATTCTTTAGGACAGGGGATGAACAAGGAGAACACAAGAAAAATCTCTGAGGGCATGGTAGGAATTGTAAAGCTGAATTAGTTGGTGTGAATGAGAAGACAAGATAGGCTATATGATCTTTTTCTGACATTATATGTTTGTTTCTAAAGGTGGACTCAAGTTTTATGGAAACGTACTCTTTGGCAGAAACCTCCCACTAGGAAATATCTAAACACCACTACACTCATACTCTCCAACATCCTGCATCCAGTTTCTGTGAAGACTCTGATGCACATAGTAAGGAATGGAGCCAAAGTGGACCCATGAGTTTGAAGGAAACAAACTCCTTGGCAGACATCTCCCTCTGAGTGGTGTCTAACTACCACTAAACTCCTACTCTCCAACATCCTACATACAGTGTCTGAGAGGACTCTGTATCTAGTAAGGGATGATTTTGGGGTCACCCTTACAAAAGCAAGCCCAAAAGGGAAGGTGATGCTGAAAGCAAATCTTGCCCTGGAAGCCATTTTGTCCAGTGCCTACCTTGATTACTTGATACTTTTAACATATGATGGCCAACTGGTAGTCCTAACCCAGTTTTGTGCAATTTGCAACTTTCCTATTAACAACCATTTCTATTGGCTAGTAGGAAAATATGAGGCCACTGGTGGTAAGGAACCAGAAGCCACTGACAGCAATGAAGTGTAGTGTAGGGACAAAACCCCTAAGTTACTACTGTGCAAAATGGATTCTCTGACTTCAATGGAGAGGTGAACTGTATTTCAGAGAGAGAAAAACATTTTGAATTTCTAACTAGTTGAAGTTATGATTGAATTATCTTATTGCCAAGCAGGTACTGTTTACAAAGGGCGCTGATGATAACAGGAATCTTCTCTTAGCAAACCCAGCAGAGAGCACAAGAAAGTCTGTGCCTACAGGCCGAGTCCTTCAAAAAGGGACTGAGGATGACATTACAGGTCAGGTGTGTCAGTGTAGAACAGATCAAACCTGTCAGCAGGGCTCAGTTCTCCCTGGATATGGGACCCTCCAATCAAAAGGGACTTTGTCAGACAGGTCAGCCCTGGCACAAGACCTGGTCAGCTCTCTGTCACACGCCTGCCTGATGGTCAACCTTAGGAAGTCAAGAAGTCCTCGTGAAGAAGTGCTCATTTGTGTCACTAAATTAGTATGCATTTAAGCCTCTGAATTTGCAGACACGTTTTAAAATCCCTGGGAAAAAGGGCTTGGGGCAGCGGCTCGGCTCACCAGAGAGAATACAACTGCAACTGTGCTGACTGACCAGATCCAGTGTCTTGAATTGCTGTATGGTAGAGATGTGAATCGGAACTGGAATCGATTCCGGTTCTGATTCACATCGTTAAAATTTTTTTTTGAGCGGCCCGAAGATCGCGGTTTTGTTTATCGGCTGTGCCCGAGCCGATAAACAAAAAACCCACCCAACCCTTTAAAACTGTTCCCTTAGCTTTCCCCACCCTCCCGAAACCCCCCCCCCCCAAAAAAAACTTTTTACAAGTGACCTGGTGGTCCAGTAGAAGTCCCGGGAGCGATCTCCTGCTCTCGGGGCCATCGGCTGCCACTAATAAAAATGGCGCCGATGGCCCTTTTCCCTTACCATGTGACAGAGTATCCGTGCCATTGGCCAGGCCCTGTCACATGGTAGGAGTAATGGATGGCTGGAGCCATCTTTAAAAATGGCACGGGCCATCCAGTGCTCCTACCATGTGACAGGGGCCGGCCAATGTCACGGATACCCTGTCACATGGTAAGGGCAAAGGGCCATCGGCGCCATTTTGATTAGTGGCAGCCAACGGCCCGAGAGTGGGAGATGGCTCCCGGGACCCCCACTGGACCACCAGGTACTTGTAAAAAGTTTTGGGGGGGGTTCAGGAGAGTGGGGGAAGCTAAGGGAACAGTTTTAAAGGGTCGGTGGGTTTAGGGATTGTTTGGTGTGCCTTTTTTCCCGCCCTCCCCCAAAACGATAAGAGAACCCCAGGAACAAAATTGTGGGGTTCTCTTATCGGGATCCCCCGATTTCTGACGATTTTGAAAATATCATCCGATATTTTCAATCATCCGAAGCCTGATTCACATCCCTACTGTATGGAAGAGCTGTCCAGTCCTGCTATTGTATCCAGAGTCACACTTGCCGGGATCTTCCCAAGGAACTAGGCAAGTCCTCTGCCCTCCTTCAGGGGTGAGATGGCCGCATCTGGTACTGTCACTTTCCTCACAGCTCAGAAACGTGGATCTTCAAAGTACTGAGAAGGAGTTAATTCCTGGCTTATTGTCTATGGGCTAGCAAGTTAGGAGTGTTTTAAACTATGAGCAAGTTGCAGCCAAGATGATGTGTTATAGTTCTTATTTATTCATATCTACTAACAGGCCGATACAGTAAAGTTCGCGGGAGAGCGAGCAAGCGCCCGCTCTCCCGGCGCGCGCACAGGCCACTCTCCTGTGCGTGCGATTCACTAAAACAAATTATTCAAATTAGGGCCCGTGGTAAAAAGAGGCACTAGGGACACTAGCGTGTCCCTAGCGCCTCTTTTTTGACAGGAATGGCAGCTGTCAGAGTGTTTGACAGCCGACGCTCAATTTTGTCAGCATCGGTTCTCAAACCCACTGGAAACCGGACACCAACAACATTGAGCATCCAGTTTTCAACCCGCGGGCCGATTTTAAATTTTCTTTTTCTTTTTAATTAATTTTTAACTTTTTAAACCTCCGACTTAATATCGCCATGATATTAAGTCGGAAGGTGTACAGAAAAGCAGTTTTTTCTGCTTTTCTGTACGCTCCCCCGGCGCCGGCAGAAATTAACACCTACCTTTGGATAGGCGCTAATTTCTGAAAGTAAAATGTGCGGCTTGGCTGCATATTTTACTTACTGAATTGCGTGGGAATAACTAATAGGGCCATCAACATGCATTTGCATGTTGCGGGCGCTATTAATTTCGGGGGGGGGGGGGGTTTGGATGTGCGTTTTCGACACGCTATTACCTTTACTGAATAAGGGGTAAAGCTAGCGAGTCGAAAACACGCGTCCAAACGCGGGTTAACAGTGCGGGTTAACAGTGCGCTTCGCCGGAGCGCACTGTACTGTATCGGCCTGTAAGTTAATTAACAGAAGTGTATTCTATGCTAAGGATTTATTATAAGTTTCTTTTAAGATGTTATTTTGTATTAAGTGGTAAATCTGATTCTTAGACAAGTAGGTGTCCTTTTCTGGGCCTTTTCTATCGCATATAAAACCCGATAAATAAGTAAATATAAGGAAGATAAAGGGTACACTTCAGAAGCGCTGCCCCTCTCCCCCCAGAGACCAGTTGAGACGAGAGGGGAGAGTAAAGCGTGCTATCCCCACAGGCTGCAGAATACCTTTATCTTGCCTACAGTAAGTTGGCTGTGGAAATAATGAGGTAAATTTTCAAAGGGTTTAGTTTCCCATCTTTTGGATACTAAATTGACCCTTCTGAAAATTTACCAGGCTGCGTGTCTAAATTTAGGATCCTAGTTTCATTAGGATCCTAAAGTTAGGCTCTTAAAAGGCGGATGGCTACAAAGATGGAGTTAGGGTGAGTAAATAAAGTTAGGCGCTTAGTACTGATTTCATAACTAGGCTCCTAAATGTATGTGGAATTTTAGCTGAAAACACAGGTCCCTAAATTTGGCTGAAAATAGCTACTAACTTAGACATCTAACTTAGGACCCTAAATTTAAGAGCTCAACTATTTTTGTAATACTGGCCTCAATGTGGTCCACAGGCATTAGAGAAGAGCACAGTTCACTAGTGAAGAGTACAGCCCAAAGGGAGAAGGAAGAGCTGCTATGCCTTAGTGAGTAAGGAAGGAGGTGCAGAGGAAGACATGAGATGGAGAAGGAGAGAAAGATGAAAGGAGGGCTGGGAAAAGGCAATAAATATAGAGCGTTGGAGATAGGAGAGGTATGAGGATGGGAAGTGGGAATAAGACAGTGTTGCAGAGCTAGTAATTGGACAGTACACCAACATCTCACCTTGAGCTATTAGCTGGCCCTCCTATAGTGATATAAATAGTCACTCTAAAAACTCATTGTGCTAGATGATGTTACAGAAAAGAAGACCACTCGATGAAAGTATTCATACCATGAGGTTCAATGATATGCAACCCATAAATCCAGCATTGTTCAAGCTGGATTAATTTTCTGTCCCAGTCACCTTCCCTTATATCTCGTTCAACCCAATCAATGGCAAAATATCTCAAACCAGAGAATTAATGCTGGAAATCCACACAATGTGATGTAATAGGTGCTTCCATCTCTCTATTTCTTAAGCAGCTTTTGTGTTCAGACAACCTTATTTTGAGAGCTCTTGTGGTTTTAAGAACATAAGAAAATGCCATACTGGGTCAGACCAAGGGTCCATCAAGCCCAGCATCCTGTTTCCAACAGTGGCCAATTCAGGCCAAAGAACTTGGCAAGTACCCAAAAACTAAGTCTATTCCATGTTACCATTGCTAATGGCAGTGGCTATTCTCTAAGTGAACTTAATTGCAGTTAATGGACTTCTCCAAGAACTTATCCAATCCTTTTTTAAACACAGCTATACTAACTGCACTAACCACATCCTCTGGCAACAAATTCCAGAGTTTAATTGTACGTTGAGTAAAAAAGAACTTTCTCCGATTAGTTTTAAATGTGTCCCATGCTAACTTCATGGAGTGCCCCCTAGTCTTTCTACTATCCAAAAGAGTAAATAACTGATAGGGGTGTGCATTCGTTTTGAACTTATATGTAAAACGCTACTTTTTTTTTTTTAACTTAAAAAAGTGATGAGGTGAAAACGATCGGATTTCCAACTTATTCAACATAGCTATGTTGAATACGTTGGAAATCGCGATCGTTGATCCTCAATAAAAATTTAAACCCCTCACCCTCCTTAATCCCCCCCAAGACTTACCAAAATTCCCTGGTGGTCCAGCGGGGAGTCAGGAAGCCATTCCTCTATTCCTTTGCGAGGACCACGTGACGGCCGCGTCACTCCGACGTGACGCGGCCGTCACGTGGTCCACCCGGTTCCATTCCCGGACCCCTCATTGGACACAAACGGAACTTTTGGCCAGCTTGGGGAGGTCAGGAGGCCCCCCCAAGCTGGCCAAAAGTTCCGTTTGTGTCCAACGAGGGGTCCGGGAGTGGAACTGTGGTGGACCACGTGACGGCCGCGTCACTCCGACGTGACGCGGACGTCACGTGCTCCTCGCAAAGGAATAGAGGAATGGCTTCCTGACTCCCCGCTGGACCACCAGGGAATTTTGGTAAGTCTTGGGGGGGGGGGGGGAATAAGGAGGGTGAGGGGTTTAAATTTTTATTTAGGGAACCGGTGCACGTATGGACATAGACTCAACTTATGGAATTCTCCATATGTCCATATTGACCGAAATTGACCCCCCTTTTCGACTTATGGACTTATGAACATAAACTTTTTGTCTGCACATCCCTAATAACTGATTCACATCTACCCGTTCTAGACCTCTTATGATTTTAAACATCTCTATCATATCCCCCCTCAGCCGTCTCTTCTCCAAGCTGAAAAGTCCTAAACCTTTTAGTCTTTCCTCATAGGGGAGCTGTTCCATTCCCCTTATCATTTTGGTAGCCCTTCTCTGTACCTTCTCCATCGCAATTATATCTTTTTTGAGATGCGACGACCAGAATTGTGCACAGTATTCAAGGTGCAGTCTCACCATGGAGCGATACAGAGGCATTATGACATTTTCCGTTTTATTCACCATTCCCTTTCTAATAATTCCCAACATTCTGTTTGCTTTTTTGACTGCCGCAGCACACTGAACTGACAATTTCAATGTGTTATCCACTATGACACCTAGATCTCTTTCTTGGGTTGTAGCACCTAATATGGAACCCAACATTGTGTAATTATAGCATGGGTTATTTTTCCCTATATGCATCACCTTGCACTTATCCACTTATCTCAACATATAAGTGAGGACAGGGACATTTAATGATATAAACTACAAAATCTGTGGAGCAAGTGGTAAACTGATGTAGATCATTTTTGTGGTAATCTTATGGATTTGTGAATTCATTGATTTCTAACACATTCGAACAAAACATACATTTCCCACATCAGAAATGTCTATGAAAGGGTGCATCTATGAGAGTGTGCATATTTTTGTTCACAAGATTGGACAACAAAGCTGGACACACATATTCTTAAATATTCCTGGAATGAGTATATGATGTACAAATTTTCAATTCTTTGAAACAATGTAATTCTAGAGTAGGTAGATGTTTCTTCATAATTCCCACAATCTGAGGCATCATATTACTATATCTAGTAACAAAATTCAAAGTCCCATCAGTCAAATTGTGATCTAGAACTGGATAACAATAGATCTCGATTCCAAAATAGGGCTCTTTTGTATGCCCATCTGATTTCTACACATGGATAAACACAATTTAACAATTTTTGAGACAGATCCTGTGAATGTTTCTTAAACTCAGTAATCGTTGTCCAATTTCTTCTGATCCTCAGAAATTGTGAATATGGTAGACTTCCTTCAGATGTTTAGGATGAAAATTTCCACATTCAAGAAACATATTATTAAACAAGGTGGTTTCTAGAATGCCCTCATCAGTCTTCTATATACACACATCAAGAAACAAGATACTGTGTAGATCATATTCCATGGAAAATTGTATCTCCTTTTCATAACTGTTCACCCAGATGTGGAACTGTTTAAGCTCATTAATAGAACCAGACCATAAAAGGAAAATATCATCGATGAATCTTTTCCACAATCTTATATTATTTCTGAATGGGGAACATTCTATCCACTCTTGCTCAAATTTATCCATATACAAGTTAGCAACTGAAGGTGACATGGTGGCACCCATCGCTATTCCATATGTTTGTTGGTATATAATTCCTTAAAAAAAAAAATTGTCAATGCGAGTCTCATCAAATACATAATGAAACTCATAAGTTCTTGATGTAGTCACGGTTTGTTCCTCATAATGACTCTGATAATGTCCAACAAAGATGACTGGGGTATTGATGTAAACAAGGATTTGACAGCCATCATTACCAAATAAAATATGCTGCAGTCCTCTTTCAAATCCTGTAGAATATTTTAAAAAAATGAGTTGTGTCTTGTATATACGATTTTGTTTGACCCACAAAAGCTTTCAAAAAAGTGTTAGCATATACTGAGAGTTTCTCCAGTACTGAATCATTGGTGGAAATAATGGGTGGGTCTCCCAAGTGGATTTACTGGATTTTATGTACTTTGGGTAACATATATATTGTGGGGATTAGTGGAGGTTTTGGGTTCAACAAAGCAAATTTTTTTTTTTTTTTTTTTGTTAAAAACCTGAAATTAATGCCTACTTTGTGAGATATAGCCAAGAATACTCAGGGAGCTCAGAAATATGTTGGCAGGTACACTGAATGATGTGTCCAATAGATCCCTAAAATGGTGCCACAGGATTGGAAAAGAGCAGTGGTGGTCCCGCCTCACAAGAGTGGGAGCAGAGAGGAGGCTGGAAACTATAGGTCGGCTAGCCTCACCTCAGTGATGGGAAAATTAATGTAGACTCTGCTGAAGGAAAGGATAGTGATATACCTACAATCTGGTGAGTTGCTGGTCCCGAGACAGCATGGATTCACCAGAGAAAGGTCCTGTCACACACTTCTGATTAATTTTTTTGATTGGATGACTTGAGAATAGGATCAAAGAAGAGCACTAGGTGTGATCTTCTTGGATTTCAGCAAAGCTTTGATACAGTCTCGCATAGGAAGCTAGTGAATAAAACAAGAAGTTTGGGAGTGAGCACCAAGGTGGTGGCGCAGATTACAAACTGATTGACTGATAGGAGACAGAGTGTAATGGTAAATGGACCCTACTCTAAAGTGTTAAGTGGAGTGCCACAGAGATCGTTGTTGGGACCGGTTCAGTTCAATATTTTTCTTTGTGAGTGACATTGCGGAAGGGATACAAGGTAAAATGTGCTTATTTGTGGATGATACTAAGATCTACAATAGAGTGGACAGGCTTGCCTGAAGGAGTAGAGTGAATGAAAAGTGATTTAAGAAAGCTGGAAGCATGGTCAAAGATTTGGCAGCTGGGATTCAAGGCCAAGACGTGCAGAGTCAGGCATCTGGAGTGTGGCATTCCAAAAGATCTGTATGTGATGGGAGATGTAAGACTGATGTGCATGGACCAAGAGAGAAATCTTGGGGTAATAGTGTTTGGAGATCTGAAGATGACAAAACAATGTGACAAGGGGCGATAGCTAAAGCCAGAAGAATGCTGGGCTGCATAGAGGGAGAAATAACCAGTAAGAAAAAGGAGGTGATAATGCCCTTGTCCAGATCCTTGGTGAGGCCTCATTTGGAGTACTGTGTTCAGTTCTGGAATCCTTATCTGAAGAGGGATAAAGACAGGAAGGAGGCAGTCCAGAGAAGAGCAACCAAAATGGTATGGGGTCTATATTAGAAGACCTATGAGGAATGGCTAAATAATCTGAATATGTAAACCCTGGAAGAGAGGAGGTGCAGGAGAGATTTGAAACAGACCTTCAGATAACTGAAAGGTTTTAATGATGCACAATCATCAAACCTTTTCCGTTGGAAAGAAATTGGTAGATGTAGGGGTCACGAAATGAAAATTCAGGGAGGACAACTCAGAACTATTAGGAAATATTTCATCACAGAGAGGGTGGTGAATGCCTGGAATGCCCTTATGGAGGAGGTGGTGAAGACAAAAGCAGTGAAAAAATTCAAAGGGGCAAGGGATAAACACTGTGTATTCCTAAAAACTAGAGGTTAGAAATGAAGAAAAGAGTGCATGGGGGTAACTTGCTGTTGCGACAGTTACTACCTTTAACCAATAAGCCTACATACTGTTAATGCAACTCCATCAGTGCTCTCTGCTTCAATGGAAAGGGAAAAGGGGAAAGGGATTCAGACAGCAACAGAGGTCCCTGATTTTTATGGTTTGGGAAACTGATAAGCATGATGGTAACCTGCATGACATGGCAGACTGGATAGACCATTAGGTCTTTTTCTGCTGTTATTTCTATGTATCTATGTTTTGTTACAGTTTTGGCTGCAGTGCTACCGCCTCACCACCAGGGGTCCCTCTAGTGCTGGCTCTCCTGACAGGCTCAGTCCATCTCCTATGTCCACTCTATGCTCTGGGTGTGCCCTTATAACCCTGCCTGACAGTTTGCCTCGGTGCTTCGGCATCGAGCTCACCTGGGCTCCCTGCTCTAGCCTTGCGCGGCCTTCGGGCCTTTCCTTGCCTTGCGCGGCCTTCGGGCCTCCTTCCTCGCTGTTCTCACCTGGCCTACGGGCCTTCTGACCTGCCTGCTCTGCTTACGGTGTGTGGCCTACGGGCCTTCTGTGTATGTGTGGCCTATGGGCCTTCTGACCTGCTTGCCCTGACTATGGTGTGTGGCCTACGGGCCTTCTGTCTGTGTGTGTGTGGCCTACGGGCCTTCTGACCTGCCTTGCCCCGCTTATGGTGTGTGGCCTACGGGCCTTCTGTATGTGTGTGGCCTACGGGCCTTCTGACCTGCCTTGCCCCGCTTATGGTGTGTGGCCTACGGGCCTTCTGTGTGTGTGTGGCCTACGGGCCTTCTGACCTGCTTGCCCTGACTATGGTGTGTGGCCTACGGGCCTTCTGTCTGTGTGTGTGTGGCCTACGGGCCTTCTGACCTGCCTTGCCCCGCTTATGGTGTGTGGCCTACGGGCCTTCTGTGTGTGTGTGGCCTACGGGCCTTCTGACCTGCCTTGCCCCGCTTATGGTGTGTGGCCTACGGGCCTTCTGTGTGTGTGTGGCCTACGGGCCTTCTGACCTGCCTTGCCCTGCTTACTGTGCCCTGACCCAGCCTGGACCCAGACACTGCTTATTGCCGCCTGCCCTGACCCAGCCTGAACTTAGACTCTGCTCCTTGCCGCCTGCCCTGACCCAGCCTGAACTAGACACTGCTTATTGCTGCCTGCCCTGACCCAGCCTGGAACCAGACACTGTTTCTAAGCTTCCTGTCTCTCTCCACCTGGAGCCACCCTGCTGGGTGGTGTTCATGCCTCCTGACCGGAGCCCAAGCGTAACATGTTTCTTTTGGACTTGGCTACTATGTCTCTGAAGGGAGAGAGTTATAGCCTTCAATAAAGGCAACACCTGATGGCCAAATTTAGAACCCCTGTATCATCATGGGTTCTAAATTTGGCCATCAGGTGTTGCCGTTTTTGATGGCCATAACTCTCTCCCCCCACCCAGCAGTTATGAATGCTGCCTCCACAGTATCTCCAGCCCTATCCTATCCAGAGTTCTGAAGATCTGATCTGGAAATGGACCCGGAATTCTTTGACATGGATGTGCACAGCGCTTGCCACTGGACCAGCTTGGTTGATCATTTCTAACAAATATGCAGACACTTACAAAGATGATTTACAACACCTGTGAGTGGTCTTAGCATAGCCAGAGGACAGATTTAGGCTGGACTCTGCCAAAAATCTTTCATAAACGTCTTTATTAGTGACAAAGAAACAAACAAAAGCAGCTCTGCTGAGCTTCACAATTCAATAAAACAAATTTAGTGTTACAACTTAACAGTTCATCAGTATTCTCTTTCTCTAGGCTTCTTTCTCTCCCCTGGGCCTCCTGTTCCCTCCTGGACTGGCTAATTATACATCTTTCCAGGGACATCCACCCAGACCAGGCTTCCCTGCTGTTTTAGGCTTAAGATGGACCGGACCAGATCTCTGCATCCAGTCCTTTAAGGTGTTTTGGGGTTTTCCCTTCACAACCTAGAATTAGACATTTTTCTCATTGTTCAGTTGGCATTAAAGGTATCAAGACTAGATGTAATTAGAAAGATAGAATTTCCTGTCCCCCAGGAGAACATGAGCTGGCAGATAAGACAATGAGCTGCACTAGCTGCCATAGGTGAACCGTGCCCAAAAGAAGACTTGGCAGCACATGCAGCAGGGGGTGAATTACTCTGTCTAGAAACAACAGAAGCCTGGATTACAAAAAACAGCTTAATCAGAAGGTCTAATGAGAAAGCTTTGAAAGACTGTGTGATATAATTTTATCTTTACTGTTGAAAATATTTGGTAATATAATTTTGGAAATTAATCATGTAAAGCCCTCTGATCTGATTTGAGTTACTGTGTTCTTTTGCTTGCATATTCAAATTATTATGTGGTATAAGGGAGTGCATTTCCTATTTTTTTTATATTTTACTCTGAATAATACTCAGTTCAAGTGATGCAGAGAGTTACATTTTGTTGAGTAATGGGGTTGCTCTTGATATATATTTCTGTTTGTCTTTAATGCAAGCCAATATCACACCCATCTGAATAAGTAAATATATGGACACCATAAAAAGCCTCCATCCAGCAGATGGATTGGTCACTATGTGACACATTAACGAGAACTAGAGAATGAGATGCAACCTTAACAGCAGTAATCGGGGATTAGGGTTAGCAGGGATCACTCACAACATTTGTGGAAAATAAGAAAGGATTGAAGGGAAAATCTTGATTTATACCTAAGTGTACTGCAAGATTTGGAATGGAATGACAGCTGGATAACTAGCTGACATTTTACTAGGCAAGCTTAATTAAATGAAATCTTTTTACAGAGGACCAGACTGACAACTGGTTGAAGGGCAGATGGAGCGTTTCAAGGATAGAAAAGCTGTCAATCATGGGCCTTACGTAATACAAGTATATTCCTTTAAAACCGAAAGGGAAGGTTGATTAATTAAAAAAGAAAAAAAAAATTCCATAATACAGAGTTGGAAAAGAAGTTAACACCAGGATAGGTTTTAACTATATCAGAATTGGTTGTTCTTTTGGACTGGCTCAGTCTGTCCCTTTTGACATAGAACTGTAGTGTTACCCTACACAGGAATATAAAGGGATTTGCAATGCAGGATTTGACCTTGTGATTTGCTGCTCAAGATGTAACACCATAGCTCTGTGGCCCCTGGGTGCCTCAGAAAAGATTGTTGAGAGTTTGTTGCTTCCTCCTAAAGGAAATTGCTAAAAGGGATGATGAAAGGGGAGAATTTCCAGAAAGCGAGGGATCATCTAATGGTCAGAGGGAGTGTATGGTCAGCACTTTGACCGACAGACTGGTTCAGCCCCTACGGGCTGGGTTTTGGAAAGGGGATAAATTACCTTGCTAAGAGCAAGGGTGCAGGCCCCCTCAGAGACACCAAGCCAGCAGGAGGAGGCAGCTGTGACCCTCTCCCGGGATTTCAGGAGAAAAGAGAAGGAGTTGGACAGAGATACCCCACAGGCATCTTAGAAAGTCTGAGAAAAGAGAACTTGAAGAATTTTAACATTGGAGTTCAGAGTGAATAAAGGAACTATAAGTAGGGCCTTCAGGACCAGAAGGAAAGCCTGTGCCTGATTGGAGCCTCTGAGTAGGGTTGGGGAGCTGCGTTCCATCTACAGAAGAAGGGAGTGTGTTGCCTTGCCACCATCCTTAACATTGTGAGTAACAAATTGGATTTAAACTGTTGTGGAAGTTAAGGAAGTCAGGCCTAGTCTAAGGCTGAAAAAAGATTTGTACATAGAAACTGTGATTTGCCTTTGTTCTAAACTTTTTGAAAAAGATTGAGATTGAAACTGCTGATTTTTTCTGGCAGTGTGATCTCTACAGTTTTTAGACTGATTGAAAAATGATTGAAATGCATTACCTTTTGTTGGCGCACACCCTTTGGAGTAGACCAGTGAATTTATGGAGGTGTTTGTGTTCTCGGCTCAGTTTGGCCCTGCAATTTATTTGCCCCCAGCCCCACAACCCAGCTGAGGCTGATTTCCTCACTTTGTATGAATCACTCCAGGTACCCCGAAGCTGAAAAGGTGATGCCAGATGGACAGGGGGTTACATATTAGGCAAATAGGTATAGGATTAATTTTGTTGAATATTTTCAGTTTTGGTCTCTGTGCATGCAGAATCTTTTTATGGTCCACAATTCTAATTTCTTGGGCCATAACCTTCCCTGCACTTAAATGCATTTGAATAGGTAACTGGGAAATCTGCCTTGATAAGGACTTACTCACTCTAACAATGACTGTCCAAACTGACTTTAAGCTGAAGGTTTTGGGTTTCTTCAAAGCAAATTCCACTAATGGTAACACAGGTCATGATGCTAATGTATCCAACATCAGTTTCTCTCCATAGGCTGCTTCTCCGGAAAGCATGGGGGCCTTCACTACATGCCACTTCCAGTAGCTTCCCTCACAGAAATGCTGATACAATGGCATGATCTGCCAGCATTGACACAGTGGGTTCAGTGCTCAGATTCCCTGTGGTAAGTTCATACAGCCATTGTTACGTTGAGGCAGGATTGGCACAACCTGCAGGAGGAGCCCTGCAGGTTCCCACCATCAGCAGGTGGACCTGGACGAGGCAGAGACCCAGCTGGAACTTTGCCTATACCAGCCCTTGTTCCCCTTGGGTTGAGCTTTTGGGTGCCAGGGCCAGCAGGTCTTAGGTGGGGTCTCTGCTGATGGCTGCAGTGGAGGTCCTTGGATAGCAGGGTTGTAGGTAGGCAGAGATCAAATATATCCAGGAGCAGACAATGGTCGGTGGCAGACAATGGTCAAGTGAATCCAGGAGCAGGCAGTTCTTGCTGGCAGGTAGTGGTCAAGTGGATCCAGGAGCAGACCAAGGTCAATCCAGGTTCAAAAATGATTCACATCCCTACTGTGTACAATTCTGGTCACTGCATCTCAAAAAAGATATAGTTGAGATGGAGAAGGTACAGAGAAGGGCAACCAAAATGATAAAGGGGATGGAACAGCTCCCCTATGAGGAAAGGCTGAAGAGGTTAGGGCTGTTCAGCTTGGAGAAGAGATGGCTGAGGAGGGATATGATAGAGGTCTTTAAGATCATGAGAGGTCTTGAACGAGTAGATGTGACTCGGTTATTTACACTTTCTAATAATAGAAGGACTAGGGGGCATTCCATGAAGTTAGCAAGTAGCACATTTAAGACTAATCGGAGAAAATTATTTTTCATTCAACATACAATAAAGCTCTGGCATTTGTTGCCAGAGGATGTGGTTAGTGCAGTTAGTGTAGCTGGGTTCAAAAAAAGGTTTGGATAAGTTCTTGGAGGAGAAGTCCATTAACGGCTATTAATCAAGTTTACTTAGGGAATAGCCACTGCTATTAATTGCATCATTAGCATGGGATCTTCTTAGTGTTTGGATAATTGCTAGGTTCTTGTGGCCTGATTTGGTCTCTGTTGGAAACAGGATGCTGGGCTTGATGGACCCTTGGTCTGACCCAGCATGGCAATTTCTTATGTTCTTATGTTCCTCCCTTAGTAACTTGCAAAATGCAGCAGATACTGGCATAAGCTTGCTGGGTAGACTGGTTGGATCATTTGGTCCTTTTCTGCCATCATTTCTATGTTTATATTTTTCTATATAGTTCATGCCATTCCTGGGAGAGAGTTGAGCTGCTGGTGAAGGCACTGTCACAGGCAGTGGCAGGGGAGGCAATGGTTATTTCCCATAGACCAGCTGAAAGTCCGCATTGATATGAGTGTTATAGGAGAACTCGGCCCACAGTAGCAGAATGGCCCAGTTGTCCTGTGGCTCATTGACATATGAGTGAAGGAAGGTCTTGAAGATGTGACTGGTGCATTTTGCTTGTCTGTTACCTTATGGGTGATAGGCTGTGGTGTAATCAAGTGTAATGCCAAACTTCCTGCAGAGAGAGCACCAATATCACACAGTGAATTGGACTCCTTTATCAGACAATATGTTTTTATGCAAGCCCCGTAGATGTCAAGAATGAAGAGACATGCCAGTTCTAATGCATACAAGAGCCCCAATAAAGGAATGAAGTTGCCATTTTAGAGAAATCCAAATCACAGTGCGCCATCTGAGACTGGGAGGTCCATGATAAATTCATAGACAAGTGGGTCTAGAGTTCCTTGGGAGCTGGCAATGGTTGTACAGCCCCCAGGGTCAGCCATGCTGCGCTTTTTGCTTTGCAAACGTGGGGCAAAAATCAATGTATGTCTTGACGTCTTGCTACATTTGGGGCCACCAGTAGTGTCTCTGAAGCAATTAAAGGGCTCACGACTGCCCAGAGTGACCTGCAACATGTGAGTCATGGGCCCATTTCAACACTTTGTCATGGAGCCTGGAGGTTCAACCAACTTCCTTGGAGGATAGTTACCATGGTGATCAAAAGTATCTTGGTAGGGTCGATGATATGTCTGGGAGGTTCTGGAACATCTTCCATCTGGATGCAGAATGATACCGCAATGCAAAATCTAAGAGAGGGAAGAACAAGGCCCAATGGGCCTGTCTAGCATTAAACTGCTGAACTAGATGTAGGTGTTTGAGATTTTTGTGTTCTATGTATATTGTAACCCAGTGTTGGGCTCCTTTGAATAGGTGACGCCATTCCGCTAGAGCTAATTTGATGGCCAGAAGCTCTCGGTCTCCGATACTGTAGTTGTGTTCCACTGGAGAAAACTTCTTAGAAAAAAAGGAGCATGGTCAGAGGATTACATTAAGAGAGTGTTGGCTCATAACAGCCCCTACACCCAGAGAAGAAGTATCAACTTCTAAGATGAAGGATCATGTAGGATCCAAGTGACGAGGGCACTGTTTCTCCATGAAAGAATTCTTTAACTTTTGAAATGCCTCTAGAGCCTCAGGATGCCAATCTCTGGTGTTGGCACCCTTGTGGGTAAGGCGCTGCCATGGATAAGTGGTTTGGGATAAACTGATAATTAGCAAATCCCTAGAATCTTTGTAGAGCTTGGAGCCCTTCAGATTGGGGCCAGTCCTTGATGGCCTTTACCTTGGCAGGGTCCATGTGAAATCCATCATGGGAAACTATGTATCCCAGGAAGGGGAGTTTCTCCTGTTCAAAAAGACATTTTTCCAACTTGGCATTTAGGTTGTTCTCTTACAGATGTAGGACGATGTGGATATCTTGGTAATGGAAGCTCAGAGTTTGAGAAAAGATCAAGATGTCATCTAGATATATGATCACACAGGTACAGAGAAGGTAGAAAAAAATCTCATTGACCATTTGCAGAAAAAGCGCTGGGGCACTGCAGAGGCCAAAGGGTATGACTAAGTATGACTGTCACAAGTGTTGAATGCAGTTTTCCATTCGTCACCAGCTTTGATATGTATAAGGTTATACACTCCCTGAGATCCAGCTCTGTGAATATTTTAATGCCTTGTAAATGGTTGAAGAATTCTGTTATTAGTGGTAATAGATACCAGTCCTTCTTCATTATAGCATTCAGGCTGTGGTAATCTATGCATGACCTGAGGGAGCCATCTTTCTTCCCGATGAAGAAGAACCCAATACAGGCCAGAAATGAAGGTGGTCAGATAAATGCACGTTTAGATTCTCCCATATATAATCAGTCATGGCCTGGGTCTTGGGAAGAGTTGAGGGTAGACTCACCCATGAGGGGACTTGGCTCCTGGAATGAGTTCAATGCCACAATCATAGGGGCGATGTGGTGGAAGAGTTTCAGACATTTTCTTTGAAAATACATCTTGGTAGTCCGCATATTGTGGAGGAAGACCAGGATGTAACTTAGTTATGGTCATAGGAGGAGGAGGTTCTATATGTTCCAAACAGGAATCTGTGCAGTTGCAGCCAAATTGAGTGAATTGTAAGGTAGCCCAGTCTAAGTGCGGTTGATGGTGCTGGAGCCAGGGTAGTTCCAAAATAATAAGGTGGATGGCCCAAGAAATCATGTGCAAGCTGAGCTTCTATAGATATAAAAGGCCAGTACATATGGTCACAGTTGCCGAGGTCCATGTAACTTGCCATGGAAGAGGATTTCCATAGATGAAAGAGATGATTAATGGGGAGGTCAACTGGACCATGGGAATTAAAAGTTGCTCGACAAGTTCATTCAAGATAAGGTTCCCTGCAGATCCAGAATCCACAAAACCCAGTGTGGAGAAGTGTATAGAACCCATCTCCAGGGTCACGGGTTCCAGTAGTTGGGGAGCTAGAATGATGAGGCCTAGGGGCATCTCCCCACAGGACCCTAGGCATTGAGGTTTTCTGACTTCAGTGGACAGTTAGCCAACAAGTATAGGCATGGGCTCTTCTGCCGATGGCAAAGTCTCTCCTCTGGAGCTAAGTGGCAATGTCCCAATTGTATGGGTTCTTCCGGAAGAGGGATAGATCAAGGGTGAAAGTGGATTCTGAAAGTGAGGTGCCAGTGCAATATTCCTTCTTGTTGGATGGTTTTCATGAGCTCTCTGCTGTAACTGGCGGTCAGTTTTCCCGGTCTGGGCTCTGAGCTCCTCTAATGACATGGAAAGGTCTCAGGTGGTGAACGTCATTAATTTTGGGTGAAAGGCCTTAAAAAAATATGGCTTTCAAGCTATCTTCCCACCAGTTCCGTTCAGTAGCCAGTGTCTGAAAATCTGTGACGCATTTGGCCAGATCGAGGTGCAGCAGATCAGATGCCATGGCTGCTGCACAGTCAGGCTCCTCAAAGAAGGTTTTAAATTGGCCAGTAAATTGTTGTAGATTAAGCAAGCGAGAGTCTTCCCGTTCCAAAAGGGGAGATTCCAAAGCCAAGGCTGAGTTTTCCAGTAAACACAGGATGTATGTGGTCTTTGTCCGGTTGTCAGGGAATAATGGTACTTGCAGTTGGAAATGCATGTGGTTTTGATTTAAAAAGCCCCAACACCACTTGGGGTCTCACTCATACCAGGGTCGAGCTGGTAACTGTGGGATCAGATGGCTAGCGGCTCCAGCGAGTGGCGGTGCTGGTGCAGGTGGAGGTGGCACTGCAGCATTGGTCAGAGTGTTCAGGCAAGTGGCTACTTGAGCCATAGAAGTGGGCATAATCATCAAAGTTTGCTGCTGCTCATACAACCAGTGGGCAAGATCGGGATAGCCTGCAAGGAAGTCAAATCCACCAAGTTCTTGGCCTCAGCAACCTGTTACATTTGTGGACCCTTGGGCTAAGGCAGGATTGGCGCAACTTGTAAGGAGGAGCCCTGCAGTTCCCACCTTCAGCAGACAGACCCGGACAAGGCAAAGACCAAACTCGTTCCCCTTGCGTTGAGCCTTTGGTTGCAGGGTTCGACAGGTCTTAGGTGAGGTCTTTGCTGATGACAGCAGTGGAGGTCCTTGGCTAACAAGGTCATAGGCAGGCCAAGGTCTAACATATCTAGGATCAAGCATTGGTTGATGGCAAGCAACGGTCAAGTGAATCCAGGAGCAGGCAGTGGTCAAACGGATCTAGGAGCAGACAGTGGTCGGTGGCAGACAGTGGTCAAGTGGATCTAGGAGCAGACAGTGGTTGGTGGCAGGCAGCGATCAAAGTGGATTCAGAAGCAGGCCAAGGTCAATCTGAGTATCTGTCCAAGAAGAGAAGGGGCAGATAGGCAGGGCAGGAGGGCAAGGAGAAGAACAAGTGGGCCACGAGGAAGGAGGTGAAGTCAGGAAACAAGGCACCAGAACTGAAGACAAACTGAAGACACTGGGACCAAAGAGAAGCTGAAGACGAGACGCTGAAACTGAAGACAAGGTGAAGACAAGACACTGGAGCAACTCATACTACTTCAAGAATAGGAGACCTGTTGCTTCTGGGAGGCTGCCCTTATATAGGGCAACGTGGCTGACATCATGTCTAGGAACTGTGGGGACTTTCCCACTGTGGTCCCTTTAAATCTCTGGAAGTGGTGCTAGTGCACACCTAAGGGAAGGCATGGCACAGGCTGTTGGCATCTTGATGGTAACGTTCTGCCATGTGGTTGGCAGCATTCACCACATTGGAGAGAGAGCAGGGTGGCTGGCAAGCGGAGGAGGTGAGTGCGGTGGACTGCGGACCACTAAAAGTAATAGCCATCTAGCTGCGCCATGAATCTGCTATTCATTTATCTTGTACTAGCCTTAACTACAACTTCTGGGACACTGCCAGATACTCAAAACCTTTTGGGGCCAGTTCCTCCAGTTATTCTAATGTCTTTTGCTCCAGCTTGTTGCATTTATATTGTTGATTGTTAGTTTTGTTTTCAAGATTGTGTATGTAACACTGTGAGCCGCCTAGAGCCTCTGCATTGGCGCCATATAAATGTAAATAAATATACCACACATGCTTCCTTCCACAAGGTACAGCTGGCTGTGCCTCACCATCTCATAAGCTGCTGCTACTGAAATATTCTCATCTGCATGCTGTGCCAACAAACTAGCAGAATCAATAAATGGCCTCTCCAGTGACTTTTTCATTCTGGGCTCCTGACTATGTGCACTTTCTCCCACATGCTGCACTGGGCCACGTCTCATCATCGCGCCAGCTGCCGCTATTGAAAGCTTTTCTTTTGGGTCTTGCTTCATTGAATTGGCAGAAACACTCAGGTGGCCTTCTTATATTGCCACTGCTTATCGGGAAATACTGCTGGCCCACATGCATTATTGGACTGTTCTCTTATCTCAAGTTGCTTTACAAATCACATCTTTTTTTCTACAATTAAATACTATTAAATAGTAGTGGGATTAGTGCGATAATATAGTAGAGGGAGAAAGCAGAGAAATGAAAAGTGTCCAAGACAGGAAATAGTAACAGAACAAAATTACAGGGTAGCAGAATATAGCAAGTAAATATGCTGCACCATAAACATAAGACTGTATTACAAAGAGGGAAAAGAAAGTTAGTAGCATCTCAATGAACAAGAAAACTCCAAATGACCAAGTTACTACCTCTGAATTTTCCACAACAGCACATGGCTAAGATACTATAATCAAATGATATTATAACCGTTATACAACGTAATTAGATTAGTCTCCTGGTATATTTCTCAAATTCTTTCTTCTCGCGTATAGACACACTTAATTTTTTCTATATATACATTTTTTTTGTATTTTTTAAATTTTTTAATATTTATGTAGGACCTACACTTAAAGAGTTTGTATATCAATCAAACTCAAATTAGTACTAGGTCACTTTACTTTATTATCAATATATCATCAATTTTATCTAAAAATGTCTCTCAAAAATGCTGACAAACTCCGATCTCAGTAATCATATTATATCAATCATAAATTGGTCAATACTCAATACTGGGGTTTGGACTAATGCTAGTTTTGCAGAGATGAGTATTGACCAATTCACCATTCCTCATGAAACAATCAATAAAATCAAGATATATAAATTATTAATCATAATAGTAAAATCATACTAATAAAATAATTTCAAAACAGCTGATGAATAGAATATCCAATAATTAAGGACTCATGCAAATTTTGAAAGCTTTACCAAACACCAATAAAATATTTCAAAACAGCAAACACAAACACTACTCAATAATTAAAATCCATAGCTGGGAACTTTTGATTTTCAGTCTGAGCTTGTCATGGATTAATGAGAGGGGCTGCGATACAAAGACTTTCTCTTCTCTCTCACATACACATGCTCCAACACAGGCATACTCGCTTACTCAAACATATTCGTACACACACTCATTCTCTCTCTCCCCCCCACATGCTCTTTCACACATACATATATGCTCTTTCTCCTCCATATGCTTTCACATACACATACACTTTCTCTCTCCCTTACATGCTCTCTCTCTCTCTCTCTCTCTCACACACACACACACACACGTTCTCTCTCCCCCTCATGCTCTCTCAAACACAAATGCTCTCTCTCCCCCACAGGCTCTCACCCCACACACTCGCTCTTCCTCACATGCTCTCTCTCACAAACACATACTCTTTTCCCCCCCCCCCCCCAATGCTCACGCTCCCCATATACTCTCATATACACATGCACTCACACATGTTCACATGCATATATATTTTTTTACTCTCCATCCTAGGCGTAGGCAGCAGCATCAGCTTTCTTCTTGGACTTCCATGGCATCAGGAGGCCTCCACTGTCTTCCTCGTTCAATAGAGATGCTGCCTCTTTTCTGCAGTGCGCCCAGCCGATCCTGCCTTTCTCCTGCTGTGCAGCCTGGTTGGTGCCTCTCTCCTGCTGCGTGGCCCGGCCGATCACTGCCTCTCTTCTTCTGCGTGGCCCAGTCGATTGCTGCCTCTCTTCAGCCGCACAGCCCGACTGATCCTGCCTCTCTCCTACTGTGCGGCTGGCCGATGCTGCAATCAACCCTCTCAGTCTTTTCTTCTGACCACTCCTTCCAGCTACAACGATTGGGCATCCTTCTTCCTGCCCATGCGGACCCACAACACATTTCCTCTTCCAGTCCTCGAGGGCTAGAAGAAGGAGGTCCAATTGCCTAGGTCAGTGGTTCTCAACCTTTTTTCTGTCGGGACACACCTAATAGATGGTCCTCACATGCGAGACACACTGAACACATGACAGTCCCAGGGCTAACCCCACCCCCGACCCTCAGTATTGGGTATAAAGCAGAACTAGAACATTCCCCATACAACTCAACACCAGAATATCTTTTTTGTATGGTATCTCAATAACAGAAATAACATGAGCAAGTGCTGCACTTTGCACAAATTATATAGAACACGACAAGTGCAGAAAATATTTTATAGTCCATTCAACTTCCAATGTGTTTTTATTTCATCACTTCATCATTCATATCCAAGTGGCAACTCCACTGTTATAATGATTCAAGTTAAATTGGGTACCCCGACACGGACCCATGTTTTGCCGAGGCTGCATCGGGAGGGACATAAGATTCAGAACAAATCTGTAAATAAACATATTGAAACAAGGACTATCTAAAATAGGCAAACAGACCGACAAAAACCATAATAGAAATTTCAAAGAATACGGACATAGCAGTATAATTCAAGATTAGATTTGACAGGGAGCGCATAGTAAAATGGTATACCGGGGTTTTAAACACAACTGAAAAAGACGCGAATCAGTTGCACCAATCAAATCACAGACCTAGGAACCAATCAAAATGCAGCCTTAAGAGGCCATTCAGAATCTAAGTAAACAAATGCCATTCTAGTTCTTTATTAAATCCTTTAGATGAGATTGTATCCAAAATATGTATCCACCTCTGTTCCTTACGTATTCTTTGAAATTTCTATTATCACTATTATCTATTATCACATCACTCCAGCTCTTCAGTCTTTGCACTGGCTACCCGTGGCTTACAGGATAATTTATAAATCTATGTTGCTGATACACAAAGCCATTCAAAACAGAGAAATGCTCTGGTTCACAGATCAACTACAATTCAAAACGTCTTCCCGCCCAACGAGATTCCAGAATTTAGCCAAACTAAATATCCCAGCACCCAATCTGACTAAACTCTCTAGTACAAAAGAACGATCTTTCATCATTGCTGGATCAACTATATGGAACACCATGCCCTCCGAATTACGCCAGGAACTCTGTCACAAAAAATTTAAACAAAACCTTAAAACCTGGCTATTTAAAAAAGCCTACTATCAATGATCTGAATCCTCAACTACTCTTCCTAACTGCGCAATTTCTCATATATTGCTTATATTCTATTAATACAAAGTTATATACTGTATTGTTTTTGTTTAGTTACCTTGTTATATTGTAAAGCGCAATGCTGAATTACTGTTTTAATGTAAACCGAGGTGATGTTATTTATGTACCCCGGTATAGAAAAATCTATAAATAAATAAAATAAATAAATATTATGGTTTTTGTCGGTCTGTTTAACATAGCCCATGTTTCAATATGTTTATTTACAGATTTGTTCTGAATCTTATGTCCCTCCCGATGCAGCCTCGGCAAAACATGGGTCCGTGTCGGGGTACCCAATTTAACTTGAATCATTATAACAGTGGAGTTGCCGCTTGGGTATGAATAATGAAGTGATGAAATAAAAACACATTGGAAGTTGAATGGACTATAAAATATTTTCTGCACTTGTCGTGTTCTATATGTTATCTCAATAACAGCAACACAAATTCCCTCTACTACTAGGCTCAATAGCCCTACTTATAAAAAGATTGCAGTTCACCACCAATGCATGTCCAATTGAGAAAACACAACAAATAAAATGAGGTATTTTATGTGCCTACGTGCTAGTTAAATATCTCACCTCGGTCATTCACACAAGATCGACTTCACCAGGTACAGAAAGACCACAAATTACAAATATGGAGACAAACTGGAATGAAAACCCAAAAAAAGCCACTCTGCATGCAGAGCAAACCTGGAGAAATGGAAACAGAAATATAGCACCTAACACAGTCCCAGGATCTGCAATAATGCACACAAACTAATCTGCACAAAGTTACACCTGCATTATGGCATGCACTCAAATGGAACAAACCTACCTATAAAAAGGCAACACTACAAATATTAAACCAGGCCCTAAATACCAATACACCTCCCACTAGGAAAACCGAAAAAGCCAAGCTGTTATAGATTCCCATACAGAAATAATTGTAAAACTATATGAAAAAATGTTTAAAAACAGCTGATGAACAGAACATCATCTAACAATTAAAAACTCTTAAAAATTATTAAAAATTCTTCAAACAACAATAAAATATTTCAAAACAGCAGACACATTCCATACTACCCAATAATTAAAATGGTAATCAATCAAGAAAAATGAACTTAAAAAGCAACCTTTACATACCCTCTCCAGCAGTTCTCTTACTCTTTTCCCTTGAGGCCACACCAGAAGCAGCAGTAGCTGCTGAAGCTGTCCTCACAGTCCTCTTCCTTAGGAACCATAACCAGTCTCTGCTCTCTCTCACACACACTCACACCAGTCACACCCTCAGGACCAGTTTCTGTCTCTCACACACCAATCATCTCCCCAACCAGTCTCTCTCTCTTTCTCTCTCTCTCTCACACACACACACACAAGCACACACATACCAGTCATCTCCCTGATCAGTCTTTCTCACACATACACATGTCACTTCTCTGGCCAGTCTCTCTCAATCACACAATGCTCTCTCTTACTTACACAAAAGCTCTAAATCACACACATGTTCTATCTCACTTTCAAACAGGCTCTATCACACACATGCCCCCTCTCTCTCACAGCCACAGTCAGCCAAAAACATGCTCCATCTCTCTCTCACGCACACACATTGACACACACAAGCAGCCTCCCTGACACACATATACATCACACATATACAGAAGCACCTTTCCTATCTCACACAGAAGCACCATTCCTTTCTCTCATACACACCACATACACACACACTCACACACACACACACACAGAAGCACCATTCCTTTCTTATACACACACACAAGCACCATTCCTTTCTCATATACTCACCACATACACACACACACACACACACCAATCCTTTCTCACATACACACACACACACACACACATGTGTAATGGGGGGTAGTTGTTTTGTATTTGATTTGTTTTTATTTTTTATTTTTTGTATTATTTTAATTTTTTAGTTCCTGGATGCCATTTGAGCCTTGTGACTCAGAGAATGCTATGGGAATCATGTGTTTGATATACAGTGTATTTGAGGATATGCAGCTTTGTGGTTTTGTTTTTATTATCTCTAGTGTTTTATATTTTTTTCTTGTTCTATTGTTCCACGTCTTGAGCACTTTTTGTGTGTGTGTGCAGGTGTGGTGGGCAGATAATTAAATATTTTAGATAAATTAAATAAGACATTAGCTTCAGAATGGCTATGGTTTCTTATCCAGTTGTCAGTTCTTGTCAAAATTCACGATTTCTAGTAAACCCCAGCACTTCGTAGGAGACATAGCTCTGTATTGTGTAGCTTGCAGATGTGAATAACTGCTTCGCTAGGAATTTTGGAGTGCAAAATAAAGTCTTGGAGTTATTCAAGGCAGAAATGTATTTGCAATTATAATATTCCTCCTTGATGTGCAATGTTGGTGCCAGAGAAGTGAAAGAAAGAAGCCCCGCTTCTTGAGAAGTTCCATTTTGAGACTCAGCGTCCGGACAAGAAGTAATTGTGATCTTCCGGTTACACTCATCCCTGAGGAAGCTACACGCTCTGTAGCGAATCACCAGCCGTTGTCGGGTTTGGAGTGATAATTGTTTCAAATGGGGATAGATGCATGAATGATAACATTTTCAAGCTTTTGCTGGATAGAAGGACTTTGCCGCAAATGATTAAAAGACCCAACAGTTCTGCTTGCACAGAACAAGATGTCAAGGCTTGCTGATACGGCTTATTTCATTAAAACATTTGATTTAGATGGCGTATTGCGTTTAACAGTGTGATACAGAATCCTTTTGTTGCTATTGATTTATAGACACACAGGACCGAAGTGGTGCTCTTTTTTTGTGGATTTGTAATGTGAAGGATACAATTTTGTTCATTTGTTTTTCCATGCATGTCAGCCTTCCCCAACTCATAGTTCCCTTTCTTTCATCATCCTTTTATTTTAAATGCTTTGTTCCCCATCCGAAATTAAAGATTTATATTTTGAATTAATTTATTTCTCAAGTCATTACTAGGAAATAGGACTATATAAGTGTTTTAGCCATATTAAATGAAGCAATGGAGTTTGGGCAAGGGTTTTGGTATCTTGTGCTTACTTCACGGTGACATTGAAATGGCACCTGCTCATTTCTCTTCTTACAAAATTCCAGATGTTGGTGCGGCCAGATCAGCTGTACATAATTACGAACAGAGGATCCAGCCTGATAACTCCTAAGTTACATGGTTGTATTCTTTTGAAATTTGTCTTCCTCGTGCATAAGCTGAATTCTGGAATGAACGGAAGACCCCAAGGATTCTGCTTTCAGTGTCTTGAACCTTACGGCACGCCATATGGTAAAGTCTGAGACTAATGACATTTCTAACAAAGCTCACCGCATTTCTTAAAACATTTGGAAAATTACTCAGAATGGGATAGAAATATTTTTCTTAGCTAAATCAATTTTTATGGCATAAGAAACTGTGAAATCTATGGTGCTATGGTTGGATGCTTTTAATATGTCAGTCACAGGGATGCTGTAGGAGTTTATTGTTTTTCTGCACAATAAGGTGACAAAATAAAACCGGTTGCCTTGGAAACACTGTAGCTGTGCTGTCAGTTCAAATGAATGTGCTAAAGGGAATTGGGAAGAAAAATGCACTTAATTAAGCCACTCACAGCCCATTATGACTGTGTTTTGGTAATGCAGGTGGGTGGAGAGGTTGCTGCCATAGTGCTAGTACAAGCTGCTATTTTTCTAAAAACAAGTTGCCTGAAATTGTAGGAATTTTGCTGGTTTTCTCAGAGCTTGGTACAGTGTTCCTGATTCATGGGTGTACTTAGGCCTGGCTGCAGTTGGCCTAGTGCAGCCATTAGTATCTCTTGGTCAACGCTTTTGGGCATAACTGGTGTGCAGGATTGGATACAAGGAGGATGTGAGTGCCTTTCCCATGCAGTGTGAATCCACATCTACCCACCTTTCTTCTCTCTTACAGGGTCATTCATCAAAATGCGTTAGGGCGTTAACGCCCGAGATAGCACCCTAACGCATGCGTTATTTTTCGCATCGCGAGATGCATATGCAAATTACAAAAATGTAGTCAAAGAGGGAGGGGTCTGGGCGGGGTTTATGAAAATGAGTAATGTTTAACATTGTGGGGCCAATTTTAAATCCGACGTGCGCGGGGTACATTTGTGCGCACTACCCAGCGCGCACAAATGTACACCCGATTTTATAACAATGCGCGCGCCGAGCCCAAGGGGAGCCCCGATGGCTTTCCTCGTTCCCTCCAAGGCCGGCCTTGGAGCGAACTTTTTTTTAGCTCCCCCCCACCATTCTCTCCCTTCCCCTATCTAACCCACCCCCCAGCCCTACCTAAATCCCACCCCACCTTGTTTCGCTGAGTTACGCCTGCCTCTGGCAGGCATAACTTGTGCACACTAGCCGGCTGTTGTGCCGGACGACTCAGGAATGCCCCCGCTCCCGGACCGCCACCATGCCCCCGGACCGCCCATTTTTGAAAGCCCTGGGACATACGCGCATCCCGGGGCTTGTGTGCACAGGGGTAGGTTTTCGGGGGTTACCCGTGTATCTTACATGCGTAACACTTTGAAAATCTACCCCTGTGTGCGGTAGCGTAACACATATTATCACATGTTTTAACACCAGAAATAAGTACACCTTTTTTCCTGGCATTAAGCTGTGCAATATGCCTGAAACAGGATTCACAATAATTTTCATGCTCTGGTCCAGCAGTTTAATTTACTGGAAAGTGATGCTGGTAGCTAGGGTGTGGGAATGGGAGTGCCAGAGGCAGAGGGGCAGTGTGAGCACCCACATAATACTGTCAGCACAAGCAGTACCCTGAAAGCTACAACTTCCTCCCGCACCTTTATCCACCGCCCCCCTGTGGCCACCACACGCAACAAGCTCTAAGCAGCAGTCAAATTATTTGGCCTCCAGTCCCAAAGCATAAATTAATGCTAGATGCAGCAAATGTACAAAGCATTAGATACCCTGATATCCTCTATCTTCCACTGCTCTTCTCATGTTACTACCACTATTTGCAATTTAAAAAATAGGATCAAATGTCTTGTCTCTTCAGCCTATCTGCCAGCCCTCTATCATCCTCCTTTTTATTGGTAAGATATGGACTGAGAAATGGCTCTAGTCCATTTCTTGGGTATTCTGTTCAGCCCACCTTTACCGTTCTACTCTTCCCCTGCTAGAGCTGCTGCCTGTTCCTGCTTTGTCCAGCTGCCCACCAATGTGTCTTCAGGGAGAGATAGGCATGTGTAGAATTCTGGCTGGTCCAGATATCACTGGCAAAATGGGTGGTACACCTCTCCACTTTGGCCAACTGTGCCTGCATCCTGGTATGGCACTGAGTGTACAGAGTGGGAATAACCTGCTTACAAAATGTTGTCTGAAGGGGACTTTGTAATTGGGGCTAGGATATGCAGCATCTGTGCAAATACACATTGTCCACCACCTGCAGATGTTAGTCATCCAAGACAATCATTTCCCCAATATTTCATGTGGTCTACCACCTGCAGAGGATGGTCATCAAGGACAATCATTTCCCCAATATTTCATGTGGTCTACCACCTGCAGAGGATGGTCATCCAGGACAATCATTTCCCCAATATTTCATGTGGTCTACCACCTGCAGAGGATGGTCATCCAGGACAATCATTTCCCCAATGTACCGTGTCACCACCTTTGATGCTGCATGACTCTTACATGGTAAAATATTAACGCAAGTAGAAAAGCACCAAATGGTTCATCCAGTCTGCCCAGCAAACTTCTTATGGTAGTAACTGCCATTCAGTACAGGTTAGACCCATGTTTCTGTTAAGGGAAGTAAATGATGCTCCATGCAGTGTTGCGCCAGAGGTGGACCCTTGGGCTGAGGTGGGGTTGACGCTACCCTTAGGAGGGATCCTACGGGTCCCCACCGGCAGGCAGAGAGGGCTGATGGATGGAGGCCAGCTGGCGCTTCACCAATACCAGCCCCGGCACCCAAAGGCTCAACCCGAGCCTTTGGGTGCCGGGGCCAGCTGGACATAGGTGGCCTCCATCGTTGGTCGTCGATGGGTGGATTGAGGTCAACCCAGAGGCAGAAACAGGTATTGGTATCAGTCTGTACCGGACGAGGTGGAGTCCTGGAGACCCGGGCGCCAATAGGAACACAATCTGACAAGGGACACCCGAGCAAGAGCAGGCCGAAGCCTGAATAAGCCACGTTCAGGACAAGAGCTGAAGAGGCATCATTGAGCAAGCTGGGTTCAGGGATGGCGGCAATCTGGCAGCGGTGGCAAGCAAGGCTGAGGTCTGGATGAGGAGAGAATCAACAGAGTAGTCGGGCAATGCAGAGGTCCGGGACTGGAGAAAGGCAACGGAGTAGTCAGGCAATGCAGAAGTCCGGGGCTGAAGAGAGGCAACGGAGTAGTCAGGCAATGCAGAGGTCAAACCAGGTCAGCAATCCGAAGGGTAGACGAAGGAACAGGAACGGAAACAGGAACGAAGACACTTAGTTTCAACTGCTGGTCTGATTTATTTTTGTATACTTAGTAACCTAGTTCTTCTTTTGGACTATAACACTTGATGTATGTGCAGCATCCCAATACTGCAGCAACAGTGTAAGACTTGGCCTTCAGCTAACACTCAGGCCGATACAGTACAGTGTGCTCTGATGGAGCGCACTGTTAGCCTGCTCTTGGACGCGCAATTTCCTTTACCCCTAATTCAGTAAGGGGAGGAAAACACGCGTCTAACCCGCGGCACCTAATAGCACCCTCAACATGCAAATCATGTTGATGGTCCTATTAGGAACGCGCGCAGGATACAGAAAGTAAAATGTGCAGCCAAGCCGCACATTTTACTTTCAGAAATTAGCACCGACCCAAAGGTCGGTGCTAATTTCTTCCGGCACCGGGAAAGTGCACAGAAAAGCAGTAAAAACTGCTTTTCTGTGCCCCCTCCGACTTAATATCATGGCGATATTAAGTCGGAGGTCCCGAAGAGTAAAAAAAGTTAAAAAAAAAATAAATTTTGAATTTGGCCTGCAGCTGTTGGGCTGAAAACCGGACGCTCAATTTTGCCAGCGTCCGGTTTCCGAGCCCGTGGCTGTCAGCGGGCTCGAGAACCGACGCCAGCAAAATTGAGCGTCGGCTGTCAAACCCGTTGACAGTCGCCGCTCCAGGATAAAAGGAGGCGCTATGGATGCTGTTTTGTTTAGTCTCTTTGTGTGTTTCTTAATAGAAGCCAATTTCCATACCAACTGAATTGCTTCCAACTTACTGAATTTATTTGGCAATATGGCAAGATGTTATTACACTAACAGAAGTCATATACTAAATAAAACAGATTTTAATCTGCAGTTTGATTCAGATGGTATATCGTTGTACTATCCCAGCAATGAGCTCAACTTCAGAAGAAATCTGCATAGCATTCCTGGTTTAATAAAACTGTTCAAGAGTCAATAAATTCACAGTTTTAACTCACTTTAAATCTCTTTTCTTAGTACTCACATAAACATACACTTTGGCAAAGATCCTTCCAGCTGGAAGCAGGGCCGGTGCAAGGGGATTAGGCACCCTAGGCTTCTTCTGCCTTGCACGCGCCCCCTAGTCGCGCTGCCCCTCCCAGTTGCGCCACCGCCCCCGTTGCGCCACTACCCCAGTCTTGGCCCCAATCCTGATGGGCCGCGAACAGGTTGGGCGCCCAGGGGGGGTCAGCACGTGCAAGGTGGTGCACAGTTATACACCTTGCGTGTGCCGAGCCCGTGCCGAGTTGCGCGGCCTTTCCCCATTCCCTATCCCCCGACCCCTCCTTCCCTTTCCTTCCCCTACCTCCCTCGCTCTTCTCCCCCTACTTTTTTGCCGATTTTTCTTTTATTTCAAAACTTACTTCAGCCTGGGGCTGAAGTAAGTTGTGCACAACCTGAGTAACATCAAGCTAGGTTGAAAGAACATTGCACAAATCTCATCTTTGAGTGAGTTTCCTCACTCCGAGGGTCATCAAATCTCCATAAGAGAGCACTGTTCTGACCGTACGTCTCACTTTGAATGTCAAAGTGGCCCCTAACCCCTACATTAATACCTAAACCTCACCTCAAGTTACTAGATGGGCCTCCTATAGAGATATAAATACCTATCTATGGTGAGGGCATCATGGCAAGTCTCTCTCTCTCTCTCTCCTTCAAAACTACTAAAACAGGCCTTTGAGAACACATCACAAAATGCGATGCAACCTATCGCACTACTGAAAACGGTGTAGCTAAAGCCACGCGATAGGACTTTGCAAAATGGTTAACCACCCCCACCCCTAACTCCTCCTCTTTTTCGGATTTGCATCACACCATACGTTATGGCGCTATCGCATGCGTTAAAGGCATTTTCGCATGCGTTAAGGGCTTATCGCATGCGTTAATGAAGCTTTTCGAATGCGATAAGCCCTTAACGCATGCGAAAACACCTTATAGCATTTTGATAAATGACCCCCTTAGTGCTTCGCATAGGTATTAGCTCAAATTGCAATAAACTGTCTATTACCATAGAACATACCCCTTTTCCTATCGCATGCGATATTTAGTGCATTTTGATAAATCCAGGCCTAAGTTACAATGTATATTCAGCAGCGCAGTTATGCTGCTGAATGAGTGCAATTAATTGATCGCTTAGCTATATAAGTTTAGCAAGCTAAGGTCTGGATTCACTAACACTGCTGGGCTCTCTGAATCCCGTGGTGTCGGGGGTCGAAGCCGGGGGTGGTCCTGCGCTAGCCGTCAGTGATTGCAACTCCGTGGTGCGATCGCTGCTGGCGTCGTGCCGAATAACTACACCACAGGGGTCATTTACTAAGCTTATCGCATGCAATACCAGAATGGGGGCGGAGTCGGGGCGGCGTCAGCCCCAGAAAAGGAGGAGTCAGGGCGGCACCGGGGCTGATGCCAGGAAGACTGCGACGACAGCGAAAGGTAAGCACCTTTATTGCTGCTGGTTTCGCGCTGAATAACTACACCTTTTATGGTATAGTTATTCGTCGCGCCGCCGGCAGCAATCACACCACAGAGGTGTGATTGCACGGAGGTGCAATCACTGCCGGCTAGCGCAGGACCGCCCCCAGCTTCACCTTCCCGGCCCCCTGTTACCGCTGGGATTCAAAGAGCCCGGCGGTATTAATAAATCCAGCCCCATAAATGTTGTAGTTATTCGGCGCGAAACTGACAGCGAGAAAGGTGCTTACCTTTCGCTGTCGGTGCAGTCTTCGTGGCATCAGCCCTGGTGCCACCCCGACTCCTCCTCCTCTTCCGGGGCTGACGCCACCCCGACTCCACCACCATCTTGGTATTGCACATGATAAGAGCTTTTTCACATGAGAAACGTCCCTTATCGCGTGCGATCTGCTTAGTAAATGACCCCCTAAGTTTAGATCTGCTCTATAGCACATCTGGCTTAGCTGTACAACTTATGCGGCTAAGTCCTAATATCTGCAGTTATCTGCATAAGTTGTAGGGCTAACTTGCTCTGCCCTGATCCGCCCACTGCCCGCCCACAACTTATGTGGCTAACGTTTTAGTTGTATAAAGGACTTGTATGGCTAAGCAGCAGCTGCTGAATGTGGGTGTATATTCAGCGACTTCTAGTTAAGCACATAAGTCTCATTTATCTGGCTAAATAGCGCTGAATGAACTTTGAATATCGGGTCCCTGATAATTACTCATTAGAGTGGCTAATAAAATGGTCATTATTCAGCACTTAGGCCTCTGTTGCTCTGCCTGCTATATTGTCTGCATTTTTACATGTACAAAAGTGGGTGAACCAATCATTACTAGAGTTTTGCTCTGCCCCTCCAAAAGATTTGCCTGGTGTTTTTACTGAATGACTACAAGCAAACTCTGCAACATGTGTGGTAGCACTTTAAAATGTTTCTGTGGCACATACGGCACTACTGCTCATCATGTAGAAATCAAATTCTTTGGGGGGGTAGAATAGTCAAAAGAAAACCAGCAAGGTAGCTGAATAGAAATGATACATTGAGAAGGCAAAACGTGTTTAAAAAGGCAAGCAAGCAAAATTGCTAAGGTCTCCTTTTCTTGTGACTACAATAGTCCTGCAAGCTTGTACTTTTAGATTTTCATTAGCCGTATCTTTACCCAATCACTTTGCTGGTTTTCTTTTAAGTAATCTACTTTTGGCAGGCTAACTGTCATTTCTATTGTATATCACATTTCAATAATTTGAAAAGCGTCATTAATTTTGATATGGACATCTGTCAAAGGAGCTGTCCAGAGCCCTGTGCTGAACAGCAGTTAAAGAAGCTTTAAGAAATTCCCAGGTTTAATTATCAGCATCATTGTTTTAAAAGTGCAAAATAAGGAAGTCTAAAATTCTACAGTGCCACTGTATCTCTAGGATGATCTGTGTTGATAATGTGGTCACATGATTAGTCCTTGGGAGTGTAATGTAATTCTGTTGACATCTTATTCATATGTTATGTAGGTGGTACAATTTGTGCCAGTCTTATCAATGTATTCTACTCCCGGAGCTCTGGGGAATTTTGGAAGATACTTAAAGAATTTTTTATACTAACCACTCAAAAATGAATTTTCCCGTTTCCTTTTTTTTTTTTTTTTTTTAACAAAGCATGTATTTTTGTCTTTCAAACTTGTTAAACATTTATGGGATAAAAACTCACTGATTATGTTGCAGCTGGTGTTGGGGAAATTTTAATTACTAACAGAAGGTGTTTCCAAACAAGTTCCATGCAAACACTGTCTGTGGTGCATTAGACGGCAAACCTGCAATACAGTAAATCATAGCACCAAGTGGCAAATCCAGTTACTAAGCAGTCAAGGTAATGGATCCCAAAGCACAAATTACACATTAGCCATGAGAAGTCGGCAAGCAGCCAGAGGGCTCCATTCCAAATGGGCCCTGGTGCACACTCTTATGGGGCAATGACAAAAATGTTATGTTGATTCAGTAGCATAAAAAAAATGTCCATTTATTTGTAGCTTCTAGGCAGAGGCAGGAAAGGACAAAATTAACTGGTTTGCTCTTAACTGTATTTAAGTCAGTTGGAGAAGTATACTAATAGTAGAAAAGTAACAGCAAATGAACAGTACAAGGGGCTCAATGCCAATCTTTTAAAACATTTCTGGAAGAAATATATTCAATCTTGAATGAGAATTAGAATTTCTATTCCACTTTAAAGAACATTGCTGAGAGGGGAGGGACAGAGAGAAAGGGCAGTGGGTATTTGCATAAAAAGAACTTACTTGGCATTTTAGAATGGACTGTGAACTGAGCTCTAATATACATGTTCAGCCTCATTTCACCCTTTTCCTCTCATTATTCCTCTTTTGATATGTGTGTGTCCTACACTGATACCATGTGAGTTTGGAAGAGGGTGGGGGAAATTCACTGAGCATGCTCAAACCATGATGTCAACATGGAAGAAGAAGATGATGCAAAATATGGCTGTCCTCACTTTATAACAACTTATTTTTCACTTTCTAAAAAATAAATTTCAGCTATATAGTCTCAGTAAATAGGAAAAGGGGAATTTTGTCTTACAAAACACATAGGGCCAGATTTTGAAAGCTCTACACCTGTAAATCGCCTTACGCGTGCCGGGCTTATTTTATAAAGGCCTGGCGACGCGTTTAAGTCCCAGGGCTTGCAAAATGGGGCAATACGTGGGCGGGGATGTCTGGGGCTGGGGCCAGAGGCCTCCGACACAGCAGCCATTTGCCGCTGTGTTGGAGGATCGCGTGCCGGCAGGCTGCTAGCGCATGCAACCTGCACCTGCCTCCAGACAGGCGCAAAAGGTTTGATAAAAATTTTGGAGGGAGGTTAGAGTAGGGCTAGGGGGGGGAAAGGTTAGGGGAAGGGGAGGGAACGTCGGCGCGTGCGGACGTCGGCGCGTGCAAGGTGCACTAGTGTGCACCCACTTGTGCGCACTGACCCCTGATTTTATAACTTGCGCGTGCAAGTTATAAAATCGGACGTACATGTGAAAATCTACCCCATATTGTAGATTATGTTGTAAAAAAGTAAAATAATGTTAAATAGGTATTTGTCTATATATTTAGTTGACTTTTAATGAAATATTGTCTATTAAAAAATTACAGATAAAGTGACAAGATGACAACTCCACCAGTTGCAATCTGCCTTGCCAGTTGGGCAATCTATACCCACACTATTTTGATAAACCGAGGCAACTAACCCTAAAGACAGTGAGATTCATTGAAATTGTACATTATTATTATTTTTTTCATGATTATAAACTTCAAAGCCATGCATAGTGCTCAATATAGTAATATATATCTATATAATAATAAAATTCTCAGTGGAAGGGAATTCTCAGTGGAAGGGAGTGGACAGTGGAGTGCCTCAGGGATCTGTATTGGGACCCTTACTGTTCAATATATTTATAAATGATCTGGAAAGAAATACGACGAGTGAGATAATCAAATTTGCAGATGACACAAAATTGTGCAGAGTAGTTAAATCACAAGCAGATTGTGATAAATTGCAGGAAGACCTTGTGAGACTGGAAAATTGGGCATCCAAATGGCAGATGAAATTTAATGTGGATAAGTGCAAGGTGATGCATATAGGGAAAAATAACCCATGCTATAATTACACGATGTTGGGTTCCATATTAGGTGCTACAACCCAAGAAAGAGATCTAGGTGTCATAGTGGATAACACATTGAAATTGTCGGTTCAGTGTGCTGCGGCAGTCAAACAAGCAAACAGAATGTTGGGAATTATTAGAAAAGGAATGATGAATAAAACGGAAAATGTCATAATGCCTCTGTATCGCTCCATGGTGAGACCGCACCTTGAATACTGTGTACAATTCTGGTCGCCGCATCTCAAAAAAGATATAATTGCGATGGAGAAGGTACAGAGAAGGGCTACCAAAATGATAAGGGGAATGGAACAACTTCCCTATGAGGAAAGACTAAAGAGGTTAGGACTTTTCAGCTTGGAGAAGTGACGACTGAGGGGGGATATGATAGAGGTGTTTAAAATCATGAGAGGTCTAGAACGGGTAGATGTGAATCGGTTATTTACTCTTTCGGATAGTAGAAGGACTAGGGGACACTCCATGAAGTTAGCATGGGGCACATTTAAAACTAATCGGAGAAAGTTCTTTTTTACTCAACGCACAATTAAACTCTGGAATTTGTTGCCAGAGAATGTGGTTCGTGCAGTTAGTATAGCTGTGTTTAAAAAAGGATTGGATAAGTTCTTGGAGGAGAAGTCCATTACCAGCTATTAAGTTCACTTAGAGAATAGCCACTGCCATTAGCAATGGTTACATGGAATAGACTTAGTTTTTGGGTACTTGCCAGGTTCTTATGGCCTGGATTGGCCACTGTTGGAAACAGGATGCTGGGCTTGATGGACCCTTGGTCTGACCCAGTATGGCATTTTCTTATGTTCTTATTAAAATTCCAGGTCAAACTCAGAATGTTCCCAAGTATACCCTCAACTCATCTGCTGATACTATGGTCTGTTATGAGAATTAGATACTTTCTTTCCTTATTGAAAAGTGAAGCGGCAATGTCTTTTTTAGGATGGTAGGTAGTGCTAGGTGTTATCTGGTTTGATAAATTATTGTGAGGATTAAGTCTGTGGTAGAAAAAGAAGATTTAAATGCAGTATGATTTTCATTCATCATTTTTATTTTTATGTTTAGTTTTGCAGTGGGTAATGTATACTTTAAGCAATACAGTGCAACATAATAAGTGCACTCCCAGGTGAGAGACAGCACCAATGACAGTTTGCTGATTAGATCACCCTTTCAGACTTTTAATTTTCCTATTTTTTTGGTAGATCCAATGGAAGAGATTAACAGTCTTACCTGTGAATGGAGATTGGAGTGAAGACAATTGACGGTGGTCAACAACCAGAATTGAACAGGCGACCAAGACAGGCAGCAACCAGTTCCATCCAGAATCAAGACAGTGTGTCGGGGCAGGCAATGAGCAATCCAAATCCAGAATCCAGCAATGGGTCAAGACAGGAAGCAAACAATCCAAGTCCAGAGGCAAGCAATAGGTTGATGCAGCGAAGGGAAATCCAAGGACAGAACACACACAACAAGAACTCACAAGCAGGAGCAGGAAGCTGGGGGGAACACAAGGAGCAGGACAATCAGCACCATCCAGTAGAAGCAGCAAAACACCTACTCACCAAGCTTGTTGCCAAGGCGAAGAGCTGCAGGGAACTGCCTTTAAATACTGACTACTTCTGACCTCTTCCGTAGGGGGACTTCCGGCAGGGAAGTTAAGCATAGTGGGAAGGAGGGGCCAAAATGGAGCGCACCTCACATCACGCTTCTCTCAGAGAGAATCGTTGCTGCTGCCAACGGCGGCCATCACTGCGCCGAGGAAACACTGCGGACAGGCAAGGATTGCGTCGTTTCGTAACATTTTGAAATTTAGCAAGATGCTAATTCCTTTTATTCTTTACTCTTCCCCTCCCCTGTTCCCCTTCTTTTTTGCTTTTCTTGCCCCTCCCTTTCCCCCTTCTTTTCTCTGGTTTACCCTTCTCTCCCTTTCTACCCGGCCTCCACCTTTCTACCTCCTCCCTTCATTTTTTCCTTAGCTATTGGTACCCACCCACTACTCCTAGAAATATAGGGGGTAATTTTCAAAGGAGTTACGCTCGTAAATGTAACATACTATCATAGCAATTTTCAAAAGACATTTATTTACTTGTGTAAAGTGCACTTACTCGAGTAAATTCTATGGACAATTCAGTGGCATATATCGTAGCAATTTTCAAAAGCCCACTTACTTGAGTAAAGCCCAGTTTTACTTGAGTAAATACTTTTTAAAATCAAGCCCATAGTGTTCCTGTTTTAATTGAAGTGATAGATGTTTTTAAGCAATGATATAGGTAGATTTTGGTTTTTATTATATATATATTTTAGTGGGGTTATTCTTTGGTTTATTTTTATCATTAATTTTTATTTTCAATGTTTAATTTTTTAATGGTTTGTTTTTAAATAGATACCACTGGACTATTGTACGTAATTATTTTTGGCTTCTCTTCTTTTGGCAATACAAGCATACACATGATTTCCAATTGTTAATTTGCCACTTTTATGTTATTTTTCATGTATTATTTTTCATGTTTTATTAATATGTTTATGAGTCTATTTTATTTCATATTTTATCCTTATGTCTTATGCACCTATTATTTAATTATTCTTATTATTGTATTTTTTAGATTAAAAGTGCAACTCCTGATTTAGGTGTTAACCAAAACTTGGCCATGTCAGTTTTTTTTCAATTTTGTTTGTTTTCTTTATGGTTCTTGGTTTTAACAATAAGTTATAAAGGCCTGTGAAATACAACTGTTTTATATTCACAGTAGTCCTTTTTGTGAGCTATTTGATTGTTTGTACCACTGTGCTTATTCATTGTGATACTTTTGTGGTAATATTGCCTCTTATTCCTTTTTTCCCCCATTATATTTGTATCAGGCAGTGATACAGTGATATTTTTTCATCTAGTCAGCATATTTGGAACAGTTGCAATATCTTTTAACATGGCTTAATAGTGTGGATATCAATTTGAAGTTTAAAATGTAGTATTCTCAGTAGAGTTTACCTTTTCTGGATATTCTCATTATGAAGAATTGTGCCTTAAAACCAAGTTATATTGAATGTCGACTGATAGGAGCAATTTTCTTCAATATCAAAGTCACTGTCCTAGAATATAGAAGAATAGTTTGCCTATTAGCTTTCATGTCTCTGCCGTATTTATTCTGATGATATGGATTTTAAAGCAGTAGTAGTGCAAGATTTATCCTGGAGATTCTTAGAGCAGTGGGATTTGGTCTCCAGTGTAAAGGGAGCCTATAAATGGATCCTATTTGCTAACAGACAGTTGTTGCTGAAATATCAGCTGGAAGAAGGCAAGCTTGTCTGTGCCCGCTATCATTTTACAAAATCAGCAAAGATTGCTGAGGCTATACATACATATTGGATGGTAGGGGTGTGCATTCGTTTTGAACTTAAATGGAAAACGCAACTTTTTTTTTTTTTTTACATAAAAAAGTGATGAGGCGTAAACGATCGGATTTCCAACTTATTCAACATAGCTATGTTGAATACGTTGGAAATCGTGATTGTTGATCTAAATAAAAATTTAAACCCCTCACCCTCCTTAATCCCCCCCCCAAGACTTACCAAAACTCCCCAAGCTGGCCAAAAGTTCCGTGAGGGTCCGGGAGCGGACGCGTGGGGAATCACGTGACATCCGCGTCACTCCGACGTGACGCCGACGTCATGTGGTCCATCGCGGTTCCGCTCCCGGACCCCTCATTGGGCCCAAAAGGCACTTTTGGCCAGCTTGGGGGGGTCAGGAGGCCCCCCCAAGCTGGCCAAAAGTGCCTTTTGGGCCCAACGAGGGTTCCAGGAGCGGACCCGTGGGGAATCACGTGACGCCGCGTCACTCCGACGTGGCGCCGATGTCACGTGCTCCTTGCAAAGGAGTTCAGAAATGGCGTCCTGACCCCGCTGGACCACCAGGGAGTTTTGGTAAGTCTTGGGGGGGGGGGGGGGGGGGGATTAAGGCGGGTGAGGGGTTTAAATTTTTATTTGCACATATGGACATAGACTCAACTTATGGAATTCTCCATATGTCCATATTGACCGCAAATGACCCCCCCTTTCGACTTATGGACTTATGAACTTAAACTTTTGGTCTGCACATCCCTATTGGATGGTACACTCCGATTTACTCTTAGAAAATGTACAGCATATGTTGCCTCCCGGCAATTTTGCATGGTCAAAGTACTTTTTTTTGTCAGCTGACTCTTGAAGAACTTGAATGAACATAAGAACATAGGATTTGCCATACTGGGTCAGACTAAAGGTCCATCAAGCCCAGTATCCTGTTTCCAATAGTGGCCAATCCAGGTCACATGGACCTGTCAGGATCCCAAAAGGTTGCTAGATTCCATGCTGCTTATTACTTGCAGGTCTTATTAATATAAGACCTGCAAGTCTTCAGGGGTTGTTTAAGCAATAACATTGGTAGCCGTGATGACCCTGCCTACCTACTGCAACCAGGCAGATACACCATATCGAAAAAACAAGAGGCACAATATGATTTGGATAATTAAGGTTGCAGCTTTATAAAATTTTAACATCATTGCATGCTATCTCCTATCCCTGAGCCATTAAACTCAACTAATGGTGCTGTCCCACTGGCTTGGGTACCCCACCACCAGCATATGAGGTAGTGTTACACTTGCCTCGTGCCCCCATATCATTACATCTGTGGCTTCCATATTCAGGCATTTTGATGAATGACCCTGTAGGTTAGGTACTCAGCACTGGAAATCAACACAGAGTGCCTTAAGTGATTTTAGGAACCTAAATTTAGTTGCTCAGAGTAGGCAGATTTTTAAATTCAAAATCTTGGTTCATAACTCTTAAAGCTAGGTACCTAGAACCTTTGAATATTGGGCTCATGGTGAATACCTCTTGCTTATACATATGACAAATGACATTTGCCAAAACATGAATCTCCCAATATTGCCCCCCTTCAGGTCAAATGTAATTTGGGTGAATTGTGCCCATTGTAAGAATTCTTTGGAGTCATGCTCATCTCCTCACATAAATTAACCTAAAATACTTCAGTATCCAAGTTTTACCTTATTGCAACCTTCAGATATTGCCTTTAAAATACCATCAGTAAGAGTTATTATGAATTATAAAAGATGCGGCTTAGCAAATCATTCTCTCCCTAGATGTGTGGCAGTTTGTCAAGGTTAAATGAAGCGACTGATATGAAAGTTTTGGGGCATCACTCAAAGGCTCACTTGGGGTCCTGCTTTAAAGTGATAATTTCAGATTTTCATGTGCTCTCATGGGCAGCATTACCTGCTCTGAAGTACCCACAGTTAATTATTCAGAAGAAATGCTGCTTTTAAGAATGAAATTTGCAAAATCCCCAATGACCCTCTCTTTCTCAGTTTCACTGGATATTAAGAAGTGTAATTAAGGTGGACCAGAATCCTGGGATTAGAACAACTGTTTGAAGAATAGTTTTTAGTAGGTCACTAACCTCTCAATAAATCATTCATGGGCCATCTGTGTTCATTTGCAACTGTTTTCACTATTTCTGCCAGAAAAATTGGTTATTTCAGAAATAGGATTATATTCCAGAGAACCAAAATCTCAAAACTTTGATCTTACATAGCATATGAAAAGGAGTGGGTAATAAGCCGATTTTGGAGCACTGCCAATGGCTGTCATGCCATTCATTCAGTTAAAACAGGGCTTTCCAAGCTGGTCCTAGCAATCATGAAGCCAGTTGGGTTTTCAGAAGATCCATAATGATTTTGCATGAGAAAAATGTGAATATACTGGGTTTTCAGTTTATCTCATGCAAATCTGATTTGCAGTCGGTTCATCAGAACAGTTTTTAGAAGTCCTGAGTTAGATAGCAGTTTGTTTGTTGGGGTAATGTCTCCAAATGGGTTAATTTTGCTCCTACTTTGACTGGAATGAACCTCACTTGTAAGCCCCAGGGTATGCCGAGTCTGGTCTCAGTCTCTCAAATTTATTACTAGTGCCCTTAATTCTCACTTTGTGCTAAAAAGAGCTTCCTTCCAGAGTTTATGAGGTATGTTATGCACATGTCTAGATGCACCTGGAAGTTATTTTTAATCAAACCGGTGGCACCTAATACAACTGGAACACATCCTGGGGAAAGGGCAGAGGATTTCTATCTCACTGTGCTGTGCTGGAGTTTACTATCCCCCCCCCCCCCCAACACACCTGCTTGAGCTACCTGGTATATAAAGGGTGGCATACAGTGGTATGCTGAAATCACATGCCAAACGGGCACACTTCTGCTCATAATTTGTTTGCTCCTCAATACTTGTGGCTCTGAATGGATAAGAAGTGGGAGGGGACTGCTAGACCTCTTCTATCAGTGTCTGGATTCCCATTCCTAACCACTCCGGAACTTTTGGCCAGCTTGGGGGGGTCAGGAGGCTTGGGGGGGTCAGGATGCCTCCTGACCCCCCCAAGCTGGCCAAAAGTTCCGGTTGGGTCCAACGGGGATCCCGGAGCGACCTCCTGCCACATGACCTACCTGTCACGTGGTAGGAGCACAAGATGGCGCCGGTGACCATGTGACAGGGGCTGACCAATGGCACCGGCAGCCCCTGTGACACAGGCTATTGGCACCGTGAGGAAACCGCAAACGAGTGCAAGGGATGGCTTCCTGACTCCCCGCTGGACCACCAGGGAGTTTTCGTAAGTCTTGGGGGGGGGGATTAAGGAGGGTGGGGGGGTTTAAATTTTTATTTAGGGAACCGGGAAACGTATGGACAGATCGACAACTTCTGGAATTCTCCATACTTCCATATTCAACGGAATCGACCCTCAACGACAACGTATCACAAACGCAATGAAAACTTTTTGCCTGCACATCCCTAAAATGTACCTCTTAGGGTGCGAATGCTGTCATGCTTCAGTCAAATGTGATTGTCCTTTGTCGTTCTGTGTCAGAGTATTGAACACCAGCATGGGCAAGATCACCTCGTAAAAGTGGTTGATATTTATGAGGCGGACCCTACAGTCAGTCCTGGGTTCTAGGGTATCAGCTAGCTAGAATAGGAGGGTGTATGGGGAGGCTCCATTCAATCAAATATAGCCCCTCCCACTGCTGTCTCCTGGTTGAGCCTTTATAGCAGTGCTCTGGCTATAGCTTGGGAGGCAGGCAGTCCTTTTAGGATGATAAAAAGTTCAGGGGGAGATAGGAGCTTATTTTTTGTTCTTTTGCAGGCCCAGTCAGAGGAGCCAAGCAAGCCCTGTTTGGTGATCCTGACCAGGGTTGGGAGTGACTGGATTGGATCCTTCCCTCTGGGTACATATTTTGAAGTTAACCTTTTAAGCGGTAGGCACCTGAACACCTCTTAGGCCCAGGGAGTGGGGAACCCTGTGTCTGGGGCTATGCAGGTTAGGGGAAGACCTGCTCTCCGTACCCTTCACGAGGAAGGGGCTGCAAGTGTTATCCAGTGTTGTTCTCAGTTTTTGGAAGATTTGGTTTCAAGAACCAGGAGGAAGCTCTGACTGCCCTTCCTTCCTGACTGAAGCACAGAGAGTCCTGCGTCAGGGGATCCCTCCCATCGGGGATCAGAAGCTATAGAACTGTATCAGAACAAAGAAGTACGTGAAATCAACTAACTGCAAGCAAAGACAAAGCCTAACATCTTTGAAGACACCCATCAGGTGCTTCCAAACCCCCGGGGAGAGAGAGAGAATTTAGTTAGAGACTTTAACTTGGTATTTTTGACAGCTGGAAGGACACCATGCCCACCTGGGGACTCTATTTTTTCTATGCCCTGGAGGGTAGAAGTTTCCCTGGCTCTGGCATCAAACATTCCTGCACAGATTGAGGAGGAGAATGTAAAAGAAGATATACTGTGGTGCTGTGGATTAACGTGTGTGCGATTCTCATACATTTTCGACAGTAAAGACTTTAATTTGGACACTAACACGGAGGTTCCAGATGTTTTATTGGGCACATCAAGCACACACTGGGACATACATGTACCCCTTTCTCAGGGACAAGAACAGGAACATGCGGTGTCATCCCTTGCCCTCGGGGCTCTGGGAGTAATCTCCCCCCTGCTCCCCCCATTCAACAAAGGATCCAGGCCCTGAAAGGAAGAGTCAGTGAGTGTCCAAGCTAGCCTGGAAAGGTTTCAGCCCCAAAGAGTAACACAAATACTTTTATGGCATCAGTGAGTAGCAATCCACACCCGGGGATGGGGGTTACATGAAGCCATTTGAGTTTTGTCCAGAGCTGTGTGCCTCCCTCCACTCCCATGGTTACCTGTGCTGTCCAGCATTGTGCCACCTAGCATCAGATATGAGACTGGATTATCAAATTGTCACATCTAAAGCCATTTTTGTCATTATATTTAGACATGTTTTATCTCCTGGTGTTCATTTATAGGAATGTGCATTCATTTGAAATGAATGTAAAAAATGAGGCCATTTTTGGTTCATTCTGAATGGAATGAATTGAAAATGGCCTCCTAAAAATACCCACAAAGTTTTGGGTATTATCATATTCATGGCTTTTAAAAAAATGAACCTCCTGTGGCCCTGGAAATCCCCTTCTGCCCAGCAAACATAAACCCAGGGCCTTAGTTTGCCCTTTTCGGCTGGGCCTCTCTATCCCCCACTTCTAGCTAAAAACCAAAGGGTCCAGAGCCTGCCTGGGACCTGGCCGGGGCCTGCCCCCCCCCCCCCCCATCCCCCATTTCAAACTGCCAGGGCCAGGTAGCTCCCACCCCAGCCCCTCCATACTCCCTCCCTGGATCCTAAGTGAAAAAGGGCAGGAGCAATGCCCACTCGCTCCTGCTCAAGTCCCAATCCTTTGAAAATGGCTCCATCTGCCTAGAGGATGGTGCTGAAGAGATGTCATTTCAGCACCATCCTCCGGTATGTCTGGCACTATTTTGGTGTAAGGACTGTAGATTTAACAATTCTCCACTGGGATTCAAATCCCTTTCCACAAATGGGCAAGGCAGTCCCCCATCTCCTCTATTTCTCTAAGGGGTAGATTTTTAAAAACGGCGCGTTCGCGTACTTTTGTTCGTGCTCCAGGTGCAAACAAAAGTACGCTGGATTTTAGTAGATACGCGCGTAGCCGCAAAAATCCAGGATCGGCGCATGCAAGGCTGCCGATTTTGGGCAGCCGGTGCGCGCCGAGCCGCACAGCCTGCCTCCCCTCCGAGGCCGCTCCGAAATTGGAGCGGCCTCGGAGGGAACTCTCTTTTGCCCTCCCCTCACCTTCCCCTCCCTTCCTCTACCTAACCCACCCCCCCGGCCCTATCTAAACCCCCCCCTACCTTTGTCCAGGGATTTACGCCTCCCGGAGGGAGAAGTAAATCCCCGTGCGCCAGCGGGCCGCTGGCGCGCCGAGACGCAACCCGGGGGCCCGCCCCCGAAACGCCGCGTCCCGCCCCCCAAAATGCCGCGTCGATCGGCCCCGCCCCCGACACACCCCCGACAAAAAACCCCGGGACTTACGCGAGTCCCGGGGCTCTGCGCGCGCCGGCAGGCCTATGGAAAATAGGTGCGCCAGCGCGCAAGGCCCTGCTCGCGTAAATCCGCCCGGATTTACGCGAGCAGGGCTTTTAAAATCCGCCCCTAAGTGTGTGTGGCCAGCAAATCTGTTTCCATAACGTCAATTCTTGATCCCTCTCAGGGCAAAACTAGAGAGTTGGCTCCCCTCGCAGGCTGCTCATCTTTTGTGTCATCACTCGGTGAAGAGGCTTCCGCCAGGCCCTGAACTCATCTTTCCCTTGGTAGAGGCTGCTGATTTGGAAGACTCCATGATGCCACACTGCCCTGCATCTAAAGTGCTCCTCCCTCAGATCCTGGTACGCGAACGAGCTCCGCCAATGATCCAGTCTTGGGGGTAAGGAAGTTATCTTCTGCTGAATGGGAGAAGGGGTTACAGAGTGGTAATCTCTCACCCTGCCCTTCCTTTTTAGCAGCATATTTATAAATTAAGTAAGAAAATGGAGAGAAAGACAGGGTAATACAGCACAGAGTACACGTCTTGGCTCCTCCTCTTTATCTTTATTTTAATATATACGTCCCAATTAAGGTTTTATAAATTTCACCCCAAATGATACCAGCTTGTTAGGGGAATTAGTAGTAAGACCAGCAACAACCAAAAATAATGTTAGGGAGCAGGAGGCACTTAGTTTTATTACTTTCTCTATAAATTGCAATTACAATAAAGAGGCTAAAGTTACAGTTTACTATTAGCTTTCACTTGTGAACTGAGAAGGTGTAGCAAGAGTGGCCAACCAGCATTTTGTGAGCTGCATGCAGCTCCTAAGACGTAAAGCTATGGCTCTGACCTCTCTGCTCCCCATCTCTTCCGGCATTGCATGTATATTCAAAACTCGAAGGCCGGCAGTTCCCGTATGCTTATCGTATGATGCATGCAATCAGCCCATACGAAATGCCGGCCTATGAGTTTTGAGCATTCTCTCAGGGCTGGCTCAGTAGTGTTGTACCATAGGGCCTCTTAATATGCCCCACTCTCGCCCATTCCATGCTTAGTCTTCCCATTGCTCCTTCAGGAGCTTACCAAGCCTGCTGCTGGATAGATTTGCCACTGCCAAAGGGTCAGACCTAGGTAAGTTTGGCTAGAGAGGGTCCAATTGGGCTGGAATTGTTTTCTTGGGCTGAACCTGCACGGGTTAGTGGGTATGATGGAAGCATATGCCCTGTGAGATGGATAGGGCCCTTTGACTACCGATGGAGAGAAAACTGCTGAGGTTTTACTTATAGTGGCCAAGATCAGCAGCTCCAGAGTTTGTCATCCATTTGCTTTAGCAGGAGAAAGGGACAGGTACGCCATATATCTGCAGAGGACAGGAATGTGTCTGTGTCTGTGGATATAGTCTCAGAGACAGCTAATATTACACTTGGTGCAAAATGAGTCTTTCTAGCATTGGTTTTATTTGCCTCCAGGAGATTTAGAACCAGTACAAAACCTCATGCTCCAAAAATTGGAAGTGTTTGCATGTGTTTCTTATATGCAAATCCAAATAATGGCACGACGAGCTTTTCAAGAAAACTGATTGTGTGTGTGTGTGTGTGTGTGGAGGGGGGATACCAACCCCTGGGCCCAGAATGGGGAAGACTGTGTGTGTGTGTGAGAGAGAGAATGCTGGAGATGAGGAGGATGAGAATGATCATGCCCCACTCCCCTCTCCTCCCCCCCCCCTGCCCCGGGTGAAATTTTGGGCATCCCAACTACCCAGCAGATAATGCATGGAACTTACTCTGCAGAAGCTGGGGGGGCCGGCCATGCTGTATTCCCTGGGAATCCTCCTCAGACCTGTCTTTGCCCAGGAATGCTGTGCAGGATGTGTCTGCAATCTCGTTGTCTGGGTCATTATTAACCAAATATGTGCATGCTGGATATGGAAACCGTTTCTGAACGTCTCTACCCAGGATTTGTTGTGGCTTCATCGGTAGATGATGTGCGTCCAGTTGTTTTGAGAGAAGGCCTTGAGAATCTGCATGTCTGCGCCTTTGCAGTGCAATTGTTGATCACTTCTGTTTTGCTAAAGCCAACAGTTTTAGCAGTTGTCAGCTTGTCGTCCACATTTATCCATAGCAGTTAGCATGACTTCTGTTTTCTGCTGTAACTGTTGCACGTCTAAAATGCAGTACATAATACAACATAAGCAAACCCACTGCCACATGGCCACTGTTTTCTTCTCTCCCTTTTTTCTGTCCTTTTTAAATCTCTCTCCACTTTCCCTCCTCACCCTGTCAATTATACCATCTCCCTGCCCTCTTGTGCTTTCAACTTTTTCCTCCCAGGTGTTCTTTCTACTGCCTTCATCCCACCCTCATCTATGTGAGCTTGAAATCTCCCTGTGCAGTAATCATCTAGATGTGTCCCACCAATGTTACTCCCTGAGTCTATTCCATCCATGGAATCTATTTATAAAACGTGTGTATACTACCCGAAACCAATCTGTTAAATTCTTGTTACTCTTTTATGAACCTTAGCCATATTGTAGGCACTATTACTTGTTACAATCAATTGTTACCTGTTACTTGTTACCTGTTACTCCTGCTTGATTCTAAGCCATGTCGTTCCCACTTCTTTTAACCTAAATTATATTGTTATAGTCAATACAAAGTTTCAATGTAAAATAAGAAGCCTCACTAGTATTGAACACTGTTGTAATGTAAACCGTTGTGATATGCCGGATCGAACATCGGTATATAAAAACAAATAAATATAAAATAAATAAATAAATGAATGAATAAATGTGATAGGTCACTATCCAGCTAAAATCAAGCCAGATGGAAAAGAGGCATTCTGGGGGCGTTTTGGGGAAGAGTTAACTTGTCTGGCTGACTTAGTCAATTTTCAGTTCTGCCTGGCTTAAGTAAGCCAGATAACTTTAGACCTGCTTCAGATATCTTTAAAAAAATGTCTGGTTTAAGTAGCGCCGTCATTAGAAAAAAAAAAAAAAAAGTAAAGAAGCCTGCGGCAAAATTCTTTCATACGCTCCCCCAAATTTCATACATGGCCCTGTCAGGCCATGCAGACCCACTCCCCAAAACCCTCCTAAATTAAAGGAACTTGTTGCATTCCACAGGTCACGCCTCCCCTGCCCTGCTTTAAATAATCTGGCTTCCACCCTGGACCCAGTGGGTAGTTTACGCTTCCAGCCCTGGCGCCTCGGGAGCGGCTGAGTTTAGACCTTGCTCCTGGCAGGAGCTTTGTTTGGTATCGGGGGTGGGGGTGGGTGGGTAAGATGGGGGAGTAGGGGGTGTGGCCCAGACAATTGGGACAGCAGGTGTTTGGGAGGGTCCGGGGAGAAGGAGCCAGATTCAAAACGGGGAAAGGGTGGGGGTACCTGCCGACCACAATAATTTTCATTAATTTAGGAGGGTTTTGGGCGTGGGGCATGCATGTCTCTAAAGGGCCATATACAAAATTTGGGGAGGGGGAGAGAACCGTGCCACAGGCCGCTTCAGCTATATATTTATTTATTTAAAAGAGAAACAGGTCCACCATATCATCTGTTTGACCTTTTTTTTTTTTTTAGCGAACCCACAAAGAGACTGGTGCTCAGCTCACAAAAAAAAAAAAGCAGCACAAGCCTCTCGCATTTTATACACCCTGTTAGGGGGTTACATGGATAATTCTTACATTGGACTATTGAAATGTTTCACAGTTTGCAAAGAATGCAATTTTCTCCAGGACACATGTGGCTGGTAGAGCTCTACACAATAGGAAATGTGAAACAGGGCTATTTGACCCTACCTGGGTTTCCATATAAGTAGCCCTTGTTTACTGAAGTATATTTATTTACTGAACATTTCATGTTGGAGATCAAATATAGCTAGAATAATTAAAATATTTAATCACTATGCACACCGTTCTCTGGGGAAATCAATATTTGCTGCCACAACTAATTAAATGCTAAGCTGTTAATAATTTGATGTCTAACATTTTATTATCCTACTCCTGCAGTTTAACTTCTAAATTACATTCCAGGACTTTCTTTCTTCCGTTTTTTTGTATCCAGTATTGATTGGAATCTTATATTCATTTCCACTCGAATTGCAAACTAAATTACTCAAATCTCTAAAAGTTTAGAAACTCTTCACATAGGGATTGCATTTTTTCAAAACTAGAAGTGTTGAAAGAAAAGAAACTCTCTTGTAATGCATAGTGTTTCTCCAAAGAGCAGGATATCTACAAAGCCTTTGCACCATTTTCTCTGCAATTACTACTGACATTACCTGCTCCTTTTGTAGTTGAGCATTACAAAGTGACCCTCAGGGGTTAATCTGTAAAATTGGTGGGCCATGTTCATGTTTCCACTGCTTCTGCAAAGGGTTTATATTTGAAAATGGCTGGAGATCTCCTTGCTATGTAATAAATATTTTACCAGGCTATGTTGTTTTATAGTAATAACAATATTTACCAATTATATAGTGCTACTGGATATATGTAGTGCTGTACAATGATGGTTAGTATTCAGGTATGATAAGTCACTTAGCCAAAGTGCTTCTGATCTAAGTGGGAAGCTCAGGCAATGGACAGTAAAGTGATTTGCCAAAGATCACAGGGAGTGACAGTGGTAGTAGTGGGATTGAAGAAAATAAGAACTACTACTATTTATCACTTTTATAGCACTACTCAAAGTATACAGCACTGTATAAAAACACATAAAAGATAGTCACTTCTCTATAGAGTTTATAATATAATCAAGATAAAAATATAGGATGAAAGAAACTTTAGGAATTTCATTAGTTCAGTTTATTAAATTTGATTATAGTGCCTTTCATGCAATAGAAAAATGGTTAAAACTCTGAGAGGGAGAATTAGGAGTTAAGTTTTAAAACCATCTTTTTGATTGGATTTGAATAAGGTCAATGAGGAAATCTGACGCATCAACTCAGAAAGTCTATTCCAAGTATATGGTGCAGAAGGGGGAAAACACAGAATTGGGAACTGAAGGTAGAGGGTAAAAAGGCACAGATAAGAGTGACTTGCATGATGAACAGAGTTCACGAGGAGTGGTGTGGGGAGAATCTGTAGAATGTAAGATCTTGTGGGTGAGTAAGAGGAGCTTGAACTGGATGGGGAGCCAGTGTAGTGACTTGAGAAAAGGGGTTATATGGCTGTAGCGACATTAGTGAATGATAAATTACACAGCTGAATTTTGGATAGATTGTAGTGGAGAGAGATGGTTCACTGGCAGGTATGGGAGATGTTGCAGTAGTCAAAGCAGAAGGTGGTGAGAGAATAGATAAGGGTTCAGGCAGTGTGTTCAGAAAGGAGGAGATGGATTTTGGTAGTGATACAGAGAGAGAAATTACACGTTTTAGTAGTGTTGTGGATGTGTGAGAGAAGAAGAAAGAAGAGTTGGAGATTAGCATGAGGATATGAGCTAAAGGGATCTGGGAGGATGAGGGTTATCCTCAGAAATAGCGTGAAGAGGGGAAGTGAGTTTGGGGAGAAAGATAATTAATTTTTTCTTGACTTTATTTGGGTTCATTTTCAACTGCTGTCTGGTCAGCAAAGATAGCTGGATAAACGTATCCAGCTAACTTTGTCAGGATATTCAGCTGTACACTGAATATACCCGACTATCATAAAGATTGCCGGCTAAATTTAAGACTGCTCTATGGCATGACTGTAGCGCTGGAGGTGGACCCTTGGCCTAGTACAGAATTGGTATGGCCCTCCGGTGAGACCCAGAGAGCGCCTGCCACTAGGAGGCGGAGCACAGGAGGAGACAGAGGCTAACAACCCGGGGTTCCTTCAGGTTGAGCCCTTGGTTACCCGGGTCGCCTGATCTTAGGTGGGCCTCACAGAATCTCCTAGAGAGGAAGCACAGAGGAGTACTCACCACGAACATGGGTGCACAGTCGATGTCCAAACAAGAATGTCCAGAGGTCACAGGAGGCCAGAACAGAGAGTCTGAGTGGATAGCGAGGATCAAGGGCAGAGTATCAGTCTATAATGGTCAGCCGAAGCAGGGGTCTGTACCTGTATTCAATCCGGAAATAGTCAAGTTCCAGGCAGCGATCAGGAGTAGTTAGAAGCAAGCAATGGTCAGTACCGTGAGATCAGTCTGAAGGGTACTACCAGGGATGGAGAGACGAAGGAACAAGAGACGCTGGAACACGAGACACAGTAGACGCTGGAACAGGAGACACTGGAACAAGAGACACTGGAACAGGTGTCGCTGGAAGCCAAACTAGAGACACTGGAGTGTACGACCCGATAGGCAAGGAAGTGGTGTCTGACCACTTCCTTATATACTTCTATCAATCAGGGCACTCTGCGGAGCTGGGACCCACCCTTGGCCCTTTAAGAGGCCAGGCAGTCCATGGGTGCGTGCCTAGGGTCAGGGCTGATGCCACGGAGGACACCGAGCTCTGCCGTGAGGCCTGGTGAGCAGTAGAAGGCCCGGCGGTCGCCACTGCGGGACACCGAAACCGAGTAGAGCTGGCAGCAGCAGCGGGGGAGGACGACCCGGGACCCGAAAGAGCATGGACGAGGTGAGCAGGCCCGGGTGCGGGCTGAGCACGGACGGGACGCACAACAGTACCCCCTGTCCTCTAGGCCTCCCCCTCCTTGGTCGTGGCTTGTCTGGATGAGCCTGGTGGAAGTCCTGCAACACATTTTTATCGAGGGTATTATATGAGGGTTCCCTAGAGTTCTCTTCTGCCCCAAACCCCTCCCAGGCAAGGAGATATTCCCAACGGCCTTGACGCCGATGGACGTCGAGGACCTCTCTTACCTGGAGGGTAGCGTCAGGTTCTGTGGAGACTTGCAGTGAAACTGGAGGATGTCTAGTGGGCCACAACAGTACCAGAGGTTTTAGGAGGGAAACATGAAATGTGTTGTGGATGCCCATGTTGCGAGGTAGCTGTAGCTGATAAGTTACTGCCTCTATGCACCTGAGGATCGGGAATGACCCGATGTACTTGGGGGCCAAACGTTGGGATGGAAGACGGAGTTTTATGTGCTTGGTTCTAAGCCAAACCTTCTGGCCAGTTCAGAACAAGGGTGCGGTGCAATGATGAGCATCTGTGAATCATTTGGCACATTCAGCTGCATGAGTTACTCTCTCCTTAACTCGTTCCATAAGCAACATATTGTCTGTGCTGTGGACTGAGCCACAGGCAAGGGTACTGAAAGTGGCACTGGAAGGGGCAGGTGTGGCTGGCGGCCAAAGACCACTGAGAAGGGTGAGACATCAGTGGCAGAGGAGACGTGAGTATTGTGGGATAACTCGGCACAGGGCAAGAGGTCGGCCCAGTTATCCTGTTGATCGTTGACGTAGGATCTCAGGAATGTCTTCAGTGAGCGGTTTATCCTCTCGGCTTGGCCATTCACTTGAGGGTGATAGGCCGACGTCAGGTTCAGGGTAATATCAAACTTTCTACACAAGGATTTCCAGTATTTGTCAGCAAATTGTTGTCCGCGATCAGAAACGATCTCTCTGGGTAGGCCATATAAGCAGAATACATTGTTTAGGAAGAGTTTTGCCAATTCAGGAGCTGAGGGAAGACTCTATAGTGGGACGAAGTGGCTCATTTTCAAAAAGCGGTTGATGATAACCCAAATAACTCTGTTGCCCTTTGATGGGGGCAGATCGACGATGAAGTCAGTAGAGATGCTTGACCAGGGTTCGATGGGAGCCAGAAGAGGTTGGAGGAGTCCCCAAGGTCGGCCCATTGGAGGCTTCTGCTATGCACAGATGGGGCAGGAGTCTACATAACTGCGGGAGTCCTTAACCATGCTGGGCCACAAGTAATGTCTTCTTAACATCTCAAGAGTTCGAGCCTGGCCAGGATGGTCTGCAAACTTCAAGTCATGGGCCCAGCGGAGGACACGGTCCCAGAGACGGCGTAGGACCATCGTCTTCCCAGCTGGTACTGTGTTGGTAACTGTGAGGGTTATGTAAGCTGGGTCGATGATGTGCCTAGGAGTTTTGGGCATATCCTCTGGCTCGAGAGAGCGGGAGAGAGCATCCGCTCTGGTGTTCTTTGCTGCTGGACGATAACGGAGTTCAAAATTAAAATGTTCAAAGAACAGCGCCTAACGGGCCTGTCTGGGGTTCAATAGCTGAGCCTCCTTTATGTGTTCAAGGTTCTTGTGGTCTGTAAAGATCGTGAATTTATGTTGTGCTCCTTCTAACCAGGGACGCCATTCTTGAAGGGCCAATTTTACAGCTAAGAGTTCATGGTCCCCAATCGTGTAGTTTTGCTCTGCGGGGGAAACTTTGTGTGAGTAGAAGGTGCAAGGTACTAAGACCCCCTTGGTGGAATATTGGCTGAGGACCGCCCCTGCTCCGATGGCGGAAGCGTCCACTTCGACGATGAAGGGGTGGTTAGGAACTGGATGCCGTTGACAGGGTCTGGTGCAGAAGGCCTCTTTCAAGGCGTGGAAAGCAGCTTGAGCCTTGGGGCTCCAAACTTGAAGGTTACTACCTTTCCTCGTCATGGTCGTGAGTGGAGCAGCTAGCGATGAAGTTACTGTAATAATTTGTAAATCCAAGGAATTTTTGTATGGTGTGGAGGCCTACTGGCTGGGGCCAATCTCGAATTCCTTGGAGTTTCTCAGGGTCCATTGTGAAACCACGATTGGAGATGATGTAGCCCAGAAATGGAAGATGAGTCTGTTCGAAGATGAACTTCTCTAATTTTGTGTAGAGACGATTGTCTCTGAGACATTGGAGGACTGTCTGAACATGTGATTGGTGGGACTTCAGGTTTTTGGAAAAGATCAGTATATCATTTAGATATACCACGACAAATGGCTATAGTAGATCCTGGAATATCTCATTCATCAAACGCTGAAAGACCGCAGGGGCGTTACAAAGTCTGAAAGGCATTACTACGTACTCATAGTGGCCATCCCTAGTATTGAAAGAGGTCTTCCAGATATCCTCTGGCTGGATCCGTACCAGATTGTATGCCCCTCGTAGATCTAACTATGTAAAGATCTGTGCTCCTTGTAGGCAATCAAAGAGTTCGCTAATGAGTGGCAGAGGGTACTGATCCTTGCAAGTCATGGCGTTTAGCCCAAGGTAGTCAATGCAGGGATGTAAACTGCCATCCTTTTTCTTCATGAAGAAGAATCCAGCTCCTGATGGGGAATCGGAGGATCTGATGAAACCTTTATTCAGATTCTCCTTAATGTACTCAGATATTGCTTGAGTTTCTGGCAGCGAGAGAGGGTAGGTTCTGCCCTTGGGAGACTTGGTACCTGGTAGGAGCTCAATGGGGCAATTGAATTCACGGAGTGGAGGCAGGATGTCAGCATTTTGTTTGGAGAACACATCTTGAAAATCTGAATATGGAGCCGGTAACCCAGTAAGTGTTGTAGAGTTCAGCATGGTGACCGCTGGGGACATCTGTTGCAGACAGCGGTTCTGGCACTGGGGTCCCCACTGAATTAACTGCAGGGATTGCCAGTCGAAGTGGGGTCCATGTAGCTGGAGATCTCCCCTTCATGGAGGGTTCCCATGGAGAGGCGGAAGGCCACGGTACGATGAGTAATGTGTACCGGGAGGTGCTCTCCCTGGATTGATGCGATGCGGAGGGGTACCTCCAGAGGCTGAAGAGGAATCTGGAGTAATGTGATGATTAGAGATGTGAATCGTGTCCTCGATCGTCTTAACGATCGATTTCGGCTGGGAGGGGGAGGGAATCGTATTGTTGCCGTTTGGGTTTTAAAAATATCGTGAAAAATCGTTAAAATCGTGAGCCAACCCCCTAAAACCCACCCCCGACCCTTTAAATTAAATCCCCCACCCTCCCGAACCCCCCCCAAATGCTTTAAATTACCTGGGGATCCAGCGGTGGTCCAGAACGGCGGCGGTCCAGAACGGCCCCCTCAATTGAATCCTTTTGTCTTCAGCCGGCGCCATTTTGCAAAATGGCCGCCACAAAATGGCGGCGGCCATAGACAAAAACGATTCGACGCAGGAGGTCGTTCCGGACCCCCGCTGGACTTTTGGCAAGTCTTGTGGGGGTCAGGAGCCCCCCCCAAGCTGGCCAAAAGTTTCTGGGAGTCCAGCGGGGTTCAGGAAGCGATTTCTTGCCGCGAATCGTTTTCCGTACGGAAAATGGCGCCGGCAGGAGATCGACTGCAGGAGGTCATTCAGTGGGGGTTCCGGGCCGCCACTGAACGACCTCCTGCAGTCGATCTCCTGCCGGCACCATTTTCCGTACGGAAAACGATTCGCGGCAAGAAATCGCTTCCTGAACCCCGCTGGACTCCCAGAAACTTTTGGCCAGCTTGGGGGGGCCTCCTGACCCCCCCACAAGACTTGCCAAAAGTCCAGCGGGGGTCCGGAACGACCTCCTGCGTCGAATCATTTTTGTCTATGGCCGCCGCCATTTTGCGGCAGCCATTTTGCAAAATGGCGCCGGCTGAAGACAAAAGGATTCAATTGAGGGGGCTGTTCCGGACCGCCGCCGTTCTGGACCACCGCTGGATCCCCAGGTAATTTAAAGCATTTGGGGGGAGTTCGGGAGGCTGGGGGATTTAATTTAAAGGGTCGGGGGTGGGTTTTAGGGGGTTTTAGTGTGCCGGTTTTCCTGCCCTCCCCCTTCCCCCGATTTACGATTTTTTAACGATAAATCGGGGGAATTGGTATTGTATCGTGGCCCTAACGATTTTTGACGATTTAAAATATATCGGACGATATTTTAAATCGTCAAAAAACGATTCACATCCCTAGTGATGATATCATCTAGAATGAAATTGCCACTCGCCCCAGTATCCACGAGCGTGGTTGTGGCAAAGGAGCGCGATTCCCTCAAGAAGGACACAGGGAGTAACAATTGGGGGCCAGTAACAGTAGCGCCCAAGCTCGGGACCCCCACCGGGCTTAGGCACTGCAGTTTCCCGGAGTTACAGGGCAGGATTGCAGGAGATGTTCAGAATCACCACAGTATAGGCAAAGGCCTTGCTTCTTGCGATGAAGGCGCTCTTCAGGAGACAAGCACCCGTGATTGATCTGCATCGGCTTTTCTGGTGATGGAGGAGGTGCCGGTAAGGCCTTCAATTGGTGACTCGTAGCACGAACTGGGCATGAGGCAGGTGGTCTGGAGACCTTTACTTCCTGGTGTTGCTGACGTAGGCGATGATCAATCTTGCCAACCAGGAAAATCAGGTCATCCAGAGATGTGTGAATCTCACGAGCAGCCAGCTCGTCCTTGAGGGCAGGAGACAAGCCGTCCAGATAGATTGCCCATAGGCAGTCCTCTTTCCACCCCAGTTCTGTGGCTAGTGTCCTGAATTCCACTGTGAATTTGGTGAGTGAATGTGAGTCTTGACGGAGGTGGAGAAGCTGATGACCAGCAACCGCCTGCAAACCGTGCGGGGCTTCTGGAAGCTGGGGCGTGGAAGTCAATCCCTGGATCATTTGCGGTGACCTCTGGACTCCTCTCCCGGGGGATGCTGGGAGCAGTATGCAGATGAGCCTTCTGGTCCTTCTCTACTGCAAACCGTATGGGGCCTCTGGAAGCTGGGGCGTGGAAGTCAATCCCTGGATCGCTTGAGGTGACCTCTGGACTCCTCTCCCAGGGGATGCTGGGAGCAGTATGCAGATGAGCCTTCCGGTCCTTCTCTACTGCAAACCGTGCGGGGCCTCTGGAAGCTGGGGCATGGAAGTCAATCCCTGGATCGCTTGAGGTGACCTCTGGACTCCTCTCCCAGGGGATGCTGGGAGCAGTATGCAGATGAGCCTTCCGGTCCTTCTCTACTGCAAACCGTGCGGGGCCTCTGGAAGCTGGGGCGTGGAAGTCAATCCCTGGATCGCTTTCGGTGACCTCTGGACTCCTCTCCCAGGGGATGCTGGGAGCAGTATGCAGATGAGCCTTCCGGTCCTCCTCTACTGGGACATGGGCGGCTAGGCCAGGGATGGCCTGCAAGGCGGGAGTCTCCGCCAAGTCCATAACTTTGGCAACCTGTTGCGCTAGAGGTGGACCCTTGGCCTGGTGCAGGATTGGTACAGCCCTCCAGTCGGACCCGGAGAATGCCTGCCACCAGGAGGCGGAGAACAGGAGGAGACAGAGGCTAGCTGGAGCTTCACCAATAGCAACCCGGGGTTCCTTCAGGTTGAGCCCTTGGTTACTCGGGCCGCCTGGTCTTAGGTGGACCTCACAGGATCTCCCAGAGAGGAAGCACAGAGGAGTGCCCACCACGAACAAGGGTGAGCGGTCGATGTCCAAACAAGAATGTCCAGAGGTCACAGGAAGCCAGAACAGAGAGTCCAAGTAGATAGCGAGGATCAAGGCCAGAGTATCAATCCAGAATGGTCAGCCAAAGCAGGGGTTAGTACCTGTATTCAATCTGTAAGTAGTCAGGTCAGGCAGAGGTCAAGTTCCAGGCAGTGATCAGGCTTAGTCAGTAGTCAGGCAGAGGTCAGTTCCAGGCAGCGATCAGGAGTAGTCAGAAGTCAGGCAGAGGTCGGTTCCAGGCAGCGATCAGGAGTAGTCAGAGAACAGGTAGAGGTCAGGTCCAGGCAGCAATCAAGAGTAGTTAGAAGCAAGCAATGGTCAGTACCGTGATATCAGTCTGAAGGGTACTACCAGGGATGGAGAGACAAAGGAACAGGAGATGCTGGAACAGGAGACACAGGAGACGCTGGAACAGGAGACGCTGGAAGGCAAACTAAAGATACTGGAGTGTACGACCCGATTGCCAAGGCAAGGAAGTGGTGTCTGACCACTTCCTTATATACATCTATCAATCAGGGCGCGCCGTGGAGCTGGGACCCGCCCTTGGCCCTTTAAGGGGTTGGATGGTCCGCGCGTGCATGCCTAGGGGCGGGGCCGATGCCACAGAGGACATTGAGCCCCACTGTGAGGCCTGGTGAGCAGTGGAAGGCCCGGCGATTGCCACCACGGGACGCCGAGGCCGAGTAGAGCTGGCAACAGCAGCGGAGAAGGATGACCCGGGACCCGTCGGAACATGGACGAGGTGAGCAGGCCCGGGTGTGGGCTGAGTGCAGATGGGACGCGCAACAATGACCAGCGTTAGCCAGACAACTTATCTAGCTAATTTAACTCCACCCCAAAATGTCCCCAAAGCACCTCCAAGTTATTCCGCTATATTTTAACTGGCTAACTACTTAGCCCATTTACTTGGAGGTGCTTAGCAGGCAGGATTTTAAAATCCCATCATTTGCCTGGCTAAGTTTGAACTTTCAGGGTACATGTACTGTGAAGGAATATTAAACCTCTCCCACTATAATAGTTACTAACATCTATAAAGAGGGGAAAATATTTTTAACAATAAATTTTATGTCACAATTATGAATATTTTATGTCAGTACATTTTAATAAAATACAAATTCATAATTGTTATAAAAAATATTATATTGTTCAAAATGTTTTCCCTTCTTTATAGGTGTTAGTAAGAACAAACTTTGCCAGAAGGATGGCATTGAATATATATAGGCCTTATTGAGCTTAAGGTGGAGGTGGGACATCGGGGCAGAAAGTTGGACAAACAGGCTGAGATTTGGGACTGTATTCCTGATGAAAATTCTGGTGTGAAGGAGTAGATCTTGGAATTGTCAGCATAAAGATGATACTGATAGCCATTGGAGGAAATCAGAGCACCGAGGGAATGATTATAGAGAGAAGAGAAGAGAGGCCTAGGACAGAGCCCTCAGACACATCAATTGATAGTGGGATAGTGGTTGAGGAGGACCCACCAGAGGCATACTAAAGGTCCAATGGGAGGTAAGAAAGGAACCAAGACAGGACAGAGTCTCAAAATCCAAGTGAAGACAAAGTATGAAGGAGTGGTGATCATCAAGTGGATATTCAAGGAGGATAAAGATAGAGAAAAGACCTTTGGCTTTAGCCATGAACAGGTCATTGGAGATTTTGGCAAGGTTGCATTTATGGAATACAGAGAGCAAAAACCAGATTGGAATGGATCACGGCTGGCTTGAGATGAAAGAAAGTCCATACTATGGAGATGAACAGTATGTTGCAATAGTTTGGATGCAAAAGAGAGTTGGAAGAAGGGATGAAAATCAGCAAGATAGGTAGGGTCCTGTGAGAGTGTTTTTGAGGCGCAGTTTGATTACAGCATGTTTGAAGAGAACAGTTGCAGTGGAAAGTGATAGATTTGATGATGTGAGAGATGGAAGGGATGACTGGAGAGTAAACAGAGATGAGGTGCTGGAAGGGAATTAGACCAGAAGAATAAGTAATAAGTTTAGAGGAGGAGAAAAGATGGGCAGTTTCCTCCATTGTGATTTCAGAAAAGGAGAAGAGGATGGCAAAGGCCAGAGGAAGGGGAGAGGTGGAGCTGATCTGGTTAATCTTGTCATGAAAGTAGTCAGCCATAGTCTAGGCAGCGAGTGAAAGAGGGATGGTTGCTGAAAGCAGTTTGAGGAGGGAATTGAGTGTGGTAAAGACACGTCAAGGGCTTGGAGGCAACAGTTTGTCAGATAGACATAATAGTCTAGCAGTGATGGATTTAGGGTTTTGGTGACCCTAGGAACTGTTGGTGCTGTCACCCCCTATCACTCCCCCATCTTCCCCAAGTTTGCTCAACAGGGAGCAGAAGGTCTAAGGCACACTGTGGCAGCTCAGGGATCAATTCAGTTGTGGCAAAAATTTAAAAATTCAGAAGCAAATTGGCAAACGTTTCCATCTTTCATAGTACATTATCAAATTAAAGTAGTTTTACACTATGATTAGCATAATTTTATATAATTTTTATAGGGTCAAGTATCAGTACAGGGAGGAGACAGGGAGGGGGGATCAGGAATTGGGTGAGGAGAAAGGGGAGGAGTGTGAAAAGGAAAGAGGACTGGAGATGGGGAAGATTAGGAATATGTGATGGGTAGGAGGAGAGAATGAGAGGAAGGATCTTAGAGAAGGGAGTAGGAAGTCTTGGGGAATGGGTTTCAGGATCTGAAGAGAAGGGAGAGATAGGAAGGAAGGAAGGTTCCAGGATGTTAAGATAGAATCCAAGATCAAGGGAGGGAGGATTTGAATTACAGTAGGTTGGGAAGAGAGGGAGGTGTCTCTACCATGATCCAATCCTGTTCCTCCTTGCATCCCCCTCTCTAATATCCCACCCAATATGACATATCTACACACACACATGCACACAAACACCAAGAAGATTCCATGCTACTGATGCGATTAAAAGCAGTAGCTATTCCCTAAGTCAACTTGATTATGGTAATAGCAGTTAACGGACTTCTCCTCCAAGAACTTATCCAAACCTTTTTTAAACCCAGTTACACTAACTGCACTAACCACATCCTCTGGCAACAAATTCCAGAGCTTAATTGAATGAAAAAGGTTTTGGTGGTGAATAGATGAGGTTTTGGTGGTGAATAGATGAGGCTGTGAGAGAAGGTGATCAAGCGTGAAAGTTATTAAATGATGCTCTGAGAGAGCAAGGACTGAGATAGATTAGTCTGAGAAGCAGCAACTGGAAGAACATGCTAGGTAAGGCAATGACCATGCTAGTGAGTAAGGGTGGTAGAAGAGAGTTGGAGGCCAAATTAGGAAGTTAAGGCAAGGAGTCTTACATTTACATTTATTAGAATTTGTGAATCACCTAACACAAATGGCCTAGGCGATGTAGAGAATAACATACATAGTAATAGGCATAGTTCAGAGGGGGGTCATTGGTGTGGAGTTTAAAGTCAATAAAAATGAGGGAAAGGGAAGATGGTTCATGGAAGAAGGAAAGCCAGGAGTCAGACAATAAGAAAGGAGGAGAGTGATTTATCAGACGGTTGATAAATGCGGCTGTCAGGAGAGGTAGTGGGGTGAATGGGAATGGGTCTCAAAGGAAAAGGAGTTAGGTTTGAGGTGGAATAGGGAGTTGAAACATACAGCAGAGGGAGAGCAGCAGTCCAACCCTACCATCATGGCCTACTGTGCAAGGTGTACTGGAGACAAGATAACGTTCATGACAGGAAGAAAAGATAACTTCCATGACAGCGAGTAGAAACTAAAGCAGAGTTCTCAGTGGATACAGATGGCTAACTCTTAGTGAAGGCTATGCTGGGTCAGGCCAAGAGTTCATTGAACCCAGCATCCTATCTGCAACAGTGCCCATTCCAGATCTCTAGGGAGTACCACGCAGATCCTAAAGAGTTGCTCATTCCCAGGTTAAAGTAGTGGCTTTCCTCAAGTCTATCTGGCTAATTGTTCATGGACTTTTCTTGCAAGAATTTATCCAGACTCCTTTTAGACCGTCCTATGTTAGATGGCTTGACCACATCCTCCAGCAACAAATTCCATACCTTAATTGTGCGATGAGTAAAAAAAATGCTTTCCCAAGTTTATTTTAAATCTGCTACCCAGTTATTTTCCTTGAATATCCCCAAGTCCTTGTACCATTGAAAGCATAACCATTCCCTATTTATGTGTTCCACCCCATTCATTTTATATTGCAGAGGAAGGCAACTCTGGTCCTCAAATTGCACAAGCCAGTCAGGCTTTCAAGATATCCATACTGAATATTCATGAGATGTATTTGCATGTGCTGCTGCCATTGCATGCAAATCCATCTCGTGAATATTCATTATGGATATCCTGAAAAAAATGGCTTGGCCATCCATTGCCCCTATCATGTGACAGTGGCCAGCCAATAGCACCGGTAGCCCCTGTCACATGGTAGGGGCTAAAGGGCACCAGTGACATTTTGGTTAGTGGCAACTGACGGCCCAGGAGTGGCAGATCGCTCCCAGGCCCCCCGCTGGACCAACAGGGGTTTTCATGAGTCTTGGGAGAGTCAGGAGTGTGGCGCAATGTGGGGGAAGGCAGGGTGAGGCGGGGGTTGGGCAGAATTTTGAAGGGGCACTTTTTGCCGCTTCAAAATTCTGCTACCTGAAGCGGCTGCCTTACCCTGCCTCATTGGCTCGCGAGCAGCGGTGGCGCCCCCTAATAGTCAGTGCCCTAGGCTCAGGCCTAGCTCGCCTGGTGCTTCCGCCAGCCCTGCCTGCTCTATCATATCCCTTCTGAGTTGTGTCTTCTCCAAGCTGAAGAGCCCTAACCTGTTTAGCCTTTCTTCATAAAACATCCATTTCATCCCCTATATCATTTTTGTTGCCCTTCTCTGTACCATTCTAATTCAACTATATCTTTTTTGAGATGGGGAGATCAGACTTGCAAATATTACTCAAGGTGCAGTCGCACCACAGATCTATACAGACACATTATGATATTCACAGTTTTATATGCTTTTCCTTTCTGAATAATTCCTAACATTCAATTAGCTTTTATAATTGCTGCTGCACACAAAGGGAAGGATTTCAATGCATTGTCAACTATGACAAGGTTGTGCATGGAAAAAGGTTTTGTCTTGGTTCTTTTTTTTTTTTTTAAACTGTGGGTTTCAGTTCATGGAGATGTGGCTATTTTATAACATAGACAAATTACAGAGAGGGAAAAGGATCAAATGTCCAATCCACAACGTTTTGAACTGATTTATTAACCGCAAATGACAATATCATATCATTTATTTGCTTTAGAGTATCAATCTGCGGCCTCTCGCCTCGCAATGGGCCGCAAGCCTTAGTCAGCTTATAAAGCAAAATACGATTTTTAATCATTTATTGTCAATTTGCTGGTACAGAATATTATTCTCTAAATATATTTTTTGTATATAAATATATTTTTTTGTTTTTTCAAATCACCCTAAATAAGGTTTAAACGTGAAACCCATATTACACTTCTCACCAAAGTTAAAAAATTTCAAAAATCAAAATAAGGAAAATGAATACTTAGCCGTGCTCAATGAAGTATTGATGCATTCATTGCATCAATACTTCATTGAGCACGGCTAAGTATTCATTTTCCTTATTTTGATTTTTGAAATTTTTTAACTTTGGTGAGAAGTGTAATATGGGTTTCACGTTTAAACCTTATTTAGGGTGATTTGAAAAAACAAAAAAATATATTTATATACAAAAAATATATTTAGAGAATAATATTCTGTACCAGCAAATTGACAATAAATGATTAAAAATCGTATTTTGCTTTATAAGCTGACTAAGGCTTGCGGCCCATTGCGAGGCGAGAGGCCGCAGATTGATACTCTAAAGCAAATAAATGATATGATATTGTCATTTGCGGTTAATAAATCAGTTCAAAACGTTGTGGATTGGACATTTGATCCTTTTCCCTCTCTGTAATTTGTCTTTGATAATAATAGAGAGGTGTTCTGCTTCTGCGTTGGTTGATATTTTATAACATATGCACACATATGGGTGTATATTATAAAACAGCATAGTTGCACGTATATGTATGCCCTATTTTGCATCCGATCTGCACAGCTGTGCGCATTGGGGTATGAATTGTGCAATTCAGGGAATTTTATGAGGCATGCATCCAGACCATGACCAGTATCACCAGTCCTTTCACCAGTTCGCTCAGACTAGAGGTAGGTCCACCAAACCTCCCTGGTTTAAAAGTTTGCATCCCCCCCCCCCCCCTACTGTTACCCCAGACCCTTAAAACCCCTCAGAAATGCCTGTTGGTTTTTTTTAAGTTACATCTCCTCCATAGCAGATGTAAAGTTATGTAACAGTGGACCTGGGCGTGTGCCCAGGCATGTAAATATTTGCATGCACATCTCTTAGTCTCACCCTGGAACACCCACACCCCACTTAAAACCATTGCCCACACCATACCCCTTTTTGAATCGGTTTGAGATTTTCGCGTATCGGGAGATGTGTGCGGCTTTTAAAATCTGGCACACAGACACGCATGTCCTACATGCGCGTGCATCTCCCGATTTTGGCACGTGCCTGGCTTTTAAAATTCACCTCTTAATGTTTATTTCAGTTGGTTGGTTTCCCGACCTGAAATAAATATTAAATTTGAAAAAAAAAATCGAACAACAAGAAACAGACTCTCGCCTGGGTCACACAGCCTACACGTAACACTTCTGCCGGCCTTGACAACTGCACCAATTTGATTTATGGCTGTAAAATAAAATGGCAGCAGCCTCGGAGCCAGCTGGCGCCATTTTGGAACCAGGGGCAGCTAGTGATTGCTACTGTTTTCGAGGCCCTGGTACTAATGTTGGGTATCTCTTCTGGTTGAATCAAATACATACATTTGTGCAACTGAGGCATTGTTAGCATGGAAAAGGTATAAAAACAAAGAAGAAGTGTTGTGTTCCATGCCCGTGGCCGCCCACGGGTACATCTCCCTACCTGACCGCAGAGGTGACCCGCAGCGGCAAACACCGGGAGAGAAGCCCCGGTCCAAGTGCTGTGGTTCCTGTGCATCGGCATGGGCTCCCGGGGTCCCCACACGGCTGGGAACCATCCCTGCTTCCCCGGTGCGGCAGCTACAGCTTCTCCCCGTGGCCGGAATCCAAGATGCCCGCCGCCATCTTAGGCGTAAGGCCGCATCTCCTCACCAGAATTAAAGGGACCTAAGCCCTTTAATTACACTCAGCTACCTCCAATGATCCAGAGCAGAGGACGTATATACGGAGGCTTCCTCTGCTCATTCCTTGACTTGGCAACTTCCATGGTTAGTCAGGTCTGCTTGCTTCGGTGAGTTCTTGTGCTTTGGATCCTTGTTCCTGTTTCGTCTTGGTGTTCCTGGTTCCTGACTTCGGATCAGCTAGCGGTGATTCCTGGTATCTGACTTCAGTTTGGCAATCGGTGATTCTCTAGTGTGTGACTTTGGACTGGCAAGTGGTGATCCCTCGGTGTGTGACCTCGGACTGGTAAGCGACGACCCTCTGGCACTTGACCTTGGACTTCCTCTTGACCATCGTCTCCAAGGGCCTGCCTAAGTCCCAGTGGCACGGGTCCCTACGGGCTTCTCCCGGGGGGACTGCGGGCTTCCAGTGGCGAAGACACATTTCCGTTCTTCGACGTCACGACTCTTCATCTGCCTCCACAGTCGCCTCTGTCTCCAGTGCTGAGGGTCAGCTGGTCACACCTTCTGTTCCTGCTTCACCACCCGATGGGAGAACCTACGGATCTTCCTCCTAAGGTATACCATCCTCCCGTCGGCCCAAGGGTTCACAAGCCTGAGCATAACAGATTGCCAAGTCCATGGACCCGGCGGAGGTATCTGCCCGCCAGGCCATTCCCGGAATGGCCCAGCGCCTGAAGGATCAGCAACAGACCCTGGATGCCCTGGTCTCTGCTCTGCAGGACCTGACCCAATGCCTCAAGGCGTTAGGGCCCATGAACCCTATGCTGCCGTCCCCACCTGGGGCTCAAGGAGGCCGCCCTACTCAGCAAGGCGCCGTCCAGGCCTCCGTGGACGATCTGGGGCAAGTAATTCCCACGCATTTCCCAGCACTCTCTCGATACGCCGGAGATGCGAACTTGTGTCGAGGATTCCTTAGCCAGTGCCAGGTCCGTTTTTCCTTGCTGCCTGCGCAGTTTCCCAGTGGCCTGGTCAAAACCAGCCACATTATGTCCCTGCTTGACGGAAAGCCCTTGATCTGGGCCTCTCATCTATGGGAGAGAAGAGACCCTGTGTTTGGAGACTTGAATCAATTTCTGTCTGCTTTCCGGCAGATTTTTGATGAGCCCGTCCGCAAACCCACTGCTGTCTCGGAATTGCTCCGATTGCGACAGGGTACTCGGACAGTGGCCGAATATGCAACAAAATTCCGCACCCTGGCCGCAGAGCTGAATTGGAGAGAGGATTGCCTCCATGGGATCTTCTTGGAAGGGCTAGCCTCACGCCTTCAGAATGAGCTAGCAGCGAAGGAACTCCCAGACGATCTCGATGGCATGATAGAATTGGCCAATCAAGTGGGTCGTCGGATGGGGTTTCGCCTTCCAGAAGTAAAGGCAGCGAGAAGGCCCTCACCTTCCTCCAAGAGGGCATCAGAATCCCTTCGAGCACCCGCTGAGGAACCCATGGAATTGGGTCTTGGGAGAATATCCCTTCGCGAGCGCCACCAGCGAATAAAGGAAGGCCTCTGCTTTTATGGCGGCGCAGCTGGCCATCGAATAGCCACCTGCCCAGCATGACCGGAAAACTCCCGGGCCAAGGACCTGAAGGAGGTCTCTTCCTGGCCTAACTTCTCCAGCACCTCCACTAACGCTACCAGTGGCTCTAACTTCGGCAGTGGGGGAATTCCACACGCTAGCCCTGGTAAACTCTGACGGCGGCGGCAATTTTATTATGCAGAGTTTGGTGGAGCACTTAAAGTTTCCGTTAGTCCGTGTTTGTGCTCCACTGGTAATCTCTTCGATTCAAGGGAAACCCCTCTCGGGGCGTGTGACTCACATCACAGAATCCATCCAGCTGAGGGTGGGGCTCCTTCATTGCAAATAGATGGCTTTTCATGTCCTGGAGCATTCTATACGTACGATTGTCTTGGGCCTTCCTTGGCTCCAGGAACAGGGTCCCCAGTTTGACTGGGTGAACTTGCAGTTGTCCCGCTGGGGGCCAAAGTATCATGGCAAGTGCCTCCAGTCTGTGGTCCCCATCTCGTGCTCCATCGCCTCCACCAGCCTTCCAGGTTTGCCGGCCTCCTATGCCTCGTACGCGGATGTTTTCTCAAAACAAAAGGCAGAGATACTTCCCCCTCATCGGTCCTTCGATTGCGCTATCAATTTCCTCCCAGGTACTGAGCCTCCTCGAGGGTGCACCTATGCCCTCTCGCCGGTCGAGACGCAGGCCATGAAAGAGTACATTGAGGAAAACCTGGAGAGAGGCTTCATTCGAAAATCAAAGTCCCCAGCAAGGACTGGGTTCTTCTTTGTCGCAAAGAAGGACGGAAGTCTTCGCCCTTGCATTGACTACCAGGGCCTGAATGCTATAACAGTCAAGGACCGTTACCCCTTGCCCCTCATCTCAGAGCTCTTCGACTGGCTGCAAGGTGCGAAGATCTTCTCTAAGTTGGATCTCCGAGGGGCTTACAACTTGATCCGAATGAAGGAGGGCGATGAAAGGAAGACGGCCTTCAGTACCCGAGACAGCCACTATGAGTATTTAGTAATGCCGTTCGGGCTCTGTAATGCTTCAGCGGTGTTCCAGAACACCATGAATGAGATACTCCACAACCTCTTGTATCAGTGCGTGGTCGTATACTTGGACGACATTTTGATATTTTCTGACACTTTGACTGCTCACTGCCAGCATTCGTCCAAGTTTTACAGTGCCTCAGAAAACACAAATTTATGTGAAGCTTGAAAAGTGCCTTTTCGAGCAGGAGTCCCTTCCATTCCTGGGATACATAGTGTCCAGTGAGAGATTTCGTATGGACCCCCAAAAGCTGAAAGCCATTCGGGAATGGCCACAGCCGTCAGGATTAAAGGCACTCCAAAGGTTTTTGGGTTTCACAAACTACTATCGCTCATTCATACCGCATTATGCGTCCATCGTTGCCCCGATGACAGCCCTGACCCGGAAAGGCGTGGACCCTAAGAATTGGCCTCCGGGAGCGGAGGTCGCTTTTTGTTGCCTCAAGGAGGCATTCCGGCAACAACCGTGCCTTTGGCATCCGGATCCGCAGTGGCCGTTTGTCATCGAAGTGGACGTGTCCTCGGAAGGCGTAGGTGCCGTTCTGAGCCAGACTTCCGAAAGTCATAAGCTACGCCCGTGTGCCTTCCTCTCACGTCAGTTCTCTCTGGCAGAGCGGAACTATGCCATAGGCGACAAGAAGCTCTTAGCTATCAAGGTAGCCCTGGAAGAGTGGCGCCCTTGGCTAGAGGGGGCACAACACCAGTTTATGGTCTACACAGACCATAAAAACTTACAGTAACTGCATCGGGCACAACGACTCAATCCATGGCAGGCACGTTGGGCCCCATTCTTCACCAGATTCAACTTTGTACTTCGTTACAGACCTGCCAAGAAGAATCGCAAGGCCGACGCCCTATCACATGTCTTTGAGTCTACAGAAAATTCAGAGGAACCCCGGTTCATTATTGAGCCGTCCCGTATCCTCCTGTCTGCTATCATTACCATCCCTCCTGGGAAAACTCTGTTTCCGCTGCACTTCCGGAAACAAGTTCTGGCATGGGCTCACGGTCACCCTGGACAATCCCGGACCTTACAAACCTTGCGCCGATATTATTGGTGGCCTAAAGTCAACAAGGATGTCTGGGTGTATGTAGAGTCCTGCCAGTCATGTGCTCACCACAAGAGGATCCCTGGTTCGACCCCGGGCTTACTGCAGCTCTTACCAGCACCTTCAGAACCATGGACCCATGTGGCAATCGACTTTGTGGTCAACCTGCCACTATCCAGTGGCAACACAGTCATATGGGTGGTCGTCGACCAGTTTAGTAAAATGGCACACTTTGTGCCACTCCCAGGATTACCGTCTGCACCACAGCTGGCCCAGCTGTTCATCCAGCACATCTTCAGGCTTCATGGCCTACCAAGAAGCATCCTTTCAGATAGAGGGCCTCAATTTACTGCCCAGTTTTGGAGGGCCCTCTGACAGAAGTTTGATGTCACATTAGACTTTACGTCTGCTTACCACCTACAGTCTAATGGTCTTGCGGAGAGAACAAACCAGACCTTAAAGCAGTTCCTGCTTATTTACGTCAGCAAGAAACAGGATGACTGGGCTAGTCTGCTACCCTGGGCAGAATTTGCACTTAATTCTCATCGCTCCACGGTTACCGGATCCTCGCCGTTCCAGATAGTGTATGGGAAGCAGCCACGCCCGCTGCTGCCAGTTCCTGTTTCAGTTACGTCCCCGATAGCTCAACTCTCGGCAGATGAGCTACACCGCCTGTGGACCTCCACACAACACGCACTGATCAAAGCCAGTCAAGCGGCAAAAAGGTATGCCGATCAGCAAAGAAGACCATACCCACCTCTCAGGCCGGGCCAAAAGGTATGGCTGAGCACACAGTTCATCCGCCTGAAGCTGCCATCAGTGTGACTGGCTCCGCGTTTTATTGGGCCATTTCCTATCATACGACAGATTGGTGCCGTTTCTTATCAGCTCCATCTTCCGCCTTCTCTCAAGATACACAACACGTTCCATGTGTCCCTCTTGAAGCCTCTGGTGTTATCATGGCCTTCCAGCATGCCTCCGACTCCCCAACCTGTTGCCTCCGAAGATGACCTCACCTATCAAGTTCGAGAGGTCTTGGACATGAGGAAGCATAGGAAGAAATGGGAGTACCTGTTAGCATGGGAGGGGTTCGACCCCGAAGAAAATACTTGGGAGCCGTTGGCCAACATACTGGACTGAGGCTTGCTTGAGCAATTCCACAAAGACCATCCGGCTAAACCCAGGCCTCCAGGGAGGCGCCCTAAAGAGGGGGGTACTGTTGTGTTCCACGCCCGTGGGCAGCCACGGGCGCGTCCCCCTACCTGACCGGCGACGACCTGCCGTGGCAAACACCGGGAGATAAGCCCCGGTCCAAGTGCTGCGGTTCCTGTGGTTCCTGTGCGTCGGCGTGGGCTCCCGGGGTCCCCACACAGCTGGAAGCCATCCCTGCTTCCCCGGTGCGGCAGCTACAGCTTCTCCCCCGCAGTGTGCTCAGCCATACCAAAAGGTATGGCTGAGCACACAGTTCATCCGCCTGAAGCTGCCATCAGTGCGACTGGCTCCGCATTTTATTGGGCCATTTCCTATCATACGACAGATTGGTGCCGTTTCTTATCAGCTCCGTCTTCCGCCTTCTCTCAAGATACACAACACGTTCCATGTGTCCCTCTTGAAGCCTCTGGTGTTATCATGGCCTTCCAGCATGCCTCCGACTCCCCAACCTGTTGCCTCCGAAGATGACCTCACTTACAGTATCAAGTTCGAGAGGTCTTGGACATGAGGAAGCATAGGAAGAAATGGGAGTACCTGTTAGCATGGGAGGGGTTCGACCCCGAAGAAAATACTTGGGAGCCGTTGGCCAACATACTGGACCGAGGCTTGCTTGAGCAATTCCACAAAGACCATCCAGCTAAACCCAGGCCTCCAGGGAGGCGCCCTAAAGAGGGGGGTGTTGTGTTCCACGCCCGTGGGCAGCCACGGGCGCATCCCCCTACCTGACCGGCGACGACCTGCCGTGGCAAACACCGGGAGATAAGCCCCAGTCCAACTGCTGCGGTTCCTGTGCGTCGGCATGGGCTCCCGGGGTCCCCACACGGCTGGAAGCCATCCCTGCTTCCCCGGTGCGGCAGCTACAGCTTCTCCCCCGCAGCCGGAATCCAACATGGCCGCCGCCATCTTAGGTGCGAGGCTGCGCCTCCTCACCAGAATTAAAGGGACCTAAGCCCTTTAATTACACTCAGCTGCCTCCAATGATCCAGAGCAGAGGAAGTATATAAGGAGGCTTCCTCTGCTCATTCCTTGACTTGGCTACTTCCGTGGTTAGTCATGCTTGCTTCAGTGAGTTTTTGTGCTTTGGATCCTTTTTCCTGTTTCGTCTTGGTGTTCCTGGTTCCTGACTTCGGATCGGCTAGCGGTGATTCCTGGTATCTGACTTCGGTTTGGCAAGCGGTGATTCTCTGGTGTGTGACTTCGGACTGGCAAGTAGTGATCCCTTGGTGTGTGACCTCGGACTGGTAAGTGACGACCCTCTGGCAGTTGACCTTGGACTTTCTCTTGAGCATCATCTCCAAGGGTTTGCCTACGTCCCAGCGGCCCGGGTCCCTACGGGCTCCTCCTGGGGGGACTGCGGGCTTCCAGGGGTGAAGCTCCAGTCAGCCCTTGCACTGAACGTCTTGACCTCCCAAAGGTCCACCTAAGTCCCAGCGGTCCGGGTCCCTATGGGCTCCTCCTGGGGGCACAGTGGACTTCCAGTGGTGAAGACACACTTCCGTTCTTCGACGTCATGACTCTTCGTCTGCCTCCACAGTCGCCTCTGTCTCCAGTGCCGAGGGTCAGCTGGTCACACCTTCTGTTCCTGCCTCGCCACCCGACAGGAGAACCTACGGATCTTCCTCCTAAGGTATACCATCCTCCCATCGGCCCAAGGGTTCACAAGCCTGAGCATAACAAGAAGATCCAGGGCAGGTGAAGGAGGGGTGAGTAAATACTAGGGGAAGTGGTGTTTTACCAGTGTTTAGCTAATAAATAAAATTAAAGAAAAAGTTACCTGAGTCCAGACACAGGGATGCTCGGAGGAAGGGGAAGTCGTCCTGAGATGGTGGGGCCTGAAACAGTGACGGAGGCCAGCCACATTGGGAGACCTCCATGTTGAAGGGACAATGGCGTTGAGCTGTGGAAGAGGGAACGATAAGTGGGTTGTTGCGGAAGCCGGCGTTCGCACAGCAAACCTGAGTGGCAATGAAAAAGGCCCATTGTGGCAGCAGTGGGCAAGGAAGGCCATGATTGAGAAGGGAGGCACCGGAACATGCCACGTCATGAAGGAGGGTGGTCCAGGAGCAGAGTTTTCTCCCCCCCCCTCCCCTGCCGAGAGCCACTATTGAGTGAGAGAAAGAAAGCCTTACACGTGCATCAGGGAAGAAGAGAGCCGCAGAGAAAGAAAGCTACAATGAGTGAAGCCGCAGAGCTGCGAGTGTGAGGAGGGACCAAGGAAAAGGAGAAAAGGAAGCCTGAGGCAAAAGCGCCAGTGAAAGAAATGTAAAACGTTAACAATGGCCTGTAGGTCCATGTCCGATATGAATAACGCAGGCACAATTTTATATGGTGTCTTTCAAGTGAATTTTCAAGCACCATTGTAAACATGTTTTAATTTTCTTTCGCTTAGACTTGCTCAATTTATCTGATTTTGGACTGTAATCCATGTAGGACATTCTTTGGAAGTTTCCAGATCCCTGAAGCAGAGAGTGAATTTGTTCTCTTGAAATGCCGCAGCGTCGGAGCAGATCTCTCGAAGCAGATCTCTCGAAGCTATCCACTGACACTGTGAACATTTTGAGTCCACAAGCAGCCGAGGACTATTCTTCAAACTCATCTCCATTTTGCATCCTCCAAATACCAGGAGCTTGTCAGATAAGTGCTGCTTACCCTGAATATTAAGAGAGTCATAAATATTTCAAGGGTAACTTCAAACTGGCGTGTGGGCGTCGGCCCACACCCAGGGACTTGGCTCTTTTATAACTTGTGTGTGTATTTGCACGTATGTTATAAAATAATTTGGCTACGTGCACATGTGCGACAAATTTTAAGTGAGCTTTCGCAAATGCCGTTTCTACCACATAAATTGGGGGATTTTAAAGGGGGCACGTGCCAATGTCATTTCCAGTTTTACCAGTTCGTCCCCAATTCGCCCAGTTAAGAGACAGGTGTTCCAAACCCCCATGGTTTAATAGCCCTCACTCCCCCCAGTTATCCCAGACCCTTAAAATCCCGCCAATCTGCCTATGCATCTTTGTATTATAACCTACACAGCATCCATAGCAGAAGTAAAGTTACACTGCAGGGGGCCTCGGCATGTACTGGATCGCGGGAGCATTTACAAACACATCTCAGTTTCATGCTCCAAAATGCCCATGCCCCGCCCAGACCAGACCATGACACACCTCACCCCTTTTTGAAAACTTTTGAGATGTGCACACTGCAGCATTTAAGCAAGTATCCAGACGGCTTTTTAAAATCTGCTTGGCGGGCACAAGACTAACATATTCTCGCATCCCCTAATTATTGTGCGCTTTGGGCTTTTAAATTTCAACTTTTAATGTGTATATTGAAAATTAAAAAAATAATATACTCAATGAGCATGAAGACATGATTATACCCTTTGTCACCTTTTTGGATGTGAAACATCTAAACAAATGATTCAGTCCATTGGCATATATTTGAAGGTCATGTATAAGAGTTGACTTAGTTCAATTGGCAGTGTTATTGCGTAACAGTTGGAGTGTAATTTTTTTCTCTGATATAGTCTTTGTTTTCGCTCATGGGTTTGTTCTCACAATAATAAAAAAAAAAAAAGGCATTTCCTTGGAGAAAATGATGTAAAGGGAGAAAACTACAAGTGTACATTAAATTAAATTTAAAAAAAAGTATACCTATAGTCAACATGCATACTTTACGCTTCCATTGGAGATGACTTACAGTGCACACACAGGGGTAAATTTTAAGACATATGAGCGGGCATACATGTGCGCACACATGTATGCCTGATTTTATAACATGCCGCATAGGTGCGTGCATGTTATAAAATCTGGGGTCGGTGCACGCAAGGGGGTGCACACTAGTGCATCTGGCATGCGCTGATGCCCGTGGCCTTCCCCCATTCCCTTCTTCCTATTCTAACCTTCCCACCCCTTCCCCTAACCTTCCCCCCCCAGCCCTACTCTAACCTCCCCCCGATCTCTCTTACCTTTTGCGCCTGTCTCTGGGCAGGTGCAAGTTGTGCACACCGGCAGCCTGCCGGCACGCTATCCTCCGACACAGCAGCAAATGGCCCCTGTGCCAGAGACCTCTGGTCCCGCCCCTGCCCTACCCCCAGACCACCCCTTTTGTAAAATCCCGAGACTTAGACGCGTCCCGGGGCTTTACGCGTGTCGCTGGGCCTTTATAAAATAAGCCCAGCATGCATAGGGCTTTTCAAATCTGGCCCATAATGTTCTATCAGCATAACTACTCAATTTTCATATCTATTTAGTTTGTATTCAAAGATCAAGTTGGTTTGTGTGGGCTGCAAAGTATGTACTTTGCCAGTTTGATGGCTTATTGAAAATGTACCCCTAATTGTCTCATCTTGACCAAATGGTATACATGGCACTTGGAGTGTATACTATATTTTTGTAACAAAAGCAACAAAACTCTGCATAATTCCAAATTTTATTGCAACATATCAATTTAAGCTTATTCTTAAATAATTTTGGCTGTTTTCTTATTTTTATTTCCTGTTTATTGAAGCCCTGTATAAAATGAAGCTTCCTCAACAGAGTCAAAGTCTGTCAGAAAAATAAATTGAAAACTGCGCCGGTAATTAAATCACTGCTTAATGAAGTAGTCAGTGCATTTATCTCTTTTATTACGCTAATTTCTTTCTAGTAGAACTGAATACAAATTGTTTAAAATTAATTACAATTGCTTTAAATGATTGTTCTTTAGCAGAATTGGGATATGAAGTATCAGTGCCATTGATATGTCTTTGAAAAACATCATGTTATTTAAATGTGGCCATAACACCTCTTCACAAAGTGCTTTAGAATTTTAATATGAAAAACTTGCATTATTAGGAGGTAATTTTCAAAGAGTTATGCATGTAAAAATAAGCATTATATGTGATGAATTATCATCTACTCACACAATTGCTATTTTATAAAAATCAAAAGTATGTGCACGTTCTACGTTTTGCATGCACATGTACGCGTGTATAAAAGATAAGTGGTGGCAGCAAAGCCACCACTTATCCAAATAAGTTCTGCGTATTTGTGCTTCTAATTTAAATCATTTACTTGAAGAAATTTAACTCACATATTTTCCTTAGCACTTGATGGCTTTTATGCATGTACAGTGGGCCCTTGGGTTACGAACTCAATTGGTTCCAGAGGGCTGGTTGTAACCCAAGTTGGTTGCAAGCCAAGACTATTTTTTCTATAGGAAATAATGGGAAAACCAATAATGCATTCCGAACCTCCCAAAAGCACCCTTTACCTAACCATTTCTATAATAAAAAATGGTTGTATAAGGTCATTAATTACCAGAAACACCAATACTTCCCTAGTGTACTCACAAAAAGGTTATAAAATGTGCTTAGCATACCAGAAACAACAATTCAAGTTTATTTTTCTATTTATTTATTTAGAAGTTAACATCTTTGGTTTGCAGGAAGGGAGGAGGGGGGGAGGATGAAATGGAGGTGGTTATTGTTCGGAAGGAGAGTCCCATTCCATTAGAACATCTGGAATCTGGCTCTCTGATGTCCTTTCTCTACTTGGAGGGGTCTGTAGCCCACTAGGACCTGCTTCTGGCTCACTTGGTCTCAACCTTTTCGCAACTAAAAACTGGTCTAAGGTTGTCTGTTTCTGTCTTTTCTTCAACACTGTTCTGTAGTATGACATGACATTATCATTAAGCAAGTGAATGCAATGATTGGCTTTTCCTCTGTCTGGGTGGGTCTTCTCTACAAATGTTTGTAGCTCTGTCCATTTTTTTAGGATTTCCTTGATTCCAGAATAGGAAATTTGCTGCACTGATTGTTGCTCCTCCTCCTCCTCCTCTTCAGAAAGCTCCTCAGCTGCCATTCTCTGTTGTTCAGCCAGAAGTTGCTGAAGTTCCTCTGTAGACAATTCCTCTGAGTGTTCCTCCACCAGTTCCTCAATATCAACACTGTCTACCTGCAAGCCTCTGGACTCTGCTATAGTGACAATGTCATTGACTACAGGGTCAATTGCAGGCTCAGGCTCCTCTCCTTCGAAGTCTCGTTCTTCTATAATTTTAGGCCACACTTTCTTCCAGGCAGATTTATTTATTTATTTATTTATAGACTTTTCTTTGCCGACATTCATGAGGCACATCATACCAGCTTACATTGAACTGAAAGGAGGAAAATACAATGAACAGAATAACATGTCATAGTTAAACGCAAATGGTGTAAGATATAAGCATCGTAAAAACATTCTGAGATTATATATAATAACATAAAAGAACTAAATAGCTATGGAGGAAAAAGGTAGAAAGAAAGAGAAACTTTGTACAAACTAAGAAAACTTTATCTTTAACAATGAGAAAGTGGTATAGGGGTTATGAAGTGCAGCAAAGTTCCAGGGGGGGAGGGTAGGGGCACAGATGGAAAAGGAGAAGAGCAAGGGGGGAGGGGCACGGGAGGGGGGGGGAGGGCAGGTAGTGGAGATTCTTAGAAAGGTCCAATGTCCTTTGAGAAAGATCTTCTTAGAAAGATCTCAATGTCCTTTGAGAGACATTGGCCCAGGATTTCTCTATTAACCCCACACATGAAAGAATGCTGTAGTGTTCCTTCCAGAATTCTTTAAGGGTTAAATCCATATCTGAAACCTTCTGGAAGCACTTCTGGAACAGTTCCTTGGTGTATAGCTTCTTAAAGTTAGCTATGCCCTGCTGGTCCATAGGCTTTAGTAGAGGAGTTGTATTGGGTGGGAGGAACTCTACTGTGAGCCATGGGAATTCTTCAGCCAACTCATTTCCCATTCCCAAGTCTCGTGGGTCAGTTGGAGCATTGTCCATGATGAGGAGAGCCTTGAGTGGTAAGCCTTTGTCCTCCAGATAATTCTGCACAGTAGGACAGAAAACCTCCCTTATCCACTCAAGAAAAATGACTCTTGTCACCCAGGCTTTTACATTCGATTTCCATGTGACCCCTAACCTATTCTTCATGACATTCTGTTTTCTGAACACTCCAGGGGTCTCAGAATGATAAGCTAAGAGAGGCTTTATCTTGAGGTCACCACTCGCATTGACACATAGCAATAAGGTTAGCCTATCCTTCATTAGCTTGTGGCCTGGCATTTTCTTTTCTTCCTGGGTAATGTATGTTCTCTTGGGCATTTTCTTCCAGAATAGTCTAGTTTCATCACAGTTGAAAACTTGCTGACAGGAAAAGCCATTTCACTGTGTCATTGCTTCGAAGTGGGGTATGTAGTTTTCAGCAGCCTTTTTATCTGAACTGGCAGCTTCACCATGCCTAGCTATGCTATGAACCCCAGTTCTTGCTTTAAAATTATGAAACCACCCCTTACTGGCACGAAATATTTCCCAAGGTTCACTTGGCAATGACTTATCCTTTACGATATCTGCATTTATAGCCCTAGCTTTTTCACAGATTAGACATTCAGGTAGGCAATCACCTGCCACCTGCCTTTCATTTATCCACACTAGCAATAGGCTTTCTACCTCATCTATCACTGTTGATCGTTTCTTGGTAATTTCAGTGACACCTCTAGCCACACTAACTTCCTTGTACAAATCTTTTCTTTGTAAGATTGTGGAAATGGTGGATTTTGACATGCTGTATATGACAGCGAGATCGGTCACTTGAATGCCACTCTCAAATTTCTGCACAATTTCCTTCTTCTGTTCAATAGTTATTGCTTTCTTTATCTTTGGGGCCATTTTTACCACTTCTATGGTGTTCTGCAGGGAGAAGAATTAAAAAAAAATAAGAAATCTAAAAAGGTGTACAACCAAAAATAACACCAACCCCAGACACTCTTTTCCCCCTCTCCCTACCACTTATGCAAACATCTATGGCCCTCCAGAAACTCTTCCGTACCTTGTCAGCTGAGTGCTGTCCCCTGATGCTGTTTCCGATGCAGTCTCCGATGCTGTCCTGATCCTGTTCCCCCATGCTGTACCCGATGCTGTTGTTTGCATTTCCGTGCCGGGTCTGCCCACGTGCAACACTAGCCATCCAAGACCAAAAAATGTGATAGGCAGTAACAACGGGCCAATTACAACATTACTGCGGAAAAAAAAACTGCATGCATGCATGCATGCAGTAGAGTCTTTATTAAAAGAGATAGAGGCGCTACCTGTGGAGCGTGGGGGGGGGGGGGGGGCAGAGAGGAGGTCACACAGGGTCGGTGGAATGTGGGATGCCCAGAAGGAATACCTCCATAGAGTTGGTAATGGTCCGCAGAGCGGAGTACACCGATGACGTCTTTAGTAGAGATGATAGTGGCCCGTAGAGTGGGTTATCCGAAGAAGGTCCTCAGTAGAGACAGTAGTGGTCCGCAGAGCGAGGTATACTGATGAGGTCCTTAGTAGAGATGGTAATGGTCTGCGGAGCGGAGTACACCGGAGAGGATCCTCAGTAGAGATAATAGCGGTCCGCAGAGTGGGGTACGCTGATGAGGTTCTTTGTAGAGATGGTAATGACCCGCAGAGCAGGGTACACTGGTGAGGGTCCTTAGTAGTGGCGATAGCAATCTGCAGAGCGGGGAACACCAAAGAGGTTCACCGTAGGATTGGTAAAGGTCCGCAGAGCAGGGTACATCCGAGGGAGTCCTCCGTAGAGATGGTAATGGTCCGTAGAGTGGGGTATGCCAAAGAGGTCCTTGGTAGAACGGGAAGTGGTCCTCAGAGTGGGGTACTCACAAAGAGAGTAGTGATGGTTTCAGGGAATCCCTGTGGAATGGGACAGGCAGAGTCCCTGGCTGCACCTTTTAACATTTGCGGCTGCACCTTTCAGAATTTTTCTAACTATTTTCCTCATTTTATCAAATTCTAACAAGAGGAGTTGATTTGTACATTGCAGTCTCTACTAGCTGCATTGTACATATCAACTCCTTTTCATTGCTTGTAAGGTCTAAAATTCTTTAATGATGTCAGTTTTACAATGAATACCTCTGAATGTTTCTGCAGCACCAGCCCCCAAACCCCAACCCACCTCCCAAAAACCCACCCTGAATCAAAGTGCCCCCCTTACAGTGGTCCATATATTGAGTATCAGGCTGAGCCTTATAAAGAGTCTCTCTCTCTCTCTCTCTCTCTCTCTTTCTGCGCATAAGATATGCATGTGAAGAGTATTTTAAAACCTACACATATACTTTACAAAATAGCATTTATCTTTATGGTGTACGCGTGATCCTTTTAAAATCTACCCATAAGAGCTTATCTGTTGGCCCTGCCCAAGAATGCCACTAGACCACATGTATATGTGCACAAAGTGAAAATACACCCATATTTTGGACTTGTATAAAATATGGATTTTACGATTAGAGGCTATTTACATGCCTTAATGCTAATTTGTACGCATGTACATTTACGATTAGAGGCGATTTACATGCCTTAATGATAATGTTTACGCATGTAATGTTTCAAAAATATTTCTGTAACTAGACAACTGAAAAGCTGAGAAGCAATAGAGCTGTATTTCCTCTCCCTGAAGCTTTCTTATCCATGATGCTTCTTGAATTGATGCAAACATTTTATCTGTACTATTTTTCACTAGTGCTTCAGTTCACATCATTATGGGAAAGAACAAACCTTTGCAGGTAATAACTGAATTTTGTCTTTGAAACTTTCATTTAGTCTAGTTTAAAAAAATATAGCTTTTGGAAGAATACTTTAATGCACAGATGCTATTTTCTTTGGAGAAAGAGGTGGTAGGTGACAGATGACCATGATTCAACCTATAACCCATTATCTCTTGTACTTGTGTTTCATAGTGTTTGAACAATAACGTATCTAAACATCAGTCACATTTCTTTCTTGAAATTGCACAAAATGGGGATATCAGAGATGGATGAGACATCTTTTCTTCTTGAAGTTTTCTTACCCATAGGTCCCTATCAACTGGCTAGCAATTTTTAGTAATAATACTCCAGTTCAAGATGGGTATAAATAAACAGTCTTTGTAGGGAAAGAACTCCTAAAACCTTCATTTTGTGTCCTATTGTACATTTACTTTTTCAATAGAGAAAGGTGAGGTTAGGGCGTCCACTGCTTCTGGGAACCAATGCATTTTCCTTTTGTGAAAACAGTAGCTAAACATGGAAGAATCCTGTCGCAATTATATTTTCTGAACGAGCACTACCAGGCAGTTATAGTACCTGCATTAATCCTGGAAAAAAACCAGGAACATTAGTAGGCTGTAATACCTTTAAGGAACCAGCAAAAAAAGAGCTCTTTCGTGTACCCAGAACTGAAGAAGGGACCTGCGTGCTTTGAAAATCTCGTATGACAACATCATTATTTGCTTGTTCTCTAAAAGGTATTATAACCTACTAAATCTCTTAGGACTAGAAATGTAACACAGTTATTCTGTACATCTCTCTCTTTTCCATACAAATTACAGTCCATCATGCCTTTTTAATTATTGCAAATGCTCCAAGGGGTAGATTTTCAAATAGCGCGAATTGGCCTACTTTTGCTGGCGCATCAGGCGCAAGCAAAAGTAAGCTGGATTTTAGTAGATACGTGCGGAGCCGCGCATATCTGCTAAAAACCTGGATCGGCGCGCGCAAGGCTATTGATTTTGTATAGCCGGCGCGCGCCGAGCCGCGCAGCCTACCCCTGTTCCCTCCCCTCACCTTCCCCTCCCTTCCCCTACCTAACCCACCCACCCGGCCCTGTCTAAGCCCCCCCCTTACCAATCCCCGCGCGCCAGCGGGCCTCTTGCACGCCGGGACGCGACCTGGGGGCGGGTACGGAGGGCGCGGCCACGCCCCCGGACCGCCCCGGGCCGTAGCCACGCCCCCGTACCCACCCCCAAAACGCTGCCGACATGCCCCCTAAACGCCGCGATGACCGGGCCCGCCCCCGACACGCCCCCGACACGCCCCCCTCGGAGAACCCCGGGACTTACGCGAGTCCCGGGGCTCTGCACCCGCCGGTAGGCCTATGTAAAATAGGCTCACCGGCGAGCAGGGCTCTGAAAATCCGCCCCTAAGGATTTAGTGTATCCTCTCATGATACATTGTGAGAGCTGTTCACAATCAGAAAGGAATTAAAGATGATTGATCTAAAGTTGTTCTAATTCCAAGTAATGGAATATGAAATTTGGGAAGGTTTTAGAACTTATGAGAAGCTCCTTTCAACCAGGCATGTGAGAAGTCATGTGATCCATCAGCGTGTGTCTATTGAAATATCTTTTGAGAATGCCAGTAATAAATAATTACTCTTTATTTTCCAAAAAAAGACTTTTATAGTCTTGCACGAATGAATAGAGGGGTTGACTTTATGACTCAGGCCATAGTGCTGCCCGCTGGGGCACAGCAGGCTTGGGTTTGTTTCTAATGTCCATTGAGGCCAGTGTGGGTCAGACATGGCTTGGAGGCAATGTTCCTAATTTTGGGGAGATGAGGTGATTTCCACTATCATAGTATCCTTAGCAAGCCATAAAGAGTGTCCCTGAAGGATCATTTTGGAGGAGATATCCCTGCAACTCTTCAGACAAGATAGGGGCTCTGGTGCTGCCCAGTTATATCATCTGGGGGTAAGGGGTTCACAGAAGGAAAAAGGTGTGGGTGGCAGAGGAAAATATTGAGCATGGATGACTCACACAGTAACTTCATGGAAGGAGTTGGGAGGAATTTGTAAGCTAGTTTTCAACTTAAACAGGATTTTGTCATGCATTTTGTGTACTCTGTTTATGAAACTAACAGAATAGACTCAGTATGTCAGAGCCTGAATTTGTGAATTTTTGAACATGCATTGTTACTGGTTCATCCATAACTCGGGTTCATAAGAACATATCAATGGCTCTGAAAGCTTTAGTTGATAAAATTAAATTTCCGTGTTCCTCTTTATACAGTAAGTAATCTATACAGCTGTTCACATTAGTCAGTGATGTATGAACAAAATAGCCTGTGTATATAACTTTACTGTCTTGGTGATTGTTGCTTGGCAACAGCTGGTATGTTTCTTTATCAGGGAGAGCTGTCAGGAGCATCATTGAGCTGACATTCTCCATCTAACCTAAAGTTCTTCAGTCATGTCCATGAATAGTATAGCAAGGACATTACCCCAACTCTAACTTAGGGTTACCTATCCACAGTTTTCTTTGAGTTGCAGAATTTATAATGAATTTTGGGGCATTTCTTATAGCATGGATAGAATATAGGAATGACAGTCTACAGGCCGATATAGTACAGTGCGCTCGGCCGAATGCACTGTTTAACACCTGTTCGGATGTGCGTTTTCGACGTGCTCCTATTACCCCTTATACTGTAAGGAGTAATAGCATTTGGAAAAAGTGCGGCCAACCCCCCCCCCCCCCCCCCCGAAAAAAAAAAAAAAAGCTAATAGTGCTCATCACATGCAGATGCATGTTGATGAGCCTATTAGTTATTTGCCCAGAATACTGAAAGTAAAATGTGTGGCCAAGCTGCACATTTTACTCTCAGAAATTAACGCCTGCCCCAGGTCAGGCGTTAATTTAGAAAGCACCAGGAAAAGTGTACAGAAAAGCAGAAAAAACTGCTTTTCTGTATACCCTCCGACTTATTATCATAGCGATATTGAGTTGGAGTCACCAAAATAAAAATAAATCAAAAATCAAAAATCTGCCCACCGGTTGGCCAGTTTGAAAACAGATGCTCAATTTCGCTGGCATCTGTTTTCTGTATCCGTGGCTGTTGGCGTGGCGGGGGCGGTCTGGGGCGGGGGCATGGCCAGAGGCCTTCGTGAGGCCGCTAAGCTGGGGGATCGCGTGCTGGCACTTGGCCGGTGCGTGCAACCTATGCCTGCCTGGATGCAGGCGCAGCTTGTAAAACAAAGGTGAGGGGGGGAGGGGGTTTAGGTAGGGCTGGGTGGTGGGTTGTGGGTTAGGGAGGGGAAGGGAGGGTGGGGGGGCGGAAGGAAAGTTCCCTCCGAGGCCAATTTCGGAGCGGCCTCGGAGGGAATGGGAAAAGCCATTGGGGCTCCCCCTAGGGCTCGGCGTGCACAAGTGTGCACCCCCTTGCACGCGCCGACCCCGGATTTTATAACATGTGCGCGGCTGCACGCGCGCATGTTATAAAATCAGGCGTACATTTGTGCGCGCCGGGTTGCGCGCACAAATGTACACCTGCGCGTACCTCTTAAAATCCGGCCCTTTATCTTTTTTGTTAGCCTTCTCTGTACCTTTTCTAATTCTACTATTCCTTTTTTGAGATGGAGTGACCAGAACTGTCCATAATACTCAAGATGTAGTCACACCATAGATCGAAGAAACAAAACAAATGGGTTATTTGCAAAAATTCAGCTATACTGTGCTGGGATCATACAAAATGCCAATTATGTTCGGCAAGTGTACATTACTATAATCACGTACCAGGCTTCCATTCAATATATTTTGTTGGTTTTTTTTCTTTTTGCAATTAAAAACCAAAAGAAGTGGCTGCTCTTGTCAAGTCTCAAGTTCCACAAAGAAGCAAGGAAACATACAGTTATGCATACAGTTAAGCCACCAAGTGATAGAGTCCTAACAAACCCCATGGCATGAGAATGAATCCTATTCATGTAGAAATAGTCCATTTAATACATAGCTTCAATGTTTTCTTCTTTAGCTGTTCCAAAGAATTTGATATCTCAGAAGATGAAACCATGGGGACTGCAGCCCGGTACTGCTGGTGTTTCGACATAGTTGATGTCTAAACACCAGGGACTGGTTATGTTGGTGTTCAAATTTATTCCATGGCTCCATCCTCTGCTGAGCCTTTCTTTGCAGTGTACCGAGGCTTGACAGGGTGCCAAGCTACTCTGATAGATCTATACAGAAGCATGATCATCCTCTCAGTTTTATTCTCCGTTCTTTGCAGAACAATATACAACGTTCTACTTATTTATTTTTTTTTTTTAACTCTACTGCATACTGAGCTGAGAATTTCAATGTATTGTTCACAATGACTTCAAGATCCTTGGTGTGGTGGCTCCTAATATGGAATCCAGCATTATGCAACTGTAGTTGGGATTATTTTTCTCTATTTTCATCTCCTTGCACTTGTTCATATTAAATTCCATCTGCCATCTAGATGCCCAGTTCCCTAGTCTAGCAAAGTCTTGCTGCTTTTCTTCACATTCTGTTTTTAACTACTTGAAATATTTTTGTATCATCTGTAAATCTGATCACTCAACTCATTTCTCCCTTTTCCAGATCTTTAATGAATAACATAAACACCACTGATATCAGTATAGATTCATGAGGCACACTACTATTTATCTCTTTCCATCGCAGTAGCACTCCTAAAGTATTTGGCACCCGGGGTTAATAGCTCCTTTGGCACTCGCCCCCCCAGATTCACTTCTTTATTTCCCCCACCCAGTGATCTCCGGTTCTTCACACAGGCTCCCTCTCTGTCTTGCACATACGTTCATACACCCTTACACACAGACTCCCTTCATTTGTCTCTCTCTCACACATACACACCCCTTCACACAGGCTCCCTCTTTCTTGCACGCGCGCACACATACACACACACACACACACAAGCTTCTCTGTCCTCTCACACACAGACACCCTTACACAGACTCCCTCTCTCTATTGCACACACCCCTTCCCCCTCAGATAAGCTCCATCTCTCTCTTGCACATAGGCTCCTTTTCTTTCTTGCACACTAGTACACCCCTGCAGATAGGCTCTCTCTCTCACTCACTCACATACATCCCTTCACACAGGCTCCCTCTCACACACACTCCCCCGCACTCAGGCACAGGCTCCAAGTCACACAAATACCCTCCTGTGCCTGTCATTCTGCGCACCCACACACTCACAGGTGCGTCAATGTCAGCTATTAATTGCTCCTTGGCCATGACCCACTGGCACCTGCCTTGTCTTCAGCCTCAAGTGGGATGGGGTCTGCTCATGGCCCACTGGGGCCTCCTTCATCTTCAGCAGCGAGCATGATGGGATCCACTCACAGACCACCGGCACCTCCTTCTTCTTCTGCCATGAGCAGGATAGGCTCCGCTTGCAGCCACTGACCTTCCTCCCAGTTGGCACCCCCATCCTGGAGATCACCTGGGGCAGACCACACCCCTCCTTAGTATGCCATTGTTCCACTGGAAAACTGATAATTAAGTCCTTTCCTTTACTATCTTTTAATTAGTTACCTTTTCACAGTAAGACATCACCTCCTATTCCATGACATTTGAAATCCTGAAGAGTTTCTCATGAAAGACCTTTATGCCTTCTGAAAATCCAAATACTAATTGACTCATCTTTATCCTTTATCTTTATGCTCATTTACACTTTCAAAGAATTTTAATAGATTAGTAAAGCCTGACATCCCTTTGCTAAAAGCAATGCTGGCTCTTCCCCATTAAGCTATGTTTATTCATATGACCAGTAATTTTATTCTTAACAATAGTTTCCACTATTTTACCCAGCACCAAAGTAAAGCTCTTACTTGGGTCATTCTTGGAGTCCTTTCTGAATATTGGTATTACATTTATTACCCTCCCGTCCTCAGGTAGAGAGGCAGATTTGAATGATGGGTTACAGATTACCAGTAGCAGGTCTCCAATTTTGTCTTTCCATTCCTTTAGAATTGTGGGGTAAATAGCATCAAGTCCGGTGACACATCCAAAAATAACAAAAAAATTCAGAATACAATAAACATTAAGAAATAATTGTGAAAAAAACAGGAAAATTATAAATAGTCTATCACACAATGACAAAGCATTCAGACCAAGCTTTAGTCATAAAATCCAGAAATATCACCGGGCATTAATATATACATGCAGCAAAGTATAAGTAAAAAAATATTATGACTTGAGAAAAGTTGTCAAGAATAAACTCCCACTTTCTTCTATTACCATAGTTTCCTAAGATTATTTGAGCCATCATTTTCAAATTCATTGCAAAATAATCAAAAGTGGGAGGATACATTCGATATATAAAAAAAAAAAAGCCCCAATTACTAAGTTGAAAATGTGTAACTTATTTGCTATGAGAGCATGTGTAGATTTGCTATGAGAGCATGTGTAGATTTTCAAGAGCTGATTTTTGACTGGACTGTGGGGATAATTCAGACCAAACTTTTCTGAGTATACCTTAAGGAACTCATTCTTTCTGAACAAAAGAAAATGGAAGATTGACAGCAAAGCATGATGGATACTCTTTATTTATGTTGAGACTGAGAAATGCAGACTTTGCAGAAGGAGTGTAAGGTTATAAAACCTATCCTGACATAGGCGCCAGTTTTTCTATTGTTAGCTCTGCTGAAACAAAGGGTTTTGATACTGATTGGAGGATGCTTATCTCTAATAGCAGTGTGATACTATGCCGGACTCTATGCTAACTTTTATAAAAAGATTGTGAAACTCCAAATCAGAGAATGTGCTTGGCCATCATCCATATGCATTGACTGTGTAAGCATTATGCAGTTATACTATTAAAAAGTAAGTAAAATAAAAGAACTAGGGCTTCCCGCCATCTGGGAGAGCATGCCATCCAAGACATTTCCCCAGTCAACAGACTACACCCAAGGGGACCAGATGAAGACTGGCTGCACTTCAGCCCGATCATTGGGATGAAGAGATGCTTACCTAGATGCCTGTGCCCAGTTGCTGAGCCTAACACAGATGCAGATGCCTTCATGGGGAGAGAAGCTATCCCTTTCATTCAGCTGTGCTTGCAATTGTGGTAAGAGAACAAACTTTAATGATTAACTAAGAGGTCTAAAGTTACCTTTAGTTTGGGTAATTAGATAGTTGTAATTGCTCTGAATTAAATCTGTGCAAACTAGTGGTCAAGAAGCTGAGGTACTGCTTTAAAACTGTAACTGCCTCTAGCTTTTTAAATCACTTAAATGATCATTATATCAATCAATTCCATTTTAGCTGATGAAATACTTTCAATAAACCTCTGTTAGACAAATTGAATAAGTCATTGTTCTGATTAAAACAAGCCCTGATCGACAATGGTTGGAGTAATTAATACATTTATAAATTCTGTGCTTAGCACAGTGGAGTTTCTAATATAATAATTACTCTGTAATTTGTAGTGTACCATATCCCTTACAAGACTGTTAGGCAGTCAGGGCTTTTTATTAGCTTAGCTGTATTTTCTCTTTAGGACTATGTCTTTGATTTATGATGGTTGAATAATTAGTATTGTCTTTATAAGTTACAGTGTAGTTATGATTAATTGCATTGTATTTATTCATAGGGAGGGTAACATTCAAAGGAAAATGTAAATGTGAATGTAACATACTATTATAGCAATTTTCAAAAGCTCATTTACTTGTGTTAAGTGCACTTTACATGGGTAAAACCTACTGACAATTCAATAGCATATATTGAGCATATATTTACATGTGGAGGAGTAGTCTAGTGGTTAGAGTAGTGGGCTACGAACCAGGAGACCAGGGTTCAAGTTCCGCTGTTGCTCCTTGTGATTTTGGGCAAGTCACTTTACCCTCCATTGCCTGAAGTACAAACATGCAGGCCTATCCAGTACCGAGCGGTAGGAAGAGCTGCGTTAGTGCCTACGGCACCCGCGGTTACCGCCCGCACAGTGCAGCTCACCTACCGCTCGATCCTGAAGCCTAATTATATGTAAATGTAAGCCGCGTCCGAAAAGCCTTAGGCCCGCGCAACCCAGGATACTGGATAGAGCGCCTATACAGGATCCTGGGTGCGCGGGCCTAAGGCTTCACGCCACGCTGGTATCTGTCATTTCAAATGTCATTTGAAATGACAGATACCAGGAAGCAACGGCGGCGACAGTGCAGAAACAACGGCGAAACGACTTGTCAGTGTCCCCCCTCCTCTCGGAGCAGGGCGCGAAAAGCCGCCTTGCTCCGGGAGGAGGGGGGACACTGACAGCGGCGAAGCAACGGCGAAGACAGCGGCGAAACGACTTTTCAGTGTCCCCCCTCCTCTCGGAGCAGGGCGGAAAAGCCGCCTTGCTCCGGGAGGAGGGGGGACACTAGCAACGGTGAAGCTTTCCCCCAGCCCAGACGCCGGCAAAAAACTTACTTTTTTGCAGCCAGCCATGAGCAGGAACACGATCTGGCCTGCCTTAGCTCCTCCCGACAAGATGGCCGCCTGCACGGGGAAAGCGTGCAATTGGCCGCTCAAGACGTGACGTCACGACATCACGTCTTGAGCGGCCAATTGCACACTTTCCCCGTGCAGGCGGCCATCTTGTCGGGAGGAGCTAAGGCAGGCCAGATCGTGTTCCTGCTCATGGCTGGCTGCAAAAAAGTAAGTTTTTGCTCGCGTCTGGGCTGGGGGAAAGCTTCGCCGCTGTCATCTCTCTCCCCCCCTCCCGGAGCAAGGCTGCTTTTCGCGCCCTGCTCCGGGAGGGGGGGAGAAGAGATGACAGTGGCGAAGCAACTTACTTTTAGCTTTTAAGTTTTTTCGCTTATTTTTTGGATTCGCCGCTGTCATCTCTCCCCCCCTTCCCAGAGCAAGGCTGCTTTTCGCGCCCTGCTCCGGGAGGGGGGGAGAAGAGATGACAGTGGCGAAGCAACTTACTTTTAGCTTTTAAGTTTTTTTCGCTTATTTTTTGGATTCGCCGCTGTCATCTCTCCCCCCCCCCTCCAGGAGCAAGGCAGCTTTTCACGCCCTGCTCCGGGAGGGGGGAGAAGAGACAAGCGGCGAAACAACTTACTTGCACGGGGGAAAGCGGTCTCCGTGGCAGCCCCAGTCCTCTCCCCTCCTCCCGAAGCCAAAAAAAAAAAAAAAAAGCTTTTTTTTTTGGCTTCGGGAGGAGGGGAGAAGACTGGGGCTGCCACGGAGACCGGCACCCATGATCGCGGCCGGGGCAGGTGAGCGGGGGCTGGGGGAAAGCTTGCCACCTACCCTTACCCATGCCTCTACCGCCTGGGTCAGGGTAGGCGGTAAGTTTGCAGGTTAAACGCGCGACAAAACGGCAGGGAAAGGTAGCGTTAGTCGGGGCGCGGGTTACGTGATGCTAGGGGAATAGCTAATTGGCTCGTTTGCATGCAATATACATGCCGCGGGCGGAAGGGGTTACCCGGGGAATTTAGGACGCGGTAGGAGTAGGTTAAAGGGGATTCGGGATCGCAGGAAGGGCTATCGCGGCCGGAACGTGAGTTAAAAGCGGCTTAGGAGCAGGGTAAACGCGGCCGCACTTTACAGGATAGGCCTGATAGGTTGTTAGCCCTCTGGGGATAGGGAAATACCTACAGTACCTGAATGTAATCCACTTTGAAGTGCTGAAAAAAAAGTGTGAAAAGTGGAATAAAAATCTAAATAAATAATATATATTCCTTTGAAAATTACCCTGTATGGTTTTAGGTTATAATGTTTGTTTTTATGATTATGTACACTGTCTCAAGCTCCTTGGAAAGGCAGTTTTAACATTTAAATGAATAAGTAAATAAACAAACCAACATAATAGCAATATTCTATCTTACATCAAAATAACAAAGAAGGAAAAGATCCAATAAAAAATAGGAAAATAAATGCAAAGCCAGGTGATCTTCAATGGCTATTCACAACCATCAATTCCATCTTCTTAGTTCATTAAGTTATTCAAACTATAATTGCATATCCAAATGCATACAGAACAATCTAGTTACAATCTTTAATCTTTGCAAAACCGCCACAGAGAATGCTATGATCCATTGTACTTTGCTTATGCTCACATTCATACAACCTGATAAGAGATGCCTTCTCTGATGAGACTTCAGTTTGTGCATGCTCCCTCTTCAAACATGAGGTTGATATTCAGAGCAGACAAAGATAACTGGGTAGCTTAACCTGGTTATCTTTATCTGGATATTCAGCTACACCTTTCCAGCTAAATCTATGGCTGACTGTCCAGCTAATCTGACCAGTTTTCAAAACATCAGGTGCTTGTAACTGAAAGAAAGCAAAAGTGAACACAAAGTATTAATTCCTGAACTTCAGTGGAAACAAAAACAGTAAAAGGTTAAAAGCGGTACGTTCAATGATATAGCTATCTGAGAAAGAGTCTTTAGTGTGGTCAGAATTAAGGAAGCAGTTTGTGTGGCCACACTGGGACAATAACTTTTAAACAGCTATGCGGGTGCACATATATGCACGTATGCCGGCTCTCGCCAAAAGACGCGGCCATTTTATAACATAAGTTCATATATGCACACCTGGTATAAAATAGGCTGACCGTGCGTACATGTGCACACAATTTTATATGAATGCATGCATGTGTGCATAAATGCCACCTCCACACCATAAGTGGGGAAATTTTATAAGAGATGCACGCCGACGCCATTACTATTTTTCCCAGTTCATTACCAGTTCACCCAGTTAAGGGACAGAACATCCAGTCCCCCCTAGGTTATTAGCCTCCCTTTCCTCCTGTTAGCCGCACCCTTAAAACCTCACTGACTAGCCTAGTTTTTTATTTTTATTTTATTACTTACACACCACCCAGAGTAGTTGTAAAGTTTCACAGCTGGGGACCCCGATGCGTAAATACTTACATGCATGTTTCATGTTAAAATCCTGGAGCACCCATGTCTCGCCTGTGCCCCGCACACAGAACATGCCCTGCCTCTTTTTCAAGCTCTCTCACTTATCCGTGTACTGGGACATACGAGTGTACAATGGCGCCTATTGAAATCCGCACTGTGCGCGCTGGCCCAACGTGTGTGCTTAATTCCTGGCCTTGGCCCGTGCAGGGCTTTTAAAATTCACCTGTTAGCTTTGAGTTTCACCAGCCTTAGCTTACTCTGTCGTGGAGGTGAGCCCACTATGGCTCACAGGCCACCTGAGGCCCATAGACACTGTTTCACCTGGCCCCCTCCCGTCCTATCGTCCCCTCAATATTACCGGTCACCTATGCTGGATGGTGACCCTGCCGATCTTATTTCATTAGCTCTGCATCCACTCACTCCAGCAGTCGCCTCCTGGAGCTTTTATCTGGAGGGAGGAGGCAGAAAGGATCAGGATGAGTAATCCTGATTGGTTGCTTTCCTGTGCTGTCCTGCTCTTCCCCCACCGCACCCTCCCTGAGAGCAGCAGTTTGGGGGGGGGGGGGGGTGTACTTTTCTTTCTGGGAACAGAGGCTCCTGTTTCTGTCTCCCTGGCAACTCGAGCTGCCATTCCAGGCTCAAAGCAGCACAGCGGTACTTCTGTTCAGGTAAGAAGCGCACAATTAGCTTTTTAAGATTGATCTTCATGTCTGAATACATTAGAAACCTCTGCCACTGGGACCAGCCACCACCTTTCCACCCTGTGAAGGGACACTTGCTGTTGCCGTTGATCCCATCTCTCAGTCTCCCTTTCTTCTGTATTTGCTCTTTCCTTTTTTTAAAGCAAAGTGAGAAGCACAAGGGACAAAACCCATGCTTGCTGCTAAGTAACCCCCCTCCCCACCAAGGCGACCCGGGACCAGAGAGAGGGCGTCGAGAGGATCCACCACATAATGTCTTCTCTTGTTGTCCCCCTCTGAAAGGGGACCACAATGATCATCAGGCTAGCAAAGCGCTTCCAGCTTAGCTTCTTTTCACACCAGAACAAATACAAGCAAAAAACCAAGAACATTTTTTTTCTCTGGCTTATTGGTCAGGCTTTGATGCTCTCTGGGAGGACAGATATCCAGAGACAATTACAGGGCAGATGAGAGAGAGATTCAAGGAGGGTGAGACAGAGAGATTCTGGGATGATGCAGAAGTATGGGCGGGGGGGGGGGGGGGGGGGGGTGATTCATGAGTGCTGGAGGTTGTTGGTGAGGGCTGAGCTTTGGGGATGTGAGTGCTGGGAAATAAGGGGTGAATTTTCAAAATGTTACGGGTGTAACCCCTGTTTCACCTGGGTTCACCTTCCCAGTCCTGAAGACCTTTGGGGGCCACTCTCCTAAGGTGTAGGTGGGGAGACTGAATTCCCTTGGCTGAGGGGTTAGGAGCAGGATAGCCTGCAGGGCCAGAACGGAGCCAAGGACTCTCCCATGCAATAAATACATGTGTGCTGGGAGCATAAAAAGAGTTTATTGCGGTTGATTCAGAGTAAAACATGGTGAAACAGCAGAATAATTATGGTAATTGAAAAAAAAAAATCACAGAGGCCAATATTCGGTAGGCCATTTAGAAGTTATCCAGCTAAAGTTAGCCAGATATCTTGTTCAGCATATTCAGTGGGATAAACGTCTTGCTGAATATAGTTGTTTAAAGTTATCCGGCTACATATAGCCGGATAACTTTAATCCTAACTGGCTATTGGTTAAATATGGCCGGTTAGACAAAGTTTTTTTGACTTCGTGTAGCTGGATAATTCACTTCTTATCTGGATATCTTCAGATATCCAGCGCATCTTTAAAAAAAAAAAAAAAAACAACAAAAAAAACAAGTTGTGAACCTCCCAGCCCAATGCCTACCCCCGACCGCCAGAAGTCACTACCTCCTCCCTCCCCCGCTTCCCAAAAAACGTGGGCCAAAGCTAAGCAAAAGCTTTTCAAGTTCCATAACATGATCGCCGCTGTCCCGGGCCTCCCCCCTCCCTCCCCGCTATAAAAGTTTTTAAATTTACTGCTCATGCCTGACTGACACCCTCCCACCTGTTAGTTCCAGAAATGGACCCTGTTCTCTCTATGCCGGGGTTGCTGTTCTCTACGATCGTGGCCGCTTGCAGAGTAACTTAGGCATAGGTAATAAAGCTGGAAGCATACGGTTTAATGTAAAACATTAAACATAGCCTAAATTACTCTGCCAGGGCTGGTAGGCCCATGACTTTTTTTTTTTAAGATGCACTACTTACTCGGATATCTCTGAAGAAATCCAGATAAGTAGCGAGTTATCCGGCCACACGAGGCCGGATAACTTTAGGCTAGGTCTGAAGCAGGCCTAAAGTTATCTGACTAACCTAGCCGGATATACCCGCTATTGGGCAAGGTTAGCCTGATAACTCAACCCCTCCTTGGAATGCCCCCCCCAAACGCCCCTTTTTTATCCATCTAAATTATAGCCGGATAACTACTTTTGAGTTATCAGTCTAAATGGCTTTTGAACATTAACCTCACAGTCTCTTATCAGGTTTTTCTTCCTCACAAAAAAATTACATCCTTCCCATAATATAGTCTCTTCTTCGTCCTACACTGGTCCTCTCTTTCTTTCCATGGGCCAGTTTTTGTTACTCACAATGTCCTGATCAGCTCATGGAAGAAATCCCTCTGATTCTGCACACAGGAATCCAACGGGCCCTGCAGCAATTTCCAGCTGGCACAGTTTGCCTCTTCATCCAAGCAAGTTCCCATCACAGTTAAAGTACCCTTTTTCTCTACCATACAGACAGCATATCATAGATTTTCATTCCCCTCATGCTTCTTGAGACACTGAGAGAGTATCTCTGCTTTTCCCTTCCTGTAACCCTGGAGAGGATCACAGCTACTCTCTGTTCACCCTGGAGAAGCCCCAGACTAAGTATAGGCAAGCCTTTTATAACCTTCTCCTAAACCAGTGATGGTGAACTCCAGTCCTCGAGTGCCACAAACAGGCCAGGTTTTCAGGATGTCTACAAAGAATATACATGAGATATATTTGCATACAGTGCTGGCAGTGCATGCAAATCTCTCATATGCATATTCATTGTAGATATCCTGAAAACCCGGCCTGTTTGTGGCACTTGAGGACTGTAGTTCGCCATCACTGTCCTAATCCGAGCCCATACGGACTGTACGCCCACTATCTGTCAAAAAGTGTGAGCAGCACCCTCTGAGCAAAGAATGACCTGCAGTCAGTAGAACCTTCTCACATTGTTTCACTGCAGTCTTTACAGACTTCCCTTAGGAGGAAAATCTCTGGTTTAACATTACACGTCCTTAAAATGTTAAAACTTCCACCTCTGTGGCACACAGGTGCTACACATGCAGACAAATTAGCAAATGTGCATAAGTAGCCTCTATTTGCATATTCCATATTTTATAAAGTCACAATACATGCTCCAATGGAGCAGATAGCAAAAAAATAAAAAAACAGAACAGGTAGGTAAAAAGGTTTGGGGTGGGAAGGAGAGGGGCAGGGGAAGGGAGTATGGGTGGGGGGGGGGGGGTAGGGAAGTTCCCTTAATTGGAGCGGACTGGGAGGAAATTGGGAGAGGCCCGATATCGTTGCCACATTTACTTTTCTAAAATTAGACCCCCCCCCCCCGTGCGCACTGCCCGCGTGGATTATAAAATCTGGCGCGCATGTGTGCCCTGCCCATGGATTTTATAACATGCGTGTGCCGGCGTGTGCATGTTATAAAATCGGTGTGTCCGTGTGTGTGTGCTGGGAAGCTCGTGCTCCTTTTAAAAATCCACTCCTAGGTGCGATTGTTGCTATCTCTCGAACTGCTGAAACTAGCTTGTTGGATGAACTGTGGAGACACTTTTGTAACCTGCCTGTTTGCATATTTATATATTGATTTTTAGAGAGCACATTATCGGCGCATTGAATTTGCGATTAAGCCCCTGAAGCAGTGTCCTCGAAACAATCTTGAACTGAAGCATGAGTGAGCACTAATTTATCCCAAGCATTTAATCGATATAACAATATATAATTTTTATGAGCAACTTTAAAGAAGTAAAAAAAACCCCATTCATTTGAAGAGTTTTTGAAATAACCCCGGTGGACCGATGATTACACCTGCCCGGCTAAGCGGAGGAAAAGTTATGATTAGCTAAGTAACTGCTTCAATGGTCCTCAAGAGGTAAAGGAACATTAAACCTTTGTACCTCAAGAAATTTGAATTTAGAGAACCAAGTGTATTTTTCACAAGATTTGTTTGTAACACTGTTTGGGCTTTGGACTATATTTTTACATGATTGCCTTCATTTCTTAACATGCATTAGCTAAGTCAGAGACTGAACACACAGTAAAAACAATAAAGTATAACTTTTATTTTTTCAAGAAATCATCTAGGTCCCAGCTGAAAGGATAACAGGTAAGAGACTTTCTCTCTTCCTCTTTCTCCCTTCTGCTTCTCTTTCTCCCTCTCTTCTGTCTCCTGCTTCTCTCCACTCTCTCTTTCCCTGCAGTAACCTACAGGCCTTAACCTCCCCCCCCCCCCGACTCTCCCAAAAAATCTTGCCTCCTGCCAGCAGGTGGCTTTTATTGCATGGGCAATCAATGCCAGAGTGGTGATATATTTTTGGTTTAGCAAAGAGAATGATAATTTTGTGAGCTCATTATACCTTCATTTGCATCTCATGAACATTAACATGTCCTTAGACATTATGGGGGCCGATTTTCAAAGAGTTTAGGCTCCTAACTTTTCAAGAATGATGCCTAAATTGTGCCTTTTGAAAATTCACTAGGGCTGAGACCCTAACTTTAGGTTCTTAGTTTCATTAGGATTCTATATTTAGGAGCCTAGAAAATGGGCAGCTATGGGGGTGGAGTTAGAGTGGGAAAGCAAAGTTAGGCACTTAGCACTTATTTTCAGAATGAGGCACCTAATGTAGAAGCCTAAATCTTGGCAAACAAATAGTAGGCTCCTAAATTTGTGTGAATTTTTAGCTGAATGCTTAGGGACCTAAGTTCAGTTTAAAATAGATGCCTAACTTTAGAACCTAATTTAGAAGCCTGAAGTTAGGAGTGCAGCTTTTTTTTTCAATATCAGCTCCTATGGTTTATTGTCTGCTTGTAACAAAGAGTTAGCAGATGCCTTAGCTCACATGTTTAGAATTAGTGAATAGCATGTGATTTATTGTGCCCATGACTCTGATTTAGTATGTGTAAATGTGAATATTTATGTTTATTAGGTATGTATTAGTGTTACGCATTGATGTGTAATTAGATAATAAGTGCAATTTTCTCAACCCACTCCAATAGAATTTACTGTGTTTACATTTATGGCAACCCAAATGCTAACGTCAGAGGCGTGGCACTTCCACATGTCTTCGCACGTAATGCTAATGTCTTAATCTGAGGCAGAACCCCTCTCTCTCTGCTTCTGCATGCTTACACACATTTCTATTATGAACGCCAACATTTATGAGTTGTAAGTTGTCCAAAGACTGTAATTTCCATCAAGACAACATCTTTAGACAGAAACCTGAACATCACTGACCAGCAAACAACTCTTATTTTCCAGTGCTGGCAGAGTACAATTGCCTGCCAACCGACTTCACCGTGAGGATTTATCCGGGGGGGCAGCTCTGGCTAACCACTGCGTCACCACTGAAGTCCATGGGAACTGATTGCAGGTTATCTGGAACCCGTAGGACTCTACAAGTAGCCAGCGGCTTTCAGCTGCTAGAACTGCGTATTGGACAGCTACTGTACCATAATGAGAAACAATTTTTTTCCAGAGTGCACTAATGTTTGTTTTGAAAGCATTTTAGTGCTGTGGGCATTGGGATAATGAAACGCAGCGTGACAGTAGAGCTTGAAAACATTAAATGACATGTAGGCACACTGTATGATCTGAAACCCCACCGAGAGTGGTTTTAACAAGAGAATGAATAATTGGAGTTCATGAATCATTTGTAATCTTAAGGTGTTGATGACATGGAGGAAGGCCACAGGGAATAGATTCTTTAGATGGCACAGGGAGACCTATGGAGAAATAGCAACCACCTGCCCTATTTCATGCTTGCCAATCTTCCTGAAAGAGAAAGGAAAATCCTATCTTCACACATACTGATGGAGGGCAATGGAGAATAAAACCATTAGTCAGAAATATTACTCGACATGTCCCCCAGGCTAAACAATTTGCTATAGCTGTTACTTTCTGTCTACAGGGGCATCAGAAATGTTTGTAACTAATTATGCTCATATTTAATTAAGAAGAAATTATCCAGACCAAGGGATTCCTTGAAGGAAATGTGAACACTCTATTTTTTTTTTTAATATTTATTTTTTATTGAAATTTCCTTAAAGGTACTAAAAAAAAAAAAAAAAAGAAAGAAACCAAGAAATTCTGTAGGTAAAAGCATTACCAAACACAACAAAATAAACACAACACAGCAACAAAAAAAATAAACCTCCCAAGTGCACTCTTTCTTACAGTTTCATCGGTAGCAGACTATTGTTGGGGGACTATATAGAGGACAATTATTTTGCACAGCCAAAAATAAAAGCTCTCAGAGTCTTGCTAGGTCAGCCAAAGGCTGCATGAGGTTCTATTTCCTGGCATAGACTATGGTGGAGAAGCCAAATCGGGAAACAGCAGGAATTGTCAAATAAGAGACGGTAACATAACTGTAGGGAGGAGCACACGGCTAAACAGATAAGGTGCCTGTGAAATGGGTAGTCTCAAAGGGACTTTTGGTGGAGTCCTGAGCAACAGGTAGGACAGTATTTCACACTACCTGAGCCCAGGTGGATACAATAATTAGATACATTAAACAGCTCAAGTCAGAGATAAATTGGCAGAACTGGGGAGGCAAGTTGCTGGGAGGAATTGGCTATGGGAGACTTACTGGAGATTATGACTCTTTTTGATGACTTCCTGGCTCTTTGGAGGAAGCAAATCCATATGAATCTAAGTGATAGCTCCAATGACATTAGGGAAGCGAGCTATATTAAAGAAGCCCCTTTGCACCTTCCTCCTCTCCTGCTCACTACAGGGAGATTGGATATAGTGTAAGGCATGTAGGCCAGCATGGTCTCCAGAAAAGGCACATCTGAAGACAAGGGATTGACTAATACCACTTGCGTCTCCTGCCTCCTTGGAAAACAGCCAGTAGTCAAAATAATGCAGAACTGTAATAACTTTCACCTCAACGATCTAGGAAGGTGGCCTTCTTGTCTCACCCCCCCCCCCCCCCGAATCTGCTCTCCTCTTTTCATGTCTTTGCAGATGGCACTCCCAACCTCCTGGTTCCCTCGACCCGTAACCCTGGGGTCATCTTTGATACCTCTCTACACACATCCAAAACATTGCTAAAGTATGTCATGTCATCATCTATAACTATGCTTAAATCTGACCCTTCCTTTTTAGGCATACTACCAAAGTGTGCCAAGGAGTACTTTTAGCCAAAGTTCATTTCTTCCATTGCTCACCTGGAGAACCTGTCACAGTCCTCAAACCTATGTTAGACAGCATTTAAAGAAATAAGCTGCAATCTTAAAGGCGAATTTTAAAAACCCTGCGCACACCATAACCGGGAGATACGTGCACGAGTTGGGCCAGCATGCGCCGAGCGGATTTTCAAAAGTACCAGCATATGTGTGTATCTCTTGCTACGTGCACAAATAAAAGTCCGGAAAAAGAGGAAGGGTGTGGGTGTTCCTGGATTTCTCAATGAAACCAGCATGTAAATACTTAAGGGGCGGATTTTAAAAGGCCTACGCGCGTAAAGCCCCGGGATGCGCGTAAGTCCCGGGGCTTTCGAAAAGGGGAGGGAGGGGGCGTGTCTGGGGGCGTTCCCGAAACGACGCAGCATTTCGGGGGTGTGCCGCGGTGTTTCGGGGGCGGGCCCGGGGGCGTGGTCGAGGCCTCCAGACCAGCCCCCGGGACCAGAGGACGGAGCGGGGCTTCCGGCCGACGCACGCAAAGTTACGCCTGCTTTTAGCAGGCGTAACTTTGCCGACAAAGGTAGGGGGGGGGGATTTAGATAGGGCCGGGGGGGTGGGTTAGGTAGGGGAAGGGAGGGGAAGTTGGGGGGGGGGGCAAAGAAAAGTTCCCTCCGAGGCCGCTCCGAAATCGGAGCGGCCTCGGAGGGAACAGGCAGGCCCGCGCTGGGCTCGGCGCGTACAGGTTGCACAAATGTGCACCCCCTTGCGCGTGCCGACCCCGGATTTTATAAGATACGCGCGGCTACACGCGTATCTTATAAAATTCAGCGTACTTTTGTTTGCGCCTGGTGCGCGAACAAAAGTACGCGATCGCGTAGTTTTTAAAGATCTACCCCTAAGTGCATAAACATGTAATTTTACTTCTGCTACGGATGGTGTGTAAGTCATAAAACCAAAAAGTATAGACAGGTCAGCGTGGTTTTAAGAGGTGGGGTAACTGGGGAAAAGGGAGGCTATTAAACTAGGAGGGCTTGGAAGTCCTATCCCTTGCATGGGTGAACTGGGAATGAACTGGTGAAATTGGCAATGGCGTGGATGCTCGCCCCTTTTAAAATCTCCCCATTTACGCAGCATAAGCTAGATTTGCACGCATAGCGCACGCACAGCCTATGTTATAACACGTGTATGCTATAAAAAAGCCATGTCCCTGGGCGTAAGCTGGCAAACGTGCACATGTGAGCCCGCATGCCTGTTTCAAAGTTACTGTCTTATTGTCTTTTGGAGGAAGAACAGGAGAGTTTACAGTGGTTGTTGGTCAAGATGGTAACTGCAGCCTTTCTAATTAGAAATAAAATGTCTCTGGAAATTTCCCCTCTAATCTGGGTCTATCATCCAATCAGTTAGGTCACATGACCAAGTGATATCTGATAGGGAGTGTCTAATAGATGACGAAGACACACATATCCAGTATATTTTAAAAAATGTCACACACATAAAAAGAACAATAACAATTGAACATAGAGAGAGATTACTAAATAAAATGCACCCATTCAATATTTGTGTTCAGGCCATTAGGTGACAATGATTGTCGAGTGAAGATCCACCTCTGTTCTCTGTGTGCCAATTGTTCTGAGAAGTTTCCACCCCTAGAGGAAGAGAACAGTACCTCAATGACGAAGAATCTCATATCAACAAGGGAATATGAAATGGTTATCCAACATGAGACCAATGGGGCTTCCTCATGGGCTGACTGAATACATGAACAATCTTCTATCATTCGAGTCTTCACTGGGTGTGTGGTCTTGCCTATGTATATTTTCTGACAGAGGCATATAATGACATGAACTACACCCGCAGTGAATCAAATGAATCAAATCCAGTATCATTTGGTCTTTTATATTTGTCACTAGAGATGTGAATCGTGTGCCAGATAGTCTTAATGATCAGGTTCGGCTGGGGGGGGGGAGGCCCGCGCCGCTAAAAAAAACCCCACCCCACCCTTTAAATCGACCCCCGGGGTCGGGAGGGTGGGGGAGGCTAAGGGGGGGTCGATTTAAAGGGTGGGGTGGGTTTTTTTTTTATCGGGCCATCGGCGCCATTTTAATTAGTGGCAGCCAAAATGGCGCCGATGGCCCGAGAGTGGGAGATCGCGCCGGGACCCTCCCCACTAGACCACCACGTAATTTAACATTTTGGGGGGTTCGGGAGGGTAAGGAATTGGTTTTAAAGGGTCGGGGTGGGTTTAGGGGTTGTTTTGGTGTGCCGGTTTTCCCGCCCTCCCCCAAATAATTCCCGTGCCCTATTTAACGATTTAGGACAATTTATGATGATAAATCGGGGGCATTTGTATTGTATCGTGCACTCTGATGATTTAGGACGATTTTAAAATTATCTGACGATAATTTTAATCGTTCAAAAACGATTCACATCCCTATTTGTCACTACTACTACTACTACTACTACCACTACTTACATTTCTCTAGCACTACTAGATGCATGCAGCACTGTGTAAATACACATAAGAGACAGTCCCTTCTACATCGAGTTTAGTCAAGGCAAACACATAGGACAAAAGAGACTTTTGGGATTTCATTTGTTAAGACTATGTTTAAAACTAACAAGGCAATAATCCAGGTGAATCAGGAGTTAAAATACAAAAGCAGCTTCAGAAAGGTGGGTTTTTAATTTGGACATGAATAAGGAGCATGACGCACCAATTTAGGAAGACTAATCTAAGCGTGCGGCACAGTAAGATGGCATGTGCAGAGTTAGGAGTTGGCAGGTGGAAGAGTAGGGTATAAATAAGAGTGACTGATGAGCGAAGTTCATGAGGAGGGTGTACGGAGAAATAAATACTGGGGCTGGCGGACTGCCCCAATTACCACTTACCCCTTCCATGATGGTCCTATTAGTGAAAGAGGCAGGAGGAATGTTCACCTCCTGTCCCTCAGACGTCACTTCAAAATGGGGTTTTCCACCCTGACACTGGCACCATAGTAATGTCAAAATGGTGCTGGCCTCTGGGACAACCAGCACCATTTTGAAGTCACTATTGCATCAGTCTCAGAGTCTTCCGATGCTGTTTTTAAAGGGATGTCTAGAGGGGCAGGAGGCGAGTGGACATCCCTCCTGCCCCTTTCACTAATAAGGCCCAAATGGAAGGGGTAATTGGGAGCTTAGGGTATCCCTGGCCCATTTTCAGAAGGGGAGGGAGGGATGGGAGGGGCCCAGGCCTCTACAACTATCTTTTTGGAGGGATTGGAGTGGCTTGAGATGTCCAGGGCCTAGGCAGGAGGGTTTTTAGGGGCTGGGGAGGTCTTAGGTCTTGTAAGGGTTTTGGAGGAAGTCCCAGGAAAGCCGAGGGAGGACCCAGAGAAGACTCAGCTCAGACTTGGGGAGTCCCCACGGAGGCCTCAGGTCAGATCTGGAGAACCCAAAACCTGTGGCGGAGGGGGTTTTTTTTCCCCATCTTTTTTTTCCCCCAAAATGTATCAAAAGGAAAATCAACAAAATTTTGTTGTTTTTTTTTTCTTTCATTCAGTTTTGAAAACTTATTGAAATGAAATAGAAAATGTTGTTGACATTTCCTATTTCATTTCAAAGAATTCAACATCCCTAGCGGAGAAGGAGCCAAGATAGTGACCTGTGAAGAAGCATTATATAGGGGTAGTGACACTGACAAAAGCTACAGTAAGTCACGCAGATGAATCTTGAATAGGTTGTAAAGGATAGAGTGGTTCCTGTGAGGACGAGGTTACGGCAGTCATAGCAGAAGGTAATGATAGAATGGGTAAAGATTCTGGCAGTGTGTTCAGAGAGAAAGAGTCAGGTTTAATGATGTTATAGAGAAATAAAGAACACATTTTAGCAGTGTTCAGACATGTGTAGACAGAAAGAGAGAGAGAGGAGTCGAAGATGACCTCAAGGACTGAGAGGAGCAATGGGAAAGAGGGTTAATGGATTTGGGGGAAGTTTATTCTGGCTGGGCCATGTCATGTAAATAGAACAATGTTAAAACTTCTCTTATGCTACAAATGTAGTTTGGAAAGACTTATGCTCTCTGCAGTTGGAAAGAGAAATAATTTAAGTTGTGCTGTCTTCTGCTAATGTAACCCCTGGGCCGATAGCTCTGGATACCATACATCAAACACAATCTTTTCAGTAACATCTTCCCTTGTTGTTATTTTACCTGAGTGCCCAAGATTCCTTGAGCAGAGGGAAGCTTACTTCCTAGGCCCTAGGCATTGATCACCTTTGCTTCAGTATTAAAGTCCATTGTATACAGCACTAATAATCACAGAGTGGTAAATAGCAGTAATAATGATGCTGGATGCAAGTGGTGGCTTCCAGATTAACTTTTAAAGATGGAAAGTTGATGGAAAAAGGTCAGTTACAAGTTCTCATTCTCCTCAATCCATTTACAGCAGGGGTAGGCAATCTTTTGGAAGTGGTGTACCAAGATTTAAATTGGGGATAGGATTCTCTAGTCCTTGAGTGCCACAGACTGGTCGGCATCCTGATCTGCCAGATTCCTCTCCCACACCTGTTAAATGTTAAATTTAACATTAATTTTCAGTTAAAATATTCAAGTTATGTAAAAATATGATCAAAAGTGATTTGTTTTTCCTCACATAAAAACAAAATTATTAAAAGGAGCAGAGGAAAATCTGTCCCTCACTCCCCCCCCCTTCTCACCAACACACCCCCTATTAGAAAAACAGAACAGGCCAGACTGCTATCGATCCCTACACACAAACTGCATGCTAGCAGAGTCTCTCACCTCGGTCACACATGCAGAGCCTTGCCAAATACAGAAAAAAGTAACCATAAAAATGTATAAATAGAAACATGCAGCAAAAACTAAACTGGAAACTGCAACAAGCCAGAATGTGTATGCAGTGCAACAATGCAAAAACAGAAACATCACCATGCCTCAGAATGCATCAAATAGCAAAATTAAAAATATAAAACATCATAATAGTAAAATCATACCAATTAAAAGAATAACTATTTCATAACAGCTAATGAACAGAATAACATCCAATAATTACAAACTCATACACAAATTTTATTTTTTTTTCCAAATACCAATAAAATATTTCAAAATAGCAGACATCAAATAACACCAAATAATTAAAATATATGAGGAAAAAAATCTGCTCTCCATAATTGGAACTTTTGATTTCCAGTCACCCTGAGATTGTCATTAATTAGTTGAGGTGGGGGAGAGTGCACACAAACTTTCTCCTCTCTTTCTCACGTGCTCACACTCTCCAACATACACACACATATGTTCTCTCTCTCCCACATAAAATCACACACATACATGCACTCCCTCCCACACATGCAATCATACACACAATCTCTCTCTCTCCCACACTAGCAATCACAGACTCCTGTGCTCTCTCTCCTCTTCCCTCCCACACATGCAATCACACACATACATGCACTCCCTCCAACACATGCAATCATACACGCAATCTATCTCTCTCCCACACTAGCAAGCACAGACTCCTGTGCTCTCTCTCCCCTTCCCTCCCACACATGCAATCACGCACATACATGCTTTCTATCTATGGGCAGACTGGTTTTGTGGCAATCATTGACTGATGTCAACTCAGACTTTTATTTAATCTCATTGCAACTGAACAAGAACGCTGCTTTTGAATAACCATGACTCTCTGTACCATGCATTATAGTCTCTTGTACATTGTAATGCTAGTTTTAGTATGATACCCTGTATTATATTTCCTCACATTAACATATAGTTATTTTACTTGTAGTTGCCTAAGATACCCCTTTTATATAGTCCCTTGTTCTTAGTACATATAGGGGCAGATTTTTAAAAAGTACGCTTAAGTTAATTATCTTAGTTATTTTTGTTACATTTATGTATATGATATTTATATACCTAGTTAACTGTTAAACAAGTGTTTGGCTTTTTCCACTTATGTTTATTGTAAAGCCTCAGGCTGAATTACTGTTTGCTGTAAACCGAGGTGATGTGCATTACGTGCCGCGGTATATAAAAAAACTATAAATAAATAAATAAAATCCGCCCCTTATATTTTACTGTTTTCTATTTTTCATATAATTGTTATTGTTCTATGTAAGGGCCATGCCCAAAAGTTCTTAGTTGTATGTAAACCAATACGATGTGCAAACGGCTATCAGTATAGAAGAAACTCTAAATAAATAAACAAATACATAAATAAATAAATAAATAAATGTCTGAGCTGGTCACATATGGGTCAGGCTAGACTTGAGATTAACAGAGATGCCAAGGGTCCTTCCCTTGACACCCCCCCCCCCCCCACCATGGCAATCCCTGGTTCATTTACTCCCCCCACTTCCTCTCTCCCATGGCAATAACCAGTTCATTTACTCACTTTCTCCCTCCTCCCCTCCCCTCCATGGAGATCCCCAGTTCATTAACTCACCGTCTCTTTGGCCCAAATCTCTGCACTCGCCCGCGCCTATCCTAAAATAGGAGAGGAATGGCCTTGCCGCTCCTCGGGCACTTCCTCTCTCCTCCCCGTGGGGTTCCAGCATCGCGCTTTGAACCACGTGGTTCTAGGAGGGAGAAAGCGCCTGAGGAGCCGCAAGGCTGCTGTTCTCCTCCTCCTCTTGCTATAGGATAGGCTAGGTAAGTTAAGGGATTATTTTATTTATTAAAAAATGTATTTTATACCGCCTATTCCAATAATCACAGTGGTTTACAATTAGAACATTCATAATGAAGACCATACACAATATTGTATTGTGAGGGAAGGAGAGAGCTGGGAGCAGAGAGGAAAGTATTACGCTGTCCCACTGCCTCCAGTGCTTTTCTGTGAAGGAAAAAGGGACCTCGGCCAAAAATAATTCTTCTATGCTTGAAGGTTCCTGGTCTCTTCGGCACCGCTGCAGGTTATTTCTTCAGCTTGTGGGTGTTGGGCACACCACGGGCATGTCACCAGTCACCACTGTGCCACTGCGGTTATTCGTGAGAGGAAAGGTTTTCAGCATGAGATTGTGAGACCCCCCCCCCCCTCCTGATGCAGCAAATCAGGTGCAGCTGCTGCGTGCCAATAAAAATTGTCTCGTGCCACTTGTGGCATGTGTGCTATAGGTTGCCAACCACTGATTTACAGTTTCAGTTCTTTTTCATGAATTTATGACTTCCAGCTAATGTATGATGCTACTAAAGTTAACTGAATCTTTTTATTCCTTACCCTGATCATATAGTGGGATAGTTTTGAATTTGGTGGGTAGGATGATAATTTCCTGATAGATCTCATTAAAATAAAGTTCCATTTGTCATTTCTTCAGTCCAGTTGTTCAGTCACTGTCCTTATTTCTCTGCATGTACCTGGATGGTACCTCTTTACTCATCTTTTCCCTGGTTATCTGAATAAGATCACCATGGAAAGAGATGTGTGCCACAGGTCTTCATATTTTCCTCCGTAGGAATGAAGAATGATCCATTCTTCCTCAGGGTTTCCAGTAGTCCATCTGTGCTATCAGATGTTGTGTTGTTGTCAAGGAAGTGGACCCTTCTGACTGCAATGTGGTTGGCACCACCTAGTGAGGAAACTCACTAGGCCCATGCCAGCAGCTGGCAAAGAAGCCCTTAGGCTGGACTGGCTGGAGCTTCACCAATACCAGCCACCTCCCCTGCAGGTTGATCGTTTGGGTTCTGGTGGCCAGCAGTACTTATGTGGGTTCCTGGGGCTAAGCTGAATGAGAGTCTGCTCTGAGCAAAGGTCATTGTAGGCAGGAGACAGCAGAATGGGTAACAGGTAAGAGGTCGTGGCAGGTGGCAGAAAGTGTAACAGGCCAGAGGTCAGGGCAGGCAGCAAACAGTTGGAAGGTCAGGGGCCAGACCAGGGTCAGGATCCAGGAAGTCGGTCCAAGACAAACAGGACAGACCAGACAGAAAAGATCAACTGGACAAGCAAGGAAGAAAAACAGGCAAGGAACCAGACAAGGACAGAACATGGGGAAGGAAAGTCAACACAAGAACCAAAACAGGAACACAGAACAAGGCCAAGGCAAGAATGAGAGAAGGATAGCAATATGCAGTGGAACATAAGGGCAGGAGACCTGTTGCTGAGGCACTGGCTGGTTGGAAGAGACTTCCTTACATATTCCTGGAGGATGTGACATCATCAGCAAGCTCCACAGGAAGTCCCGGCTAGGGGAACTATAAAGAGTTAGAGGAAGTTCTAGCCTGGGTCCTTGGAACCGCATGCTGCCCTAGGCTATGCCGGAGTTGCTTTGCATCAGAGGTGAGGGACTTAACAGATGGAGACACCGCTCCTCTAGAATGTTACTACCCTGAGTCCCTGGATCCTAAAGGACTTGGGTAGATTGCAAAAATGAATTAAAGTGAGGGTGGACTAACTTCCTTCTCAAAATAAAAAATGTCCAATGGGTCATCTTAAATTTAGTAGAAGGCACCCCAATTACTTTTTCCTTTACCCAAGCCTGAGACTTAGAGGTCCTATGGTCTTTCCCTAAGTAAAATAAATAAACTGGGAACAACATAGCGCTTGAAGTGGCAGGGGCTTATATATGCTGAGAGTTCACCATCTCCAACCTCACATGGGGGAGTTACAACCCACACTAACTATTCTTCTGTTCTGTCCCCACACCAGTGGTATATAATTTCAGATACTGGTAAAGATCTGTACACTAATATCAACACACTGTAAAAGCCAAGATATTTGGGGGGGTGCATGCCAATTCATTTTGTTTTGGTTCATTGTGGGGGGGGGGGGGGGGATGGGGAAGTTTCAGCCTCTCTTTTGATGTTTTTTTCTTTTTTTTTTTCATTTCTTTTTCCACTTTTGTGCACACAGTTTACAAATTATGTTTGTAAAATCCAGGCAGCGTGGACAAATTCATTTGCACGAGTTGAACTTCACATGCACGATTTGTAAATTGTGTGCACAAAACGGGGAAAAAAATGAAAGTAAAGACCGTTTTTGATTATTTTTTCTCTTTTCCTTTTCAAAATGAATGCACGTCTCTAAAGTGAATGTGATCCTAAAGGAAAGGAGAAAGGTTGGAAGAAAATTATACGGCAGGAATAGTATTATAGTTTCAGCAAGTGTTAAAACAAAGATTCTTCATTGTGAACATACTTCTCTAATTGATATAATCATATACCAAGAAAAGAGATTTAATATTTGCGTAATCCTTTTGTGAGAAAAAAAATCAATGACAAGTAATTTAACAGTCTGGAATGAGAGAAGGAAGAGGTATAAACAGAAATGCTTGTCTGGCTGATAATGGAGCTGCTGAATACAATATGCATTGTCTTTATTTCTCAGTGAAAAACAGGAAGTTATTAAGGGTAATATAAAACAGATTTCTCTGACAACCTTTGCAAAAATCTCAACAGGTTTGGAAATGTGCGATAAGGCTTAAGTATTGAATATACGCTCATATCAGTAAGGAAAGACATCAAGCTGTGTTCATTTCTGTTCTAAAGCTCATCTTTCATCCCTGAAATGTATTGCTCAACTAAATATGTGTGTCTTTTTCAGTATTTTAGCTTTATCTTTGATTCTCTGTTGTCTAAACGCTTATTTGAATAAGTAAAGAAATGTGTTGTATATTTTAATGCAAAGTATCAGTGAAATATATGTAGAGTTCCCATTTTGGTCTTTCAGGATCAAACGAGGACAGCTTTTTGCTTGGGCTGCTCTTACACGCAAGTGCACATGTACTAAAAGGCAGCAGTAAACTAACCATCTATTGCAATTATTCTCGGCTTTTAGATTGTTGTTATCCATTCTACGTGACCTGGACAGATCCATTTTATATACTAGAGATGACATTGACTATTCTTACAGTGGTGCTTCCCAACTTTGATCGAGACCCTCAAACACATCTGGTTTTTAGGGTAATCAAATGTACCATGTTTTTGGGAAGATGGAGCAATTTTCAAATTGTCCACATTGAATCAAAGTCTAAAGGTACTTTTTACTCGCAGACTTGGCACCAATTTTCAAAGATGAAGAATATGTTGTGAAACTTGCTATGGGAACAACAAACTGCTAACAGACACCTGATTTTTGTGCGAAAATAATACTATTAGGTTTGAAAATGCAATCTCTAGCTGTTATTTCCTCCCTTGACCTAAACATGCCCCCATTTTCTAAATCTAGCTAAATGTCTACACATAGGGGTAGATTTTCAAAGGGTTACGCATGTAACCCCCCTATTTTGCATAGGCTCGGCGGTGCGCGCAAGCCCCGGGACGCCATATGTCCCAGGGCTTTAAAAAATGGGCGGGGTGGGGCTGGGGGCGGGGCAGCGGTCCGTGGGCAGTCCGGGGCATTCCTGAGTCCTCCGGCACAGCGGCCGTGCCGGACGTTTGCGTGCTGGCAGCTGGCCGGTGCATGCAAGTTACGCCTGCCAGAGCTAGGCGTAACTCAGCGAAACAAGGTGGTGGTGGTGGTGGGGGGGAGATAAAAAAAAAAGTTCCCTCCAAGGTCGTTCCGATTTAAGGTGCACAAGTTCCCATAGGGAGCAGCACAAACACATTTAATTTTATCAAAAGATGGCAATTTTCAGAAAGCCAATTTATGCTATTTACATGTATGAATGACTTTGAAAATTGTCTTCCCTGGGCCCAATATTCAAAACTAACAGGACAATTTTAAAATGAGCATGCGTGCACCCATACACGCATGTATTCGCGTGCGAGCAGAGATACGGTGGAATTTTAAATCATGCACGCAGCTGTGTTATGTCTACCATGCACAAGTCTGCTCAGAATTTAAAGAGGTTACTTGAGCTAACCTACTTTGCATATCTTTCATAGGGCTTTGCCAGCTTTAACTCATATATGTAAGAGGATTTTAAAGCATGCTCGCGTGATAGACATTTCCAGTTTTTCCAACTAGTACACCAGTTTGCCCAGTCAATATCAAAGTTCTTCATCCTGTATGCCCCCACAGCTGACTCAGACCCCTCACCCTGTCCTGTAAGTCCTAAAATGAGAGATCTGCAGATCTACTCCCTATCAAAAGCAGCAGTAAAATTGTGCAAGCTACTGTGCTCTGCGACCTCCGGTTTTAAAAAATGGAGTTAGATGCATAAGTGTTGGCCCTACCCTGAAATGCCCATGCCCTACCCATTTTTCACCCTCTTATTTTTGGCGCACGCAGAAGTATATCTGCATGTAAATCATGGCTTTTTAAAATCCGTGTTCCTCACATATGGCCCACATACACAATTATGTGGACCTTTTTGGGTGAGCAACACTTTTAAAATTGACCTCTTAATGTTTATTTGTTAGCCAGACAACTATGCTGCTAAATATCTGAATACAAATTGCTACTTGGTTGGATTATTTATTTATTTAGGTTTTTTATATACCGGCATTCAAGACAGCAGTCACATCATGCTGGTTCACATAAAACGGGAGTGCAAAATAAACTTTAAACTAGAACTATGGTGCAGAAAAAAGCAGTTACATGTAACAAGGGTTGATAGAACTGGGCGAAGAGGGAAAAGAAAGGACAGGCTAATAATGGATAACGATAATTACAGGTAGTTAACATTGAAGTAGTTGATGTTTATGTATTGATGTTGAGACATTAAATTAATTGAAGTCTGGAAATGCTTGTTTGAACAGGTAAGTCTTGAGTCTTTTCTTGAAAATTGAGAGGCAGGGTTCCAGTCTAAGATCGGGGGGGATGGAGTTCCATAGAGGTGGACCGGCTGTAAAGAAGGCCCGATCTCTTAACGTGATGTGTCTGGTGGTTTTGGAAGGAGGAACCTGTAATGATCCTTTGTATGCATCTCTTGTTGGTCTTGAGGAGTTATGTAATTGGAGAAGGATATGTAGGTCAATTGGAGCCAGTTGATGGATGATCAAGACAGCAGTCACATCATGCTGGTTCACATAAAACGGGAGTGCAAAATAAACTTTAAACTAGAACTATGGTGCAGAAAAAAGCAGTTACATGTAACAAGGGTTGATAGAACTGGGCGAAGAGGGAAAAGAAAGGACAGGCTAATAATGGATAAGTTAAATCAGGCCTAGTTAGATCTGCTCTATGGCCGGTCTAACTTATCTGGATAACTTAACCAGATAAGTCTGAATATCGGTTAAGATAACCAGATAATAGCCCTGCCTCGATCTGCCCATTGCCCACCACCAATTACTTAGCTGGATAAATACTGAGCATAGCTAGATAACTCACTACTTATCTGGCTAAGTTGTGCCAAATATTGGCCTCCATATGTCTATATATGTATCTAATATATTCATTGTGGATAGCCAAAGGAAACAGACATTATTATTATTATTATTTATTTGCTTTTGTATACCGACATTCGTTGGGGTACATCACTTCGGTTTACATGTTGGCGTGGAGAAATAGTAGGACGAGCGTGTCTTACTATTTCACATGGAGGAGGCAAATCAACAGTTAGTACAATTACGTTATGCAAATCAACAGTATAATTACCTTTCAGCAAATCAGCAGTTAGTACAATTACATTTTAGCAGTGGTGAACATTGAAATGGAATTGATTCAAATGGCTTAACAGGGTGATTTGATTCAACATCTCAGTAGGTCGATAGCTATGGTTACATAAAGGAGGGCATTTCTAGTTATTTACAGAGGGGGTGTCTGTACATGGGAGGCAGGGTGGGGCTTATTGACGTACGCAGGCATGTCTAGAGGTTAATAGGGATTGTGACGTTTCTCTTTTGTTGTGAGGTTGGGGTGGGTATGAGTAGGAGGGGTGGGGAGTTAGGTTTGCGGGCTGAAAGGCTTTTTGGAATAGCCAGGTTTTCAGATTTTTTTTGAAGGACTGGGTGGACGTCTCCAGTCTGAGTTGTTCAGGGAGTGTGTTCCACAGAGATGGGCCGGTTATTGATATGGCGCGTTCTCTGGTTGTGGTTAGGAGGGCTTGCTTTGTGGAGGGTATGCTTAGCAGGCCAGTGTTTTTAGATCTGAGGTTTCTTTGGGTGTGGTGGTGGTGGACATAATTGATCATCTCAAGGATCAAGTATGAAAATGCCTCTGTTACAGTTCTATGTGTTGGAAACTGATGGTCAAATGTTGTCCTATACTAGGGATGTATAGAGGGATGCCATACGTTGCATTCAGGATTCGGATTCGTCGGGGGGCGGATACATTGCATTCGGCCGTATGGCGCCCCGATTCATAAATACGTCCATTTCGATTTGTTCCCCCACTAAAATTAAATTAACTACCACCCCCACCCTCCTGACCCCCCCAAGACTTACCAAAACTCCCTGGTGGTCCAGCGGGGGGTCTGGGAGCCATCCCCTGCACTCACACCCTCGGTACCGGTTTCAAAATGGCGCCGATAGCCTTTCACCTAACATGTCACAGGGGCTACCGGTGCCATTGGTCAGCCCCTGTCACATGGTAGGAGCACAAGATGGCGCCGATGGCCATGTGACAGGGGCTGACCAATGGCACCGGTAGCCCCTGTGACATGGTAGGTCAAAGGCTATCGGTGCCATTTTGAAACCGGGTCCGAGGGTGTGAGTGCAGGGGATGGCTCCCGGACTCCCCGCTGGACCACCAGGGAGTCTTGGTAAGTCTTGGGGGAAGGAGTCAGGAGGGCGGGGGGTTTGTTTAAATTTGTTTCTTTAGGCGGCCGAATAATTCGACGAAGATTCGTGTATTCATGGGGAATCGCGATACGTTTCGCTTCCCCACGAATACAACGAATATGGCCACATCCGTTGCGGATTGCCAATACATAGGGACCAAATGCACACCCCTATCCTATACTCAGTAACACTGTTGGAGGTCCTACTGACTTCAAAGCGATGGGTGGCAAACTGGCCATAACTTCAAAACAAGTCAAATAAAATAGAAACATTTAATTGTTTTCTTCTTTTATTGTAACCAACTGGCTATTTGCAGTTCTCAGAGCTATCTTGCTGGTGGCAAAACTATGGATATCCCCAGTGACACTGCTAGAAAACAGCTTGCTTCACTCTGATACAAAAAAGACTAACACTCATTCAAACCACCTACCCTTTTTCATATCGCGCTGCTTTTAACTAGAAATCTGCTAGCTTTTAGATTTCCCACCCCACTTTTGTTCTTTCTTTGTCAGTATATGTTCTCAGATTGTAACCCACAATGGCGCCGATCACCCTGAACTTCACTCAAAGCCAGCATTTTCCTTGTTGACTCTACTTTGGAGGAGCAAGCCCCCATCCAATGTAAAATTGTCAATCATAATTTATGCCTTCAAATTCAATTAAAAAAATTCTTCTATTCGTCATAGAGGGTAATGTTCAAAAAAACCTCTGTGTGGCTCCATGTATGTGTGTATATGCCGGTGCGGAGATGTACTATAGTATTTTGCAACTTGTCCATAGCAGGTAAGCATAGATTATAAAATACACATATGTCTACCCTCAACATACACATGAATACTTGTGCAACCCCCATGTCAGGCTACATAAAATGATGGGGATTAATTCCCTATTGCTTAAGGGTCATCCCTTCCATCTTTTCTGAGGGTTCTTTAAAGTTGGTCATGCAGATGGTGAAGTCGACCTGATGGGGACAGCATGCTCAACACACCATTTTCTTTTTCTCTTATCTGTATGGATAGGGAGTACATCCCTTTTTCCCTCCATGATCTCTGACTATATCTATAATCTCTGGCTGGCTTAATGATGGACTGATGGACTGACACATAGTATCAAGTTCCAAACAAAACATGCAACTTTATTTTCTGGTATAGCCAGCCAGCCAGCCAAGAAGGTGTTTCACAAGATACTGAACAAGTCAGAGAAGAATCATGGGCTTCTATACAGTGAATAGTATCATTACTACTGAACATAAAGGGTCAACCTGTATCCTCTTCACTGCCTTTTCTCTCCTTCAGCCATATGGGAGAACTGGTGGTTTTGTTTCTTCATTTAGGCATACTCATATCATCCAATGAGCACAAAAATACATAAGCACAAAATTCATGACCGTACAATAACCATCACTTTTCCGGAGCACCGTTCACACCCCACCATGGTCCTGAACCTCTTTCCACAAACCTGCACATTACAGTCCTTCCAAGCTGGTTTCTCCCGACAGCACACTATCAAGGACTCATTATGGTCACACCTCAGTACAACTCACTCCTGCATTTACCTCAGTTTCTTCCCCTCTTAGAGCATCCTTCTCTGCATCCTTTGGGTAATTCCTTGGAGGAAAACACCCTTTCCACTTCACTACTATGGTAAGCTACTCTAGGGGAAGAGAAAAACCTCTCATTTCATCTGTTCTAGGTTCACCGGACTCCACGCATCTAGAATATTACAGAGCAATTCCCCACTGGGTTAACTCACCCTACTCCCAGTGCACATATGGTTGTTCCCTTGAGAGAGAACAATCCCATTCCTTACAATGCTGGCACTTGTTGGCATTCAGTCCAACCCTGAAGGTGAACGGACCCCTCTCCAATTATTTTCAGCTTTGGGTCTAGGGAGAGAGCCCCCGCAGGGTCCTGCTCCACTTGTAAGGTTCCCGGGCCTTGCAACCCCTATGCTGGGCACAGCAACCAATTATATGGCTGAAGGTCCATAATCTCCAGCCTATACAGGAGAGGGAAGGGAATGAAAGGGCAAATACCCACCAAATCCTTCCCTCTTTATACTGCCCGCTCTCTAGAATTCACCAATAAGAGAGTCCCAAATTGTTAAGGGGGACATACACTTTTCACCAAAAAAGCACATTAAACAATTTACATCATGACTCGTTCCCCTAAAAAGGCATCCTGTAGTCATTTCATAGTACTTCATAATAACTATTTACTGTAACCCATTTGTTAACCGGTCCAGACATAATTCTGGCAGGGTCTTCCCCTCCCAGTTTTGTATTCTTTGATCGAGCATAAAAACAGTCATACCAAGGGAATCGCCACACCCTCTGTATATTTTAAAACACCAGTTTGACAATACCTTCACCCAATCCTTCCCCAGGTCATCAAGACCCTCCTAATTCTCTTCCCGGTTTACCCAGACCTCCCACTCAACAACAGCAGATAACAAATGAGTCTGAAATTGTGTGCTAGTTAATTAAGTGGTGTAAAATCGCACAACTAAGTAGCCAAATGTAGGTCTCTTATAAAATAGCAATTTAGGTGTGTAACTCTCGGCCTTGCCCCAGAATGCCCCTAGACTGCCCCTTATTTGCACACGTAAATGTGCAAGCAAAACTGAAAATACATGCACATTTTTGATGTATCTAAAATAGCATATATGTGAATTGTGAACAGAGCTGCTTACATATGTATATGCTAATTTTACATGTGTAATTACTTTGAAAATTAACTTGGTCTCCAATAGGGATGTGAATCGTTTTCCATATCGTCTTAACGATAGAAATCGTGTGGCAGGGCAAGAAAATCGTCTTAGGCACGATTTTTTAGTTAAAAAATCGTTAAAAATCGTTTTTTCCGATTAGTGCGCACTAACTCGAGTTAGTGCGCACTAACGGGAGTTAGTGCGCACTAACTGGGAGTTAGTGCGCACTAACTGAAAATGATACAATTTGACACTTTTCAGGTCAGTTAAGGTCAGTTTAGGAATGAATATGTATTCCTATTGGCTGCCCTCTTATTTATTCATGTTACCAAGTTTCCTACTGACAGTATATGGGGGATGGGAAATGGAAACAGTTGGTAGCTTGACAAAACAAGTAATGTGATCAGTCAATGTGACTAGAACTTGTGCCCTAACCCTGATACCAGGGGTATTGTGATCTTCCTGCACACAGTGCCCTATCCCTGTTAATACCAGGAGTGTTGTGATCTTCCTGCACACAGTGCCCTATCCCTAATACCAGGGGTGTTGTGATCTTCCTGCACACAGTGCCCTATTCCTGATACTGGGGGTGTTGTGATCTTCCTGCACACAGTGCCCTATTCCTGATACCGGGGGTGTTGTGATCTTCTTGCACACATCCCGATATCAGGGATAGGGCACTGCATGCAGGAAGATCACAACACTCCTGGTATTAATAGGGATAGGGCACTGCATGCAGGAAGATCACAACACTCCTGGTATTAATAGGGATAGGGCACTGCATGCAGGAAGATCACAACACCCCTGGTATCAGGGATAGGGCACTGTGTGCAGGAAGATCACAATACCCCGGAGGAGTGAGGGTCAGGCAGCTCCCCCCTGTCTGTGAAGCCAGCCTCTCACTAGTAATGCAGGGAGGGAGCTGTCTCAGACTTCACCATCCTCCCCCCCCCCCCTTACCCACACACCATTCACTAGCTGGGACATGGGGGAAGTCAGGAGTGAGGGTCAGGCAGCTCCCCCCTGTCTGTGAAGCCAGCCTCTCACTAGTAATGCAGGGAGGGAGCTGTCTCAGACTTCACCATCCTCCCCCCCCCCCCTCACCCACACACCATTCACTAGCTGGGACATGGGGGAAGTCAGGAGTGAGGGTCAGGCAGCTCCCCCCTGTCTGCAAAGCCAGCCTCTCACTAGTAATGCAGGGAGGGAGCTGTCTCAGACTTCACCATCCTCCCCCCCCCCTCACCCACACACCATTCACTAGCTGGGACATGGGGGAAGTCAGGAGTGAGGGTCAGGCAGCTCCCCCCTGTCTGTGAAGCCAGCCTCTCACTAGTAATGCAGGGAGGGAGCTGTCTCAGACTTCACCATCCTCCCCCCCCCCCTCACCCCACACACCACTCACTAGCTGGGACATGGGGGAAGTCAGGAGTGAGGGTCAGGCAGCTCCCCCCTGTCTGTGAAGCCAGCCTCTCACTAGTAATGCAGGGAGGGAGCTGTCTCAGACTTCACCATCCTCCCCCCCCCTCACCCACACACCATTCACTAGCTGGGACATGGGGGAAGTCAGGAGTGAGGGTCAGGCAGCTCCCCCCTGTCTGTGAAGCCAGCCTCTCACTAGTAATGCAGGGAGGGAGCTGTCTCAGACTTTACCATCCACCCCCCCCCCTCACCCACACACCATTCACTAGCTGGGACATGGGGGAAGTCAGGAGTGAGGGTCAGGCAGCTCCCCCCTGTCTGTGAAGCCAGCCTCTCACTAGTAATGCAGGGAGGGAGCTGTCTCAGACTTCACCATCCTCCCCCCCCCTCACCCACACACCATTCACTAGCTGGGACATGGGGGAAGTCAGGAGTGAGGGTCAGGCAGCTCCCCCCTGTCTGTGAAGCCAGCCTCTCACTAGTAATGCAGGGAGGGAGCTGTCTCAGACTTCACCATCCTCCCCCCCCCTCACCCACACACCATTCACTAGCTGGGACATGGGGGAAGTCAGGAGTGAGGGTCAGGCAGCTCCCCCTGTCTGTGAAGCCAGCCTCTCACTAGTAATGCAGGGAGGGAGCTGTCTCAGACTTCACCATCCTCCCCCCCCCTCACCCACACACCATTCACTAGCTGGGACATGGGGGAAGTCAGGAGTGAGGGTCAGGCAGCTCCCCCCTGTCTGTGAAGCCAGCCTCTCACTAGTAATGCAGGGAGGGAGCTGTCTCAGACTTCACCATCCTCCCCCCCCCCCCCCTCACCCACACACCATTCACTAGCTGGGACATGGGGGAAGTCAGGAGTGAGGGTCAGGCAGCTCCCCCCTGTCTGTGAAGCCAGCCTCTCACTAGTAATGCAGGGAGGGAGCTGTCTCAGACTTCACCATCCTCCCCCCCCCCTTACCCACACACCATTCACTAGCTGGGACATGGGGGAAGTCAGGAGTGAGGGTCAGGCAGCTCCCCCCTGTCTGTGAAGCCAGCCTCTCACTAGTAATGCAGGGAGGGAGCTGTCTCAGACTTCACCATCCTCCCCCCCCCCCTCACCCACACACCATTCACTAGCTGGGACATGGGGGAAGTCAGGAGTGAGGGTCAGGCAGCTCCCCCCTGTCTGCAAAGCCAGCCTCTCACTAGTAATGCAGGGAGGGAGCTGTCTCAGACTTCACCATCCTCCCCCCCCCCTCACCCACACACCATTCACTAGCTGGGACATGGGGGAAGTCAGGAGTGAGGGTCAGGCAGCTCCCCCCTGTCTGTGAAGCCAGCCTCTCACTAGTAATGCAGGGAGGGAGCTGTCTCAGACTTCACCATCCTCCCCCCCCCCTCACCCACACACCATTCACTAGCTGGGACATGGGGGAAGTCAGGAGTGAGGGTCAGGCAGCTCCCCCCTGTCTGTGAAGCCAGCCTCTCACTAGTAATGCAGGGAGGGAGCTGTCTCAGACTTCACCATCCTCCCCCCCCCTCACCCACACACCATTCACTAGCTGGGACATGGGGGAAGTCAGGAGTGAGGGTCAGGCAGCTCCCCCCTGTCTGTGAAGCCAGCCTCTCACTAGTAATGCAGGGAGGGAGCTGTCTCAGACTTTACCATCCACCCCCCCCCTCACCCACACACCATTCACTAGCTGGGACATGGGGGAAGTCAGGAGTGAGGGTCAGGCAGCTCCCCCCTGTCTGTGAAGCCAGCCTCTCACTAGTAATGCAGGGAGGGAGCTGTCTCAGACTTCACCATCCTCCCCCCCCCTCACCCACACACCATTCACTAGCTGGGACATGGGGGAAGTCAGGAGTGAGGGTCAGGCAGCTCCCCCCTGTCTGTGAAGCCAGCCTCTCACTAGTAATGCAGGGAGGGAGCTGTCTCAGACTTCACCATCCTCCCCCCCCCCTCACCCACACACCATTCACTAGCTGGGACATGGGGGAAGTCAGGAGTGAGTGTCAGGCAGCTCCCCCCTGTCTGTGAAGCCAGCCTCTCACTAGTAATGCAGGGAGGGAGCTGTCTCAGACTTCACCATCCTCCCCCCCCCTCACCCACACACCATTCACTAGCTGGGACATGGGGGAAGTCAGGAGTGAGGGTCAGGCAGCTCCCCCCTGTCTGTGAAGCCAGCCTCTCACTAGTAATGCAGGGAGGGAGCTGTCTCAGACTTCACCATCCTCCCCCCCCCCCTCACCCACACACCATTCACTAGCTGGGACATGGGGGAAGTCAGGAGTGAGGGTCAGGCAGCTCCCCCCTGTCTGTGAAGCCAGCCTCTCACTAGTAATGCAGGGAGGGAGCTGTCTCAGACTTCACCATCCTCCCCCCCCCCCCCCCTTACCCACACACCATTCACTAGCTGGGACATGGGGGAAGTCAGGAGTGAGGGTCAGGCAGCTCCCCCCTGTCTGTGAAGCCAGCCTCTCACTAGTAATGCAGGGAGGGAGCTGTCTCAGACTTCACCATCCTCCCCCCCCCCCTCACCCACACACCATTCACTAGCTGGGACATGGGGGAAGTCAGGAGTGAGGGTCAGGCAGCTCCCCCCTGTCTGCAAAGCCAGCCTCTCACTAGTAATGCAGGGAGGGAGCTGTCTCAGACTTCACCATCCTCCCCCCCCCTCACCCACACACCATTCACTAGCTGGGACATGGGGGAAGTCAGGAGTGAGGGTCAGGCAGCTCCCCCCTGTCTGTGAAGCCAGCCTCTCACTAGTAATGCAGGGAGGGAGCTGTCTCAGACTTCACCATCCTCCCCCCCCCCTCACCCACACACCATTCACTAGCTGGGACATGGGGGAAGTCAGGAGTGAGGGTCAGGCAGCTCCCCCCTGTCTGTGAAGCCAGCCTCTCACTAGTAATGCAGGGAGGGAGCTGTCTCAGACTTTACCATCCACCCCCCCCCTCACCCACACACCATTCACTAGCTGGGACATGGGGGAAGTCAGGAGTGAGGGTCAGGCAGCTCCCCCCTGTCTGTGAAGCCAGCCTCTCACTAGTAATGCAGGGAGGGAGCTGTCTCAGACTTCACCATCCTCCCCCCCCCCTCACCCACACACCATTCACTAGGTGGGACATGGGGGAAGTCAGGAGTGAGGGTCAGGCAGCTCCCCCCTGTCTGTGAAGCCAGCCTCTCACTAGTAATGCAGGGAGGGAGCTGTCTCAGACTTCACCATCCTCCCCCCCCCCTCACCCACACACCATTCACTAGCTGGGACATGGGGGAAGTCAGGAGTGAGTGTCAGGCAGCTCCCCCCTGTCTGTGAAGCCAGCCTCTCACTAGTAATGCAGGGAGGGAGCTGTCTCAGACTTCACCATCCTCCCCCCCCCCTCACCCACACACCATTCACTAGCTGGGACATGGGGGAAGTCAGGAGTGAGGGTCAGGCAGCTCCCCCCCTGTCTGTGAAGCCAGCCTCTCACTAGTAATGCAGGGAGGGAGCTGTCTCAGACTTCACCATCCTCCCCCCCCCTCACCCACACACCATTCACTAGCTGGGACATGGGGGAAGTCAGGAGTGAGGGTCAGGCAGCTCCCCCCTGTCTGTGAAGCCAGCCTCTCACTAGTAATGCAGGGAGGGAGCTGTCTCAGACTTCACCATCCTCCCCCCCCCTCACCCACACACCATTCACTAGCTGGGACATGGGGGAAGTCAGGAGTGAGGGTCAGGCAGCTCCCCCCTGTCTGTGAAGCCAGCCTCTCACTAGTAATGCAGGGAGGGAGCTGTCTCAGACTTCACCATCCTCCCCCCCCCCCTCACCCACACACCATTCACTAGCTGGGACATGGGGGAAGTCAGGAGTGAGGGTCAGGCAGCTCCCCCCTGTCTGTGAAGCCAGCCTCTCACTAGTAATGCAGGGAGGGAGCTGTCTCAGACTTCACCATCCTCCCCCCCCCTCACCCACACACCATTCACTAGCTGGGACATGGGGGAAGTCAGGAGTGAGGGTCAGGCAGCTCCCCCCTGTCTGTGAAGCCAGCCTCTCACTAGTAATGCAGGGAGGGAGCTGTCTCAGACTTCACCATCCTCCCCCCCCCTCACCCCACACACCATTCACTAGCTGGGACATGGGGGAAGTCAGGAGTGAGGGTCAGGCAGCTCCCCCCTGTCTGTGAAGCCAGCCTCTCACTAGTAATGCAGGGAGGGAGCTGTCTCAGACTTCACCATCCTCCCCCCCCCCCTCACCCACACACCATTCACTAGCTGGGACATGGGGGAAGTCAGGAGTGAGGGTCAGGCAGCTCCCCCCTGTCTGTGAAGCCAGCCTCTCACTAGTAATGCAGGGAGGGAGCTGTCTCAGACTGGTATCAGGGTTAGGGCACTGTGTGCAGGAAGATCACAACACTCCTGGTATTAATAGGGATAGGGCACTGTAAGAGATGACTGTAGTAGATTGAATAAAGATCTGATGTTTCTGCTCTCCTCACACCAAACAAAAACAACACACAAGCAGAGAAGCCCTTCTTACAAAGCTGAGCTAGTGAGTTAAGTAGGAGGAAAAGTAAACATACTGGTGCCAGTGTGGCTACTTAAAAAATACACTTACCAACAATCAATTACATATATTTGAACTGTGTACAGTTCCAGCCAGGACCACCTTTCTAAAATGCACAGTGATTGGCAAATTCAACATGCACTAGCATTTCAGGTGCCTGCTAACAAAAATAATAAACAAACAAGTTCTAGTCACGTGAGTGCTGATCATTACATTACTTTTTTTGTCAAGCTTCCAACTGTTTCCATTTCACATCCCCCCAACCATATTGGTAACATCAATAGATAAGAGCACAGCCAGCCAATAGGAATACATACATACATATTCATTCCTAAGTGACCTTTACTGACCTGGGAAGTGTGAACACTTTGTTTCATTTTCTGTTGGTGTTCGTTAGTTTCCAGTTCCATTTCCCATCCCCCCAACCATCACCTCAGTGGTAACCTTGGTAACATCAATAGATAAGAGGGCAGCCAGCCAATAGGAACACATATTCATTCCTAACTGACCTTCAGTGACCTGGAAAGTGTTTATTTGTATCATTTTCAGTTAGTGCGCACTAAATCGAGTTAGTGCGCACTAACGGGGAGTTAGTGCGCACTAACTCGAGTTAGTGCGCACTAACACGATTTAACGATTTTTAACGATAAATCGTTAGAATTTCTATTGTATCGTGTTCTATAACGATTTAAGACGATATAAACATTATCGGACGATAATTTTAATCGTTGAAAAACGATTCACATCCCTAGTCTCCAATCACTGTCTCAAGATGCTGAGCACCTTTAACTGTTTTCCTTTTATGCATTGTTAATCTAGTTTTCCTCCAGACTTTTGCAGAATATCACTTCACATATCAAGGATAATATAGCAAATGTTTATAATCTTTGAAAGGGAACTGCCTAGGAGAACATTTTAACATTTTCCCCAAATGATAAGCAGATTTAATAGAGCCAGTCTGATAGGCCACATGAACTTTTGTTTCCCTGGTTGGAAGAAGTTTCTATAAAGCTCTATCATTTTCCGCAAAACTATTATTTATTTCTTTTCAAAATGTATTACCTTCAACTATTTAGCATTCTAGGAAGGGAACAAAACTTGACGCATTCACAAAATCATTCATTTTACAGTAATGCACCGATGCATTAAAAACAATGCCGCTTTACTGGGAGATGGAAGTGCACTGATACTGTATCTTCATTAGCTGTACGATCAATGCTTTCTGTTTTAACCTGCCTGACTAATCAGTTCTGACTCCCAACCAGCCCTCTTGTCACACACATATTGACATGTTAAAATGCCACACGTATCAAGGTTAAATGCCTGAGAAAACAAGGATATTTTCAATTGCTTCTGAAAAGTAGACAATGAAGCTACAGCCCTCAGACAACTAGGAAAAGAGTTCTACAGCCAGGGTCCTGCCACCATGAACACCCTTTCCTGAGTTTCAGCTAGTGGAAATTGCTTCACTGAAGGAATAGCTAAATCATTTTGTCTGTCTGACCTTAATGTTCAAGGCGATTTGTAGATCTTTCATATAGTGCAAAGCAATACTGGCGCATCACCAAAGCTTCGTTTATTAACACCATAGCTTTGTATTTTGGATGAACAAATAAAGGCAAAAAGAACAGGATTCATGAAGCATAAAGGATCCCCCCCCCCCAAAAAAAAAAGAGAACACAGGGAAGAATATCTGTTAAACCAGTGAGAGACGAAGAAAAAAAAAAAGAAAGAAAGCAAAAGGTCAAGCGGAAGAAAGGATTGCTAAAGAGGTAAAAAGAAGTGACAAACATTTTCCAGACACGTCAGAGAAAGAAGGGGAGGCCAGGAGTGGTGCAGGACTTCTTCTATGGCCTAGTCCTAAAGGAAACGAAGAAAGCATGCGGGGGTTGGGGGGAGGGGGGTAACTTGCTGGTGCGGCAGCTGCTACCCTTAGCAGAAGGCATGGAGAGTACCACCCTTAACCAATAAACCTTGATGCTTTTAATGCCAACTGCAACACTGTGCCACACTTCAATGGCAGGGGGGAAAAGGGGAAATGGATTCAGCCAATAACCATGAGGGCCCCCGACTTCTACAGTCTGGGGTACTGATACTCGGGCATGAGAGAAAAAGCACAGGACCGCTTCTACGGCAAAGTCCATACATTTAGGTACATCAAGCAGCACTGACTGAATTTTCAAGAAAGCTCATTACCCAAAAAAAAAATGTTACTAGCTGAAATTTTTATGGATAACTATATGGAGCAGCAGTTACTACCCTTAAGAAAAACATGGGGTAGCCTGCACAGAGTGGCAGTTGCTACCTAGAGAAGTTTGCTGGGCAGACTGCATGGATCGTTTGGTCTTTTTCTGCCGTCATTACTCTGTTACTATTTTACCCTCCATTCTATGGGGAGCCAATGCAATGAATTCAGGATTGCAGTAATGAGGTCACAAAATCCAGTACTCTTCAAAATCCATGCTGCAGTATTCTGCACTAAGTATAGGGCTTGTAGTGTGTTAACAGGCAACCAAACACAAAAGGAGTTATTTTATTTATTTATTTATTTATTTGTGTTTTTTTTCTATACCGGCATTCACGGAGTTCGTATCATGTCGGTTTACATAAAACAAGGGGTGAGCAATACATAACTATAACTTGAGCGTATACATTACAACTTATAACAAATTATAACAAGTGCTCAGAAAAAAAAGAAGAAGTTACAATCAAACAGGGATGATTCTAACTAGGAGTAAAAGAAGAGGGTGATAGAAGTTTAACAAGAAGTAGAACTTTGCGGTGATTGTTAATGTCTATATTAGTTTAATGGATGATGATCAGTCTTGCTGTATTTGGTGTAGGAGAATCAGTAAGGGTCCGGAAAGGCTTTCTTGAACAGCCATGTTTTAAGTCTTTTTCTGAAGGTTGGAAGACATGGTTCCTGTCGTTACACTAGTCTAAAGTTACACTAGTTACTACATGAGTTACACTAGTCTAAAGTTGTTAAGACTAATGCTTGCAGTACTGAACAAAACTCACGAGCAGATAAGTATAGCTTCAATCCTTGCAAACCATTAAAAAAAAAAAAAAGAGATTTTGGTAATCAATTGAACTTGAGGATGTATCAATAATTTTACTTTTAATTTGTATTATATTATGTTTGTATTTTTATGACTGTATTCTACTATTCTTGTTCATTGCTTAGACCTATTTTTTTTTTTTTTTTTAGAGTTAAGCGATTCACAAATTTCAATAAATGTAAATGTCAGACATCGTGGTGACTAGGAACAAAGGGACATCAATAGGGATCTTCCTGCCCAGCACTATCAAATCCATCTTCCCAATGTTTAGAGCAAGTTTATTTACAGTCATCCAGTTTTTAATAGTCTTTAGACAACTGGACACTAATTCTAATGTATCATTTAATGTCCCTGTTATGAGGACATAAAACTGAAAATCATCTGCATATAAATGAGAATCAATTCCTAGATCCAACAGTACCCTACATAATGGCCATATATAAAGATTAAATAAGGAAGTGGAAAGAGTCAAATCTTGTGGTATACCAGTTGATACTGTTATCCAAGACAATATAAGGGACCTAATTGGAATATATTAACTATGATAGACAAATAGAAAGCAAACCACTTCAACACTACTGAAGACATCCCTACCTGATTGATTCAGGCAAGATAATAATATTGCACGATTTAATGTGTCAATTATTGCGGATATATCAAGAAGCACCAAAATAAATGCACCCCCAATTTCTAATCCACGAAAGGTGTCAAAGCTCGATAGAAACAATAATTCAATCTTGTGAAATGGGTGAAACTCATATCAACTAGGATCTAATATGTTGTTGTTAGTAAGAAATTCTTGCAATTGCTTAAACACCACCCCCTTCTCTCACTTTTGTCAAAAATGGTAAAGAGGATACTGGTTGGTAATTGGCAACTAGTGATGAATCCAACTTGCCATACCAATAACTCAGTTAGCAGGCATTCCTTTTTCATGCTTAACTAGGAATGGTCATATCTTTGAATCTACATTTCATCTACTGTTCCTGTTTCTTCTCCAGTCTTCCTCTTCTTGCATTTTCTTTCCCTTTCTAGGGTTTGCTATATTTGTTTAGCTAGGTCTTTATATTGTTCAAACTATAGGTCAGTCTGACTTGGAGGCAATCCCATTCCAATCTGACTCACTCAGATTCCAGCTCTTTAAATTGCTATGACCACAGATGGTTAAGATCTGACCTGGGGATTTCATCTAGAAGAAATCTGCTCCCAGGGTCCTTTGGTAAAACAAATTCCACATCAGCCTTCTGGAGATGAAGACAGATTTGAATGCTCTAAAGGTCTTTAGAATCTGGGTAGTCATTAACAATGTTTTGGCCAAGATAGGCAACTAAATAGTTATGCTGTCATTTAACTAGAAATAGAATCATGTATCAGGAGGCTCTCAAGGTATGAAAGTTAACATGGTCTTATGAGAAGATGAGAATAGCACATATGTGGTAGGAAAAAAAATATCCTGTCAGAGAGTTTAATACAAGATCTGCTGGATTGCTGAGCATTGAACCTGAATTAGGATGTGCTAAACAGGATCTAATTGAAGCTTGAAGAAATGACAAGTAAAAAATGCTTTTTGGCACTGAATTTCGGCACATATTTTCTTTACTTGCGCTGACAAAAGAGTTTACTCCTAATGCAGTAAACTAATAGCATGCAAATAACTGCAGTGCTAATACTAAAATATGTGCACAAAACTGAGTTAAACTGCAGCTAGCCTTTTGCATAGGAGTTGAGTTCAAAATTATGTTTTTGTGTAAGTGAAAAACATGGTTTATGAGTATAAAAATGATTTATACTCATAAATTTGATTTTAGGTGCACAGACCATATTTTTATGCAAATAGAACATGAGTCAGGAGCATAAAAGTTGTACCCATGTAGGCCCTGTACCACTTGCTACTAGAAGTCAGGGGCATATTCGGGATCAGTGAGGCAAGTAGACCTTTAGATACACTTTGCTCCCTTGGGTTCTTTCCTGATATGGACAGGAAAGTTACAGTTTTTCAAGTCCCTTGGGCTATTAAGAGGTCTGACACCTTCACGAAAGACTAATACTCTACCATAGTCTGTTCCAAAATATACTATTTTTAATGGTTATCTTAATTGCAAATGAAGAATTCACAGAGGGTACATGTTGGAATAGTGCACCAAGGGAGAAAAGAAAATCCAAGAAATCACAGATACAGGGGCAGATTTTCAAAGGGATACGCGCATACACCCTGAAAACCTGCCCCAACCTCCTCCTGCGCGCGCTGAGCCTATGTTGAATAGGCTCAGCGGCGTGCTCAAAACCCGGGGCTTTGCTAGAGGGCATGTCAGGGCGTGTCGTGGCGGTGCATCATCTGGGGGCAGGGCCGCGGGCATGGTTCCAGCCCGGGGATGTTTCGGGGGCATGGTCAAGGCCTCCGAAACAGCTCCCAGGCCGGGGAATTGCGCAGCCGGCGCGCGCGCGTTACGCCTGCCTCGGGCAGGCGTAACTCTTCCAACAAAGGTAGGCGGGGTGGGTTAGGGAGGGGAAGGTGGGGGAGGCGGAGGGAACAGAGGCCGGCTGCGCGGCTCGGCACGCGCAGGCTGCCAATTTTGGTCAGCCTTGCGTACGCCGATCCCGGATTTTAACAGATACGTGCGGCTACGCGCATATCTATTAAAATCCTGTGTACTCTTGTTTGCGCCTGGTATGCGAACAAAAGTACGCGTGTGCGTAAGTTTGTAAAATCGACCCCACAGTCGCTGGTTATTCTACATGTAACCCATCTTTAGTAAAAGATAATGAAATCATGTGAGATGTGTTACTTGTGGCACTGCAGAGCTGAAAATTGTGTGCTGTCTTTTTAACACTTGTAGAATTGCAGGCCAGTAGCCACTAGCCAGCATGTGCAAGCAGTCTCCTGATCCTGCTAGCCCAAGACAGAGTGAAATCTGCTCTGCTTCAATGCCTTAACGTTGTTTTTTGTTTACAAGTAAGGCTTGTTGCACTGTGAGGACTTCTGGTTGCCTGGTGCCAAGGAGGCAAGAGAATTTCTTTGGCTGTCAGCTACTGGAGCCTGTATTTGCTAAAGGACTTACCACCAGCAGCAGCATTTTGTTCTTCAGAGCAGCAGCGCAGTTTGACAGTTAAGCTGGGACTTTGGTCGTTTGCTATTCAGGGACTTTTCTTACTACAGCTCATGTTAACAGCACAGTTTGCACATCGCTGGTGACATGAGTCTGTGAACTGCTTATGCATTTGCTTTTGTGAGCAAGCTAGGAAATCAGTTTTAGTAAAACAATGATATCATGTGTTAATACGTTTTGCACCTTCATTCTTGAATGATACAGGGTTAGTGACTGAAACTGAAAGTGCATGTAGTCTTGGGGATTACACTGTCTGACCCTTGCAACACCACAGAATTAGTTATACAGACATATGTATATACACACATATTCCCTGACAGTAGGTACTCCTGATTGTACTTGCAAGCTGTTTGAAGGCTGCATCCCAGAAAGACAACTAGAAATTCCTCCTGATACAATTTCAGATGATTCTCAACAAGTTCCTTGAACAACTCTGAAATTAAATCTCCCAGTTTGCAGTACTCTTATTTATTTATTGTTTGATTTATATTCTACTTTTGGTGCTACAGAGCAGATTACATTCAGGTACCTTAGGTATTTTGGGGCCGATATTCCACCATGGAGTGGTTAGTTAAGTTAGCCAGATATACCTATCTGGCTAACTTAACTGGGATATTCAGTGGCATGGCAGTGCCACTGAATATACCCAGCTATCTTAAGATTAGTTAGATAAGTATATCTGGCTAACTTTAGGACAGCCCTATGGTGCAACCAGAGTTAGCCAGTTAACGGATAACTCTGCTCCTCCCTAGAACACCTACCTCCCACTTCAGGAACTCTCTGACTTATCCGGCTAATTTCTAGCCACATATCTGGCTAGAATTTAGCCGGATAAGCCATTTAGATGGATAACATTTCAGTTATCTGTCCAAATGACTTTTTAATGTCAGTCTCTTCCTTATTCCCAGAGAGGCAGATTTTAAAAGGTACGCGCGTGGCGTACATTTGTGCGTGCAACCTGGCGCACACAAATGTACGCCCAATTTTATAACATGTGCGCGCAACCGCTCGCATGTTATAAAATCAGGGGACGGCGCGCGCAAGGGGGTGCACACTTGTGTACCTTGCACGCGCTGAGCCCTCGGGGAGACCAGCTGGCTTTCCCTATTCTGTCCGAGGCCACTCCAAAATCGAAGTGGCCTCGGAGGGAACTTTCCTTTTCCCCCCTCACCATCCCCTCCCTTCCCCTACCTGTCCTGCCCCCCAGCCCGCAAAAAAATAACCCCGTACCTTTATCTCACAAGTTATGCCAGCTGACTGCCAGCGCGCGATCCCCTGGCCCAGCGGCTTTGCAGAGGCCTCTGGCCATGCCCCACCACGCCCCATGACCACTCATTTTTTCAAGCCCCGGGACGTACACATGTCCCGGGGCTTTATGCGTACCACCGGGCCTTTTGAAAATAGGCCCGGTGCGCGTAACCCCCCTACATGCGTAAATCCTTTGAAAATCTGCCCCAGAGGGTTTATAATCTGATAGGTGGCAATATTGTGAGTTAAATAGCATGTAATACATGTTAAATGCTGTTTATCATGCAATATCATCATATCGTGGCACTATTGTGCAATACTACACAAGATTTCCTCATCCTATGGAAATAAGCTGCTATACATTCATGTGCATGCATAAAATTGTCTAGTGCATGCAAAGCAGTTTATGCATAGGCAATCCTATGTTAATAAAATATCACATCTGACTACCAAAAATGTCAACCGCTTTATTTTAGCATGATTGAGGGAGCTTAGTTATTTTCTCGAGGGAGCATCAGGATGTTAACGATGGTCCACAAAAATCATGGCCCAGCAATCTTAAAAAATCACTCTGGAGTCTTTGGAGACCCTTGCTGGCCCCCATCTATTGACTGAGGTGATATTGCCCCCGAAATTAAAAAATAATAATTCCAATCACACAGTGATGGCTCATTGCCTTCCCCGCCACCTCCCTTAAACTGTCTTGGTCCTAAAATTTTGAGGTTTTAGTCTGATTCCAGGAACTTGCCCTTGTCATGTGATGGGGCAAGGTTACCTCGGTGCCATTTTGAAAAATGGCGTTATTGGACCCAGAGCTAGAGGGTGCTCTGGGCCAACATTGAACTTCCCATACCTGAAATAGAACCTCACCCCTAACACCTCACCCCCCCATACCCCAATGAGTTCTATTTCAGGTATGGGGGGTGAGGTATTAGGGGGTGAGGGTCCAAAAGTCCCCTGCTAGACCACCAGTTTTTGGGTTGGGGAGCGTGTGTGGGGGACCCCCTAGATACCAGGGATTGTACTTTATTTGGTTGGGCTGAGGGGTGTAGGACTTGAGACTCACAAGGTATTTTAGACATTTTACGGGAAGGGAGTGGGCCATGGCAGTGCGGTTGGTCTCATTTTTTTTTAAGTTCTGGAGGCCAGCTCTACCTCGGTTGGCAGTAATGCTCGCCAAAGACCCTCCAAGGGGATTTTTTTTTAAGGATTAGGGGTGCTGTGATTTTGTTTGGCCTCAGGCCCTTTAAATAATGGCAGCCCCAGAATGATTTTTTGTTGCGCGCTTGTCCACAATAAAAATTGCACCACAGTGCTGCCACGATAGTTTGTCGGGGAGGGACCAAATATTATGGGGACACCTCCCCGTGCAATAGTTGGCCCCTCCCATTTTAAACTATCGCAGCTTTGTAAATCTCTCTATAAATTTTTCCCTGAGGCAATAGATGGTAAAGTGACTTACCCAAGGACACAAAAAGCAGCAGTGGGATTTAAACTTTGTGCTTCTCTGATTTGTAGCCCACTGCAGTAAGCTACTCACACCAGAAATCCACTTGAACTGTTAGGGAATCTTCCACAGAGTTTGAGATTACCTTTAGGTCATTTTCACAGTCAAATCCTCCTTGGATCCCAGAAAACCTCCTATGTTTTAGGGCCTGGGCACCCCACCCTTGGCTCCCAGCCACCCTCTCAAGGCAGGAGGCTTGAGAGGGTGGCTGGGAGTTCCTGCAAGACGCCTCCCACTGAAAAGTGTCAGTGACTGCTGAACACTCTTAAGAACATAAGAAATTGCCATGCTGGGTCAGACCAAAGGCCCATCAAGCCCAGCATCCTGTTTCCAACAGAGGCCAAACCAGGTCACAAGAACCTGGCAATTACCCAAACACCAAGAAGATCCCATGCTACTGATGCAATTAATAGCAGTGGCTATTCCCTAAGTAAATTTGATTAATAGCCATTAATGGACTTCTCCTCCAAGAACTTATCCAAACTTTTTTTGAACCCAGCTACACTAACTTCACTAACCACATCCTCTGGCAACAAAATCCAGAGCTTTATTGTGCATTAAGTGAAAAAGAATTTTCTCTGATTAGTCTTAAATGTGCTACTTACTAACTTCATGGAATGCCCCCTAGTCCTTCTATTATTTGAAAGAGTAAATAACTGATTCACATCTACTCGTTCAAGACCTCTCATGATCTTAAAGACCTCTATCATATCCCCCCTCAGCCGTCTCTTCTCCAAGCTGAACAGCCATAACCTCTTCAGCCTTTCCTCATAGGGGAGCTGTTCCATCCCCTTTATCATTTTTGGTTGCCCTTCTCTGTACCTTCTCCATCGCAACTATATCTTTTTTGAGATGTGGTGACCAGAATTGTACACAGTATTCCAGGTGCAGTCTCACCATGGAGCGATATAGAGGCATTATAACATTTTCTGTTTTATTAACCATTTCCTTCCTAATAATTCCTAACATTCTGTTTCCTTTTTTGACTGCTGTAGCATGCTGAGCTGACGATTTTAAAGTATTATCCACTATGATGCCTAGATCTTTTTCCTGGGTGGTAGTTCCTAATATGGAACCTAACATCGTGTAACTACAGCAAGGGTTATTTTTCCCTATATGCAACACCTTGCACCTGTCCACATTAAATTCCATCTGCCATTTGGATGCCCAATCTTCCAGTTTTGTAAGGTCCTCCTCCTGATTTAACTACTCTGAATAATTTTGTATCATCCGCAAATTTAATAACCTCACTCGTCGTATTCCTTTCCAAATCATTTATATATATATTGAAAAGAACCGGTCCAAGTACAGATCCCTGAGGCACTCCACTGTTTACCCTTTTCCACTGAGAAAATTGACCATTTAATCCTACTCTCTGTTTCCTGTCTTTTAACCACAAAAGGACATTGCCTCCTATCCCATGACTTTTTAGTTTTCTTACTCTCTCTAACATCACACTCGGCCTTCTGTGAGGACTCTGATGCCTTTAGTAAGGGATATCTCAATGAAAAGTTTACTCTTGTAAAACCTGTGTGCACAAAATATGAGTTAGGTGCATAAATGTTGTGCACACAGACCCCCCAAGTCCTGGAACACCAAACACTGCCAGTCCACAACTACACTGGGGCAGATCACCATAGTCCCAGAAATATGAGTAAACTTTACCCCCACCTCTGATAGAGAAGTCAAAATTACAGTGTTAGAAAAAACTGAATTAGGTCCATGTAGTTCTCTGTCTTGGGGATTGGTAGCTAATGCCTTTGTTAAATTGGGATTTGTGTGGAGGCGCTCACATTTGAACTCATGTCCATGCACACACTTTTTCTGAGGTAAAACCCTTATTAAATAACGAGTAAATTTATGCACATAAATATCTTTGCAGAAACATGAGTAAAAATGTGTACTCAGCCTAGCACATCTTATTACATCAGCCCATTAAATAGGGGGAAGTCCATGGCGCATCTGTTTGTGACAGTTTATTGACTGACGAAGACCTCTTTGTCCAGAGTAGGCTTAAGCCTTTATACATTCTGTACAGCTTTTTGTTTCTTTTGCTCCAAACAAAATTCAATCTTACTTTAGGGAAATGCACAGTTTCTAACTGGCTAATAGATTGCATTTCTCCTTGCTATACCCTGGATGACTTTAACCTGGAGGGCCTCTTCAGAACCAATGACATTGTTGGCAGCCGACTTCAGATCAATCTCCCTTGATGAGATTTGCAAGGCAACAACATAATCCATGTAGTCAGTGAATACTATAGCTTTGACACTGCCTCTTAGTTGGGACTCTAGATATGTCCTGATGGGGATTCTAGGGTTGCTCGCAACATAATGCCCATCTTCTGCCCAGTAGTATCCAGTTTTGTTGGTGTACCTCCTAAATCTGTCTAAAGCAATGGTTTTTCCTGATGGCGCATGTGACTTAACTGCATAAATCCAGAACTTTTCAGCATTATATTCTGTTTCTACAGAGAAATATTATTCCTAATCCAGCACACTTTAGTGGCAAAACATTTAATATGGCCAATAAACTATTTGTCATCCATAACACAGCAGTAACACTGAAGCCAAGGCAGTTATGGTAAAGCCTTTTCTATGCATCAACAAGACTCAGGACAGTGGAATCCAACAGAAGGGGCAGAAATAAACAGTTGAAAAGTCACTCTTACTCTTCAAGCAGAAGCTAAGCGAATTATATGATTTAGGGGTTCAAGTGCTTATATCTAAAAACACTGATTTAAATTACATTTAATACTTTCTAACGGGGAATGCCATTTGTTGTACGACATCTAAAATGTTTGAATAAATATGTCCAAACTGGAAACTTAAATGCATCCAATTACCAACTTGAGAGCTCAAAATGTAATAATAATTAGCTGGGAATGAATATTTTACTTTGAAAAATACTCCAAAATGCAAACTTTCACTTAGGTAATATATTTAATTTTGAATGTCAATGGCATCTACTGGGTAATTTCCAGTGCAATCTTATGAAGAAAGTGGTTTCATAAATATCAGAATAACTTAATGGCAGTTTTTGTTTTGTTATTAACTGCAGTCCCCTTGACTTTTTCATAATGTAGTTGATGTTAAAATGATGTTCAGTCATTAATGGTCTTATTCAATAGTTATTTTAGCATAGATACAGAAGGAAAAAGCCCCCGAGAGCACGCATGATCACTACGCATCTATGCCCTGGAGGTGGTAATGTCCCTTCAGTTTCTGTATATCATCATAATATGAGTTAAATGTGAAGAATAAATGAATATAGAACACTATTTTCTCATGATTTTTCTTATCATAGAGTTAGTACATCTTTTATGCGATCATTCCCTGCACTGCCAGCTACGGTTTTGTTCAATGCCTTTAGTGCCCCCTAGTTTTATAGTCTCTCTCTCAGAGGCCAGTGTAAGTAAAGCTGGAGAGATCAGTGCATTTTATTGCTCTATTTTATGTTTACTTCTCATACAGACCTGACGGACCTTTCAGGGAGCTTACATTTTCCTACCTTTTTCCTGTACTTTCATCGTGCAGGAACTACAAGCCCAAATTTTCAAAGCCCGGCGCGGGCAAGAACCGGTGGATACACGCGTGGCTGGGCCGTGCATGCACCAAGTGCATTTTACAAACCAAGCGTGGCACCGAAGTGCCGGGCTCCTTCGAAAGGGGCAAGCGGGAGACAGGGTCTGGGCAAAGATGGGGGTGGGGCGGGGTCGACCGGGACAGTGGCCATTAGGTTCTGTTCCAGGGAAGCGCGTGCTGGCAGCCGGAGGAGCGGGTAAGTTCTAAAATAAAAACACTATGATAGTTAGGGTAGGTTTAGGGGTTGGGGAGGAGAGGGGAAAAGGGAGGAAGGCTAGGTTGGGGGATAGGAAAGCTCCATCTCTGGGAGGGAACTGGTGTAGGCCTGATAGCGTCGCCGCATGTTATTATTTATTTTTTTTTTAAATCTTCCCCTTGCGTGCGCACAAGATGCTGCCTGCCTGCACATGCACGTGCCGATATTAAAATGGGGCGCGCAGGAATCGTATTTTATAACATGTGCGTGACGACGCGCGCATGTTATAAAATCGCCGCGTTCATGTGCGTGTGCCTGGAACCGCGTGCACATGGATGCACGCTCGGGCCTTTGAAAATCTACCCCACAGTGTATGCTTGTTGAAAAAAATATTATCACTTCTGTTCTGGAAATTCTTTATGTAGTAGATTCAAACTTTATTAATCCATAGGCATCCATAAGAGCCATAGGAGACTGAATCAGTCAGTTGGATTGACCAATTTTCCTTTTCCTATGCAAGGGATCCATGTGAGCCTGAAAGGTTTGAATTGTCCCATGCAAACAAAATTCCATATCATTTTTCAAGAGACAACCATAAGCGCTTGTCTCAAAAACTGTTACACATTTGGGCCTATGCTATGAACTTTAGTGTGCACATTAAGGTCCTCCTGAGCACTCTGATTATAGTGAGGTGTGCGGGAAGACTGTACAGTGCAGGTTAAGGAGGTTCTAGAAGTCTTTAGCATAAGCCAGAGCCGTAGCCAGGCCATTTGGCACCTATGGCCAAGTGAAAATGTGCACCCTCACCCTGACCACGAAATACACCACCACGAGCTGGGAGACTCTGTTACATGGAGGGGGCTTTAATTTTCACGTTTATTTTACCCCAGCAGTTTCCTCCTGCTCCTTTGGGCTTCCAGCTGAATCGGAAACAGTACAGGGACCCTGGCCGACGTAAGCCGTCATTCAAAAACTGGACTGGAAACCCCCCAGAAGTCAGACTCTACATGCCATGCAAAAACAGAGAAATAGAAACACGTTGCCTCCTGTATTTGCAAAATAAAAGATACCATAAGCTGCACATTCCCAAAGTTGACATATTCCATCCACTAAACTGAATATAAAATGCTTTTTCTCTACTTTGGCTGTCCGGACTTTTATCTTTCTAATCACTTCGGTCCCCATCTCTTTATACTGCTTTCCTCTTCTTGGTCTCCTAACTCTTTTACAGGGTCTCCTGTTCATTTTCTGTTTCATCTCTCTCCGGTCTCTTCAGTAACTCCCTATGCCTATATATATCTAACTCCCTATGCCTATATATATCTAATATCGATTTTTCCCTTTTCTTCTCCTTCATTTTCTTTATCTCTGCCTCTCTATCCATCCATCTAGAGTTCATCCCCACTTCTCTCCCTTCAGTTCTCTGTGCCGATCCTCCCCAACTCTCCCCTCCCCTTTCAGACTTCCACCTCCCCCTCATTGAATTGCTCCTTTTATCATCTCCAGCTGTCTGGCCCCCTTATCTTTCCCCTCAACAGCTGCATCCTCTCCTGTGTAACCCCTCCTTAGTGTATGAGTCGGATACGGAGGGGATCATAAAGTTATTTATAAGTTCTTTGGGGCAGGGATCCTGGCTAGCTTTTCCTTCTCTTCACATCCCTAGGTGTAGGTCCTTTGGACTAGGGGTGGAAATCAGTCTCCTCTGGTTCCAGTACGGGGTGGCTGAAATTTTTAGCTGATTTTCCCCTCATTGTACTATGTACTGTGCATTGTGTGCCAAACAAACCACACTTGGACCACGTAAGCAGCGTCGAAATAAAATCTTTACTGCATTTTTTCCAGTTTCAGCTCCTCTGTCTGTGCATTAGCCTTCATTAAGCCAGGAATCCATCTACATTTCTGGATTAGACTGGGCAGTGTCCCTCTGGGCATGGGCCCCTTGATTAGGTGGAGAACCCTTCCTGATGGCACAAAAATCTATCTTGGCACAGAATTCAATGATTCTATCCTTCGGGGCTTTGGTAGATGCCGTACGAGTGCCCTCCCTTTAATATGGATCTTTTACTCAAAGTCAGTAGATTAATCTTCTGGTGGGACCCCAGGGGGTAGGAATCCTTGGCGGACTGCAGGATTTGCCAGTCCCCTTGATGGGCAGGAAGAGGGGCAGAAAAACACGACCTCCCAAATGTTGGAAACAAATCTTCTTTCCCCAGCTTAGATAATCAGGACATCCTCTAGCGGGTCATCACCTTTGTTTGGCAGATCTTCCCTAAACACTGGGCATCTTCAACTCAGGCTACCCCAATTCCTGGCTTCGGAAAGGCCAGGCCTCCATCAGGGCTCCTCTAAATAAAAGTTCAAAATCCCCCAAATCAGTCCCAGAGCAGCCACTATGCACCTCGTGGAGAGAGTACAGCAGCGGAGTCCTGGAGGGGTCTCGGTGGGTTTCTGAGGCTCCAGGTAGGCCCAAATCCAATTTAGGAAAAAATACAACCTCTCTCTCTGACTTCCAAATTATACTGCCCCCAGAGCCTATGTAAGAGCTCTGCTATAAAGCTTCAGGACCAGGGGTATCCACCAGTGGGAGGGTAGTCCATGAATGCATACTCTCCTAATTATCTCTCTAACTGCACTAAGCTGTTACAGGACCTATTACTAACACAAGAAGTGGTCTGGGTTACACTTGTTGTCTTGCAACCCCTTCAGCCTCCAAATTCTCCCTCCCCCCTCTCATCTTCCACTGTCATCTGCCAACCAATCACCTGCCAACCACCAATCATCTGCCAACCAATCACTTCCACTCTTCCCTAGGGCCAGTATATGGGTATTGTGCACCCCATATGAACCTTTCTGCCTTGCACCCACCTCCTCCCTGGTTGCACCCTCCCCACACACAATTAAAAATTGTGCATTTATAGTAACAGATTTTACCTGAGAGAGGACTTTCTGCAGTAAAAATATAATTTACAGCATGTATATTATATTTACATGTACTGCTACAGTGTCAACCAGAAAGCCCTTCAAAAAATAGTAAACAAAGACATTTGGAACACATAGAGGCAGATTTTAATAGAGATGTGCCTTCGTTTTTCACGATTTAGCCAATGCCAACGACATTGTCTAATTCGTCATTGTTGGGGAAGTTGGGAAAAAGAATCAAAATTCCACGAATTTTCGGGTTAAAGTCGGTTTTTTATTACTGCGCACTAACGGATGTTAGTGCGCATGGACTATCCGTTAGCGCGCAGTCGCTGGACGTAGTGCGCAGTACATGGCACCTCACCGTACTGCGCACTAACGGATTATTAGTGCGCACTAGGTACATGGCAGTGCGCAGTGATATATGTTAGTGCGCACTAACGTAAATTGATACTAAATTGACACTTTTTTTAAAATTGAAGGTTGAATATGTATTCCTATTGGGTGTCTTCTTGTTTTTTTATTCATTACCAAGGTTACCAACAGCCAAGGTGCTGTTTTTTACAGATTGTTTTATATGGGGGATGGGGAATGGGAATGGGGGATAGAGCTATTAGCTTGAAGTTCTAATCCTACTGTAGTAGTGTGTCTGTGGATATTGTGATTATGTCATCAATCATGTGACTAGAATTTGTTTGATATATTATGCATAATATTCATTTGCATCATTTTTGAATTGGCCACTTAAATTAATAGGTTTATTTTCCCTCCTACTTTTAGTCAATAGGTAGCAATAATAGCTATATAATAAGGGGTGCTCTGCTTATGTGTTGCTTTTGTTTTGTGGGTTTGAGGAGAAAACATCAGTCAATCAGTTTATAGCTAGCTGCAGCTGTTGATTTGATAGTTAGTTAATATTATACAGCCTTTATTGTTATTAAGGGGTACTAGCTGCTAGCTGGCTTAGCTAGCTGATACTAGTATCAGCCTATGATACTAGCAGCCAGCCAGTAGCCAACCATTGCCACTAGCCACAGTAGCATATAGCTAGCTACTGGTAGCAGCCAAGCCACTAGCCAAAATAGCCAATAGCCACAACCAGTGAGCTGAGCTGAGCTCTACTCTTTTTTTCTGTTTCTTGAGTGAGCTCTTCGTTCGCAGCATTCCTAGCCTAGGCATAGGCAGGCACCAGCACTCCAGTCCAGCAGCAGGGCTTGCTTATAAAGGACAAGGTGAAGGTACTAAGGTAGGTGCGTTGATTGCTTTCTGAACATTGCAGCAGTAGAGTTTTAATAGATTTATAAAGATATAAAATTATATAATATTATATTTATCAATATTATATAGATGTATGTGTAATCTACCAGATTTATCACTAATTGTGTTTATAGCTAGCTAGCCCTAGCCAGTGACACTAGGCTAATAGCTAGCTTGGCTATTAGCCTAGTGTCACTGGCTATATTGGCTAGCTATTAAAGCCAGTGAGTCACTACTATCAAATCAATTCTACTACTAAACCTATAATTGGCCAATAGTCTGTCCAATATCCTATATTATGTATCTTGTGCTTGGCTTGAGGCTTCTGCTCCTGTGTGTGAGATCTGTGGGTAAGACTTGAAGTGGGAGGGAGAAGTTATTTTAGTTCAAAGAACAGAATAGGCCTGAAAAGGATATGAAAAAATAGGAATAGGACTTCTCTAACCTCAATGCAGAAAAGCCTAGCCACTAGCCAGTCCTGCCAGGAGGCTAGTGTAATGAGTGAACTGAAGTATTGCAGCCTAGTTTCAGTCTCAGTCTGCTGCAGTTTGATGCTCTGGCCAATGCATGGTATAAATTGCAATATAATATATTAGTAAGTATACTATATCAAATTATCAATTGTCAGTGTCACTCACTGACTAATAAATAATCACTATATCCTTCTTTGTCCTGTGGTCTGGGGGTAGCCTTAGCAATAGCTAGCTAGCTAATGCTATTAGCTCAATAAAAAGTTTTAAAAATGAATACCAAACTAATTTATTAACTTGTTTAATGTACTATATTTATTATATATTTCTTTGACCACAGAATCATAATGCCCCTACCAGTACCCTCTGGAAAAAAACGTGTTGCTAGTGATAGTGCTACTGGAAAGAGCTGTCTGCCAGTCCCTAGGAAAAAACTGCGATTTTTTGAGAAGAAAGAGGATGTAGAAGTGCAAGGAAACTTGTTGCAAGGGAAGGAACGAGCAAAATTTGAGGGAAAGGTGAAAAGATTAGATGAAAGAATGGTGCTACAGAAAGTATTGGATGATGATGATGAATCAGATATTGAGGAGGAGGAGGAGGAGGAGGAGGAGGAGGAGGAGGATGATGATCAGGAGTTTTTGGCTAGTAAACATTCTGAGGAGAAGGAGGAGGAGGAGAACAGAAGCAATGACAATGTTAGTCAGATTGCAAAACAAACAACTACTGCCAGTGCCAGCAGTATTGCTGGTACCCTGTCCCCTACACCATTTGAACATCCACGTGTGACTACTACTACTACTACTATTTCTACTACTAGTATGAAAATGACAAGTATCCAGCCTAGAGTAAGGAACAGTACAAGGACATCAAAGATTTGGAATCATTATCATGTTGTGGCTGACCAGAGATTTGGACAATGTATCCATTGTAAAAAGATGGTGAGCCGTGGAAGAATTATTGGACATCTTACTAACAGCAACATGAAATATCACCTTGAAAGAGAACATAGAGCACTGTTGCTTGCAGAAGAAGCTGGTCCCACTGTGCTTGCCCAGGCTTCAAGTAAAGCAACAGGGAAGCAGCCACAGAAGGAAAGTAGTAGTACTAAAGATAAAGAAGATACAGATTGTGTGCATCTGCAGAAGCAGCAGTCTCCTCTTCCTCATCCCCAGCAGCAGCGGCAAGCTACTAGGGGATGTGAATCGTGTCCTCGATCGTCTTAACGATCGATTTCGGCTGGGAGGGGGAGGGAATCGTATTGTTGCCGTTTGGGGGGGTAAAATATCGTGAAAAATCGTTAAAAATCGTTAAAAAATCGAAAAATCGAAAAACCGGCACATTAAAACCCCCTAAAACCCACCCCCGACCCTTTAAATTAAATCCCCCACCCTCCCGAACCCCATCCCTCGCCGGAACATCGTTAAAAATCGAAAAATCGAAAAATCGAAAAACCGGCACACTAAAACCCCCTAAAACCCACCCCCGACCCTTAAATTAAATCCCCCACCCCCCCGAACCCCCCCCCACATAACTTAAATAACCTGCGGGTCCAGCGGCGGTCCGGAACGGGCTCCTGCTCCTGAATCTTGTCGTCTTCAGCCGGCGCCATTTTCCAAAATGGCGCCGAAAAATGGCGGCGGCCATAGACGAAAAAGATTGGACGGCAGGAGGTCCTTCCGGACCCCCGCTGGACTTTTGGCAAGTCTCGTGGGGGTCAGGAGGCCCCCCACAAGCTGGCCAAAAGTTCCTGGAGGTCCAGCGGGGGTCAGGGAGCGATTTCCCGCCGCGAATCGTTTTCGTACGGAAAATGGCGCCGGCCGTATGGCCGTATGGCCGGCGCCATTTTCCGTACGAAAACGATTCGCGGCGGGAAATCGCTCCCTGACCCCCGCTGGACCTCCAGGAACTTTTGGCCAGCTTGTGGGGGGCCTCCTGACCCCCACGAGACTTGCCAAAAGTCCAGCGGGGGTCCGGAAGGACCTCCTGCCGTCCAATCTTTTTCGTCTATGGCCGCCGCCATTTTTCGGCGCCATTTTGGAAAATGGCGCCGGCTGAAGACGACAAGATTCAGGAGCAGGAGCCCGTTCCGGACCGCTGCCGTTCCGGACCGCCGCTGGACCCGCAGGTTATTTAAGTTATTTGGGGGGGGGTTCGGGAGGGTGGGGGATTTAATTTAAAGGGTCGGGGGTGGGTTTTAGGGGGTTTTAGTGTGCCGGCTCATGATTCTAACGATTTATAACGATAAATCGTTAGAATCTGTATTGTATTGTGTTCCATAACGGTTTAAGACGATATTAAAATTATCGGACGATAATTTTAATCGTCCTAAAACGATTCACATCCCTACAAGCTACCATGGAGCAGATGGGGTGGTGTTCTTCTGCAATGTCACAGAGCAGGAAGCAGGCAATGTCTAAAGTGGGTACACGACATATTGCTCTAATGATTGCTTTGGATGATCAGCCGCTGCAGATTGTAGAAAATGAGGGATTTAAGCGGATGCTCCATTATTTCGCCCCTTACTACAAACTTCCTTCAAGAAGTACATTTAGCCGTCAGGTGCTTCCTTCCCTATACAGAAAATGTCATGCTGAAATGCAGATTATGATGGCAAGGGCAAAGGGGAGGAGCATCCATCTCACCACTGATGTTTGGACTAGTATGAATGCAATGCATGCATATTTATCTCTAACAGCACATTGGTGGCAGCTGGATGAGGCATTAATACCTGTAAGCACTAGCAGCATTGGCAGTGGCAGTGGCAGCAGCTCCAAAAAGGTTTCGCCAGGATACCATTGGGCTTTACTGCATGCTCAAGTGCTAGACAAGAGACATACTTCCGAAAATATCTTACACGCAATTCAGGGGATGATGGAAAAATGGAATGGGCTCCTTAGAAGCAGTGATATGGAATGCTTAAATGGATTTTTCATTACTGACAATGGTTCCAATATTATTAAGGCTCTGGCTGATGGTAGATTCAACGGCATCCGATGCTTTGCACATACCCTGCATCTGATAGTGAGGGATGCTTTGGGGCTTAGTGGCAAGGAAGGTGGTACTACTAGTTGTAGTAGTCAACTCCTGAAGCGGTTGATTGAAAAATGTCGCAAAATAGCTGGGCATTTCAATCGTAGTGTAAAAAGTGGGAAGCAACTCAGAAAGAGGCAAATAGCAGTTGGCGCACCTTTGCACAACCTTCTTCAGGATGTGCCTACCAGATGGAATTCCACCTATCTTATGTTGGAGAGGTTGTCTGAACAGCAGACACCTCTTCATGATTTGGCAATGGCAACTGAAATTGGATTGGAAAATCCTCTTGGATGTCAGGACTGGACAAATATTGCACACATGGTGCATGTCCTCAAGCCTTTCAAAGTATATACTGATGCATTGAGTTCAGCTAATGCCACTTTGGGTGGTGTCATCCCTGTAATAAACTATCTGGAGGAGGTATTAGAGGAATTTCTGCATCATCCAGATTTCTCTAAGGAAGTGTTAATGCTTGTTAAATGCTTAAAAGAGCAAGTTGAAAAAAGATTGAAACCTCTCATGCAAAGGGATTGCTATATGTTAGCCACGATGTGTGACCCACGTGTGAAAGGCAGTATTGCTCTCAAGAACAATGCTCTTACACATTGGAAAAAAAAGTTGATTACAATGGTTGAAAACATAATGTCTAACAGGGTCTGTTCCACTGGTAACGATGAAAAGATTTAGTATCATCCTCTCAGTCTCCAACTCCATCCTGCTCAAGTACTAGTATGATCAGCTGCTCCCCTACCCCTTCCATAACACATCAAAATATGAGTCATTCCACATTTAATGAACTGCCTGCCATGTCACAAGCAATCGCATCAGCTGTTGGCAGAAGAGTTACTACTGAGTCCTACCTGCAGGAGAATGTTTCAGAACTGCATGTTAAGAGTTTTCTGTCTGAGCCAATTCAGAGCATGGACTCAGATCCCTTGAGATATTGGGCACAGAAAGCTTCAATGTGGCCTGATCTTGCAATACTAGCACAGCACTTTCTTTCCTGCCCGCCAACAAGTGTGCAAAGTGAAAGAGTATTTTCAATGACAGGGAACATAGTGAGTCCACACCGTGCACGTTTGTCTCCAGACTTAGTCGAGCAATTGGTTTTTATCAAAACGAACTTTCCACAGCTTGGGTATCCGAACTTTCCCTGTGACTGGGAGGAGTGAGTCTCTTGTCGAGGGCCGAGATCCAAGGTCAAGGGGTGGAAGAGAGGCTTGGCTCTATGCAGCTGTGCTCCCCGCATCGCTTGCTGGGGCGCCCGGCCACAAGAGGCAGCAGCGGCCACAACATTGCCGCTGCTGCCTCTTGTGGCCCACAGGAGAAGCCAGTCTGGGAGTCACAAGACATGAACACTCTGTCCTGCTGCGTCTCCAACACAGGCTTCTCACTCCCAGGCTCCTTTCCCCCAATGTCCACCTCTGAGGCAGGCAAGTCCTCGCTGGGTTCTTCTGCCTCAGCGTCCATCTCCGACAGCATGATTGTGTGAATGAAGTATGAAAGAATTTCAGGCCAATACAATATTAAATTGCACTTACAGTGCACAGAGAGGTTGATACTCTAACTAAGTAGCTAGTGGCTGTACTAGTAGTAGCTAGCTTCTAGCTACTGGATATCCAAGTACTAGCTACTACTTGGATATCCAGTTTATATCCAACCAGTAGCTGCTACTACTACTAGCTACTAGTTGGATATAAACTGTTACTGTCTGTTATATCCACTACTGTAACAATATATTGATTAACCAAATATATACAGGCACCCTTGAGTGTAATAAAAAGAGAAAACTGAGCACCCAGAAGTTGTACATTTCTGAAGGATTTTTTGTTCATGAGTCTGCTTTCTCCTAGTCCTTACTCCTACTTTAGTATCACAAGCATTACATTTTTTGCTTCAAATGGCTGTCTTGGTCATGGAGCAATTTTTGGCATTGACGTGTGAGTCATTGCAGTAGCTTAAGTGCTGCACACACTGCACACAGTGCACAATATTGTATTGGCCAGGTTGAAAGATGTGTGAATGGTCAGTAGCCACGGTTGAAGCCTTGACGTTGGCGCTACTGCTCACAAGTATACAACTTGTGCTAATTCAGCCAGACTGAATGTTGTATGGAAGTGTATGACTAACTTAGTTACTACTACTAAAACAATGAAATGTGTTGGATTATAATAGACATACATCCGTACATGTCTGCTCTTTGTAATTTAGTAGTACCATACTATATTATTTTGGAATAATAATTATTAGTTAAATGACTAATAAAATAATATATAAAAAAGAACAAGCAAACATTTCCAATATAAACAAATTTATTTTAACATTTATATTTCACACCACCACCACAGTACACACATTTAAAAAACAAAACAAAACAAAAAAAAAAACCCAGGCCAGCAGCCCAGGTCAAGGCGAAATATGATGCCTTGACTTCATGATGTTGCAGCAGGGTCAGGCTCATGTGGAGAGGAGGGTGTCGCCACTGGAGAAACCTCCTCTGAAGCAGAGGGAACTGGCACCTCCTCCTCATGAGGCATCTCATGAGGAGGAGAAGCCATTTCCCTCTGCTCCTGAGGGGCCTCCTCCAGGGCTAACAACCTCCTCTCCACATTGCTCACACTGGCCTGCACCTCTCCGACCCTCTGCTGCAACATCATGAAGTCGGCATCATATTTCGCCTTGAACTGCCGTACTTCCTGCAGGATCTCCTCCAACTTTGAATATTGTGCATAGCAGCACTTACATGTTGGAGGAGATCCTGGAGGAAGTACGGCAGTGCTGGTGCTGGTGCTGGCACTGGCGCTGGCGCTGGTGGTGGTGCTGGTGGTGGTGCTGGTGGTGGTGCTGGTGGCAGTGGTGGGCCGCTGGCTCCTGGCAGCTTTTTCTGGTCCTATAAAGAAATTAAAATAAATAATAATTCAACATGAGACACAGAACTATACATTATACATACATTACATAGTCAGATATGACAAATAAAAAAGCAAATACTACTGGATGCGTGTGAGCAAGTTTATAAAATAATCTACCCCTTATTTAGTTTATTGACCTTGAGGATTATAGAAAAATGAGGAGTCCATTGCAGGGGAGAAGGAGTGAGGGGGAGAGTGGAGGGATATCAAATCTATCAACATAGATTAGAGAGAATACATAATTTGAAGGATTGGAAGGAGAAATAATAGTCAATCTCAGGTTACACAGAATATGATGGTAGGAGATACACTACAAACCTCTTCTTTTTTTTCACCTTCAATTCTTTAGTTTACTATCATAGCCACTCAGTGTCATTTAATATATACAAATAAATAAATACACACATCCCCCCATTCCCAATCCCCAGCCACTATAACTGACTGATATAAAAAAAAAAGATTTTGTTTTTCAGCCTCAGATAATATATACTACTGTACTGGCTGTGCCAAGATATATTATTTCCTACCTAGACCACTTGTTGTTGCTGCCTCCGTCCTCCTCTGGTGACAGCTCTGCCTCCCACTAGGCCCAGGAAGCCCCGCCTCGTCCCTACCTGGGTGTTGTTCTGTACAAGACAAATCAAAATTCAGAGAACAACAGTTAGAATTTTAAAAACAAGAATGAGATCAGACACAATGATTCATTCACTGTTATAGTAAAGAAACATTTTTAACACAAATTCCATTACAATTAATTGAATAGTTGTGTAATGTGTGTTGTTCTTGTGTAGTATTCTGAAAACAACTTACCAGGCACGGAACGGGGCAAGGTTCGGCGGACCTCCTCGAGCCACCTACCCTCGTGCAATCGCAGATGGCGACCTGAAAATTAGAGGAATATACAGGAAAAAGAATAACATTGATTAATTTTTACAACATGCCCATGTTTTGCCTTGACCTACTAGATTATTTTTTATGCAACATACAAAAGTTAGTTATACATAAATACTATTTTATTTATATTTCAATGTGGCTTTCAAAAAAATCCCAAATACCACCATTTCAAAAAGATAAATATAAATATCAATAATATACCACAGATAATTTTATTTCCTTTGTAGTCTAGTTATTAAGTATTAATACTAGTATAGTATAGGGTAAGGGTGGTACACTAGTAGCTAGCTAGCTAGTAGCTAGCTACTAGTATTTCTGTTTTTTTAAAATATATTTACTTAACATTATAACTTTTATTACTTATAGTAGTTAATTATTACATTATAATTATATAACTCACTGTATGCTACTAGTAGCTGCTACTGTAGCTAGTATTACTATCATACTCTATTTAATTTTCAATGACAAAATAATATACATAATTTATAATTGAATAATATGATCAACATTATTATTTCTCACCTTTCTTTTTGAGGTCTTCCACCTCACGAGGGTAGGAGGCCCGCCGGCAAAACTCCTCCTGGAGAGAGGCCCAGGCAGCAGTCTCCCTTTGCAGGTTAGGCCTGCTGCCTGAGGGGGTGTACAGGTTCCTCTCATCCAGGAGCATGAGCCGGGCCAGGAGGTCCACGTCGCCCTGGGTAAAGCGGGGCTTCCTGGACCTTGCTGCCACCTTGGAGGAGGACGGTGGGGAGGAGTCAGACTCCCTCCCCCTGTCCTCACCGGACTCCCTTTCACGTTCCATCCTACCATGAGAAAATAAAAAAGAAGATGAAAAAAAGTATGTGCTATAGGACAGCTGTTTGTTCAGAAGCTCACACACTAATGCAGGGAGGGGCTAGGCAGCTCCCCCCTGTCTGTGAAGCCAGCCCTCAGCCCTCACCCTCACAGTGACAGTACACTATTCAGTTCAGTGGCAGGGACATGGGGGGGAGGGGAGGAGTGAGGGTCAGGCAGCTGAGCTCCCCCCCCCCCCTGTCTGTGAAGCCAGCCAGCCTCTCACTACGTAATGCAGGCAGGGAGGGAGCTGTCTCGGCCCTCACCCTCACAGTGACAGTACGCTATTCAGTTCAGTGGCAGGGACATGGGGGGAGGGGAGGAGTGAGGGTCAGGCAGCTGAGCTCCCCCCCCCTGTCTGTGAAGCCAGCCAGCCTCTCACTACGTAATGCAGGCAGGGAGGGAGCTGTCTCAGCCCTCACCCTCACAGTGACAGTACGCTATTCAGTTCAGTGGCAGGGACATGGGGGGAGGGGAGGAGTGAGGGTCAGGCAGCTGAGCTCCCCCCCCCCCTGTCTGTGAAGCCAGCCAGCCTCTCACTACGTAATGCAGGCAGGGAGGGAGCTGTCTCAGCCCTCACCCTCACAGTGACAGTACGCTATTCAGTTCAGTGGCAGGGACATGGGGGGAGGGGAGGAGTGAGGGTCAGGCAGCTGAGCCCCCCCCCCCCTGTCTGTGAAGCCAGCCAGCCTCTCACTACGTAATGCAGGCAGGGAGGGAGCTGTCTCGGCCCTCACCCTCACAGTGACAGACAGTACGCTATTCAGTTCAGTGGCAGGGACATGGGGGGAGGGGAGGAGTGAGGGTCAGGCAGCTGAGCTCCCCCCCCCCCTGTCTGTGAAGCCAGCCAGCCTCTCACTACGTAATGCAGGCAGGGAGGGAGCTGTCTCGGCCCTCACCCTCACAGTGACAGTACGCTATTCAGTTCAGTGGCAGGGACATGGGGGGAGGGGAGGAGTGAGGGTCAGGCAGCTGAGCTCCCCCCCCCCTGTCTGTGAAGCCAGCCAGCCTCTCACTACGTAATGCAGGCAGGGAGGGAGCTGTCTCAGCCCTCACCCTCACAGTGACAGTACGCTATTCAGTTCAGTGGCAGGGACATGGGGGGAGGGGAGGAGTGAGGGTCAGGCAGCTGAGCCCCCCCCCCCCTGTCTGTGAAGCCAGCCAGCCTCTCACTACGTAATGCAGGCAGGGAGGGAGCTGTCTCAGCCCTCACCCTCACAGTGACAGTACGCTATTCAGTTCAGTGGCAGGGACATGGGGGGAGGGGAGGAGTGAGGGTCAGGCAGCTGAGCTCCCCCCCCCCTGTCTGTGAAGCCAGCCAGCCTCTCACTACGTAATGCAGGCAGGGAGGGAGCGGTCTCGGCCCTCACCCTCACAGTGACAGACAGTACGCTATTCAGTTCAGTGGCAGGGACATGGGGGGAGGGGAGGAGTGAGGGTCAGGCAGCTGAGCTCCCCCCCCCCCTGTCTGTGAAGCCAGCCAGCATCTCACTACGTAATGCAGGCAGGGAGGGAGCTGTCTCGGCCCTCACCCTCACAGTGACAGTACGCTATTCAGTTCAGTGGCAGGGACATGGGGGGAGGGGAGGAGTGAGGGTCAGGCAGCTGAGCTCCCCCCCCCCTGTCTGTGAAGCCAGCCAGCCTCTCACTACGTAATGCAGGCAGGGAGGGAGCTGTCTCAGCCCTCACCCTCACAGTGACAGTACGCTATTCAGTTCAGTGGCAGGGACATGGGGGGAGGGGAGGAGTGAGGGGTCAGGCAGCTGAGCTCCCCCCCCCCTGTCTGTGAAGCCAGCCAGCCTCTCACTACGTAATGCAGGCAGGGAGGGAGCTGTCTCAGCCCTCACCCTCACAGTGACAGTACGCTATTCAGTTCAGTGGCAGGGACATGGGGGGAGGGGAGGAGTGAGGGTCAGGCAGCTGAGCTCCCCCCCCCCCTGTCTGTGAAGCCAGCCAGCCTCTCACTACGTAATGCAGGTAGGGAGGGAGCTGTCTCGGCCCTCACCCTCACAGTGACAGACAGTACGCTATTCAGTTCAGTGGCAGGGACATGGGGGGAGGGGAGGAGTGAGGGTCAGGCAGCTGAGCTCCCCCCCCCCTGTCTGTGAAGCCAGCCAGCCTCTCACTACGTAATGCAGGCAGGGAGGGAGCTGTCTCGGCCCTCACCCTCACAGTGACAGACAGTACGCTATTCAGTTCAGTGGCAGGGACATGGGGGGAGGGGAGGAGTGAGGGTCAGGCAGCTGAGCTCCCCCCCCCTGTCTGTGAAGCCAGCCAGCCTCTCACTACGTAATGCAGGCAGGGAGGGAGCTGTCTCGGCCCTCACCCTCACAGTGACAGACAGTACGCTATTCAGTTCAGTGGCAGGGACATGGGGGGAGGGGAGGAGTGAGGGTCAGGCAGCTGAGCTCCCCCCCCCTGTCTGTGAAGCCAGCCAGCCTCTCACTACGTAATGCAGGCAGGGAGGGAGCTGTCTGTGTGACACTGACAATCTCTGTTAAACTTTTTTTTCACTAAATTAGCATAAAATTAAATGAAGTACTTTTGTGTGTTAAACTTTTATTTCCCCTAATGTAAGTAACTTCATTTAATATTATTTTTATATTATTTTATGCTATTTCACCGAAAAAAAAGTGCATTAACTATTTAACTTAACCAACTAACTAATAGTAAAGTAATACTGTATAAAAACTAAAACAGAATCTTATATATTTATTATATTATACACTTACAGTGGTAAAGTTGAAGTTGATGATATTGTAACTCTGTGACGTGTGTGCACAGCTCAAACACTGTGCTCATCAGCTTCAGCTCACTGGCACTGCTGCTCTCCTCTGTCAGCACGTAGTAAGAAAATAATTATTAGTGCGTGCAGCAAAATGGCCTCTGGGGACCTCACAGAGCATGCTCAAGAGAGCGCGCACTAATCCGCGTTTGTGCGCACTAACCAGCGGTAGTGCGCACTATCCAGCGGTAGTGCGCACTAACTACGGATGAGTTAAAATACTGATTCTACATTCCCATTGGCTGTTTTCCAGGTGGTGCGAACCAGTGGGAGCCCAGAACCGTACATTTAGCTAACGAACTCCTTAAAAATTGATACGTTTTACTTAAAAGTTGCAATTTTTGGTAGTGCGCACTAGCATTAGTTAGTGCGCACTAACGGGATCTTTGGGCGCACTAACCCCGTTAGTGCGCACTAACTCTGTTCGTAAAAAAAACCAAATCACACGCGAAAAACTAAACTTTTAAACGAATCGGTCGACCGAAGCCCGATCCGATTCCTAAAAACGAAGCACATCTCTAGATTTTAAAAGATTTACGTATATAGGGGGTTACGCGCACCGGGCCGGGGTGGGGCATGGCCATAGACCTCTGCAGGGCCGCTGGGCCGGGGGATCGTGCTCCGACAGTTGGCTGGTGCCAACTGCTTTAGGGCTGGGGGGCAGGACAGGTAGGGGAAGGGAAAGTTTCCTCCGAGGCCGCTCCGATTTAGGAGCGGCCTCGGAGGGAACGGGGAATGCCAGCTGGTCTCCCCAAGGGCTCGGTGTGCGCAAGTTGCACTAGTGTGCACCCCCTTGTGCGCACTGACCCCTGATTTTATAACATTTGTGCGTGCGCGTAGGTTTTAAAATCTGCCCCATAAGGTATTAGGCCTATGGTAATACATGTTGGGTGTGGGTTAGGCCCTGGGAAAGCCATGAGTAAACTGAATTGCAATTTCAATATTGTAAACCTCCCATATCAAAACAGCCCTAACTGCCAGCACGCAAACAGTAGCAATCCTACTTATGAAAAAGCAATAATGCAAATATTACACCAGGTCCTAAAACACCAATATACCTTCTATTAGGAAAACAAAACAAGCCAGGCTGTTATAGATCCCTACACAGAAAATACATGCTAGCAGAATACCTCACCTCTGTCACATGTACAGAACATAGACACTCACTAAATACAGAATAAAAAGACCATAAATTATAAATAGAAACATGCAATCAAAAACTGAACTGGAAACCACAAAAATCCAGAATCTATATGCAGTGCAAGTCAGAAACATCATCAGTCCTCAAACCAACAAACAATTAAATCGAGGAATATAAAACATCAATCATAATAGTAAAATCATACTAATAAAAAGAAATATTTCAAAAGAGTTGCCAAGTAGGACAGCATCCATTTATTAAAAACTCATATAAAACTTTTCCAAATGCAATAAAATATTTCAAAATAGCAGATACATTAAATAATATCCAATAATTAAAACTAATAAGGATTAATAAATCCCCTGCTTTCCATACCTTGGGACATTTGATTTCCAGATGCCCTGAAATTGTCATGGATTAGCAGGGTGGGGTAAATTGTTGGGTTTGTTGTACACAAACTTTCTTCCCTCTAGCACAGTGGGTGCAGAACAGAACTAGGACGTTCCCCATTCAATTTACCATACAAAAAAAGATATTTCTGGAGTGATCTCAGTAACAGGAACATAAACTCTTTCTCTTACTAGGCGCAATTCCCCTCCTTATGAAAAAACAGCAATTTACCACCAATGCAGGTCCTTTTGAGAAAACACAACAAATAAGTGTTACGAGCCCGCGCGGGCGCGGTCGTCGTAAGCGGGTGGTGAGCCCTTGGGCCACGGCAGGACTCAAGGAGGAGCCCCAAGCCACACCGTGGGAGGTGAGCTGAGCAGGCATGGTGAGCCAGGCAGGCAGGAACAGAAGCAGGGAGTCCGACCCTCAGCCGGACCTGCATGCCCATGGTAGCCAACACGGGGAAGTTGACTAATGAACGGTCCTCCGACTGTTCCCGGCCCTTTCGGACCTGCCGCTGGGAACGGCAATGGGCAGCAGGCCGGACAGAGGCGAGGGCAGACAGAGTCCTTTACAGAAGACATCAGACGGGGGCTGAAGCAGACATCCAAGACAGGCTAAAGCAAGACGTTGGAGACATCAGGGCAAGGGCTGAAGCGAGACATAGGAAAGATCCAGGCGGGCAGGAACTCCGATGCTGGGATACTAACATCCGAAGCCCCTTCGGCTGGCAGAAGCTCAAGAGCCCGTGGGACGAATCCCTCCTGTTGGCCACTCCAGGGCCCAACAGGACAGAAGGCTCAGGAACCGGATGAGGACGTAGGTCAAGGCAGAGACACGAAGACATCAGGGCACGGTCAGAAACAGACATCGAGACAAGGTACCATCTAGACACGGCAGACCACGGAGGACCTGGATCGGGAGAGGCCACAGACAACTGTGTAACCCAATCCGAAGGCACGACATCAAGGCAGAAAACAGGACAAGGAACCATCTAGACACGGCAGACCACGGAGGACCTGGATCGGGAGAGGCCACAGACAACTGTGTAACCCAATCCAAAGGCCCGACAGGAACTAACAAGCAAGTCCTTATATACTGGAGGTTGTAGGCAACTCCCTGGGAGGAGTTAGACAGGACCGCCCCTTGCTGGCCCTATAACTGGGGAAGAGAGCTGTGGGCCAGCCCCTAGAGAAACGGGCGTGGCTGGAAGCAGGAAGTCCAAACACAGGCACGATGCCACAGGAACAGCTAGGCCTCTCAGGCCCTGGAGCAAGTCCCGGATGGAACACAGGCGAGGCCCTGGCTTCAAAGCGGCCTCTGGAGGAAGGTAAGATACCTCCTGTAGCGCAGCAACAGGGGGGATCGCAACAATAAGATTGGTACAAATGCCTACATGCTAGTAAAATACCTCATTTCAACCACACACATAGAATTGACCTTCACCAAGTACAGAAAGACTGTAAATTACAAATATGGAGACAGAAACTGGAATGGATACCCAAAAAAGCCACTTTGCATGCAGTGTAAAACTAGAGAAATGGAAACAGAAATATAGCACCTAACAGACTTCCAGGATCTACAATAATGTAGAGGATGGGAATAAATCAAAAAGCTTGGGGGTAATCTGCATGGAGCGGCAGTTACTACTTTGGGAAGCTTGCTGGGCAGACTAGATGTACCCTTATGGTCTTTTTCTTCCGTCATTACTATGTTACTATGTAATAGGGGTGTGCATTCGGTCCCTACGTATTGGCAATCCGCACGGATGTGCCAATATTCGTTGTATTCGTGGGGAAGCGAAACGTATTGTGATTCCCCACGAATACAACAAATTTTCGCCGAATTATTCATCCGCCAATTTAAACAACCCCCCCCACCCTCCTGATCCCCCCAAGACTTACCAAAACTCCCTGGTGGTCCAGCGGGGGGTCCGGGACCCATCCCCTGCACTCTCACACCCTCGGTACGTTTCAAAATGGCGCTGGTAGCCCCTGTGACATAGTAAGGGCAAGGCTATCAGCGCCATTTTGATTCCTGGCACCCGACGGCACGAGTGCAGGAGATCGCTCCTGGACCCCCGCTGGACCCCCAGGGACTTTTGGCTAGCTGAGGGGGCCTCCTGACCCCCACAAGACTTGCCAAAAGTCCAGCGGGGGTCAGGGAGTGACCTCTTGCACTCGGGCCATCGGGTGCCAGGAATCAAAATGGCACCGATAGCCTTGCCCTTACTATGTCATAGGGGCTACCGGCGCCATTGGTCTGCCCCTGTCACATGGTAGGAGCACAAGATGGCGCCGATGGCCATGTGACAGGGGCTGACCAATGGCACCGGTAGCCCCTGTGACATGGTAGGTCAAAGGCTATCAGCGCCATTTTGAAACTGGTACCGAGGGTGTGAGAGTGCAGGGGATGGGTCCCGGACCCCCCGCTGGACCACCAGGGAGTTTTGGTAAGACTTGGGGGGTTCAGGAGGGTGGGGGGTTGTAGTAAATTTAATTTTAGCTGGGTACCGAATAGGATTGGATGTTTAACCGTATCGGGGTGCCATACGGACGTATGCAACGTATTTGCCCCCCGACGAATACGTATCCCGAATGCAACATATGGCGTCCCTCTGCACATCCCTACTATGTAAACTAATGTGCAAAAAGTTACATCTGCATTGTGGAATGCACTCAAACGGTAACAACCCTACCTATGAAAAGGCAACACTACAAATATTTAACCAGGCCCTAAACACCAATACACCTCCTATTAGGAAAACAGAACAAGCCAAGATGCTCTAGATCCCAACACAGAAACTACAAGTTTGCAGAATACTATTACCTGGGTCACACATGCAGAACATAGACAGACCCTTACCAAATACAGAATAAAGTGTCCATCAAGTTAATGTTTTTGTTTTTCTATTGTTGCACTACATACACTCAGTCTGGCTTCTTGCTGGTTCCAGTTCAGTTTTTTCTCCACATTTCTATTTATACATTTCTCAAGAAAAATATAAAATAATAATTCTAAAACTAGAATAATATATATAATAAATGTTTCAAAACAACTGATAAAAATAATAATATCCAATCATTAAAAACTTACAAAATTAAACATTTTCTAAATATTTCTAAATATTTTCTAAAAATATTTCTAAAAATTTTCTAAAATATTTCAGATACATCACATAATACCCAATAATTAAAATGGCAGTCAGTCAGTCAAGAAAGATAAACTTAAAAAGCCAGCTTTACTTACCCTCTCCAGCAATTCTCATACTCCTAACCTTGTAGGCCGATAGCACACACCAGAAGCAGCAATGGCTGCTGAAGCTTGTCCTCTCACTCCTATTCTTTAGGGCCCATGACTAATCTGTCTTCCACACATGCACACTTTCTGTCTCTCACACACCAGTCATCTCCTCGACCAGTCTCTCTCTCTCTCTCTCTCACACATTTCAGTCACTTCTCTGACCAATCTCTCTTTCTCTCACACAGACACCAGTTACCTCCCTGACCAATTTCTCTCTCACAGACATACACCAGTCACCTCGCTGACCAATTTATTTTCCTCCCTCTCTCACACACACACACTAGTCACATGCCTGACCAATCTCTCTTTCTCTCACATAACCAGTCACCTCCCTGGCTAATCTCTCTCTCTCACACACATACCAGTCACCTGCCTAACCAATCTTTCTCTCTCTCACACATATACACGCCAGTCTTCTCCCTGACCAATGTCTCTCTCTCTCACACATACACACACCAGTCACCTCCCTGACCACTCTCTTTCACTCACACACACACACACACACACACACCAGTCACCTCCCTGACCATACTCTTTCTCTCTCGCTCTCACACACACACACACTCACACACATAAAAGTCACCTCCCTGACCAGTCTCTTGCTCTCACACATGCTTTCTCTCTCTTACTTACACACATATTTTGAATCACACATATTCTCTCACACTCTTACACACATGCTGGCTCACTCTCTTTGTATCACTCACTCACTCCCACCCACAGCACATATGGCAGCTACACTACAAGGCAGCTGGTATGCTGCCATTAAAGCAGAGTTATGACAGGCTGGGAGCTGCAGCAGGAGTGACTCCCCCCAGCCCCACAGCAGTAAGAAGGCAGCACTCAGCTGTTTTTGTGTGCTGCAATCATTGTGATGCAGAACAATGGGGCAATCAGCTGAGAATGGGGGCCGCAGGGATTTCCTGCCATGCAGTTGTTTGGGAAACCTGCCGATTAGCTGCCCCGGGTCTGCAGCAGTGAAAGTCTGCCTCAGAAAGGCGATGGAAGTGCTCCCATGATCGTGGGAGGTGGAGGGAGTCTTGGGACATGATTTCTGTAGTGGCAGCAGCAGCAACAGCAGCATGGCCCATTCTTCTTTCTGTATGCCCGCTAAACATCACTTCCTTTTCCGGACTGCAGAGGTGAGAGGAAGAAGAAGAAAAGGCCATGTTGCTGTTGCTGGCTTCCATGAACATTGCTGCCATTCCTCTCTGGGCTTGAATGTGCAGATAGCTTGGGCAGGAATGGCAGCGATTTCATTGAAGAATTGTGTGCGTCTTGCTGGGGTGAGGAGAGGGAGGGAAGAGCATTGGTAGACCAGGACGTGCTCGACACACTGGTGTGTTGTGACACACCGGTTGAGAACCGCTGATATAGACAACTGTCCAGAGTGCCAATTTTTGAGGACACCTATTCATTGGGCCAGAAAGGAGCCTACTATCACATGCTTTCGTTAGTCTAAGATGAAAGTATCACAAAATATAGGACCCTAAAGCAAGAGGAAGTTTCAGCAATGTAGTATCCCTCTTCTCATTGTCAAGTGCCTCCTGAAGACTAGTCAAGAAGTATACTAAGTTAGTCCAATAATAAGGTCACACAAAATATGTTTTTTTGTAGACATTCCTTTCCATGCATTCAAATGGACTAACATGGCTACAACTCTATGCTTCAGAGGAAAAATAGTGATCAAGGACACTAGTAGATCTGAACATATCACACCTGTTCTCAAAGAACTACATTGGAATGGCTACCCATTGCTCCTCAACGAATAAAATCCAAAACACTAACCCTTATACACAAAACCCTATATACAGAAAATATGCTCTGGCTTAACAACATCCTTTTCTTTCTTCCACAAATCCATCAGACCACCCAAATCTCAGCATGCTGCTACTTTACACAAGCCCTCTCATAAAACCACACTCCTCACCTCCACCAAGGAGTGTGCCCTTTCCTTAGCTGGCCCCTCCGCTTGGCATGCTATGCCCCCTGATTTACGTCAGGAATCTTGCCCCAAATAATTTAAGCAAAAACTCAAGACATGGCTTTTCTTACAAGCATTTCCCTGACTCGTTTACCTAACTTCGCACATCAAGTTACTCACCAACCAGTATGGATGTCTTTCTTTCTCTCATAATTATCTCTCACCATGATCCTTCCCCCCCCTCTGCTCCACCATCTCTTTCAGCTATTTTTGTCTTCTTGAATTTCCTCCCAGCTAATTGATTTCTTTTTGTAACTTGCTTATATTTGCTTAACTTGCTTAAATTTGTTGTAACTTGCTTAAATTTGCTTAAATTCCTTTAATTACTTGTATTGTTTAATACCTTTGATCCCCTTATTCCTTTATACGCCTCAGAGTGCTACCTAGTTATTTAATATCCTTTACTACCATAATTTATCTGTTTGATATCCCCTTATATCCTTATAATTTTCTTACAGTGTGCTGTTTTGATATCTCTCTTTGTTGAATGTAAACTGATGTGATGTTTTTCACTAAATGAATGTCGGTATACAAAAACCCGCAAATAAATAAATAAATACATAAATTGTAGCATGATGCTGGTTTCCCCCAGAAAAGCCACATGCCTCATGTGCAAAATTCTTAAATCCCAGTCTGAAAGTTAGTTTGATTGCAGTTCCCCTGATAGGCAGGATAAAAATGACTATGTCAATTAACATTCCTCAGTTTGATATTGTATTTGTTATTGGAAACTCTAAGAAGATAATAAGGGAGTCAATTAATGATGACTAGCAGAAACTGCTTCTCCAAAGATTGGTGACAAGACAATATATACTGGTTTCTTAGCAACCACAGAAATCACAATAACCCAATTATAATGCAACTATTTGAAAGGTTTATTAGTACATGACATTTTTAAAGGTTAATTAAGCTCAGCTTTAATTTTATTCATAAATAAATCTGTTAACCTTTGTCTCTGCATCTTTCTAACATAAAACAGCAGGATCTACCAAAGAAAGAGCTCTACAATCTTGCAAACCTTGCATTTTTTCATGCTCTAGTTTTATTTAAACAGGTCTGGAATGGTACTCTTGGATACTAAAATATCCATTGAAGCCCATATTACTGCAGTTGTGAAAAACTCTTTTTTTTCTAGCTTAGCAGGGCTATCTCAGTATATTCTTACAGCTAATCCAGGGTTTAACTACTAGATGATTAACTGTTAACAGCTTCCGAGTCATTCAGTTCCTTCACCAGTAACCAGTTGTGTTCTGATAATGTTCAACATTTTGGCGTTAACCTTCAAAACTGTGAATGGTTTAACACAGATATACCTCAGATCCTGTTTGGTTACTTAATAACCAGTTCAAATATTGAAGTCAACTAATGATGATTTATTGGTCATGGTCTTAATTTGAGATGCTAGCTTAATACATTTAAGAGTAGGAAGGCTTGTTTCAGTGCAGACTCATTTGTGGAACAGCCTGCCTAAAGACATTTACCTTAATAATACAGGTTATCACCTTCCCTGGGCACATAAAATAATGAGAGGATCTGACACAGGCTCTCTAATTTATTTGGTGGGTTCAGCAAGATGGGGTCATGCAGATGGTGCAGTGGCAGCAGGGGAGGTCACTCTTCTTGTCTGGTCCTAGAGTTATTATTCATTACCCTACCCTCCATGAACCCTGTCCATCTGTAGCACATCAGGTGCTTACCACCCTTGAGGTTCCATAAAATTCACTCCACTCTGGGTCCAAGCACTTAACTTTTAATTTCTGAGATGTCCAGCCAGCAACTATGTGCATAACATATAAGGGTAAACAAACCATACAAACTTATTCAGAGCTCATGGGATATTCAGCCAGGTTAAACATTCAATAACAAGAGTGGTGACTTGCATCCCAGAATTCGGAATTAATCTGCAGATATTTAATTTAAGCTGTTAACCGTTATCTGTTATGATTACAGTTATACCTTGTTTGTTTCCTTATTGCCAAATTGTATTAAGTTGTTATATCTGTAAACCGGAATGAAGGCAGCTAGCTAAATTTCGGTATATAAAAGCAAATAAATAAATAAATTACCCCCTTCCCCTTCAACATTCTGGCATTCCTTCTACTATTCCATCACAACTGTCTTGAAACACCATTAAATGAAATGTAGAGCTGACATCCCTCTCTATTCAGGTACACAGAATTTCCCCACACAGGGGAATAACACTCCAGATTTCTCTTCCTTTTAAACACCAGAATCAGATATGGGACATGGAACTCACATCCCTAACTCCTGAGGCAACTCACTCCATTCCCTTCATGTCAACCCTCACATCTTTCCTTAGTCCTCCCGATTACAAGCTTCCAGAAATGTGCACGTCTCCCGGGTCTCCTCCACTGTCTGGCCTCCCTGGGGCACTTCTCCTTTTGCAACAATGGCTTCATCTTAGCTCATGGCCATTTCCTCAGGGGGGGAGAATTGCCTCTTCTCCAATATCTTCAGTCTCATGCCTCTGGAAAAGCCCCTGCAAGGCCTCATTCCTTACTGGGAGGATTCCTGGACCCACCAAGCCACAGGCTGGCTCCTTCAGGCTCCTTACATCCTGGAGGTCACTCTCTCTTCCTCCACTACATACTCAGTAAAGGGGGGGGGGCATACCACCAAATTGATCTAGGATTTATACCCTCCTAGATCACCCCCAACCAATTATCACTTCCCAAATAACTTAAGGGGAAACCCACACCAACTGCTCCCCTTCCCGGTAACTTTAATTAAAACATCACAAACACAATGCAATCGACAACTCAGCACTATGCTTAACATAACAACATGCTTACTAAGACAGACCAAGGATCCATGAAGCCCAGTATCCTTTTTCAACTGTGGCCAATCCAAGTCACATGTGCTTGGCAGGATCCCAAGGGATAGCTGATTCCAGTGGCCATCCAGCAGTTCTGCATGCCCAATCACCATTTCTCCTGATAACTTCAGATCAAAGACACCCTAGGGTCTCCCCACCCAAAAATGCCTTGAAATATTAACTCATGAACAGGGACCCTCACTCAGGCTCCCTCTCTCACAAACAAGCACCCTCATATACACATAATCCCTCTTTCACATACACCAGCACCCAATCTCTCACACATATACACACACTCCTTCACAATCAACTCCTATAAGCTCCCTCTCTCTGGCACCCATACCCATGCACCCTCACACAAGCTCTCTCTCTCTCTCACCCCCAGACTCGCAGTCGTACACATATACACACAGACTCACTCTCACCGGGCCTGTTCCATCTTCAACACGAGTGGAATGGCCTCTGCTCACGGTATGCCTGGGCCCACTTCATCTTTACCACAAGTTGGACAGCCTCTGCTCGCGGTGAAGATGAAGCAGGCCCATGACACGAGCATTGGTGGTCCTGTTCACAGCGAATGAGCAGATCCCAGCATGCCGCAAGCAGAGGCCGTCCCACTCATGGCAAGCAGGCCACGCCGTGCCACGAGTGGGCCGCCTCCATCTTCGCTGTGAGTGGTACGCCAGAGCCTGCTAAATCCTGCGCAGAATCTGTGCAGCTATGCAGGAGGGGAATTCTACGGGAATTAGTAACACAGAATTCTCCCAGGACTAAACTTTTCAGTTATCCATCTAAATGGCTTATGAATATTGAACATTGAATATTGAATATTTATTTTCAAGATTTTACCTGTCTTTTGTACATGGGGATATAATTGAAATATAGTATCCAGTTTTTAAATTATAGTATCCAGTTTTTAAATTACATGTATCAGTAAACTGAGACAAATTAGCACTGTGTTAATATTCTTCATTTTTTAATAGGAAGGTAATTTTGTAGCATCACAGGAAACTTATGTGGGAAATGTGGGAAATATGTGCATAAGCTATGCTAGCTTTCAAGGATTGGTCTTCAGGGGGATTCAAAAGCAGTGTGGGAACATCTGGAAGGTGACCTATCATCCTAGATTCATGTGACCCTATTAAGTTCTTCCAATATATCTGTCTTACCAAAATATCTATCTTGCAATGTAATACCAAAATATATCTTACTAAAGTATGTGTTAGACCAATATGTGTTATACTATAATGTAAGGACCTAAAAGACAAATGTTACTTTTGTAAACTGTTGTGATTTTCATTTATAACGACGGTATTTAAAATAACCAACTAACTAAATAACTAACTATCTAAATTTTGACAGTATGAAGGTCAAATGAAGATGTGGGATCCTGGAGTGGACCTGTGAGTTCTTTCTCTGCTGTGTATTCATGTTATATTGTATTGTTAAGTCTGAAAGTCATGTACCTTGTCTTTGAGCAGAAGTCTTGTTTTAATCATGTTGTGTACTGATACTGAAGAGAAGCCACACAGAAACCCAGAGAGTACTTTGTAGGAAGAATACTTCTTTATCACTTATTTCTACCCTCATTAATTTCATGGCCATGTACATTTGGCTGCTCCCACTTGCTACTGTGTACTCATCTCCAGCTTAACATCTGATATGGCCAGATGATCCTTTTTCTACTTGGCATCAGCATGTACTGCCTCTTTCAATGTGTCTTGTACATGTATATATATATTTCTGTCCATGGGGATCAATTTTCAAAAAAAATCTCTAAGTGCTTCACACGTTTCTACATTTTAGGCATCTAAATTTAGGTGGATTTTCAGCTAAATTAGATACCTAAATTTTCAGCCAAAAATTCCTAAATATTTGACCCAAATGATAACAAGTAAGTTTTAGCATGATAAGTTATACAGTGTTATATTTTGTTCACTATGAATTGATAAAAAAAACCCAACAACTCACAGAATATGTATAATTTCTTTTGGTTTAGTTTGTGCATTGTAGTGCACAGCTCATACTTGGTGATTGCAAATGCATTTTCTTCAGAAATATTTATCTTTTCTTTGTATTTTGACACTGTGGTAAAGTATTAGTAGCCAAAAGTCTAATTCATCCCTGGTAATGTGTTAGCCTGAGGGGTGCAGTCTTCTTTTTCCTAATTAGTGTTATTCAGAGAACTTGTCTGCCTTATTTTTAGGTTGTGCACAAAGCTTTTCAATTAGCTACGTTGCAGAGAAACTTAATACCTTTTGAAGTCATTTATCCTTCATCATAATTAAGCCACAGGCTATTATTGGTATTTCTATATCTGCTCACCTTCTGCAGAAAAAAAATGTAGACTTGGGAGAAAACATTTACAATGTGCTGAAAAAACCCCCCCAAAGTTTTGTAGGAAGGATTTAAATTCATTCAGACGTAGAAAGGGGAAAACAATGCCAGCACAACTTTAAAAAGTGCCTTTGGACTTTTGTCCAAAAATGTTAAATTTAAGAAATGGGAAAGACATTTTTTGAATATTGCCCACTAACAGGTCGATACAGTAACGTGCGGTTAAAGATTCCCCGTCTGTAACGTGCTGGGAGCGCACAATACAGACGATTAAGGCCATCCAGCGATACAGTCTCCAGTTTCACGCGTCCTTAGCGCTTTGTAAAATAGACACATAACCCTTTCCGCACCCAGCATGTAAATGAACGAAAAAGCTGTATAATGAAGGAATTAGCTATTCCCCTCCGATACTGTAACGGGCGCTGATATTATCTCCTTAGGAACCCGCTGTTTTGCCGCGGCCTTAACGTGCTAGTTTACCGCCTCCCCCTAGTAGGAGTTAGGACTGTGAGTCTAGTAACAAATCCATCGACACCGCTTAAGATACTCAAACACAATAAAACAATAAGCCTGGCACCCTCCTTGATGTAGTACGTCCCGGATGCCCCCCCCTCCCCAGCGTGCCCGCCACTACCCCTTTCATCAGCTGCATCCACCCATTATGCCCCTCACGGGCATGTCCCGCTTCACAGAGCGCTCCCACTCAAATCCGTTCATGGGTTTATACCCTTTCGCCCCTCTCACAGCGCCATGCTACCACTGCGACCCGGCAGTCCCGTGAGGCCTAAAAAAAAAAAATCCCCGGCTCCCGCGCCCCCGCACTGGCCCGCCGACTCTACCCCCCTCCTCCCGATCGGGCGAGTAGGCGGCGGCGAAAAGCAAAAAAAACCAAAATCAAATTTTTTTTTTTTCAAAAAGCGACATCACACAATGCATAAAATAATTTCTCCAGCCTTAAAGCGACAATTTTGGTTTTTTCCAAAAGCGACTTACTTTTGGGATCTGTCAAGATCCCAAAAGTAAGTCGCAAAAGTAACTTACTTTTCTGAAGGCATCAGGAACACGATCTTAGCTCCTCCGGACGAAGACGAAGATGGCCGCCTGCACGGGGAAAGCGTGCAATTGGCAGCTGAAGACGTGACGTCACGACGTTTGGCGTCACGAGATGTGACGTCACGTCTTCAGCGGCCAATTGCACGCTTTCCCCCGTGCAGGCGGCCATCTTCGTCTTGAGCTACGATCATGATGGCTTCAGAAAAGTAAGTTACTTTTGCGACTTACTTGACAGATCCCAAAAGTAAGTCGCTTTAAGGCTGGAGAAATTATTTTATGCATTGTGTGATGTCGCTTTTTGAAAAAAAAAAATTGCTTTGGTTTTCGCCGCCGCCTACCTGCCCGATCGGGAGGAGGGGGGTAGAGTCGGCGGGCCAGTGCGGGGGCGTGGGAGCCGGGGACTTTTTTTTTTTTTTTGTAGGCCTCACGGGACTGCCGGGTCGCAGTGGAGGCAGCTGATGAAAGGGGTAGGGGCGGGCGCGCTGGGGAGGGGGGGGCATCCGGGACGTACTACATCAAGGAGGGTGCCAGGCTTACCGAACCGCTGCTATTGCCTCTGCTCGCAGGTCTATTTCGCCGGCTTGCTGCACACTTTCGCTTTGCTCGCACGCTTTCGCTTTGCTCGGCTCTGCTCGGCTCTGCTTTTTCTCCTCTCCCGTCTGTCTTCGCCGCTGTGCCTCACCTCCTCCCGGAGCAAGGCTGCTTTCGCGCCCTGCTCCGGGAGGAGGAGAGACACAGCGATGAAGCAACAAAGACTTTTCGTGTTTTTTACACTTCCTGGTGCCTGTCATTCCAAATGCCATTTGAAATGCCATTTGAAATGACAGGTACCAGCGCACCCAGGTTACTGTATAGGCGCTGTATTAAGCACCTATACAGTAAAATGGGTTGCGCGGGCATAACCCTTCCCTAACGCTTTAAAGCCGTGGCATGCATTTGCATGCAATTAGAAGAGAGTATCGGGGACTTAGTGAAGAGAACTGTGCGTGCGGGGAGGAAGGGTGCGCCTGACACTGCCGCACTGTTTCTACCGCGGCCTTACTGTATCGACCCGTAAATCTGGCTGCTAGAGTCTGTGTGTTGCGCAATGTTTTAGTTCTGTTTGCTAACAGTAATTCATTGCCAGATCCATGTATAATAGCTATTAGTATTACATATTATTCATGATTCGTACAACAGACACAAGTGGGATAGCGTTTAATTTCATGCACTTCTCAGTGACAAGTGAGTGAGTGTTTATATAATACCAAGAGACAGAAAGCTAGGAGGGGAAGGCTCATCTTCACTGGATACCAATGATTTGGCGAGTGAAATTCAAAACTGTTCTGCTAGTATTTAATACAATTCATGGCCAAGCCCCTTCCTGTTTTAATTCTCCTTAAAAAGTAAATTGTCCTACTTGAATATTTATGGAATTTCCTACCCGAACCAGTGAAGAATGAGACATTTTTAGAGAATTTTCATAAGAGTCTGAAAGCACATTTGTTTCAACTACCTATTTAAAAAAATTTCCTGTTCTTTGTAGTTATTATTACTGCTTTTAAATGGGCTGTTAAGGGGTAATTTTCAAAAGGATTTATATGCTTAAAACTGGGTTTTACACATGTAAATGCACTTTACCCATGTAAGTCGACTTTTGAAAATTGCTACAATATATGCCGTTTGATGATCACTAGTGCTCAGGTGCCCGGACATGGGAGGCATTATCCCTATTAGTGAGCGCCAGGTCGAGTATCACAATAATAAAAACTATCTTCCTAGCACCGAGTATTTTCTGCCAACCAAAAGTCTTTCTAGTGTAGGTGTCCAGTAGCTTGGTGGAACTGGTTATATCTAGCAATTGAAAACAAAAGATAAAAATTCCCTGCCTTTCATTTTTCAGGGGAACAACATTCACTTTTACATTCTTTCTATTTTCACATTCCTCTCTAACTAGAACAGGTTTTATTAGACCGTGTTCAGCTTTATGACTATTAACTAGCCTGTCCCTTTCTTCTTTGTCTTTCAGGGCACAGGAGCCACCTTGGGATCAAACTTCTTTTTTACCTCTTTTTTCCCTGCTTGCAAATCTCCTCAGGGACACAGTAACAGCAGTGCTACTGGCTCCTGTAGCTGTTCCCCTTTGGTGCAAGCTAGCTCCACCACAAATTGTTGGAGTCTGGCAGAGCTGTCGACCACTATTCCTGCCTTCTGATCAAGTCTCCAGAGCAGATCCTTGCTCTGCTGATATCACTATAAAGTAGTGCCACTTTTAAAAACCTTTTACTTTCCCCTGGCACTGCCACTTTCAGCCTTCTTAATACCTTAGTGCAGGTGCTAGCCACCTTCTTTTAATTTTACTTATGATTTTGAATAGCTGAGCTGTCGGTTCCAGGGGCTGGTCACCTTACTTTTTAGTGTTCCTATGCCGGGCAAATCACTGACAAAAGCCACAAGGCTAGCCCTTGTGTTTTTATGCTGCTACAGTAAAGATAGAGGGGTAGATTTTATAAATTTGCGCGAGGGCGTACTTTTGTTCGCACACCAGGCGTGAACAAAAGTACGCTGGATTTTATAAGATACGCGCGTAGCCATGCGTATCTTATAAAATCCGGAGTCGGCGCGCGCAAGGGGGTGCACATTTGTGCAACCTGCGCGCCGAGCCCAGCGTGCGCTGCCTGTTCCCTCTGAGGCCGCTCCGATTTCGGAGCGGCCTCGGAGGGAACTTTCCCTCGCCCTCCCCCCACCTTCCCCTCCTTTCCCCTACCTAACCCACCCCCCCCGGCCCTATCTAAACCCCCCTTACCTTTGTTGGCAGATTTACGCCTGCTGAAAGCAGACGTAAATCTGCGTGCGCCAGCGGGCTGCTGGCGCACCATCACCCGACCCGGGGGCTGGTCCAGAGGCCTCGACCATGCCCCCGGGCCGGCGCCATGCCCCCGGGCCCACCCCTGAAACACCGCGTCATTTTTGGAACGCCCCAACACGCCCCTTTTATGAAGCCCCGGGAGTTACACGTGTCCTGGGGCTCTGCGCGTGCCGGTGGCCTATGCAAAATAGGCACGCCGGCGCGCGAGGGCCCTGTGTGCGTAAATCCGTCCGGATTTACGCACGCAGGGCATTTAAAATCCGGCCAACAGGGAATTGCAGGAAAACCTGGACTGGAGTCCTTCAAGATCTGGAGTCCCTGGCACAGGGGCTTTCCTTGGCCATGTTACCATACCAAACTATCCTTGCACATGTGATGGGGGTTAGTACTGGCCACCCCATTAGTCAATCTGGTCCAAACACTTGTTTTTAAATTGTTTTCCCCAGGTGCTCAATAGACTTAACTCCTGGGTTTTACTTTTATCCTCCATACACAGTGTAGCACTAGGGGCTCTTTGATGATCCCGTGCTGCTATCCCTGCTCTCCCATGCACTTCTAGGAGTACCAAGGGCTGTGAGGATCCTGTCACTGCAGGGAAGGGGGCTTGCACAGTCTCCCTGCTGCTTGTCTTTCCCCGATTTAATTTAATTTTACTTTTGTTTAACTTTTGTTTTAATTATTTTCTCTCTAATTTTTTCCTTCCCCTGTGGTGCCTTCTATCACCCAGCCCCTTTAAGAGGGTCACTGGTTGATGACATTACCGGGCTCTGGAGCAGCATGGCCTGACTTTCCTTAGGTGCCACGGGCTTTTCCAAAGCTCCAGACAGTGGACCTCAATTCCTCTAAGCAGTGGCAGTTTTCCAGGGCGGTGGCTGCCAAAATGAAAGTAAATTGTGGTAGCCCTGCACAGGCCCACGACCATGGAAGAAGCAGCTGATTCAAGACAGCTGACTGCCCTGGGGGAGAGACAGCACACTTAACCCCCTCCCCCCCCCCCATGCTGCCTCTGCCTGCCCTTCTTCTGCAGCAGCCCAAGTAACTTTTATTTTTTTAAATTTTTATCTGTTTTAACCCTCTGGTTACAATAAACATCACAAGCCACTGAGTCAACAACAAAGTACACATGAACCAGAGCCAGGAGAACACAAAAAGTCATTTTGCTCCAAGGTACTGAATCTTTATTCTTCTTTCTTCCATATCTGAAGATTACACCTACGGAGTCTGATAAGTATAGCCATACAGTCCCAATAGGCATCAAACATGCTGCATGAGAAGGAAGCTATCCAATAATTTTATATGAGCAAAATAACATGTGAACCCCAAACAGAATTCTTCAGCCCTAAGACTCTACTACTACTCCATTGAGGTGTGTCTGCATGGAATGACCTACAGTGTAAAAACTGATCAGATCGCAATACAAAATCTAAATGAAAAGGGCATCATCGCAGGGCGTATCCTTACTGCAGCCTTCATTCATTGAACAGGACTACTCTTGTCAAGGTACGACATCCAGTCATAAACTGTTGCAACAAATAAAACAGCCAACCGCTATGTTTAAACTGAATAATAACAAGTGCCAACCCATACTGGCCCAAAATCAGATTAGAATCTCAGCTTGAGATAAAGAAAAATCAGAAAATAACTGCAGTGAGTACACTCCATCGCCCAGACTCTGGTAAAGTAGCTACAAGAAGGTTCTCCATGATAAGGAGCAAAGCCAATTTCCAATAAAAATGTCAAGGATTATTTCACATCTCAATGTTTTGAGCATAATACTTATATAGAGTTTCAAGATGAGAATTTGACTCCCTTATAATACAGTCCAGAGCAAGTAGGGGCCAATATCCTATGGAATTTGGAGACCTTATTAGAAAAATCTTTAAAGAGTGAAAGTTTCTTTTCCCCCATCTTCCCCTATACTCTTTGTCTTGCAAGCCTGCATTAGCTTTACCTTCTCAGTGTAGTTAAGTGTTTGTGATATCGCTGGTCTTGGCTTTGGAGCATTCTCTTTCAGAGGGCCCACATAGTGTGCCTGCTCCACCACGATAGGTTCAGTTACCAGCGATAGTCCCAAGGCCTTTGGGAGCCATACCCTGTAAAAGTTGTAGTAGCTCTTGATCGTTTATTTGTTTGGGAAGGCCATGATGCAAATAATATTTCTCCGAGCCCTAGTCTCCTAGTCTTCAGTGCGATGTAGAAGAGCAGCATTCTCCTTCTTTAATTTTTCCAGCTGGACGGTAAATCGCTCTGAGGCTGTTTACTGTGCCGTCACTAGATGGTCCAGATCATCAGTCTTTACTGAATGCTTTTCCACTCCATCTCTTCTCTCATCTAATGAAGACTGTAACTTGCACAGTCTGTCTTCAGGAGCCGCTGATCCATTCTTTGATAGTACTCTCACTAAACCATCTTTAAGATCTACAAATATTTTCTCGGCTTCTTGACCTTGAGATTCTTGCACTTTTCTTTCAAGGTTTGCATATTTTTAGTGGACATCCCCAGGGTCCAAACTGAAAACTTAAAGTTCGGTAGGGTATTGCTTCATAAAAAAAGGTTTAAATAAAGTTGCCCATTGGAGAAGTGAAAAAAAAAAAAAGAGGTTAGATGTTATAGATCTTTGCGGAGCTCCTCTCCGCTGTGACTTCTCAGCTGCACTGCATAATCAGAAGCTTCAAATCCATTTTAATTCACCATGGACTTGTGTCCCCCTAACTTTGAAATTACTTAAGAGGGGCTATAGAGGATATAATATACAACAGATCAGCAGTTTCAAGTGAGAGAGAAATTTGTGGATGCACATTTCTCTTGCAACTTTAGTTAATATAGAAACCATATTTTTGTATTAAGCAGAAGAACAATTCTTCATATGATAAAGAACATTAAAGGCAAAATCTCTAATTCCCATTTTAAAGAATTAACTTACTGGGCTGTGTTTGTATTATCCTTTACTGTTAATGAAAGGGGCATGTCAAATGGTGAATCTGTTTCATTTTGTCATTATTGCACTCCTGTATAAAGATTTCCAAAGTGACTTGTGTCTGTTTGACAGACCATGGTGCAATAACATTTTTATTATAGGTATTTGATTAGCTCTATTGATTGAGTTGCCTCAGCAGGGGTGCCAATGTCATTTCGCTTTCATTATATGGCTAAGGAAGCAGTAAGATTGCATCTGGAGGCTATTTCATTTCAAATTAATAATAAAAAGACTCAGAAAATGGAACAGACATTTCCTGTGCACAAGTAAACCAGAAATGATGAACAGAAAACAGAACCTGTAAGGATAATTTATATTGTTTGCTTTTACATTTCAGAGTAAATCATTTTAATCAAGACAAGTAGATATTTGTTCTAGCAAATGCTTGAGTACAGTAGAATTCAAAATGGAACTTCTGTTAGTTGGGCAAAAATGTTAATTTTCGTGTTATGAAGGACGTCATTTTCAAACAGCTTGCAAGGTTGCAAACTTTGTGGGCGCCATTAATGCATGGACTTTTCTCAAGTTTGCAAAGAGATAATATGTGCATTATTGTTCCTTGAAAATTAGCCAATGCTTTACACATGCCAGTTATGCAGATGGCAAAATAGCACGTATATATTTGAAAATCAAATGCACACATGTGGTGCTGTCCTCACCTAATCTAAACATGCCCACAGGATTGTTTCTTTTTAATGTGGCTAAAAGTACATTTTCTATGCCAGCAGTGCATACTTTATCTTGCTTTTGAGGAGGACAGTTTTCAGTCAGGCCATTTTACCTGGCTAAATACGTTTTGAAAATTGCCCTCTTAGGGGTTAATTTTGAAACATCACACAAGTTAGCTGGCATATAAGTTACATCATAAGAACATACGATTTGTCATACTGGGTCAGACCAAAGGTCCATCAAGTTTCCAACAGTGGCCAATCCCGGTCCCATGTACCTGGCAGGATCCCAAGCGGTTGATAGATTCCATGCTATTTATCCTAGGGATAAGAAATGGAGTGCCCTAAGTTCACCTTAATAATGGTTTATGGACCTATGCACATAAGTCTGCTTTGAAAATTATCCCACTAAATCTACCCCATACTCCTTATAGCTGCTAAAATGTGAGCAGAATTTGTTCTTGAAAAATTATGTGCATATTCTTGGAAATCCAAAAGTATGTATGTAAGTCCAAACACCTCCTCAACCTCCCTTCAGTGTGAGGTATGTATGTATGCGCATACATGGCATATGCAGGTACCTTTACTGGCATATCTGGTGGGCAATTTTGTAAAAACCCATTTCTGAGGGTAAAACACTGTTTTACCCACAGAACTCCCTTTGAAAATTACCATATTAGTATAGAAGGAAAGTACATAGCAGAGAGAAGTCAGCAAGCATGTTTATTCTGGTAGAATCCTTGTCCTTCCCAGTATCCTAACTTTTCTTGACCTCTAAAACATAGAAACAGAGAATATGAGGGCAGACAAAGCATGCAAGCTCCATTCAATCTGCAGAGACACCTAACTTCACCTTTTAATTAACTTCCCTGCAACTAGTAGGGATGTACATTCATTTAAAATGATTGCTGAAAATGGGACAAATGAAGCCACTTTTGGTTAATTCTGAATGGAGCGAATCAAAAAATGGCCTGTAATGAAAATATCCCAATATTTTTGGGTATTTTCTTTTTTGTGTGTGTGGGGGGGGGGAAGGAATAAAAGACCTTCAAACCCCTCCTTCCCCAAGACAAGCCTTAGGACTCAGGCTGGGCCCAGCTGCAGCCTCCCTCGGCCCCCCCCCCCCCCAAGCCTCCTCCTCCTCCGCTAAATCATACAGGGCCCAAGCTTACTCAGCTGAGCTTAGCCAAGTCCCGCCTACCCCTTTCAAAAATAGCTGTGGCCAGGTCCTCCCTGGCACCCACTTACCCCTTCCCTGGATGTCAGGCAGTGTAGAATAGGACAAGGGTGATGCCCACTCACTTCTGCCCTCTCTTCCTTCTTTTAAAAATTGAGGCACTCACCCTCCTGAGTGACGCTGGTGATGTCACTTTGTCACTTCTCATAGTTACCTAGCAAGTGTAGAGGGCATTAGCAGAGGTGCCTGTCCCGGATCGCAGTAGGAGGCTATCGCAAACCTGGAGACCAACTTCAAATAAAGTTAAGGGCTAGAGGGAGAGGGGGTATGAGGATGGCTGAGCAAAACTTCACTCTCTGGAGTCAGGAAACATACTTCATGCAATGACACTTTACAACTCAAAACAAGGTATACAGCAGACTGCCTACCTCTTGCAGTATCTTCATGTACTTACAATACTTTGGGTTAGGTCCACAATATTGCAGGAACTGCCTTCTCTTGGAGGCATACAGGGCCTGTCTATCCTCACCTGGGTCCCAGCTCTTATTCCCCTCAAGCCAGTCATGCCCTCTGAGCTCCTCCTGTCCAGCTGGGTCTGGCCCATGGAGCATTCTCCCTTTAGGGGATTTAATGCCTGCACCGACTCATAAGATACCACTAGAGGCATACTCTTACATACCCCCCACCTCAGCTTGGGCCCATCAGGCCAAGCATCCTATCTCTCACCCTCGGCTTTACCCAGGAAAGTGTTTCATATGCCACTCTCCTGGATTCTCATCAACTAGGTTTGGGCTTGAGGGCCCAGGGTCCTGTTCTCCCCTACTCACTAGGGTCACATGGGCCAAGACTGTAACCACCACCACCACCCACTGTACACCTAGCCCTGCAACACTGGGTTCCAGGTTTCTCCTGGCAGGACTTCCATGGTTTCTCTTGAATGTGGTCATGGTGGTTTCTCTTCCAGCTGTTCTGCAACCTCCTTTCCTTTCCTGGAAAACCTTGGCTCCGGACTCTCTTCCCAACTCCATAACCCTTTTACTGAGGGTTTGTGGAACTGAATCCCCTATATTCGCTCATTGCATTTTATTTATTTATTTATTCTTATGTACCGATGTTTCATGAGAACATATCACATCAGTTTACATTAGTTAACAAATATTCATTTAAAAATATTTGCATCTCCAAAATTAAAATAAAAAGAAGTAAATACAAAGTTTCATAATAAACTAATATAAACAAATAAAATAGTAAATAATAAAAAAATTTAAACAGTTAAAGATGCAGAACAGTAAGAGCAGAGATAGTATACATAACTAATTATATAAAATAAAGGGAAATTTAATCATTAAGTTAAGACTCTTGAAGGCTTGTTCGAATAGCCATGTTTTAATACCCTTTTTAAATATTTTAATGTCTGATTCCATCCTTAATTCCTGTGGTAGAGAGTTCCACAGTGGAGCCCGGCAATAGAAATAGCCCTTTCTCTTACATTATTCAAATGAGCAATTTTAGGGGATGGTATGGGCAACATCCCTGTACCTGCTGATCTTGTAATTCTTGATGGGATATGAAAATGTAATGCTGAGGTTAACCATTCGGTCTTTTCGTTGTAGAGAGTTTTATGAATTAGAGATAGAACTTTATGTTGAGCCCTATATTTAACGGGCAACCAGTGTAGGTCTTTCAATATTGGCGTAATATGATCTGATCTTCTAGCTTCTGTTAAAAGTCTGGCCGCTGAGTTCTATAACAATTGTAATGGTCTGGTAACATTCGCTGGTAGGCCCAAAAACATCGAGTTACAGTAATCCAGTTTTGACAAAACAAGAGCTTGCAAAACTGTTCTGAAATCTTTTGGAAATAGAAGTGGCTTTATTCTTTTTAGAACATTCAATTTAAAATACCCATCATTAATGATTTTTTTCACGTACGCTTTCAGTGTGAATTCACAATCTAGAAAAATCTCTAGATCTCGGACCTCCAGGGAAATGGGATAATTTTTAGCAGCTTCCTGAATTGCAAGTTCCTTTGCTTGGGTCAATTTAGGACAGATATATAAAATTTCTGTCTTTTTTGAATTCAGAGAAAAATTCATCTGGGTTAATACTTTCTCAATGGCAGATTGATATATGTCCCAAAGCTTAAGTGTTAGGTCAATTGATTTTTTGATTGGAATTAAAATTTGAACATCATCTGCATATATAAAATGTGTAAGATTAAGACCAGATAAGATTCTACATAGAGGAAGCATATAAACATTAAAAAGGGTTGCAGACAGAGAAGATCCCTGGGGTACACCATGTTGAAGATCAATTGGTAGAGATTCTTTATCCTGAAATTTCACTTTAAAAGATCTATTCTTTAAATATGATTCGAACCATTTCAACACAGAGTCCCTTATGCCTATTTCATTTAATCTCTCTAAGAGAATTTTATGATTAACTTTATCAAATGCTGATGATATATCTAACATAATCAGAAAATAAGTTTGGCTGTTATCAGTTCCTCGAAGGATAATATCTTGTAAAGATGCTAACAGACTCCTGCAGTTTGCTATCAACATTTCTTATTTCAACTAAATGCTGTTCATTTTACAACTTGAACTTCCAGGCTTCCAAAGCCCTCTCTTGTCCCACTGTATTCTTTCCAGAGGGCTATTGCCGAATAGGCTCTAGTTTGTCTACTACCTTATGGCTTCCCTCTGGAGTCTTCATTGTGTCTGCTTCTGGGATTTCTAGACTCTCTATGGCCCTTCCACCTGGCCTCTGCGTTGCCCCTTCCAGGCAAGGCCACACAACTCGAGACTGAGCTTTCTGGTACTTGTCCACTGGCTCCTTCCACAGTGCCTCTCTGGGTGCTCTGTGGCACCTCTCTCTGGGCTTCCCACAGCATGTTCCTCTATCACTATAGCATTTTCTTTGGCAAGTTGCTCCAGTTCATTCTTCCATTGGGTCACCTTCACCACAATATCTTCCAATTCTGCTACAATTGTGTCCAGTCCCTTTTCTACAGGGTCTTGAGGTCTGGGGTTAAACTCTCTGGCTCTGGAAGTCTGGGAATTCCCACCACACAAATATACATGGCTGTTTTTTCTTCTCTTTAAGCCTGAATTCCTTGCTGAAAGCCAGCCACTCTCTGCTAGGCAACGCCCATCAAGTAAGCCCACAGGCTTTTCTCTTTTCTTTTCCTTCTGCACTGTAACAATCCCCACTGGATCTCAACCAGGGTTCTGGGATACTGCTTAGGCCTCTGGCAACTGCAAGTTGCTAGGAGTTTCTTTTTCTTCAGAGGCTGAGCACATGGCTGAAGGCCAGGGCTCTGTGCACAAACTAGCAGTTTCAGTTTCTGCTGGGGCCACGTTCTCTCAATCCCAGTGCACCAATGGGCTTCTCAAAAGAAAAAAATAGTAAAACCTGCCTCACCAGCTCTGACTACATTTAACACATAGTCCTAATTGGGGACAGAACTGCCTCTTTAGTCCCATAAAAAATCCTAACCCTTGCTTTCCTATCCAGGCCCCTCTGTACTCTCTCTGGTTTAAAAGCAGTTCTGAGTTTGTTTTTTCTCTTTAACCTCAGCTCTGCAGACTAGCAGTGCCGCATGGCTTCTGTGCTCCACAGAGCCACACCCACATGCTTCTGCAGGCAGCCCCAACAAACAATCTTTTCCTTTTTCCAACAAACTTTTCTTTATCTGTGTTCTGGTGCTCTCTGCAGCAGTGATTGCCTTTAAACTGCTAATGGCCATGCCAAGCCCACAGTTTCCTTCACCGTCTTCCCTGGAGACTTTTTTCACTTTATTTCTCTGTGCTTAGCTTAGAGAAGTCCCACGATGACACCATATATGAGGATGGCTGATCAAAACATCTCTTTCTGAAGTCAGAAAACACGCTGACTCTAGTCTTCTTCATGCAATGACACTTTATTTACAACACAAAACAAGGTATACACCAGACTGCCTACCTCTTGCATTTTCTTGGTGTACTTACAATACATTAGGTTAGCAATATTGTAGGAGCTGCCTTCTCCTGGGGGCATACAGGGCCTGTCTATCCCCACCTGGGTCCCAGCTCTTATTCCCCTCAAGCTGACCACACCCTCTGATCTTCTCCTGTCCAGCTGGGTCCCACCCATGGACCATTCTTCCTATAGAGAATTTAAAGGGGACCAGGTATCTAGCCTGGTCCTGCAATGACTAATAAGGTACCACTAGGGGTGCATTCTCACAAGGGAGTAGAAAGGAAAGGGTTGGAGTGGGCATTTAGGGGTGAGAATCTGGAGCCCACGAGATTTCATTTTTTAAGTATAAAGGGAAGTAGGGAAGGGGGGACTCCCAGCCCCTATAATTTTTTGTTAACATTAAATGGGCCATTTTGGGAGGGTGGCAAGTTTAGCCTCTAGGGCCTTTGCAACACGGGTGGGAGGGAGGCAGCGATAGGCCATGATCTGAGGTGTTTTTTTTAAATGGAATGTTACTTAACTGGATATATTCTTTTTGGAATATATCTGGTTAAATAGCTTTCCCCTCAGAGAAAATCTTGAGCTTTTTTGCATTCCAATACTATTTTTCTCTCCTACCTTCATTGAGAGGTCATTCCATGCATGCACCACCTTTTCCATGAGGAAATATTTTCTGATATTGCTCCTGAGTCTAACCTCTTGGAACGTCCTACTGTGACCTCTTCTTCTATAGCATTTTTTCTTTGGAAAAAAAAAAAAAAGGTTTGCTTCCTGTGCCTGGTTTACTTAGCAGAAAGAGTAATCAGTAAGATGAAATTAAAAGATATAAATACCTTTGACATAACTGCATATTTCTATCACATCCCCTCATTGCATGTACCTTCTACACTTTCTGAAAAGGAATATTTCCTTATTTGACTCTTCAGTCTATCCTCTTTGAGCTTGATTTCATGGCCCCGTGAAATACAGTGGCTCCTGGTACTGTGTGACTGCAAATGCCATTAATTCTATTACAATAGAAGCAGCTAGCAGTTTCAATTAATAAGCAATATTTGTGTAGCAATCTGGGCATTGACCTTCCATTCTGTTATGAATGTATCAGTTGTTTATAGAAAAACATGATTGGACATGATTGAATTAGATTAGCATCACAGGAACAACTAGCTGCAAGCTATGAGAGAATGTTTCAGCCAGTCCTATATTTTGTCATCTTCTTGCTCTAAGTAGAAAGAACATGAAGGTATTTGAAGTGGTTGAACCAAAATGTGAGCCTCAGACAAAATTATGGCTGAAAGGTAATCAGACACTTCAGCAAATGAAATTAATTGCATCCTATCTTAAAAAGACATAGTTCAGAGTCCCTGCATATCTCAGAAAAATCCAATAAAAACTTTTTATATAAGATTTTTTAAGGCCAGCCTCCACCTGGAATCATGCAATATATTTTAACTTCATTACACCCTGCATGATCCTTATTATCGCTTTGGATAATGCCATCAACATCCGAGATTGGCTGGAGAGTGGAGAAAAGCTTTCTGAGCATGATCATCCTGTGATGTCACCTTGAACTACTCATATTCAGGACTTGGACAAATTAGTTTCATGAATAAAATTAAGCACATTTCTAATATATAAAATACAGCTCAGAGGCCCTGAATATCTCAAAAGGACATGTAAATGCCTTTCATGTGTCATTTTGTACTGGCCCTCTTCTTCAAATCATATGATAGATTATCAGCTTCATTGCACAAAGCATGAGCCACCTTATCCCTTATCTTATATGCAGCATTGCTCTCCTGACATTGCCAACATTTAGACATAGATTATGCCTCCATCATGATGTAATTTTAAACTAAGGAATAATATGAGAATAGAATCAATGTTTTACAGATTTAACGGTCAGAGAAAGGTGACCAAAATGGTGTGGGGTCTGCATCAAAAGCCATATGAATTGAGACTGAAGAACCAGAATATGTATACATTGGAGGAGAGGAGGTGCAGGGGAGATATGATACAGGCCTTCAAATACCCAAAAGGTATTAATGATGCACAAACATGCCTTCTCCACTGGAAAGAAAACTCCAGACCTAGGGGTTATGCTATGAAACTCCACTGGGGGCAATTCAGAACCAATATCAGGAAATATTTCTTCACAGAGAGGGTGGTAGATGCATGGAATGCCTTTCTGGAAGAGGTGGTGAAGATCAGAATGGTGATGGAATTCAAAGAGACATTGGATAAACACTGTGGATCCATACAGGCTAGATGATGGAAATGAAAAAAAGGGATAACGTTTAGGTGTAACACTTTTGCATTGGGTAACCTGCATGGAGTGGCAGCCAGTTACTACCCTTACAAGTTATCCAGCTAAATGGTGAGGCTTGAATATTCTCCTTACTTGTCTGACTAAACTTTAGCCAGATAAGTCATTATTCACTAAGGGGCAGATTTTAAGAGCCCTGCTCGTGTAAATCCGCCCGGATTTACGCGAGCAGGGCTTGCGCGCCGGTGCGCCTATTTTACATAGGCCTGCCGGCGCGCGCAGAGCCCCGGGACTCGCGTAAGTCCCGGGGTTTTCTGAGGGGGGCATGTCGGGGGCGTGTCAGGGGGCGGGGTCGATTGGCGCGGCATTTTCGGGGAATGTCGGCGGCGTTTCGGGGCGGGCCCGGGGGCGTGGTTTTGGCCCGGGGTGGTCTGGGGGCATGGCCGCGCCCTCCGGAACCACCCCCGGGTTGCGTCTAGGCGCGCCAGTGGCCCGCTGGCGCGCGGGGATTTACTTCTCCCTCTGGGAGGCGTAAATCCCCCAACAAAGGTAGGGGGGGGGGTTTAGACAGGGCCGGGGGGGGGGGGGGTGGGTTAGGTAGAGGAAGGGAGGGGAAGGTGAGGGGAGGGCGTTAGCGAATTCCCTCCGAGGCCGCTCCAATTTCGGAGTGGTCTTGGAGGCAACGGAGGTAGGCTGCGCGGCTCGGCGGGCGCCGGCTACACGAAATCGGTAGCCTTGCGCGCGCCGATCCAGGATGTTAGCAGATACGCGCGGCTCCGCGCGTATCTACTAAAATCCAGCGTACTTTTGTTTGCGCCTGATGCGCCTACAAAAGTACGCGAGGGCGCCCTGTATGAAAATCTACCCCTAAGGTTTAGTCCAATAAGTAACGGGGTGCTCCTGGGTGGGGACAAATTAGCCAACTGACTTGTCTGAGTAACTCTAATATTTGGAGTTAGCCTGCTAGGTCTCAGCTGAAGAATTGACTCACAGTGAATGATCTGAGTGCGGCTCAAGAGACTTCTATATGTATGTGAGCCTCTGTGGGATCAGCATATTTTATCTCCACAGGATCTTGGTCCAGCCATGGCAAATGCCCCCCCCCCCCCCCCCCCCCACACACACACACAAAGGTTGTACAGCATACTGTACACCACAAGACTTGGCAGACTTTGGCTGGAAAATAGGTTAATTAATTCATGCTATTCTGACCTGTACTATAAAAACAAACATAAGATTTTATAACAGGACCCCCTTAAGGCCATGTCTGCTAATAGTGCTTTACTGATGGAAATTGGTTTCTAGAAACTTCCCTCTCTATGGGCCAGTAAACTTGCCACTACGTGTGTAATTTTACCCACAGTGAGCATTCTCAGGGTGGGGTTTGCACTTACATGTGCATACTTTGGGATATTCAAAAGGTGTGTGTGTTAGGGATGTGAATCGTTTCCAAAATGGCGCCATTTTTCGGCGCCATTTTGGAAAATGGCGCCGGCCGAAGACGACAAGATGCAGGAGCAGGAGCCCGTTCCGGACCACTGCCGTTCCGGACCGCCGCTGGACCCGCAGGTTATTTAAGTTATTTGGGGGTGGGGGATTTAATTTAAAGGGTCGGGGGTGGGTTTTAGGGGGTTTTAATGTGCCGGTTTTTCGATTTTTCGATTTTTTTAACGATTTTCACGATTTTTCACGATATTTTACCCCCCCAAACGGCAACAATACGATTCCCTCCCCCTGCCAGCCGAAATCGATCGTTAAGACGATCGAGGACACGATTCACATCCCTAGTGTGTGTGGGGGGAATAACCTGCAAGGAGCAGTATTTACTTCCCTAAATAACTTGCTGGGCCAACCGGATGGACTGTTTAGGTTTTAATCTGCCACTATTTACTACCTGCACGTCTTGGTAGATGTAAATCTGTGTGACTAGTTTTCCTGGGATAATTTTGAAAGTGAAAAAATACACACATGCTTTCACTGTAGGACAAAGTCTGCAGGTAAGTTTTATCCATGGACTTTGCACCAGTTTTCAAAGTGAAAGTGAAAATGGAAGTGAAAGCAATTTTGTATCTGCCCTCATTGCTACAAAATCCGCAGGTAAGTTTTACCTGTAGACTTTGCACCAATGCAATCACGCAATTACCCCTTAAATGCCACCAGCATGTTCAGCCTGATAATGTGAGACTGGGATTTTTTTTTTCACTACCAGGGATGCTGCAGAGAATGGCGTTGGTAGCACTATAAGGATGCCAGTCTCTATGAGCCAACATTGAACCACTGTGTTAGGAAATACTGCATCTAAGTGTGCTGTATTTCAGAGGAGACATTAAAACATGCTCCTCCCTACTCTGGGGCACTTAAAATCCCATGATACTTTTTGCAAGAGTATGGCTGTTAATCTCCATATTAGTTTTAGATTCCTATCAAGCTTGTAAATTCTGGTCTGACAAAATCCCCCCATGGAGAAAGAACTAATTTAGACTTTAGAAAAGTCCTTGTCTGGTTCTGCTGTGCTTCTCTCTCTTTGTTAATTTAGCTGTACAGTACTTTGTGTGAATCGGCTGCACAAATGAAGGAATAATAATGACCACTTTATCTCAGGATCTGCTTGGCATGTTCAGTTCTCAGTAAATTAGATCCAATCCATGGACTATTACTTTAGAACCAGGAACAGACTTTTATTTTTCTGTTTACGATAAATACAAGCAATTAAGTTAAAATAAAAGTTCACTAAATTTATAGTATACATTAAAACCTTCCATGCTTCAATAGAACCATGCTCCCATGGGTGCTGTTATCTTCCATGAAAATGCAGGCTTGATTGTGCTCATTTCATGACTTTTATTTACAAAAATAAAATAAGATGATCATGAATAAGTAAAATCCCTTTCATTACTCAAATTAGACACTTTTTTCTAATACAAAAGTGTACAGTCATTTTACCAGCACAAGTATAGACAATATGTAGTACTCCATAAGGGTATGACAGGAGTGGATGGGCAAATTTGCAGAAATAGTGTCCTTTATTTCAAGATATTTAATCGGTAACAACACACTTACTTCACAGATGACAGTAGGGTTCCATAATATATATATATATACATATATATACTGAAGATGTTTATGTACAAGCAGGTATAAAGCTTTATACAATAACCTTTAAGGCTGTACCCTGCCACTCTCTAAGGCAGACTTCAAGCCACAAACTCCTCAGTTTTCTGAGCTCTAGGCTTACATGGTCTTCCTCCAACTTCCGTGGCTGTTTTTTCTCTCTGGCAGACTCATGTCCTTTGCAGGCTTCATCTGGCTGCTCCTTGATAATCTGTTCATTGTCTTTTCCTTTTAAACTTATCCCTGCTTTGCTCCCAGCTGAGTAGAATTCTATCTCAGCTGGGAGCAAAGCCACATTCTTTGCTGCCCACAGTCTCTCTTTTCTGTGTCCGTGGACTAATTCCAAACATGCGGTGTGTTTGTTATATCACAAAGAAATGCTAATTAAAATTCCAACAGTGACAACTGCTTTCTGAAGTTTGATATTTAAATTACATGTATTTATTAATAACAGGTAGGATAACTTTCACACAACTGTGTGCAGCAGCATATATTCATGTACGTGACTGCGAGCGGATTTACTATAATATTTTACAAAATGCACAAAATGTCTGGGGGTGGCAAAATCCTACCAGCACAAGGTCCAGAGGAGTGCTGTGCCAGAGCTAATACTGTCAAAGACGGGAGCACTCTTCTGGAGCCACTGCTGCTGACAGGAGGGAGCACTATGCTAGTTGTGGAGGAGGGCTGCATAACTAAAGGTTCGCTTAGGGCATCACATGCTCTTGCACTGGCCCTGGTTCTGCCATGCCAAGCTGTCCAGGAGGATGTATGGGAAGCAGACAAATTAAAAAAACAGTGGGCACTCCAGAAAAGGATCCCTTCATTTTCCCAATTCACGAATGGACAATGACCTTACAGCCTGGGCTGGCCAAGGTAGTACAGGGTTGATAGAATTCCAGAGCATGAAGAATGAGATGTGTTCTTCATGCAAAGTCCTACCCTTAGATTCATAGGTTCATAGTAACATAGTAATGACGGCAGAAAAAGACCAAAATGGTCCATCCAGTCTGCCCAGCAAGCCTCCCAAGGCAGCAACTGCTGCACCGTACAGGTTACCCCCACGTTTCTGTTAAGGGTAGTAACTGCTGCTCCGTGCCGGTTAAGCTTTTTTATTTATTCCCATCCTCTAGCCTTTAGGGATCCACAGTGTTTATCCCATGCCCCTTTGAAATCCTTCACAGTTTTAGTCTTCACCGCTTCCTCCAGAAGGGCATTCCAGGCATTCATCACCCTCTCAGTGAAGAAATATTTCCTGACATTGGTTCTAAGTCTACCTCCCTGGATTTTCAAATTGTGACCCCCTAGTTCTACTAAATTGTTTCCAATGGAAAAGGTTTGTTGATGACCATGGATCATTAAAACCTTTCAAGTATCTGAAGGTCTGTATCATATCACCCCTGCTCCTCATCTCCTCCAGGGTATACATATTCAGGTTCTTCAACCTCTCCTCATAAGTCATTTGATGGAGACCACTCACTATTTTGGCCGCCCTTCTCTGGACTGCCTACATCCTGTCTCTGTCTCATTTGAGATGCGGTCTCCAGAACTGAACATAGTACTCCAGGTGAGGCCTCCCCAAGGACCTGTACAAGGGGATTATCACTTCCCTTTTCTTACCAGATATTCCTCTCTCTATGCAGCCTAGCATTCTTCTGGCTTTGGCTATTGCCGTGTCACACTGCTTCGTCGACTTCAGGTCATTAGACACTATCATCCCAGTCTCTCTCCTGCTCTGTGCACATCAGCCCTTCACCCCCAATGCATATGGTTCTTTCAGATTACCACACCCCAGATGCATGACTCTGCATTTCTTGGCATTGAATCCAAGCTGCCATATCTTTGACCACTCTTCTAGCTTCCTTAAATCCCTTCTCATTCTCTGTACTCCTTCTGGCATGTCCACTCTGTTGCAGATCTTAGTATCATCTGCAAATAGATAAACTTTACCTTCTATCCCTTCCGCAATGTCGCTCACAAAGATGTTGAACAGAACTGGTCCCAACACCGATCCCTGTTGCACTCCACTTAACACCATTCTCTTTTCAGAGTAGGTTCCATTTACCATCACCCGTTGTCTTCTATAAGTCAACCAGTTTGTAATCCACACCAACACCTTGGAGCTGACTCCCAAGCTTCTCATTTTGTTGATGAGTCTTCTATGTGGGACTGTATCAAAACGTTATTAAAATCCAATTAAATTACATTGAGCACTCTTCCCTGATCCAGTTCTCTAGTCACCCAATCAAAAAAATCAATTAGATTCGTCTAACTGGAGCTTCCCCTGGTGAAACCATTTCTTGATGTTTCAGTGACACGTCAAGAGGAGAACTGACTTCCACGGTATTTAGGAAACCAACTGACCAGAATAATTTACTAAGGTTTCATAGCCATCATGACTATTCATTCAAATGTGGGTTGCCCACAAGTCAATTTTTCCGGATACGAAGGATCTGCTCCACAGCTTTAGAATATGAAATTCAAGCAGAGAAACTTAAAGAAAGATTTTTACAACGCGGGTATCCACAAAAAATTGTAAAACGTGCTTATAAAAGGGCCAAATATTCTGACAGGCAGGCATTGCTGACATATAAGCCTAAAAAACAGGAACCTAACTTGGTTTGTGTTTTAAAGCAAACTACAGCATTTCCAGCCATTTCTAAAGTGATCAGAACACATTGGCATATATTGAGCATCCACAATATCTTTCAAGAACCGCCATTAATAATGACATCGAGGGGCAGTAACATTAGGGATTATTTAGTGCATGCACAAGCACATAAGCAAGTAAATCAGGATACTGTTGGACATTTCAAATGTGGCCAGTGCAGTCATTGTAATAATTGTATAGAGGGTCACACATGGCAAGATCCGGTATCTGGTTATAGGGTGACAAGGAAAACACACACCACTTGTAATTCCAGCTACGTGATATATGCTTTATTTTGCAATTGTCCTAAAGTATACATTGGAAGAACAACTCAAAATATGAAGATCAGATTAAATGAGCACAAATCCCGATTACATACTCAGACCTTAACCGCTCCCATAGTATCTCACTGTGTCCAAAATGAGCATTCATTTACACAAATAAAGTGGACCATTATAAATCAAGTATTGACCACCTCACGTGGCAGTGATCGTAAACATTTGTTGGACTTAAGGGAAGCTTATTGGATTTTCACTTTGGGAACACAGTCTCCGAGGGGATTAAATGAAGAATTAGAATGGAATACCTTAATTTAGCATTGCAGATGAAATCAGGTTTCCAACAGGATTCTTCTATTAATGGCGATTATATTTCTATATGTTATGTTTGTGTCAGAAATAATGAATCGCAGAGTATATCTTGAGGGCAATCCCATATATACTACGTGATGATGTTTTATAACGCATTTCAGGATTGGTTAAATTTGGAGTAGTGGGCGTGGATAAAAGACTCACGCCTACCTGGACCTTTAAATTAAAATGGCGACCATTTCGATGGCAGTTTAAGGATAGAGGAAACACCGAGCATTACCAATCACCGAACCAGAACGTCCATCCCTTGACAAAGAATCAACGATTTGAAACAAGGCCCTGTTGGGACATCTATACGGACTTGATATATGAACACACATACACATAAGTAAAAGGGAAGTTTTCCCGTATAATGGCGTCTTGTTAATACGCGAGAAAATCTTGTGTCGGCGTTTTTGGGAACAGTTCGGCATCTCGTGAAGAAGATTCTATATAAAAACCCAATTCGGGTAAATATAGCTTCTAAAAAGAGTTTTTATTTCATAATATTCACTATAAAATTTATTCACGCTAAAAAACAGAAAAATAATTCACAGGTTGGAGGAGGTCGGTTTATGATTAAAATTGCTATACACTGCTGGATGCGGTGATATAATGATATTGTATGAAACTTTCCTCTTCTTTCCTAATAATTTTTTGGGATGAAAACTCAGCTCTCCAATTTTTTGAGAGATTTAGAATCAATTAATTGCTTAGAGATATTCTTCTTTTTGAAGATGAGAGTAACCATGCTGGGACATCAGCACAGATGACATGGCACCATGCCAGGCTCAGGACTGCAAGATACAAGACATCAACCAGGGTATAGCAGTCCAGGGTTGGTGGCATATTTCACATGTTTAGTTTTATCTCCACTAAAGAGATCATTCACATCATTGCAGAAATGAATCTTTCATCATGTCCCACATATCAATGTCCAACAATGTTTCTGAAAGCTCTGAGGGAAGACATTACCTCTGTTTTAGCAAATATTGCCAACTTATTCTTATCAGAAGGTTTGCTGCTGGCCAAGCTAAAACTAGTATTAATTCAACTGTTGTTGAAAAAGCTATCCTTTGATCCCTCCAATTTCTCTAGCTATCTACCAATCTCTTCTCTACCATTCTTAGCAAAAGTGGTTGAGTTAGTTGTAGTGCAACTGTTCAACAAATTTATTGATGAGCACTTGATCCATGTCAATTCAACTTTTGAAAATCATTCAGTATTGAAACTTTGTTGCTTTCAAGTCTAGATACCAATTCTAGATATCAATAGGCATGGGTTTGACTATGGCCAACAATATGTTTTAGTTCTACTAGACATTATTAAAGCTTTCAATACTCTAAATCATGAGAATTTGCTCTACCAATGGTAAGTGTTGAACTGGTTTTTTTCTTACCTTCCTCATCGGAGTCAATAAATCCACACTGCTTCCATATCATCGTCATGGCACATCATTAATGCCAGGATGCCTCAAGGGTTGGCTTTCTTGGCCAATCTAACATTTTTATGGCCCAGTTTGCAGGCAGTTATCTGGACTGTTCGGAAGTTATAGACTCTATGTAAATGATGACCTGTTCTTTGTGCCAGCTATGCCTTTGTGGCCAGCCACTTTCCAGTTAGTACTGATATATCTCTCAGTGGTAATATAATGGCTCTCTCATAACAAGCTTTCATTAAATATTGAGAAGATGGAGGTGATGATATTGGAAAGGGTTCCAGCAAGAGAGAGGCCAAGCCTATCAGGGTCATCAGACACCTATGAAGTCACAAGTAAAAAGCCATTAAGTTATTTTAGTCTCATGCCTGTCAATGTGGCCACAGATAAATGCTGTTGCAAAGGCAACTTTTTTAAAATTGCAAATCCTATGTTATTGAAGGATTTCAGGAATTTCCAATGGTATTACAAGCACTGTTATTCTCAGATCTCTATTATTGTAATTCTCTATCTAGGTGTTCCAGCATTTACACTCTGGTTAGTCAGAAAGTGGTTGCTTGTGTTTTAACAGGCACAGGTATGAAAGAGAACATTATTTCAGTAATCAGTGACCTTGACTGTTTGCCTGTAGTATGGAAGATTAAATACAAAACATTGCATGGGGGTATGCAGATGTGACTATTTTGCATTCTTTGTGATTTGTCTTACTAATTTCATGATTGTATTTGTTACCTGCCCCCTGAACTTTGCCTAGTGCAGTGTATAATTTTTTTTTAAATAAATAAATAAACTAGACAGGTTAGTGTGTATTTTAATATCTGCATCTTTTACTATTGTGACCTTAGTTTTCTCTTTTGGATGCCATATTATTAATCTTTATTGACTGCTATTGGGGTTTTGTATATTGATTGATCCATATTCTTGTTTCCTTTTCCTGTTCAGGGATTGTCAGATGGATGTGGATTCTTAACATGTTTATCTGGTGTAGTTCTTTGGATTTTTGCCTGCAGGACATACTAATTAAAGATCACAAAAACTCCCCCACAGAGGCTAGAAGTTGTAAGCGCCCACTGGGGCAGTTTCAGGGCCCGGACCTTGGTGTGGGACTCACATTGAAGGAAAATCTAGTCACATGGGACCAGGGTGCAATGAGTTTTGGCTACAATCTCTGGATTTGATTTGTTTGCGAAATGGAGTGCTCATTAAAATTGGATGAACGAAGCAGCCAGCAAGGAGAATTTTTTTTTTAGATCTACACCATTTACTATTCCATCCATCCTCTGGGGAAGTAATTAACGGACAGAAAAGTTATGCAAAAGAACAGTTTTACATATGAAAAACCTAAGACTTTGAATGGGGTTGCATTTCTACAACTGTCCGTTTATCTATTGATAACTTTGTTTTCCTGAGCTGGGAATAAACATTCTTTTCTTTTTTTTATCTCTCATCTATGCTCCAGGTAGTGAGGGAACTGTGCAAAGGTGGTTTTGATTCTAGGGGATCAAATTACTGAAACTATTGTCCATTGTTGTATATGATGTTTTATCATTGCCAGTGTTTCTTTGCAAATGACTTATTTTCTTGCAGTTTCCCCGCTGCTTTTCTTTTCCTTTCTCATTCCCACGTTTAAGAAACTGTTATTTTATTTAGATTTATATTCCGCTTTTTGCACTTTTTTTTTCAGTGCTTCAAAGTGGATTACATTCAGGTACTGTAGGTATTTCCCTATCCCCAGAGGGCTTACAATCTAAGTTGTACCTGAGGCAATGGAGGGTAAAGTGACTTGCCCAAGGTCACAAGGAGTGACAGCTATGTGGTTAGTTTGATTTGGTTACTGTGAAGCTGAGGAACTTGGGGCTCTGGAAATCCCCGAGGAGAGTCCGGGTCATGGTATTTGGGGGGTTTGGGGATGCTGTTTCTCCCCTCTTCAGACTTTGGAACGTACACTGTGAATAATATTATTCCTTCTAGGGTTGACCTCCCGACCCTTGGTGCAAAGTAAATCTAACTACTTAAGAGTGGGGTCATAGATGAAATGATAGCATGGGTAGACATTACTGTCATGGTGATGTTTCATTTTAGTTATCAGTATAGAATGCATCCTTCAGTGATTTTGATATCCTTGGTTAGTTCTTGCTCTATAGTAAGGAAATCTATAGCCTACACAAATGTATATGATAGGTGACTGGCATAGATATTAAACAAGATTTCCACTGAACCCTATTGGATGACCATTATTGAGCATTAGGGATGTGAATCGTGTCCTCGATCGTCTTAACGATCGATTTCGGCTGGGAGGGGGAGGGAATCGTATTGTTGCCGTTTGGGGGGGTAAAATATTGTGAAAAATCGTGAAAAATCGTGAAAAATCGAAAAATCGAAAAATCGCAAAACCGGCACATTAAAACCCCCTAAAACCCACCCCCGACCCTTTAAATTAAATCCCCCACCCTCCCGAACCCCCCCCCAAATGACTTAAATAACCTGCGGGTCCAGCGGCGGTCCGGAACGGCAGCGGTCCAGAACGGGCTCCTGCTCCTCAATCTTGTTGTCTTCAGCCGGCGCCATTTTCCAAAATGGCGGCGAAAAATGGCGGCGGCCATAGACGAACACGATTGGACGGCAGGAGGTCCTTCCGGACCCCCGCTGGACTTTTGGCAAGTCTCGTGGGGGTCAGGAGGCCCCCCACAAGCTGGCCAAAAGTTCCTGGAGGTCCAGCGGGGGTCAGGGAGCGATTTCCCGCCGCGAATCGTTTTCGTACGGAAAATGGCGCTGGCAGGAGATCGACTGCAGGAGGTCGTTCAGCGAGGGTTCCGGCGCCTCGCTGAACAACTTAAATAACCTGTCGTTCAGCGTCGTCCAGCGTCGTTCAGCGTCGTACGCCATTTTCCGTACGAAAACGATTCGCGGAGGGAAATCGCTCCCTGACCCCCGCTGGACCTCCAGGAACTTTTGGCCAGCTTGTGGGGGGCCTCCTGACCCCCACGAGACTTGCCAAAAGTCCAGCGGGGGTCCGGAAGGACCTCCTGCCGTCCAATCGTGTTCGTCTATGGCCGCCGCCATTTTTCGCCGCCATTTTGGAAAATGGCGCCGGCTGAAGACAACAAGATTGAGGAGCAGGAGCCCGTTCCGGACCGCTGCCGTTCCGGCCTGCCGCTGGACCCGCAGGTTATTTAACTCATTTGGGGGGGGTTCGGGAGGGTGGGGGATTTAATTTAAAGGGTCGGGGGTGGGTTTTAGGGGGTTTTAGTGTGCCGGCTCACGATTCTAACGATTTATAACGATAAATCGTTAGAATCTCTATTGTATTGTGTTCCATAACGGTTTAAGACAATATTAAAATTATCGGACGATAATTTTAATCGTCCTAAAACGATTCACATCCCTATTGAGCATGCTTGGCCAAAAGACCTTGTCTCTACAGAAAAAACATCTCAGAACCCTCTATACTTAGGGCTTATGGCCTTCATGAGGGCTCCTGAATAAATATTCTGGGCTGCAAATGTTATGCATCCCAAATTTGACTTTTAGAACATCTGTAAATACAAAACCTGGAAGATGTAACGGAGCAAAATGAATAGCCAAAGAGTAGCAAATCATCTGAATCAGATGGTATACATCCCAGGAAGATCACAACACCCCCGGTATCAGGGTTATGGCACTGTGTGCAGGAAGATCACAACACTCCCGGTATCAGGGTTAGGGCACTGTGTGCAGGAAGATCACAACACCCCTGGTATCAGGGATAGGGCACTGCATGCAGGAAGATCACAACACTCCTGGTATCAGGGAAAGGGCACTGCATGCAGGAAGATCACAACACTCCCGGTATCAGGGTTAGGGCACTGCATGCAGGAAGATCACAACACTCCCGGTATCAGGGTTAGGGCACTGTGTGCAGGAAGATCACAACACTCCTGGTATCAGGGATAGGGCACTGCATGCAGGAAGATCACAACACTCCTGGTATCAGGGATAGGGCACTGCATGCAGGAAGATCACAACACTCCTGGTATCAGGGTTAGGGCACTGTGTGCAGGAAGATCACAACACCCCTGGTATCAGGGATAGGGCACTGCATGCAGGAAGATCACAACACTCCCAGCATCAGGGATATGGCACTGAGTGCAGGAAGATCACAACACCCCTGGTATCAGGGATAGGGCACTGCATGAAAGAAGATCACAACACTCCCAGCATCAGGGATATGGCACTGAGTGCAGGAAGATCACAACACTCCCGGTATCAGGGATATGGAACTGTGTGCAGGAAGATCACAACACCCCTGGTATCAGGGATAGGGCACTGCATGCAGGAAGATCACAACACTCCCAGCATCAGGGATATGGCACTGTGTGCAGGAAGATCACAACACTCCCGGTATCAGGGATATGGCACTGTGTGCAGGAAGATCACAACACTCCCGGTATCAGGGATATGGCACTGTGTGCAGGAAGATCACAACACTCCTAGTATTAGGGATAGGGCACTGCATGCAGGAAGATCACAACACCCCTGGTATCAGGGATAGGGCACTGCGTGCAGGAAGATCACAACACTCCCGGTATCAGGGATACGGCACTGCATGCAGGAAGATCACAACACTCCCGGTATCAGGGATAGGGCACAAGTTCTAGTCACATTGACTGATCACATTACTTTTTTTGTCAAGCTACCAACCGTTTCCATTTCCCATCCCCCCAACCATCACCTCAGTGGGAACCTTGGTAACATCAATAAATAAGAGGGCAGCCAGCCAATAGGAATACATATTCATTCCTAAACTGACCTTAACTGACCTGAAAAGTGTCAATTTGTATCATTTTCTGTTAGTGCGCACTAACAATGGTTAGTGCGCACTAACCTGATTAACGATTTTTTAATGATAAATCGTTAGAATTCCTATTGTATCGTGTTCTTTAACGATTTAAGACGATTTTAAAATTATTGGACGATAATTTTAATTGTTGAAAAACGATTCACATCCCTAATGTGAATTCTCCTGCCATTGAACAGATCAATGGCAGGAGAACCAACATCACCATGTGTGTTCCATCCAGTGAAACAACTTCCACGCTGCCTACTCCAATTATGCAACACAGAATCACTTATATCAAAGGGCCATGAACCAGAAACGGAAAAACTGGGTAAGGGTATTAAGGGGTAGATTTTAAAAGGAGCGCGCGTGCGTCCATGTGTACCCGGCTCCCAGCGCACGCACATGGATGCGCTGATTTTTTAAACATGCTTGCACCAGATCACACGTTATAAAATCAGATGGCTGCATGCGCATGTGTGCAGGATGCTAAAATCTGCGTGCTCATGTGCTCGCGGCGCGCACAGGTGTTGCAAATGTTGCTATCTTCGCGCGGTGACACAATAGAGCCTCCCCCAGTCCCCTCCCAGTCCCCTCAAGGAGTGGATTGGGAAGGAACTTCCCTACCTAAACTCCCTCCTTCTTCCTCTCACCTCCCCATCCCCTAAACCTTTCCCAGCAACTATTGTTTTTTTAAATTTTCCTATTTACTGCTTCTCTGGAGCAGAAGTAGTTTGCGCGCGCCGGCCGGCTACTGGCGCACACTTTTCCAGGACAGCGGCTAATGGTAGATAATGGCCCACCCCTTTTTCAGGTCCTGGAATTGTATCAGCACTTAAATGCATGGCCAGGCTCTTTTGAAAATGTGTGTGGCACGCGCAGGGCCCGCCACACGGATAAGTGCTGATTTTTTATGCGCGCGGCTGTAATAAAATTCTGCCTTAAGGCTTTAGTGGGAAGAATCTCCATCCCTCGTAGTTTTCACTCCATGCCTTCAGTGAGGAAATTATCATTCACCTACTGCAAACTTGGTTGAGGATACTTGACCACTCTGGCACAACACTTGTCTGAAGACAGTTGGTTCCATCAAAAGAATATCCTGCAGGATATTAAACACTGAATAATTTCTGAACATTTATGTCATTCTATGTGAATTTGTGGGATTGCCATTTATTTTAAAGAGCTCAAACCTTGTGCCTGATACATTTTGAAGCATATATCCATGTTGGATAAACAGGTGTCACCTGTAAATTTTTGTTTTGAAACTACTTTTTTAATTAAATATGGAGGTCCATATTCAAAAGCCATTTAGACAGAAAACTCAATAGTTAGTTATCCATCTAAAGGGAAAATGTGAAATATTTAGCCACTTAACCAGCTAAATAAAAAGTTATCTGACTATATTATAGCCAGATAAAAAAGGGGCATTTCACAGGCATTCTAGGGAGGGGTTGAGTTAATATGGCTAACCTAGCCGAATATTGGGCGACTCAGTCTAGGTTAGCCAGATAATCTTAGGCCTGCTCTGAAGCCCCAGTTGCCATACATCAAATTGGGGCCATCCACTGGGATGAATGTGCCAAAGTTAATTAACTTTAGCATGACCCTAGAGGATGGCATTAGTTGAAGAAGAAAAGAGTACATCAGACTTTCTCCAAGGGCTAGATTCTGGGCCAGGGCCTGAATTTAGGCCGTGGCCTAGATATCAGAACCCACCTCTGGTCTGGGTCTGGGCCCTGACTCAGGGCCTAGGACGAGGCCTAGGCTTTGGGACTCAGCCTCCAAGGCAAGGCCAAGGGATCGGGTCTGGGCCAAGGTTCAGGACATCAGGACCCAGCCTGGGTGTGGGCTGGAGCCTCAGTGTCAAGACCTGGGCAGAGCTGATGCATCAGGCCTGGGCCCAGGCCCTGGCCTAGGCCAAGACCCAGGCATCAGTATCTGGCCTCTGGGCTGGGCCCTAGTGTTGGGTTCAGGTCAAGGTTCCAGTGTCAGGACCTGGCATCCAGGCTGGGCCATGGCATTGGGCCTCACCCAGGCTCCTGCCTAGGCTGAGGCCCAGTTGTGACTCAGTCTCCGGGCCAGGCCTAACATCAGGCCTGGGTCAGGGTCGAGGCCAGGCTGAAGTGTCGGGCCTGTGCCTAGGCTGAGACAGAGGTCGCAGCGACCTACCACATCCTTGGCCAATGCAAGGCTGAGACTTTGGCCAATAGATCCCAACCAGACCGGGTAAGTGGGTGCCAGGTTGGATCTTGGTCCCGGCATTTTTCCAGGTAGGTAGGGGGCCTTTGGAGGCCCCATTTTCATTTTTCTTTTGACATTTTTGAGATTTTCTTTTTAACGTTTGATTTGTTTTTTTTCACACAAATGAAATTTGTGGGTAAAAAGCCTTCTGAAAAAGAAACCAAAAATCAGAAACACATTTTTTCCCCCTGCATATCCCTAGTATATTCAGTGGGACATTTATGCTGCTGAATATACTGGACAAGTTATCTAGCTAACTGTAGCCAGATAACTTGTCCTCTAAATGGCCTACTGAATATTGGCCTCATGATTTTTTGACAGTTACAAAGTATGTGTTGGTGTCATTTTTCTTTCCAAAAGAGAAGTGTGTAAAATGGGTTGAAAGTCAAGGGCAGGTCTGGAGATGTGTCCGACAGCCAACAGAGAATGTTCCTCTAGGTACTTTTCCCCTGGCATGCAATGTGTCAGACCCTGTGAGGTGAGGAGAAATGAGATCTATCGTAGCAATTACCTATGCTAAAGGCATCCAAGAACCCTGAGGTTTCACTCGTAAAGCAACTTTTTGGCCAATGTCAGCTCTGAGAGTATACCTGTAAGAGTCGGTAGAGGAAGATCTGTGGGAATGTTACTTTATAAATGGAAATACAGAAAGAAAAGTGGTGTTAACTAAGTTATCAGAAGGGATAGAGTAAATCAGCACTGTCTTTCCTATTTTAGTGCCGATGACTCCAATGCGTGTCTGACAACCCTTTGCAGTTCTATTCTGTGATCTGGTAGGGAACAGCAGGGATCTGGCAACTTCTTTGTGGCTTCTTACTGCAGTCTTGTGCAGGATGCAGCAGGTAAGCATAACCACAGCCACTTTTTCTGGGGAACATAGTAAGGTACCACGTGATCAATTTCTTGTGTCCTATGAACCTGACACAAAAGCAATAGCTGATTGATGGATTCTACTTTTATTAGCTTTTTCTATTTCCTCAGTTTGCCATCATTATTGATCTCTTTCACTCTCTCTCTCTCTCTCTCCTTTTGTTTTTGATTACTGTGTCTCCTCTTTTTTGTCCCTCACCTGATCACTTGGTACCAGTTAGTCTGTTCAGAACAATTCCTCGAGCAACAGATAAAGGATGGCTTTTGTCACTATTGTTTCACTTTCTTTCTTCTCCCCTTTACCTGTAGAACCTTTTTGTTATCCCCGTCTCATAATACTTGATATTCTTCCTATTCTTTGTCCTCTTTCATGTTGTTCAGCTTCCAAACGTTTCCTTCTCAGGTGCTGGATTTTGTACCTGCTGCTAATACGCATTCTTGCCTCACATTTAGTTCCCAGCATTGTTCAGGAGACGTGAATAGAATAAGGTCAGTTAGGTTTGCATTTCTAGAATTGTTTTGACCTTTTCCTGAAACTCAATCTCTCCCCGTCCCTCAGCCCTATAAACTAGCACTGCTGCCCTTAGCAAGGCCATATAATCAGCCTTGCGCCTACACTTTCCTTTTTCAATTTCTAACAATACTTTGGTCTCTGAGGTCAATGTTATCTGAGGCAGGAGACTCAGTGCTTTGAATGGATATAAAAGAGGTCACTGTGTCTGTAGCATTTTATCCACTACTTCCTTGACAAAGCAGAATGAGAAAAAAGTGACATGTAGAAAAGAAAGGTGAATTAAATTTGGTAATTCTCATTAAACATTTTATGGCATTTTTGCTGAATTTCTTTACTGAGTCTGATTTCCATAAATCTGCCATGCTTTGAATATTGATACATCTCTTTCCACTCAATTTATCTAGCAAAAAGATCCCCTTTCAAGTACTACAGTCTTTCTAAGCAACAAAAATGAATTGTTAGGAATAAGCCAAAATGAAGACATTTCTCATGAACCCTTCATTTGCAACTGATTCTGTTATAACCCAGAGGTGACATGTATTGTATACTTCATTGGAAATAGGAAGACTGTTCTGAAATGTAAATCATTACTGTGATTTTATAGAAGTTGCTTGTTGGGGATTAAAAAAAAAAAAAAAAAAAAAGAATGAACATATTTTGCATGCTGCCTCTGACCCATCCCATGATGCATTCATTAATCTTGTAGAATGTGCCAGAGGTTTACATTTTTATATTTCATTCCTCCAGATGGCATTTCTTAGAAAGCAGTAGATTGAATTGAGGACATGATTGGAATTTGAACACTGGTACGTCTTGCCAAAATGATAAGCAAGTTAAAAGATAAAAAGCATGCTTATATAGCATGATAATATGTGCTAAACTTAATCTAATTAGGCGTTAGAATCATAACAATCTTTTCAATGCTAGGGTTCATTTTTTGTACATATTTTGAAGAAAAGAATAACATTGTTTTACATTTCAGGTGCTGATTTACAGAGAGAGAATTTTTTTAGCATCATAATGGCAACTTTTCTCTTGGGAGACAATCGTGGATGTGATAAACTGTACAAAACAGACAGTGAAGGCTGTGTATTCTTCCTTTCTCTTTAATATTTGTTCAGCTTAACTTAATCTATTGTGTTACTTTATCAATTCTTTATTTTATTTATTTATTTTGGATTTTTATATACCGACATTCTTACATTACATGTAAATCATACCGGTTTACATAGAACAAAAACAAGACAGCTGGAGAATAACTCCATAGTCTGATACAGTGAACAATTACAAATTAAACTTGTTAATAAACTAAAAAAAGGGTACTTAACTGGGAAATGGTTTATATAACAGAAAATGTACAAAAAGGAAATTAAATGAGGCACCAAGGGTTGCACGAAGGGGAGCACAAAGGGGAAACCCCTTTCTCGCGCGGCGCCTGGTGGTGAGGCGCTTTTCAACCGCCGACGAAGGTCTCTGTGACGTTGTGGGAGGGGCGTGGTCTCTCTCTCTCGCGATGTCATCTCACCTCCCAATATTCTAATTTCCTCTCAGTTCCTTTTCTTTTTTTAACTTTAAAAGGTGGAAAATTAAAGTTACTGCGGGGGCCCTAGATGTAAATGGGTCTCCCCGCTCGCCCGCGCCCGGCGGCAAGGCACCCCTCAACCGCCGACGAAGGACTTTTCTAGCTCAGGTAACAAATTGTTCAAGAATCTAGTTCTTAGTATAGGAAAGGTATATAATTGATATTATTCTAAAAGCATGCTGTTCATACCAGGTTTAATGTACCTGTAGAATAAACATGGGATGAACTCAATTACTTTTATCTGTAACCAAATTATCCAGGTATGTATGCAGTTTTATTATTAAAATAGAACATATATCTATATCTATATATATATATATCTATCTATCTATATATATATATATATATATATAAAAGGCATGTGTTGGTCAGTCAGTCACACTGTTGTGTCTTTGGCCACCAGGGGGCGCCTGGAACAATGGAAGGTGCATTGTGCAAAAACCGTATGCTCAGTCTGCAAAACCCTGGTTGCACACACAGACACACACACAAGCACAGGATGACAGACACTCACACAGGCACAGGCTTGCACACACAGGTTTGCACACATGCTGCAAAACGAGGTACTGTTTGCTAAAGCTCTGTCTGCAAAACTCTGTCTCTCATGCTTCCACATACAGGATCAGGCAGACGCAGGCACGAGGTGTGCACAAGTTGCACTTGTGCTCCATGGGCCAGATTTTAAAAGGGTTACGCGCATAAGGTATTTTGCATAGGCTCGGCGGCGCGCGTAATTCCTGGGGCTTGCAAAAAGGGGCGGTCGGGGGCGTGGTCAGGGGGCTTGGTTTCAGATCAGGGGCATGTTCAGGGGTATGTGGGCTGTCCGGGGGCATGGCCGAGTGCCCCGACACAGCGGCCTGTGTCGGGGCCTGCCGCACCGGCGCGCGTAAGTTACTACTGCCCGGAGGCAGTAGTAACTTTTCAGATAAAGGTGGGGGGGGGGGGGTCTAGATAGGGCCGGGACGTGGGTTAGGTAGGGGAAGGGAGGGGAAGGTGCGGGGGGGGTAGAAGGAAAGTTCCCTCCGAGGCCACTCCGATTTCGGAGCGGCCTCGGAGGGAACGGGCAGTGCGCGCAGGGCTCAGCGCGCGTAAGTTGCACAAATGTGCACCCCCATATGTATACACACACACACAACACACACAGAGGCAGGCACAGGCTTACATATATACATACATAGACACAGAAACACAGGCACATGCACAGGCAGGCGTACACTACACACACACACACACACACATACAGACACAAGCACAGATACACACAGGCTGTTATAGCCCAGACTGCCCAAGCAACACCAGGCACTTTTCACTAGCTGTAATATAAAAAAGTATTCCATTTTATGTAGGATGCTACTTGATATAAGTCACTGGTAAACTGAAAAAAAAAATTAGTGCTTAGATACAGTAGATACCCAAACTTTGTAACTGTGTATTGCAGAAGATTATGTAGAAATTATAAACTAGACAGCAGGCATTTATTTTCTTTTAAGCAGTACCGAATGTTTATTTAGGGGGTAGTTTTGTAACTGCATGCATCGGTATATAATCTGCAGGTAGTTTTTATATGCAGACTTTACATCAATTTTCAAAGGGGGAAAGAGTTCCTGTTTGAAAAGTTTCCCACCAAAACTACTCACTGCATATTTGCACTTGCTAATCTCTGTACATGGGGGTTTTTTTTTCTGGAAAAATTGTGTGCACGCTTTTGAAAATGCAAATAAATTATGTAGGTAATTCCAATGCCCACCCCAAGCCCGCCCATAAGAATGGCTCTTCACACTGCGGGTAAAAGTACGCATACATAAGGCTCTATGCATTTACTTTAACCCGCATATAAGACAGATAATTTTAATAAACTCATTTTAATAACACTGATTTCTGCTGTTTAAGCACTGTTTTACCCATGGAAACAGCTTTGAAAATTACCCTCCCTGAACTGTCACAGATGTCACTCACTGGTACCCTCCCATCTTGGCTCTGACATGTTTTTCCAGCTGTTTTGACTCCTACATCCTCCATTAAAAGTTTTATTTATTTTTTTCAGATACATTCCACTCCCGCAGTATTTTCTCATATCCGTTTTGAACCTTGCTCCCTTCAGTTTCAGATGACCCCTTGTCCTTGAGCTTCTCTTTTGAATAGAAAATGCTACTTCGTAGTACCTGTTGGAGCCTACTTGATATATAAATTTTTTTTTTATCTCTGTAACCTTTTTTCAGGGAATATGCCTGATTGCAAAGGACCATAAAAGAGCTTCTTAAACTGGGCTAGCTCCTCTGCCATTTCCCAAACTCTTCTGTCTCCAAGGGGTGGATTCTTTTCTAAGTGGGGATGGCTAACCTTCTGGGCCCAGGCTCTGGAAACATTTGCTGTGTGTGTGTTACCATAGCTCTTTGGGCAGGGACCTTGACAAAACAGGTTGGAATCGTTGGATGGGTGTTCAAATTAAAGTTTACTGTGTTGCGGTCCCGGTCGCTTGTTGTTACATTACCCTGTTTGAGCACTAGAGGGGTAGCCCTGGCCAACAGTGGGCATGCTAGTGTAACTCTTTTCTTTGAAACGGCATGCCTCTTCTAGGGCACACAAAAATAATGTATATCTCTGGGTGGGGCTAGCTTCAAGTTATCTTGTTTCCTCCCCTTTATCCCCAAGGTGGGGGTCCTTTCTGTGTGGGGAAGTGGTGCTTCTGTAACACTGGGCAACAATGAAAGTGTTACTGACCTAAAAAGGTCCTACTCTGTAGTATCTTGATGTGCTGAACACGAATATGACCATGAAAAGTTTTTATTGGCTCTCGTTTTGAAGATATTTAATATAGTTCACTTTCTCTGTTTAGTCATGTAAATTTATCCAGTAGGACTGTAAATAAGCCTAGAATGATGTAATATTGCATAATATTGCATAATACCATCATGCACACATCATCCAGAGTTTATTACATCATTTTCTGATGCAATGCAGTTCTACTGCCATGCTGCTGCTGAGTAAGCTGACGTCAGAGTGTACTATATGAAGCCCAGTCAGAAAGGGTGAGCATTTGAAATATTCATGCTGGTTGACTACTGCTGGACACTCCGCAGAGATGCTCCCGAGCAGGTGTACAAGAGACAAGCAAAGAAATCTAAGATGTAGTCTATGACTTCATTTTTCAAACGGTATTAACCGTAGGCCTCCTACTATTGGCATACAGTTCAAGATGTAATTATATTATTGCATATTACAAAAAAACTAGAGCCAATTTTGCATTTTCACAGTCACATTCATGTTTAGCACATGGAAATGTATAAGAATTGACTAATTTCATTTCTGTAACATGACTTTTGTGAAAAATTGTTGCCCAGTGTAATCAGTGTGTGTCTGTTTATCTGAAATGGTGCTGTAGTGCTGCTTGCCTGGGACAGATGAGCAGGACACAGAACTGGGTGTTCAATTAATACTGATTCTTCCAAAATGTAATCAATCAATTGAAATTACAGCTGGAAGTTTTTTCTGTGTGTGTGTGTGTGTGTGTGTGTGTGTGTGTGGTGATGACTCAGGTTCTTGGGATGATTCCTAACACTCCTGCATTGAGTGTGTAAGAGGCCAGACTCAGAGGGAAATCCTACTCTGTGTGGGATCCCCTTAAGCATGTAACAGTCCTACCTGAGTTCAAGGTGGTTTTCTTCTATCCAGCCTGTGCCTGTGTCTCAGGGAGGAGATCCAGTGGTGGGTCTCCAATTCCGGTCTTCCTTTTTTTCCGGTCTCTCCTTTTTTTCTGAAGTCCCTAGTGACCTTCAGAGGAAAAGGTATGTTGCTGCAAAGAGATTAAGCACTACAGCCCAGTCTCCACTGGAGAGGAGGGGTGACAAAAATCTTCTCTAAAAACTAAAGGAAATCTTTATTAAAAAATATCCAAAAATCCTCTGGAGTGCTACTGTCACTGCAGCTCTTCTCTGACCTAGAAGGGTGCTGACAGATCTTCAGTGCCCCGGCTTCTGGATCTGGGGAATGGCCATCACCAGGAGAACCAGGCGGCACTCCAGCAAAACAGCTCTCAAGAGTAGCAAAATTCTTCACAAAATCTCTTTCTCAAAATAGAGGGGGTATCCAACCAGGCAGGGAGTGCACAGGAAGGAGTATCCTCCAAAAATAAGCTAAATGAGGGAGTAGAATTCACTATAAAGAAACTACTGTAACAGAACTGTTCTCTAGAAAATCCCAACTCAAATTTCACACCTCTGATTACTCTAATCCCTACTTATAAAAGAAAGGTCCATTCAATTTTTGTAAACCCACAATTTTTGAGCACCTGTATTAGCATCGCATTTTTGTATATAGAACAAAGAAAAATGAATGTGAGCGACCATGTAAAACCTGTGAGCAATGCTCTGAAATGTATGAGTGATTGCTCACATGCTCAGATAAGAGGGATCTAGGGATCTGAGGGGGGGGGGACACTCTAGTTTGAACCCATGTCCATTACACAAATAACATAGCCAGCCTGGGGGGGAGGGGGGTTTCAATACCCAGCTGATATGTACTCCCATGTCCAGCTTACAACCACATTACCACTGAAATACAAAATGATAACTAACTCTCACATTATTTCACATACATTTGCAGTAGGGCAAATCTCCATACCACCAAGTTTCTCTTTAAGCTCTGCATATTCTTTTTGTATGGCCTGCAAAAGGAAATGTTTGTCCTAGAAGTGGGACACAGGACAGTAGTAATACAGGTGACTTCAGGTACCTGGACAATAAATGTTAACAGCAATGGCTGGATTCCAGTGACTGGCATCCGACCTGGAAGATAAAAGTTACTTAGCAATAGATTTATATTGGAGAGAGCGAGAAAAAAATCCAAGAGCATCACTTTTTTTTTCAATTTTTATTATTTTTCATGAAGGTATTTATGTTTTTAATTATAAAAAATCAAGTTGTTTTCCTTTTCTCATATAAACAAAACGATATCAACTGGGAATTTCACCCTCCTCTTTAAGGGAACTATCCATAGGTGTGGTGGTTGGTTACTACCCTTAACCAATAAGCCTTGATACCGTTGATGCAACTCCATCATTGCTCTCTGCTTCAATGGCAGGGGAAAAGTGGAATTGGATTCAGACAGCAAACAACGAGGGCCCTGACTTCTACAGTTTGGGGAAACAAATAAGTATGGGGGTAACATTGATGTGGCGGTTACTACCCTTAACTAATAAGCCTGTTACTTTTGATGCAACTCAATATAAGCACGGGGATAACCTGCATGGCATGGCAGATTCTGCCGTGGGCTTGCTGAGCAGACCGGATGGACCATTTGGTCCTTTTCTGCTGTCATTTCTCTGTTTCTATGTTTCTATAACCAAGCTGTGCAAGCCTTCTTATCTTCTAGGCAGCCTGAACTGGCCAGGCCATCAATTTGATGCAAGATGTCAAAAACAGTCCATCCTCCCATGGAGGAACAGCTCATGGTAGAGTAAACCTGTCCAGTCTCAACAGGCTAACTTGATCTGGAGCTTTTCCTGAAAGACAAAAGAACAATAACAGGAAGCAGACATGGAAACTGCAACTGGACTCCTTCACAAGGGCGGGCACCCTCACTGCTGGGCAGGTCTTCTTCCTCCTCTCGTAGTGGTCCAGGATAGCCTTGGTTATTGTAACCCCATTAGGGAGGAAGCAATTTATTTTGTCTTCACGCTGGTCTCCCCTCATCATCTGATAGATAACAGCATGTTTATGTCCATCCGAAGCTCTGATACTTTTCTATCATTGACCCTTGGGTTGTCAGGGTATTCCCTCATCCTTTGAGGATCCGTTGAGTCTTTGATGATGCATTTGTCCACACATTCAACTAACCAGTTGTCCCGATTTTCCTCTACAAAGTTCATCACATAAACTGGGACGTATGGGTACTGCAGTCCGAACATCCATTGAACTATGCGGCAGACGATTCTCTCTCCCTGAGAGGCTCTGTATAAGTAACTGCTCTCAGAGTCCAAAGTGCTGGGAGGTACTAAGGACTGGTCACATACTGCCAGGGGTATAGGCTGGTTGAACAGTTCATCGTCTCCCCATGCTCGGGTAGGCCAGAAATGTCGCTTGCAGGTAAAGCACTGTTTTACTCATGCAAATGACTTTGAAAATTACTCTCCTTATTGGTAAGTTGATGTTTTAACCTGTCACAGGCAATTGACTTGATGGATGTTTGCCTAAAGAGCACATCATGTTGTAGTGAAAAGTGATAACAAGTATAATAGTAATTAAATGTAAATTATTGTGCTGTTATAATGGATCAAATTTTCTCCTAGCTGGCAATCTCACAGTTTGATTTTCAGCATTGGCTGTCATACACTCCAGTTTACAATCATGTTACCGTTATAAGACAAGGGGATTTTTTTTTTTCCATTTTTAGGAGACTGTGGTGGGGTGGTGTATTTTCAATAAGATTTGTGTTTAATATGCAGACAGACAGATGAATTGCTTAAAGTAGTGTAAGAAATTGATTTGCTAAAATGACAGTATTCTGGTGCCATTCTTAATGGTTTTCAAAAAAGTAACTTTTACATGAGTGAGAAATTGATACCAAACAATATCAACATTATTTTTTTAAACTATGGGGATGTATATTATCTGCTTAAAAGGATCATTAGTTTACAGCTGTATTTATTATCTTATATTGCATTAGATTAGAGTTGGTAAAATAAGACTTTACAGAACTTATTTATGAAATTTTTGAGCTCAGTGCGACAACAGATCTGGGGCCTCTCCCATACACACACATACACTTTGTGGCATTTAATAATTACATCCCATAGCCGAGTACAAAAAAATATTCCCTCCCCACTTTTTTGCCCCCCCCCCCCCCCCCCTTGTAAAGCACTTCAGTTCTTGTCCTGGTGGAGCCGGGGGCGTTTCAGCACCCCAATGTTATGTTCCTGCTGTGGGGAGGAGGCGAGCAGCAGAGCAAAGCAAGCAGTTTTGTTTTTAAGTTCCACAGGGCGAAAGTAGAAACAAGGCAGTGATGCAGGCAGAAGTGACACAGGAAGTGCTGCTGGGCACTATATCTCAATGCTGCTGGAGGCCTCCCAGAAACACCAGGGAGCAACAAAGTGGCAGCGAACTGGCTCGGAGACTTTCTTAATTTGCCCTGTTTTATGTCTTTTATGTTAGCTCTTTTTCTTGCACTAGGTCAAAACCCATCTGAATCTTTTGGATTTGATAAAAGACCAAGGGCAATTCAACATAAATGCAATATACTATATATATATATTTTTTTTTGTCAGGAGGGGTTCGTCACTTAATCGTTTCTCGCCATAATTCCTTACTCCGCCTGTTCCTTCTACACTGTATATGAACCACAGCCAGGGATCTAAAGAACCTTTTACTCTTCCTCTGAAACGTGCACTTGGAAACAGGGGCGGCTCAAGGCAATCTGCTGCCTGAGGAGAGGGATGAGATGGCACCCCCCCTTGCCGCCTGCCGCTCCCCCTACCTTAGGCTCCCTCTCTCTGGCACCCAGTGGGAGCCTGCCACCTAACCTACTTCCACACATGTCATGTGCTCTGTACTTGCTCTCCATGGTGTCCGGCTGTTGCTCTTCCCCTGTCTCACTTGCTGGTTCCGGTGGCCGCACCCTTTTGCTCTGCCACCTGGTTTGTTTCATGTGGGGACTGGATGCCAGGGGGATAGCCGATGGAACCGCAGCCCGGATGGAGCCCAGACTGCTGTGTGCATGTGCTGGGCTGCTGAGCCAAGCTAAAGGGTTCGGCCTACGTGGAGACGGGCAGCAGAGGGACCAAGGTGCTGAGCGGCGTGAGAGGTTCTTGGGTGGCAAAGCGGCAGAATGGACCCGGGCTGCACGGGGCGCGGCTGTTATGCGAGGTCCGCTGGGTGCTGTCCGCTTGGCGTGGTATCCATGTGCCCAGATCCACGTCTGGGTGCTGGTCAGGGGCGGATTGCAGGAAAATATCAGCCTGGGAGATTTTTTTTCAGAGATTTTTTCAGAAACAGTTCACGGGGAATCTGACTTCCTCATGTGCTGTCCCTATAGCATGTATTTCAACATCTCTCAAAGGCTCAGCCCTTGAGAGGTACATCATGTGACTTGGAACCTGGCAAAATTGAGCCAAAAAATTTCTAACATAAATTTCACATTTTTCCTAAATAACTAAGTAGTTGAGTGCACCCTAAACCAGGAGAGAACAAACAGAGCTGCAGTCCCCCTTCCATCCATGCAATTGATTTGGTTCCCCACAAGTTTAGTTTCATAGATATATATATATCTCCTGGATTCCTGATCTGGTGTTAGTTGCTTACAAACAATTAGTTGATGAATCAGTTGCCAAATAACGAGACAATCACACTGCCAGCCACACACTCTCCCACTCTGAAACAAAGACACACACATTCTGTTGCTCTCAGTATTTTATTTTTTATTTATTTAAGGTTTTTATATACCGGCATTCATGAAGCGATCACATCATGCTGGTTTACATATAAACAGGGGTGCAATAAATACATTCATAGTGAGGGCAAAGGCGATCGGCGCCATTTTGAGTATTGGCATCGGATGGCGATTTTGAGTCTTAAAATGGCGCCGATCGCCTTTGCCCTCACTATGACGGCGATCGGCGCCATTTTGAGACGCAAAGGCAAAGGTGATTGCGTCTCAAAATGGCACCGATCGCCTTTGCCCTCACTATGTGTGTCATAGTGAGGGCAAAGGCGATCGGCGCCATTTTGAGTATTGGCAGTGGACGACCGGCGTGTACGAGGTTGCTCCCGGACCCCCGCTGGACTTTTGGCAAGTCTTGTGGGGGTCAGGAGGCCCCCCCAAGCGGGCCAAAAGTCCCTGTGGGTCCAACAGGGGTCCCGGAGCGACCTGCCGTCCGATGCCAGGACTCAAAATGGCGCCGATAGCCTTTGCCCATACTATGTCACAGGGGCTACCGGTGCCATTGGTCAGCCCCTGTCACATGGTAGGAGCACAAGATGGCGCCGATGGCCATGTGACAGGGGCTGACCAATGGCACCGGTAGCCCCTGTGACAAAGGCTATCGGTGCCATGATGAAACTAGCACCGAGGGTGTGAGTGAGTTCCCGGACCCCACCGCTGGACCACCAGGGAGTTTTGGTAAGTCTTGGGGGGGGGTCAGGAGGGTGGGGGGTTTAAATTTTTATTTAGGCCGAATAAAACAGAAATCTGTTTAATACGTGGGGAGTCGCAATGCGTTTCGCCTCCCCACGTATTTAACAGATAGCAAAAAATAAGTTGCGGATCATAAATCCGTGGAAAACGGATGCACATCCCTACTGTGTTTTACATCTTGCCAAAAGTACTTAAGAGACTTATTAAAACCTCCCGGATGACCTATAGTTCAAGTAAGACTCATTATTGGAACTGCTTTCATGTTTTGTTGATTATTTTTTGGCTCTTTGTATCACTCATGACTAGCAGGATATGATCATTTCCTTAGAAGGTCTGCCAATTGATACTACTGATTTATATCTTGCTACATTGGATGTCAATGCATTGTACACTAGTATAGCGCAATATGAAGCAATTATTATTGCAATGTTGTTTTTTGAACGTCGACCACTGCCGCACAGAATTCCATCTGATTTTTTACGGAAACTCCTAGAGATTGCTCTTACAAAAAATTATTTTGCCTTGGACAAGCAATTTTTTAAGCAAATTTGTGGCACTGCAATGGGAGCCACTTTGGCCCCCGATTTAGCAAATCTCTATACGGGGGAGTATGAAACATATTGGCTACAACACCACAATTTTCAAGCTGAATTGATAGCATGGAAACAATATATAGATGACATTTTTATATTGAAGGGTACTTCAGCCCATTTTGATGAGTTTCTGCTATGGCTGAATTCTTTGAATCATCATCATCTCAGATTTACTAAGTATATACAAGAGGAACAGATATTTTTTTTATAGATATCATGATTTATTAAAATGATGAGGGTGGGTTTCAATACATCTATTTTTCGTAAACCAGTTAGTTCAAATACTTCATTACACTTTACAAGTGCACATCCAAAACCTTTTAAAGAAAGTTTACCAACAAGTCAGTTTTTGTGCCTTTGCACGTCTGATTCAGAATATAAAGACCAAGCTCAAAATCTTACAGTCAGGTTTCTATCTCATGGATACCCAGTTGCATGTATTTAAAAAAACCTTATTGATGAGCTAGATTCGTCTTGGTCTAAACAAGAAGATTTTCAACACATTACCTGTGTGCTTCCTTTTTCACCGATAGTTGCCAAGACCAGAGCCACTATTCTACACAATTGGCATGTTTTACAGCTACATGAGATTTTAAAGGAATCTCCTCAAATTACTTATACACGCAGAGCTAGTTTGCAAGGTCTTGTAGTACATTCAGATTCGACCCGGTCATCTATTCAATTAATAAAAGACTATGTTGGATCTCATCAACCTTGTGGCACCTGTACAGTTTGTGATTATCTATGAATATTATCACTGTTCATGTAGCATCTGCTAATACCAATGTGATACTTTAGCAGTGCAGAACTTGCCTGTCTTCTGGAGTGATTTATGCTGTTAAATGTCCATGTGACAAATTTTATATTGGTAAAACCAAACATATGTTAAAAACACGTATTATCAAACATCGTTCTAGCATTTGTACACATTTTATTTATTTATTTATTTAACATTTTTATATACCGACCTTCATGAAAAAAATTCATATCAGGTCGGTTTACATGTAACAAGGGGTATAACTTAAACAACCATATAACAAGAGGCGAAAGATACATATAACAAGGTGGTATTAACTTGGAGGGCTAGGATAGCCGGAAAATATAGGACAGCATAACTGAGTAAATTAGATGATGCAATAATATAAGAAGGGAGGCATAAAAAATGCATCACAATGCATACACATGTGATTAGGGATGTGAATCGTTTTTTGACGATTTAAAATATCGTCCGATATATTTTAAATCATCAAAAATCGTTAGGGCCACGATACAATACCAATTCCCCCGATTTATCGTCAAAAAATCGTAAATCGGGGGAAGGGGGAGGGCAGGAAAACCGGCACAATAAAACCCCCTAAAACCCACCCCCGACCCTTTAAATTAAATCCCCCACCCTCCCGAACCCCCCCCAAATGCCTTAAATTACCTGGGGGTCCAGCGGCACACTAAAACACGGCACACTAAAACACGGCACACTAAAACCCCCTAAAACCCACCCCGACCCTTTAAATTAAATCCCCCACCCTCCCGGCCCCCCCCCCCCCAAATGCCTTAAATTACCTCCGTAGCGGCGGTACAGACATCGACTGCAGGAGGTCGTTCAGCGCTGAACGACCTCCTGCAGTCGATCTCCTGCTGGCGCCATTTTCCGTACGGAAAACGATTCGCGGCAGGAAATCGCTCCCGGACCCCCGCTGGACCCCCAGGAACTTTTGGCCAGCTTGGGGGGGGCCTCCTGACCCCCACAAGACTTGCCAAAAGTCCAGCGGGGGTCCGGAACGACCTCCTGCGTTGAATCATTTTGGTCTATGGCCGCCGCCATTTTGCGGCGGCCATTTTGCAAAATGGCGCCGGCTGAAGACTACACGATTTAGTGTGCCGCTTTTCCTGCTCTCCCCCTTCCCCCGATTTAGCTACAGACAGCCGCTACGGAGGTAATTTAAGGCTACGGACCCCCAGGTAATTTAAGGCATTGGGGGGGGGGTTCGGGAGGGTGGGGGATTTAATTTAAAGGGTCGGGGTGGGTTTTAGGGGGTTTTAGTGTGCCGTGTTTTAGTGTGCCGCTGGACCCCCAGGTAATTTAAGGCATTTGGGGGGGGGGTTCGGGAGGGTGGGGGATTTAATTTAAAGGGTCGGGGTGGGTTTTAGGGGGTTGTAGTGTGCCGGCTCACAATTTTAACGATTTTCACAATACTTTACACACCCAAACGGCAACAATACAATTCCCTCCCCCTCCCAGCCGAAATCGATCGTTAAGACGATCGAGGACACGATTCACATCTCTACATGTGATGCATTGTGATGAATCTGCACACACATTTGAAGATCTTCATTTTTGTGTTCTACAACTGACCCCTGATTGGCGAGGGGATGACTTTGATCATAAATTATTACATCTTGAACAGAGATGGATTCATAAATTAAACTTTGACACAATTTGGCCTTAATTTAGAAGTTGATCTAAGTGTGTTTTTATGCTAATATAAATTTGTCATTTTTTGCAGTGATGATCAAAGACATGTTTATCTTGACTGCTTATTAAAAAGTCTCTTATGAGATTGCTGGTGAAGATTATGGCAAACAACAACATGGTTCTTGATATTTAAACATTGCTTTCATTTTTTTTTTTAAATCACTATGAGATGGGTGTTCCATCGGGTAATGATTGAAGCTTTATGACTTTCCTGATTGGATATTAAAAATTTCTTTGGAGATTGCCCGCAAAGATCATGGCAATCAACAATACGGCTCTTGGTGCTATTCGGCATTAAAACACTGTTTTCATTTTTTTGAGAATTACCACGAGATGGGTGTTCTGATCAAATTTTGAAATTTGTAAGATAAAAATTGTTTTCTGGTCTTTGGACGTAAGATCAATGAACACTATTACGGTAATTGGAAGCACAGCGTTTGGTGTTGTCAAACATTTAAATATCTGTAATGATGGATGATGATCATCATTCTCTATTGAACACACTATCACACATCAGGACATTGATTGACATTAAAATGAGTGCTTCTGCCCGCTGTTCCCTGTTCAAGAAACAGCTATAAGATGCTGGTGTCCTTTTGATGATACAAGTCTGCTCAAAGATAAGTACTTAAACATTTTTTAATATAAATTTGTAATTTATTGAATGTCATTTATAATGTTTTGTAGACAATAGTCTGCTGGTTGAAATGAGGATTCACGCTTTGCCACAGACAGCTCCTGATGAAGTTCTGTTGTGAAACATCAGCCATTGTTGAGCTGGGTCTATTGCACAAATTTGATAGGACTATTGCATTTTGCTTTTGTTTTTAAGCTGCAATCAAAAAAATCAAAAAACTATTTTCTAAGAGCACTTTGGTGTCATGAGTTCCACATATGATTGAGCTATCCAGGGCATATGATTGTGCAACGCAGGGCACACCATCAGGCTTGCTGATGTGGATTTAATTTTCAGGTGATTGATGTTATTCTATATATTCAAGACTGTGGTTGATTAGCAGAATGACACAGTGTCCCCTTCTATGGCTAGAATTGATTCACTATTAAGCAACCCATACATTTTTTATATCTGTCCCTTTATTTTATCTGCATTAGCACAAAGGCATTCGAAATGAGGTTTTCCCAAACACAAATCTTCTTTGATCCCTCTAGACCCAAACATTGACAAACTTGTAAATATAAAAAGTTATCTAGTTCCCTAAAATGGTACTATCTGTTCGTGCTGTGGAGGAGGCCTTGAGCATCGGAACGCTCGGAGGCCTTGGCAAATCTGATGCTCTGTGATGGAAGGGAGCGCTAGGGGGCACTCCCCATAGCGGGACAAGGAAGACATGGAGCTTGGAACTCTAAAGATAAGAATTGGAACTTGGAACTCTGAAAACAAGATGTGGAGCTTGGAACACAGGGAACGAGACATGGAAAGCAAGGTCCCTCAGGCACCCTAAACAGCCCGAAAGGCTGGTCATGGACCACACTGTCCTCAACACGCCCTACTCAGCCGGATGGCTGGTCATGGACCACGAGAGGAGCGGGCAAGCTCTGGACGGAGACATAGGTCAGGAGAAGTTACCCCTTGGATCCTCTGGAGTCGGAAAAGGAAACAGTCTTTAAAACAGGAACTTGGAACCGGAATCTTGGATCATGTAAAAACAAGAACCTCCAGAGGCATGGGTACTCAGGACCTGGGACATATGATGAAGACATCAAGACTCGGACATCAGGAACTCGGATGCCAGGAAGGAGCAAGGTGCAGCGAAGTCCATGGAGGCGAAGCTCCCAGAAGGACTGGCTCCTTGCCAAGGTGACCATGGACTGAACTCGGATCCCTTTTGTAAGGCAGAAGTGGCAATTCCCTGGGAGGAGTTCAAGGAGGCCATACCTGCACTGACCCTTTAGGAAGGGAGAGAAGATGTGGCCGCACCCCTAGGAAGAAGGGACAGGACCATGGACAGCAGCATCCCTGCCGCTGCCGTGCAGGAGCTGGAGCAGGAGGAAGCTGGGCCTTGGGCAGGCCCCGACGAAGGAGTGGCAGCGTCCTGCCACTGAAGATAAAGCTGGGGGTGGCTCCTGCCACTGAAGAGGAGCTTCAAGTCCACGGCTCCCTGCTGTGGTGAAGAGGAGGTCCGGGTGCGGCTCCAGGCCGCGAAGAAGATGGCAAAGACAGCGGCCTCCAGTCCGCGGGAGGAAGACCTGTCGGCGGCTCCATGCCGCAGGAAAGGCCATGGCTTCTGCGGCATCTGGGCCGCGAAGGTAAGTGCCTCCCATGGCACCAGCAGTGGGAGGAGTGCAACAGTACCGCCCCGCCAAAGGGGGTCATCTCCCCTCCTTCAGGAGGTAGAACCGGGCAAGGTATCAGGATGGTGCAGGTGCCTCCTGCAGGTCATGTGGAAACGTGAAACAAAACATGGAACAAGAAAAGGAACAATGAGGAAACACAGGAATAAACAAAGGAAAAAGGAACAAGGGAAAACAAAAAGGAACAAGCAGGAAACAGGCAACGGAGCAAAAAACAAAACAGCGGAGCAAAGAGCAAGGAACAGTTGAGCAAAGGACAAGGATAAGCGGAGCACAGAAGGAACAGAACAAGGAACAGAACAAAGAACAAAACAGTGGAGCAAAAGCCAAGGAACAGTGGAGCAAGGAAGAAATGGAACAAGGAATAGCAGAGCAAACAAGGAACAAGGGAACAAATGAAGAACAAGGGAACAAAACAAGAACAAGGGAACAAATGAAGAAGACCCGGGAGGGATCAGGCTGTAGCAATGGTCATCAGGTGGTTTGCAGGCACTTCCTGCCAGTCGCGGAACCCCAACCAGGAATCGCCATGGAGATGAAAGGTCTGGATGCAGGCGCCTCCTGCAGGTCATGGAATCCAGAAAAGCTGGTGCCTCCAGCAGGTCGTAGGAAGAAGATCCCAAAAAAAAGTTTGGGGAGGCAAGACAAAGTTCAGGATAAGACCCGGGACAAGGATAGTTCCACCGAACACATGGCCTTGGCAAATTTGTTGCGCTTCGGAGGAGGCCTTGAGCATCGGAATGCTCGGAAGCCTTGGCAAATCTGTTGCGCTGTGATGGAAGGGAGTGCTAGGGGGTGCTCCCCATAGCAGGACGAGGAATGTGTGCCCTTGCGGTGAGAAAAGCCTTGTCTGGGACTGGAGCTTGGAAGTCTGGAGACAAGATGTGGAGCTTGGAACTCTGAAGACAAGACATGGAGCTTGGAACACATGGCGAGCAAGGTCCCTCAGGCACCCTACACAGCCCGTAGGCTGGTTACGGACCACAATGTTCTCAACGCGCCCCACTCAGCTGGATGGCTGGTTGCGGACCACGAGAGGAGCGGGCAAGCTCTGGACGGAGACACAGATCAGGACAAGTTATACCTTGGATCCTCTGGAGTCGAAGCAGGAAACAATCTTTAAAAGAGGAACTTGAACCGGAATCTTGGATCATGTAAAAACAAGGAACTTCCAGAGGCACGGGTACTCAGGACCTGGGACATAAGATGAAGACATCAAGACTCGGACATCAGGAACTTGGGTGCCAGGCAGGAGCAAGGTGCAGCGAAGTCAATGGAGGAGAAGCTCCCAAGAGGACTGGCTCCTTGCCAAGGCGGCCATGGACTGAACTCAGAGCCCTTTTGTAGGGCAGAAGAGGCAATTCCATGGGAGGAGTTCAAGGAGGCCACACCTGCTCGTCCCTTTAAGAAGGGAGAGAAGATGCTGCCGTGCCCCTAGGAGGAAGGGGCAGGACCATGGACAGAGGTGTCCCTGCCGCTGCTGTGCAGGAGCTGGAGCAGCAGGAAGCTGGGCCTCGGGCAGGCCCCAAAGAAGGAGTGGCAGCATCTTGCCACTGAAGATGAAGCTGGGGGCGGCTCCTGCCACTGAAGAGGAGCTACAAGTCTGGGGCTCCCTGCTGCAGTGAAGAGGAGTTCCGGGTGTGGCTCCAGGCCATGAAGAGGATGGCAAAGACAGCGGCCTCTAGGCCGTGGAAGGAAGACTGGTTGGTGGCTCCATGCTGCAGGAAAGGTCCCGGCTTCTGCGGCCACCGGGCCACGAATGTAAGCGCCTCCCGTCGCTCCAGCAGCACAATATTTTTGCAGGGATAAATACAGGCTAGGCACGAGCATTAGGTAGGGCTAGACAACTGCTTAGGGTGCCGGAAGTGGTTGGGGTGCCATAGGTGGACGTGAAGACACCATTTCTGAAATGCACGAAGGAGGGATGAGTGAAGTAGTAGCATGCGAATGAAGGTCTGTCAAATGGGAGAGACATTGAGGGAAGCAATGAAGGTGCGCGGTATGCAAGTTTGGCAGGTCAGGGAAAGAAAGAGAGACAGAGAGAGAAAACACTCACCATGTGACTTGGTGATGTCACCGCCTAGGGTGGCTACAGACACTTGCACCGGCAAGATATGCTTTTCATTCAAGACTGACTGCAGATTGCAGAATTTTCTCAGTTTCAGAAAAAAGTCTGTCATGGTGCATATAGTAAGAGGACTGTAATATAGACTGATGATGGTAAAAACCAGCTTCCAACCACGAACTACACATTTTTTACTTTTTACTACGTACATGCAGTATAGATAAATTACACACACACACACACACATTGAACTAATACTCTGTAAACATGTCTTATAGCTTACTAGATGCTGGGTTTATTTTGAGTCCAGCAATTCTGGAGAATAAAAGTCCACACCTCAAATAAAATACAGTTTCTGCTAGCAGTTTAAAGCCAAATAAAACAAATCAATACAGTAAAGCTACTACAAAAATATTGACCTTTAAACACTAATCTGCTACAAAAATGTGTTCCAGAGTTGAAAAGCTACAAATATAGTATAGAAGTCTATCATGTTTAACATGCATTATGCAGTACAGGGACAGACATGGGGTTTCACTTTACTTCCTTTGGGAAGGGTTTTCGTCAGATAAATTACATGAGTGAAGTCTCATGGAGATACAAAGGCTACAGTTGGGGCTGGTGAAAAGATTCCGCTTGTACCCTTATATCTTGGTCAATGGGATAAGCATATGTAATAAACCGATGTTTTTTGAGGTTGATCAGATAACGGGTATCATTTAAAAAAATGTAGGTTGACCAGGAAAGCCAGCTGATGACAAATGCCTTGTTTTTGAGTTGGCCCCCAGGCAGAGAAAGTTAGAATGACTTGACTGACTTCATGCTGAGAGTCAGTTTAGAGAGGATTCGTTAGCTTAGGTTTTAGGATTTCTGAATCCTAGGCCACTATTCTACCCATTCTTCCACCAAGGATTCCTGATCTATTTCTTTGAAAAATTAAAAGAGGGGAAGGATATCCAAGATGGTGCCACTCTAGTTGTAGCTTGGCTCCATGGTGCCAGTCCTGTCTTTTTGCTTTTTCTTGCCTAATTGTTTGCCTAAAAATGAGGAAATGGAAGGGCAAGGTGCAGACCGACTGGTTTCTTCTCAGGGCTTACTACAAGATATTGTAGGGGGTTAAACTCCACAAGGTTTCAGGGACTGTTGCCTGGAAGATTTTGGGTCCTCCCTTGAAATAAGCAAAGGCAAAAAAACCAAACATCCCTACCCACACTTCAAGATTCACACCACTAATTTGCATAATCTCTGAAATATTTATTAGCCTTGGCTGCATAGGAATAAATAGCGAAAATCACAGAGCATTAATCAACTTGCTGCAGAGGACTAACCAACTCGTTGCAGTCCTGGAATCAAGATTCTTCCACTGAGGGCAGCTGCTAGGCCCAAAGGGATCACGCTCAAGGTCTTTCAAAGAATAGTCCATATGATGAGTGTTGTTTCAAAACAAAAATAGACTTCACTGCTAAAATATATACAGTAGACAGCATATTGTTACAAAAATTAGAAAAAAAAACCAGTACAGAAGTACAAAAATATAGGCAAACAGTTCTCTCAAAATCCAGTAGTCAAAAGAAACACACTTAAGTTCCTTATGCTGTTTAAGAAGGATTTGAATGGAATCTGGCATCTTTTATTCTTCTCAACAGGCCCCTGGTTCTGTTTGAAACCCATCTGAGACTTAGGCAAAGTCCTTTTCTCCCAACATTGCGCAATAGAAATACTTAGTCTGTGCCATTGGCCTCACAGTCAGCTTTCTTGTTCCAGGGACCAGGAGCAAGTGCTTTCCAGAGCACAGCTGGTAGCCGGGTCCCTCCTGAAACAAAGAGCAACCCATTCTCTCAATGAGAAGAAAGGCAAACTGCCCTTCCTCTTCCAGGAGCCTGGAGAGCCACAGTCTCTCTGCCTTGCTCCTCTGGTCAATGACTCCTCCCATGATTCATGGAGTCACCTCTGTAGATATTGGATAGTGAATATCCCACCCTGTGGGGAAATGGATTCTATCACCAAACAATTCCGCTCTCCTGGGATCTCCCATTGCTAGTAATTTCTACATCTTATTTAATGGTGAAGTCTGGTGGGCTTTACATATATCTAGCAGATATACTTAGGTTCTCCTCAGAAGTATTATCAGCAGTTTCAAGGTTTTCTTATAACCTGGGATTCAATCAGCAGCAGGACTTAGTTTCAGCGACTATGGATGTTTTAGTCCCTGTTGAACCTCTGGATGTTTCTGCTGTAAGAAATATTAACTTCAGAAGCAGGAGCCGCAGGGTTAACAAGTAGGGAGGACAGAAATGAACTAATGCAATCTGAACAGATAGAGGGTGGGGGCACCTAATTTAGGAGCCCGTATGGGGAGCCGACAGCCTACTGGCACAGAGAAAAAAAAAAGGTGTGTTTCTCCTGTTTTGTTTGCAAAGGTTTTCGTTGGGAGTGGCTCAAAGCTGAGGAGAAGAGAGGGAGAGATGGGGGCCTGTGTCCTGGAAGAAAAAGAAAACCAAGGGTGAGATTGATAAGCAGGAGGAGAGGAATGGGGTGCCCAGATGTGGAGATCTGCAGGAGTTCTAAAGCCAGGAGCTCGGTGGTTGGATCTTCCTTCTAAGTGAAAACAAGCTTTCAGTGAGGTCTAGGAAGAGGAGTGGCGTCGCTCGGCTTTTCCTTCTCCTTTTAACAATGTAGAAGCACAGCTCAGAGTGAACATAGACTTCCTCTGTCTTCAGAGCCTGCTAAATGCTGCTGACTATCCCAGGCTGGCTAGAGACAGGTCCCACTGACAAAGGATCTGCTAAAGGAACTTGGATTCAAGCCTGATGCATTTTTTGGGGGGGGACATTAGAGGATTGGGGTTTTCCCAGGGAGAGAAACACCTCGCATGCCATAGCATTCACAGAGGCTCCCTGCACAGCGGCCATTTGCCGCTGTACTGGGGGATCGTGTGCCGGCAGGCTGTCGGCGCACTCAACCTGCGCCTGCTCGGGGCAGGCACAACAGGTAGAACAAACATTTTGGGGGGTTTAGGTTAGGGCTGGGGGGGTAGGTTAGGGGAAGGGGAAGGAAGGTTAGTTTAGGGGGTTGGGAACAGAGGAAGGCTGCGGGCGTTGGCGCGCACAAGTTGCACTAATGTGTACCCACTTGCACGCGCCGACCCCCGATTTTATAACATGTGTGCACTGGCGCGCGCATGTTATAAAATCGCGCATCCATGTGTGTGCGCTGGTTAGTAGGGATGTGCAGAGCAAAATTTTATGTTCATATTTTTTATGTCCGAAAGGGGGTCCCACTTGCGGCCAATATGGACATAAAAAAAATCCAATGAGTTGGGTATATGTACATATGTGCAAAAAAAAAAATTTAAACCCCCTCACCCTCCTTAATCCCCCCCCCAGACTTACCACAACTCCCTGGTGATCGAGCGAGGAGTGAGGACGTCATTTCTGCAATCCTTGGCGAGAAGCATGTGACGTCGGTGGCACGTCGAGTGACGCGGCGTCACGTGATTCCCGGCTCGTTCGCGCCGGACGGCTCGTTCGGCCCAAAAAGAACTTTTGGCCAGCTTGGGGGGGCCTCCTGACCCCCCCAAGCTGGCCAAAAGTTCTTTTTGGGCCGAACGAGCCGTCCGGCGCGAACGAGCCGGGAATCACGTGGCGCCGCGTCACTCAGACGCGACGTCACGTGATTCCCGGCAAGTTCGCGCCGGACGGCTCGTTCGGCCCAAAAAGAACTTTTGGCCAGCTTGGGGGGGCCTCCTGACCCCCCCAAGCTGGCCAAAAGTTCTTTTTGGGCCGAACGAGCCGTCCGGCGCGAACGAGCCGTCCGGCGCGAACGAGCCGGGAATCACGTGACGCCGGCGTCACTCGACGTGCCGCCGACGTCACATGCTTCTCGCCAAGGATTGCAGAAATGGCGTCCTCACTCCTCGCTCCATCACCAGGGAGTTGTGGTAAGTCGGGGGGGGGGTTAAGGAGGGTGAGGGGGTTTATATTTTTATTTTGGCTCAACAATCGCGATTTCCCACATATCGAACATATCTATGTTCGATATGTGGGAAATCCGATCGTTTATGTCGAATCAATTTTTTAAGTAAAAAAAAAATATGAGTTGCGTTTTACTAATGCGGTCAATCCGAATGCACACCCCTACTGGTTAGTGCGCGCACATGGATGCGCGCATGCAGTTCTGAAATTCTACCCCTATATGTGCATGAATATGAAGGGCCTTGCATTTAGAGCTGTGACTGGCTTAAGGCTACTACAAATTTTGGAATGATTCTGAGATAAGAAGTAAATCAATCCATGACTGAATCCCTGTCTTTTCAGACAAGGCCAAAGGAAGACAACCAGACATCTTAAAATAGTTTATTCAACCGAGGCACTTCTTATTGGAAGCACATAGGAACAGTATATTAGCAAGAGTCCATAGTGCTTTGCTCTTTCTTTCATCTTTTTTTCTTATTTATTTAGATTTTTATATTTGTACCTGAGGCAATGGAGGGTAAAGTGACTTGCCCAAGGTCACAAGAAGCAACAATGGGATTTGAACCCTGGTTTTCCTGGGTTATACCCCACTGCTCTAACCACTTTGTAGCATAAGAACTCATTCAGAATTACCTGAGTGTATTTGTGCCTACATTGCTTTATTGGTGACTTATTATGAAGATAGAACTAGTACACCACTGATTGTGAGATTTGAATTAGACCTTAATATAAACTAGGGGTGTGCATTCCTTTTGAACTTAAATGTAAAACGCTACTTTTTTTTTTTTTTAACTTAAAAAAGTGATGAGGCGTAAACGATCGGATTTCCAACTTATTCAACATAGCTATGTTGAATACGTTGGAAATCGCGATTGTTGATCCAAAATAAAAATTTAAACCCCTCACCTTCCTTAATCCCCCCCCAAAGACTTACCACAACTCCCTGGTGATCCAGCGAGGAGTCAGGACGCCATTTCTGAACTCCTTTGCGAGGAGCACGTGACGTCGGCGCTACGTCGGAGTGACGCGGCGTCACGTGATTCCCCGCAGGTTCCCTCCGGCACCCTCGTTCGGCCCAAAAGGAACTTTTGGCCAGCTTGGGGGTGTCAGGAGGCCCCCCCAAGCTGGCCAAAAGTTCCTTTTGGGCCGAAAAGAGGGTGCCGGAGGGAACCCGCGGGAAATCACGTGATGCCGCGTCACTCCGACGTGGCGCTGACGTCACGTGATTCCCCGCGGGGGTCGCTTCCGGGATCCTCGTTCGGCCCAAAAGGAACTTTTGGCCAGCTTGGGGGGGCCTCCTGACACCCCCAAGCTGGCCAAAAGTTCCTTTTGGGCCGAACGAGGGTGCCGGAGGGAACCCGCGGGGAATCACGTGACGCCGCGTCACTCCGACGTGGCGCCGACGTCACGTGATTCCCCACGGGGTCGCTTCCGGGATCCTCGTTCGGCCCAAAAGGAACTTTTGGCCAGCTTGGGGGGGCCTCCTGACACCCCTAAGCTGGCCAAAAGTTCCTTTTGGGCCGAACGAGGGTGCCGGAGGGAACCCGCGGGGAATCACGTGACGCCGCGTCACTCCGACGTGGCGCCGACGTCACGTGATTCCCCGCGGGGTCGCTTCCGGGATCCTCGTTCGGCCCAAAAGGAACTTTTGGCCAGCTTAGGGGTGTCAGGAGGCCCCCCCAAGCTGCCCAAAAGTTCCTTTTGGGTCGAACGAGGGTGCCGGAGGGAACCCGCGGGGAATCACGTGACGCCGCGTCACTCCGACGTGGCGCCGACGTCACGTGATTCCCCACGGGGTCGCTTCCGGGATCCTCGTTCGGCCCAAAAGGAACTTTTGGCAAGCTTGGGGGGGCCTCCTGACACCCCCAAGCTGGCCAAAAGTTCCTTTTGGGCCGAACGAGGGTGCCGGAGGGAACCCGCGGGGAATCACGTGACGCCGCGTCACTCCGACGTGGCGCCGTCGTCACGTGATTCCCCGCGGGGTCGCTTCCGGGATCCTCGTTCGGCCCAAAAGGAACTTTTGGCCAGCTTGGGGGCCCCCCCAAGCTGGCCAAAAGTTCCTTTTGGGTCGAACGAGGGTGCCGGAGGGAACCCGCGGGGAATCACGTGACGCCGCGTCACTCCGACGTGGCGCTGACGTCACGTGATTCCCCGCGGGGTCGCTTCCGGGATCCTCGTTCGGCCCAAAAGGAACTTTTGGCCAGCTTGGGGGTGTCAGGAGGCCCCCCCAAGCTGGCCAAAAGTTCCTTTTGGGTCGAACGAGGGTGCCGGAGGGAACCCGCGGGGAATCACGTGACGCCGCGTCACTCCGACGTGGCACCGACGTCACGTGATTCCCCGTGGGGAATCACTCATAACAGTAGGTAGCCCTACTTCATGTAAGCATCTCTTATTTAATTCAACTATGCAAATTTGACTCACAATGGATACCCCAAACTGCACCAACATTATCAATCTGCCCAACCACACAATCAGCAGGTTGAGGAAGGTGTCCTTTCATGGGGGCTTTCCTTCTGCCCCACCAAATCCACACATGTTACAATTCTGTGCTGATCTGACACCCCCAAGCCTCCTGACACCCCCAAGCTGGCCAAAAGTTCCTTTTGGGCCGAACGAGGATCCCGGAAGCGACCCCGCGGGGAATCACGTGACGCCGCGTCACTCCGACGTGATGCAGACGTCACGTGCTCCTTGCAAAGTTGGTCAGAAATGGCTTCCTGACCCCGCTGGACCACCAGGGAGTTTTGGTAAGTCTTGGGGGGGGGGGGGGGGATTAAGGAGGGTGAGGGGTTTAAATTTTTATTTGCACATATGGACATAGACTCAACTTATGGAATTCTCCATATGTCCATATTGACCGCAAATGGGACCCCCTTTCGACTTATGGACATATGAACTTAAACTTTTGCTCTGCACATCCCTAATATAAACCTTGTTTAGCAAATATTTGTAAGTATAGGAAATCCTTATTCTTTGGCCAAGAAGATAAGTCCTTTCTGGATTTGTCTAGGAAATCTTGAACCAAGAGGAAAGGCTTTCTATTTTTTCATCCACAGTTTCTAATGGTTGTTATTATTTTCTTCCTTTAATATCTTTGTAAATTAATTATATAGTTTCAAGGATAACAGTTATATCTTTCAGGAGCCAGGCCATATTTCCTTGTTTTTGAAAGCCAATGGTAATAGCAACACTGCAGCAGAACCAGGAGAAAAAGCTTGTGTCAAAAGGGTTGAGACTATAGCAAGTGTATAGCCGGGCCCCCCTACCTCTTCTGTCTTCCCGGCGACCCTCCCTCCACAGGAGGCCGAACGCTCACGGCCACGCGAACCAGGCAGCGTCATTCCAGGCTGCATCGGGGCCTCCCCTGATGCGCGCGCCCCGGAAGATGACGCCAGTAGGAGGGGTATATTTTAACCCCACAGCTGCTAACCAACTTTCCTTTGCAACAAGTCTTCTCTGTTGCTGCTTGGCTGCCTCCAAGTTCCTGCCTTGCCTCCGAGTTCCTGCCTTGCCTCGGCTCCAGTTTCCTGCCCTGATCCAGTGCCTGCCTCCGTTCCTGTACCCAGTCCTCGGCTTGATCTCCAGGTTTGACCTCAGCTTGCTTCTCATCTCTGATCATCTGCTGCCTGTCCTGACCCTTGGCTTATGACTTTGTTCCGCTTCTTCACTGCCTGCCCTGGATCTTCTGCCTGGACTCCATTCCACTTCTCCGTGGAGCTTCGGTTCCTGGTTCCTGACTCACTGGGTGAATGCTCTGAGCACCCGCTCCTCAGGGGCTCTCCCACGTTCATAGGCTATCCGCTCCTCAGAGGGCCGTCCCTCCTGATCTCTTGGAACCATTCCTGTGAAGTGCTTCTCTTCTCCAGCTCCACCTTCCAGAGACGAGTTCTATCGGGGGCAATCCCTCAATGGTCTTCACCGCTTGCTCTGGCTCAAGGGTCCACAATCACAACAGCAAGCCTGTGTAAATTACAGGAGGGCAGTTTTAGTGCTTTCAAGTTTTTAAAATTTTTTTTCCCTTTGTTGGCCCCAAAAGAAACACTTAATATCATCAAGCTAACAAGAAAGAAGAATCCTTCATTCAAAAGTAAGATATCTTAGGAGTTGCAAATTTCAGGAAAAGCAAACAGAGATCTTTCACTGATACAATAGGTTAAATAGGTAACCACCTTTAGTTTCCACACCAATGAGTTAGTTTCTAAGTTAATATGATATTTTTCTAACTAGTTGATACTAATTTCTTATCTGTAATATGCTAAATACTATCTTCTTGTAAGATGAGCTGGAGCTAGGATGGCAGGTTAGCACTGACATTTAGTATAATTCTGCATTCCTTACCTACAACCTCAGCATTCCACAGTGAATTGCAGTTCTGGTCAATTCCAGAAGATTCTTTAGACTGCCTTTATATTTCTCTTTACACTTTCTTGCTGCACTCAGATATATTTTCTCAGGTATATTTTCACATGCACCAAAAGGCATAAGGGCATATTCAATAATATCATGTGATGTAAGCACAGCGTACCCTGTGTATCTGATCCCTTCCTTAACAAATGCAGAGCAATCTATGAATAACTCAAGATCAGGGTTACTTAATGGCTCATCAAGAAAGTCTGGCCAGAGAGGGGTTGAAATGCGGAGATAAGGGAAACAATCATGGGTTGGAATGACATCTGAGTCCTTTGGCTCGGGTAAAAGAGTAGCAGAATTGAGAATTGGACAATTGGCCAAATTTATACAACCACCCAGCACAACTAATTCCCACTGCCCAGTTTATCAGTGATAAACTGGGTATGACTTTGTATGACAAATGGCATGAACAGCATGAAGAGTGAACACAGTCAGGGAATGGAATAAGACTACTACTCTGATAGCTATGACAGTAGCAGCTACCACACAGAAGCCAGGAGAGGACATGGCCCGTGACAGAGGATCCAATTTGGAGAAGTAGGCCACTGGATGCTGCTGGGGTCTTAGGATTGGGTAAGAACAGAGAGGGCACAGACATTTCAATCAGTAACATACAAGTTGAATGGCTTGGAGTAACCAGGCAAGACCAAAAAGGGAGCTTGAGCTAGGGCAATTTTCAGAGTATCAAAAGCTTTCTGAAGCTCATTATTCCATTTGATAATGTTGGATGGCATTGGAAAATCCTGAAAAAGAGCCTCCAAGGGAGTCTTGGGGCATACTCGATCCATTGTCTGCCGTTACCAGTGAGACCTAAGAAGGCTCTCAGCTGCCTGAAAGTATTGGGAGGTGGGACCCATAAAATAGCAGCAGTTTAATCAGGGGCAACAGCATGAGAACCAGAGGACAGGAGGTGCCCCAGGTATCATACTGTCTCTTGAGCAAGTTGTCATTTCTTAGGATCAACCATATGGCTCTTATGGCTAAGATGGTGAGTAATGTGTTCAAATCTTAGAGATGACTCTTTCAGTCTGGGGAGCAGAGCAAGAGGTCATCAACTTATTGTACTAAAGTGCCTTGGGACACATTAACTAAGTCTTGATGCCTTGAGATAGACGGGTCCAAGTATACTGTAACCCCTTATATGTAAAGGTAAACATAATAAGACTGGGGGCTTAAAGGCACCATCAAAAAGGTGTCATTGAGGTCAATGATTTAATAAATAAATAAAATAAATACATACAATTTCTGGGCAGACTGGATGGACCATTTTGGTTTTATCTGCCATCATTCATTCACTATGTTTCCCTTGATGAAAAAGATATTTGAAACATGGTCTCATGTCAGGGAAGAGAAGGGTAAGAAAACAATAGAAGCTTTTTTATATGCTAGATAAGAACCAGAGTTTTAATGCAGAATAAAATATATGAAAAACAAAAACTATTGTTAAAATGCAAATGAGCGAGGAGAGATAATTAAATATAGGGCTTAAACAAAGGTCAGAATTTGTTAACCTGAAGAGTCCAGTATGATGGTCCTTAAATGAGAAACTTTATTGTTCTCTGGTGTTCTTTGGGAGAACTGAAGAAGAGACATTACCCTAGTAGGGGAACAAGAAGTCTTTGAATTGGGGGCAGGAACAAGCCTGTAGCACGACTAGGGGTTCTACCAGTCCATAAAGGAAAATCAGTCTATACCAGTTGTGTTCAAAAACAAAAATAAAGTTTATTGATGAGAAATAGTCCATGTTTCTGCAGTTACAAGAAAAGAAGTTGCAAACTCAATCCAGATGATTGCAGAAATCAGAAACAGCAGACACTTTTTCCACTTACTAACAATGGCTGTGTCCTTACAGCAAGACCTCCTTCTGGTGTAAGCAGTTTTTTCCTCTTATTTTCTGAAGGCTCCTCACAGTTGTTAACAAGATGTGCTGTGATTTGCTGGAGTTCTGCTGCGGGAGCGCAGGAGTTCCTCCCAGTTTTAGGAGGCATGGAGGTGTCCTCACCCCCTTCTCCCCCTTCCCCATAAAATGCATCAGGGAACCCCTGCTGTAGTGCATGGGTCTGCAATGAATTGGAGAAAAGCTAGTAAGGACACGGGTTTCCCCTTTGCACTCATCAATCCCTGAATTGCAGAGAAAGTAGCTCTTGATTTAAAAGCTTTATGCTTTCACATGAGTGTCTGTAGTATGAACTATTGCATCCCTAGAGGCACAGGTCAAAAAGTCAAAGAAGAAGAAACGTCTTCATAGAATATTAAAGTTACTCTACTACCACTATAACGTAGGCAGTTGACAAATAAAAGTTCTGGCACACATTTCTTTTGTGAAACATGAGCCAGAATATAAATGAAAGAGTGGAAATAAAATATAGAGATTGTAAAAGCTGATGAGATGGAAAAATGGCCGAAGACTACAAAAAAATGAAGTGATAGTTACTTTAAAAGACTGGCAGGCTGCGCTGTCTACCCCAGCAAGAACTCAATTGCCTCATTCATTCAATGGCCTCACAACATTTCTACGTACATCCACTTCAAGCAACCAACACAGTACCAGGATATGTAGTAGCTGCAAGTGTACCCTACGTGGATAGCATGATATTCATTCCAAAGTAGGGATGTGAATCGTTTTAGGACGATTAAAATTATCGTCCGATAATTTTAATATCGTCTTAAACCGTTATGGAACACAATACAATAGAGATTCTAACGATTTATAGTTATAAATCGTTAGAATCATGAGCCGGCACACTAAAACCCCCTAAAACCCACCCCCGACCCTTTAAATTAAATCCCCCACCCTCCCGAACCCCCCCCCCCCAATGACTTAAATAACCTGCGGGTCCAGCGGCGGTCCGGAACGGCAGCGGTCCGGAACGGGCTCCTGCTACTGAATCTTGTTGTCTTCAGCCGGCGCCATTTTCCAAAATGGCGCTGAAAAATGGCGGCGGCCATAGACTAACACGATTGGACGGCAGGAGGTCCTTCCGGACCCCCGCTGGACTTTTGGCAAGTCTTGTGGGGGTCAGGAGGCCCCCCCAAGCTGGCCAAAAGTTCCTGGAGGTCTAGCGGAGGTCAGGGAGCGATTTCCCGCCGCGAATCGTTTTCGTACGGAAAATGGCGCCGGCAGGAGATCGACTGCAGGAGGTCGTTCAGCGAGGGTTCCGGCGCCTCGCTGAACGACCTCCTGCAGTCGATCTCCTGCCGGCGCCATTTTCCGTACGAAAACGATTCGCGGCGGGAAATCGCTCCCTGACCCCCGCTGGACCTCCAGGAACTTTTGGCCAGCTTGGGGGGGGCCTCCTGACCCCCACAAGACTTGCCAAAAGTCCAGCGGGGGTCCGGAAGGACCTCCTGCCGTCCAATCGTGTTCGTCTATGGCCGCCGCCATTTTTCGGCGCCATTTTGGAAAATGGCGCCGGCTGAAGACAACAAGATTCAGTAGCAAGAGCCCGTTCCGGACCGCTGCCGTTGTGGACCGCCGCTGGACCCGCAGGTTATTTAAGTCATTTGGGGGGGGGTTCGGGAGGGTGGGGGATTTAATTTAAAGGGTCGGGGGTGGGTTTTAGGGGGTTTTAATGTGCCGGTTTTGCGATTTTACGTTTTTTTGATTTTTCACGATTTTTCACGATTTTTCACGATATTTTACCCCCCCCAAACGGCAACAATACGATTCCCTCCCCCTCCCAGCCGAAATCGATCGTTAAGACGATCGAGGACACGATTCACATCCCTATTCCAAAGTATATATTGTTATGGAATGCATGACTTTAATATTAGAGACTTGAAAAGATTATTGTAACAAGCTAGTGGAAAATTATTTTAGCTAATATTGGGTATTTTATAACAACAACTTCAATTCAAGCCAAAATGTGCGTCTGAATTTTATTGTCTTACTAGAAGACATCCACAGAATATTTGTGGTCAAAATATTTTTGTTGCAACAACACAAATGTAAAATTTCTAGTTATTCTTTCATCAAGGTTATTTATTAAAAACATGATTTATACCCACTCTATCTAAAGATCTGAGTGGGTATAAGACACAGGTAGAAAAATGGCACCTATCTGCAACAGATTAGACTGAAAAATAATCTGGCTAAGTGCCTACAGCTCAAAAGCCTGCCTCAGTGGAAATGCCTTCAACTGGAACTTAAATGAGTGCGGGCATGATTAACTGGAAAGATGCAGGTAGAGGATTCCAGACAGCTAGACCCACCACTGAGAATGCACTTGCATATTTGAGACAACTGAGCTAGTCAAATGGACAGAACCTCAAGAAGTTCACGATCAAGGGACCTAAAAGCTCGCATAGGATTCTGGAACCACAACATCACCAAGATCCAAGGAGAAACATTATTATTCAAAAGCTTATGAATCCAAGAAAGAAGTTTATTTTGCACCTGCCACTGCACTGGTAACCAGTGCAATGGGTGCAATGCTGGAGTATTACGTTCTCTGAAACCAGTATTAGTTAATATCCGTGCTGTTGAATTCTGCACCACCTACAAAGGTCTAATGTGAGAGATGGGGGCACCAATATAAAGAGAATTGCAATAATCCAATGGTGCAGTTACCAAAGACTGGAGAACAGATGGAAAATCAGACAATGGCAACAAGGGCTTGAGCCGATCCAGCTTGTGCTATTTAAAAAGGCACTCTGCAATAAACAATATGAGTTTGAAAAGAAAGATTAGAATTAATCCATATGCCAATACTTTTTACTGGTGTTGCAATGGGTATGGGATTACCATCAATTTGCAGTGCATGGGGCATGTCACCCAGAATAGAGTGACTAAGCACAGCTCCATCATATCCAAGTTCAATTCTAATTTACTGTGGCAGAGCCATTGTTGAACAGTAGACAGATATTATCTTGACATGAACTAAAGTCTGCTCCCACGAGCCTGATCTTGGCACATAAAACTGAAGATCATCAGTGTGGACACTGGAGGAACTGCTCACTACTACCATCTGCCTCCTGTGTTGATTGCCTCTTTTCCTGTTCTCCATCTCAGGGCTGTCAACAGCTGCCTGCTGCCTTTTCCCTGGTTACAGCCCCAGCCTCTCATGCTGCTGGTCCCACCTACCCTGTGTTATCATCTGAGGTGCCAGCCCTTCAAATTTGGCTGTGGATGCTGGAGGCACCTGTGCTGGAGAAGCACGCACCTTTGCCACATGCACAAAAGAGCGCACACAAAGGAGCTTGCCCCTTTGCGCACCCTTTCATGAGCACTGCTATAAGCACTGCTGTTATTTATTTTGTTTCTGATATTTTGCCAACATGGAGATTGCCCACTATTACTGGACATGAACGTTACAGATGATCCCTCAAAAGCATTCAAGGAACATCCTAAGCACTAGGTCTGCACTTACTGCTGTGCGATTTCAATCTGTTAGATCTTTAATCCTCTTGATTGCCTTAACTATTTTACTTGTGAATGTACAATTTATTACCCACATTTTCTCCTGTTGAAATTTCACTTCTTTTTGAAGTAATGTTATTAAAAACAAAAGCTTTCAATTTGATTCTGGTTTACTGTAAACCTAATTGGCTTATAATAGCTTCCCTCTTTTTGAATTGTTTACTTGTATTAATATTGACCTCTTGACTCTCTTACTTTGGAGAATTCAACCTCCACATTGATAAAAACTCCCTATCATTAGTTTGTGAACTTTCTTTGGACATGACAGCTGCTCATGGCTGAGAGCACATTACTAGCTGTCCCACTCATAGAACAGGTCACACACTAGATATATTCTTTCTCAATTCATCAGCTTTTTCTGTTAATTTGGTAAACAGTTTGATCACTAATGTTCCCTATTTGGCCATTGTCTAATAAGTGTTACTGTTGAGATGTCCACCCATCCTACTAATTTATATTCTGATCTACTACCTTCATTGATGCCGACCTGTTCAAGGAAAAATTGGCTCCCCTAATGCTAAATATTCCAAATGAGTGACTTGATGGCATAGTTAATACTTGGCATAACACCATTCAAAATGTTGCTAATGAGATAACCCCTAGAAAATTAATAATTGTCAAGTGCAAGGTTTCCACTCCATGATATATGCATCATTTAACTTTAAAGAAGCAGGCCTGTCGTAGGGCAGAATCCTATTGGCAGAAACATCTCACAAGCAAAAATCTAGAAATTTATCATCAACAATTATCTCCCTAAGAACAGCATCTAAGATTGCTTAAACAATACTACTCCATTCATATTAAAAAACTCAGGAAATAATGTCTGTGAATTATATTGTACTGTGAAATATCTTGTCAACCCACTGACCAAAAGTAGCTTTACACCTGCTGATTCAATCTCAGATCTGTGTGAATCTTGCTAGCTGTTGCGAGCGTGGAGGTGTGGTCGCTTGCTCAAGAGGGACTGTGAGCCCTTGGGCCATGGCGCGGCTCAGGAAGGAGCCCCAAGACACACACCGTGAGAGTGTTCAGGTACGGGCTAGAGCAGGAACAAAGCTGGACCAGGATCAAGATGAGGAACATCAAGGACTGGAACAAGGCAGGATTATACCTCCACTGGAACTGCTCGCACCAGTGAGACCCAGCAATGCAATGTTGGTCTCAAGAGTAGCCCTCTGGCCACTTGGTAGCCCTTCCTGACCTGCCACTTGGGAACGAGTGCATGAGGTCAGGTGGAGGCTGAGGGCAGGAACAAGACGAGACATGGAACTCAGGAACTTGGAAGACTCAGACGAGGACTTGAGGAACTTGGAAGACTCAGACGAGGTTTCAGGATACTTGGAAGACTCAGACGAGGATTTGAGGAACTAGGAAGACTCAGACAAGGTTTCATGATACTTGGAAGACTTGGACAAGGTTTCAGAATTCTTGGAAGACTCAGATGAGGATTCGAGGAACTAGGAAGACTCAGATGAGGTTTCAGGATACTTGGAAGACTCAGGCGAGGATTTAGGATTCAGGCACTAGTACAGGGTGAGTACCCATGCCTAGAAGAGCCTGGGAGATGGAGGAAGTCGGGGAGGCAATGTCAGTGGCATTCCTGCTGCATGAAGGAGGCAGTCAGCAGCGGCACCAGGGCCGCGAAGAAGATGAGGATGGCGGCAACTCCTGCTATGAAGGTGCAGTCGGTGGCGGCTTCCATGCTGCAAGAAGTGGAGAGACAGCGGCATCATGGCAGCAGCTCCATGCTGTGAAGTGGAGTCCCAGTAGCAGCTCCTGCCGTGGAGAAGCTGCAGTGGTTCCTTCTGCCGTATACAGTGGCATCGTGCCGCGAGGAGCAGCAGCAGCAGTCCGGGGCAGCCTAGGCTGCAAGAAGGCGTCCTGCAGTGGGGCCGGGGCATGGTTGGGCGCCGGCACAGAGGTGAGAGGCTGCTTGCGGGATGGGCTCAGAAAGCAGAATCGTAACACTAGCTATTTCACAATGACCCTACACTAATAACATATAATAATACAATCTTATCATACTGAAGTGAATTTGAAGAAGTGACCCTATCTGAAATATTAAAATTATCAATAGATTAAATTCTTCCACAAATACACTCAATCCATGCTCCACTCCTTTGCTTTAAGTTGCTAGAAATAAAATTGTTGAACTAAATGAAAAGATAGTCAACCTTTCTGTTCATCAGGCAAATTTCCAGATACCTTAAAGCAATCATCAGGTAGACCAGTCTTAAAGAAACCTTCCGCCAATTCCTCTAACTTTTCCAACTTTTGCCCTACACTTTACCATTTCTTGCTAAAATAATGAAATCCGAAGTACTGAAGCAGCTATCACAATTTCTTGATAACAATTCCATTCTTAATCAGTATCAATTTGGGTTTAGAAAATTTCACATACTGAAACACTCCTTCTGTTAAATTTTGATTCCAAACTCCAAGGATTTGATTCCGGTATATCATACATGTTAATATTATTAGACATCACATCAGCATTTGACAATAACAATATTATTCTTGCCCAATAACAATATTCATGTCATGGATATTGGGATATATAAATCTGTCCTAGTGTGGTTCATGTCATACCTTTCTAATCATAAACAAAAAATCAGAATATCATCTGCTACCTCTTCCTGGTGTACCATCCTTATGGGAGTTCCACAAAGCTCTATATTATCGGCTGCACTATTCAATATTTATTTGATGCCCTTATGTCACCTATTTTCCATCCTGTGCATCTCATACAAACTACAGGCAGATGATATTCAGTTACACTTTTCCCTAAAATCCTCCTGGAACAGCTCCAGTAGATTTCCAGCTCTATGCTTGTCTGTAATTAAAGCTTGGATCTCTCATCATAAATTGTCACTGAACCTTAGAAAAACCAAAATGATAATTTTAGGTTGTTTTTCATATCAAACACCTTTTCATTTTGATACTTATCAGATAGCTATTTTCAAGAAAGTCCATGATTTAGGTGCTCGATCCTTCCTTATCATGCAAATACATATTAACATCATTGTACAGAACTCTTTTGCCACATTATGACTACTTTAACATCTCAAACCACTATTGGATCCCCCTGACTTCAGAACAGTCCTTCATCAATTCTCAATACTTTGGACTACTGTAATTCACTATACACAGACCTCCCCCAGAATTCAATTAAATTCTGAAAATGAATCCAGAATGTCACTACACGCTTACTCACTTGAACCGCCATTCATGATCACATATCTCCTGTACTGCAATCCCAACATTGGTTAACCATCCAGTGGAGAATTCAATATAAATTAGCTACCGTTATTCACAATCTGCTCAATAGTATTATTTCTCCCTGTATTTCCTCCACACTAAGGTTATACATTCCCTTGCGAACCTTATGCTCAGCCATGGAAGTTTCCTTGAAATCCCTTCCCAATGTACAACTCGTCTCAGTATAACAAGAGACATGGCCTTTTCCATAGCAGACCCCGTACTGTGAAATTGTTTCCTTCTTACCCTGAGCAGCATAAAAAATCCCAAAGAGTTTAAAAACATGTTCAAAACAGCTTTTCCATCTGGATAACGTCAGAAATGTAAACACAATGTCATAATGTAATTGCAAGTAGAGCAGTCCACTTGGCCCATTAGATAAGACACCTAAAACCATTTCTCAACCCCTACGATTTCAGAACTGTACTACAACTTCTTATCTTCTCCACCTTTGACTATTGCAACTCCTTACTAATTGGATTACCTCTTTCATCCCTCAAACCACTCCAAATACTGCAGAACTCTGCTGCCAGAGTCCTAACTGGAACAAAAAGAAGTGAACACATCACACCAATTTTGACCTCACTTCACTGGCTCCCTATTAATGCACGTAGCCTACAAATCAATGACCATAATCCACAAAATCCTAAACAATGATCATCAAGGTCTTAACTCCCTAAACATAATCCCTCAAAATCCTTCAAGAAACCTATGCTCCAATAACTCAGGTTACCTAAACATTCCCCCTATCAAAGATGCACATCTGGCAACCACAAGAGAAAGAACCTTTTCAATTGCCTCACCTAAACTGTGGAACACCCTACCTAAATTCCTGAGAACTCAACAAGACCTTAAAACATTCAAAAAGGACCTAAAAACACTAATGTTCCGCAAATACCTCACTGACTTTCAGACGTCTAATCATCCCAACTCTCAACTGAACTCTCAGTTGTATATCTCTTAATTCACTCTCTTCTCCCTGAACCTGCATACCCTCCCCATCTAACCTAATAATGCTCTCTGGACTTGATATGCTTATTTCTGATATTGTTTAAATGGTTTTTACTGTTGCGCAACTGCTAAGAATATGTTTAACGTTCATATTGCTTTTCTGTTACAAGATAAATGTATACTTTTGTAAACCGTTATGATGGCTCAACCGAATAACGGTATATAAAACTCAACAAACAAACAAACAAATAAATAAATAAATAAATAAAGTCAACCCAGCAACTATATAACATTGTTTGTACTTTTGACAATGTTATGTCGACTTTTATTATGTATGTTTTTATGTATCCCTCCCCAAACTTCAGAGGGAGCGAGAAACAAGCAAATTTAAATAAATAAGTAAATATACACATAAATACTGTATATAAATTTGAAATCCTAACCTTAGCCCAGCCAACAGTTTACAAGGTATCATATAAATGAAACAAGAATGGCAGACAGAGCAGAGCACTACAGAACACCTGAGGTAATCTTATGTAGTGAGGAGGTTACAGAACCGATTCTCATCTGCTGAGTCTGTACAGTCAAATAAGGAGTAAACCATGCCAGGACAGTACCTGCTATTCCTATTTGCCTTAATTTGGAAATAAGTATTGTGTGATTCAGGGTATTGAATGCCACTGAGATATCAAAAAAATGTAAGAACATACTCTGCCATTCTCAAAATCCTATCTGACTATATCCATAGCTGACAACGAGAGTATTTCAGTGTTGAAAAGTTTTTGAAAACCAAATTGGAATTGATCAGTAATTTCATGCTCTTCAAAGAAGTTTTGTATCTGCGTCAATACAGCTTCTTCAATCATCTTAGCAAGGAATGTCAATGAAGAGATGTGTCTATAGTTTTTCAAATCAGACGGCTCGAGATGGTTTTTTTCATTAAAAGGTGAACATTTCAAATCAGTGAGTACTAAACCTTCTAATAGGGACAGGTTTGCCAATTGTGCTACCAAACCACAGATCTCTGTGTAGAGAATTTTTAACAAAACTGTGTTGCAGGGGTTCAACAAACAAGAGGCTGAGTTCATTCCAGAAATAATCTGGCTAATCTCATCGCTAGTCACAGGCTCCAAATGTTCCCAGCATGTACTGTCCTGGAATGGTTTACTTCTTATTTGATTGGACAGACTCAGCAGGTGAGAATCGGTTCTGTAACCTCTTCGCTACATAAGATTACTTCACAATTGAAAGAGTGGTTAGAGTAATGGGCTGTGAACCAGTGAAGCCAGCATTCAAATACCTCTGCTGCTTCTTGTGATCTTGCACATATCACACTTACTCTCCATTTTCTCCTGTACAAGCTTACACAGGGACATTTACAAAGTTGTGATAGTTTATCGTGGGAGGGCCCAAATATCACCAGGGTGTGTCCCTGCACTATTGGGCCCATCCCCAACAAACTACAGTCGCACAAATGTGCAACAAAAATCATGCTGCAGTACGGGGCCTTCCCATTCAATGGCGACTCACTTTGGCTGAGTCTGCCATTGCTTAAAGGGACCGAGGCCCAAAAAATCACAGCCCCCTCAATCCTGAAAAAATTACTCCAGGGGTCTTTAGAGAGCCCCCCTACTCCTACCACCTTCCAAGGCAGCACTGGTTCCCAAAATGAAAAAATAGAGTGAGTCCAACCATGCAGCAATGATTTGCTCCCTTTTCCAAATCCTCCCCTTAAATGACAAAAATGCCCCCTTAGTCAAACTACCTTTCTCTCTGGCCCATCCTTTCCTTCTCTCCAAATAAATTTAATCCCTGGTGTTTAGGGTTCCCCAACCCCCAAAAATATCCCTGGTGGTCTGGAGGAGCTTCTGGACTCTACCCCCCATACCTGAAGAACTAAGTATTTGTGGTTCAGTGGGGCCCATTGACAACATTGTGAAAAATGGCATCAATGTAACCTTGCTACTTCACATGACAAGGGTAAGGTCCAGGAATTGGATTCATTCTATTTTTTTTTTTTTTAATTTTGGGGACAAGTGTGGCCTGGGAAGGCAGAGGGGCTGGATGGGCAGGGATCTCCAAAGTTCCCCAAGGTGATTTAATCGGGATTGGGGGGTACAATTTCTTAGACCTCAAGCCCTTTAAGTTTTCCATGGGGCAGACAGGAACCCACATTAGCATCCTAATGCTCCCTTGGAAAAATAACTACTGCCCTCTCAAATGTGCTAAAATAACAAGGATGACTTTTTTCTAAATCAGACATGTTATTTTATCAACATGGATTGCCTATGCATAAGCTACTTTTCATGCATTAGGCAATTTTAGGCCAAGTTATGGTGATATCGGGCGATAAACAACATTTAACGCATGTTTCATGCTGTTTAATGTGCAATATCACCTATCGTGGCTTAGTAAATTCAACTATTAGATTGTAACTCTCACTCCCGGGGAAATATTTATTTTATTTATTTATTTAGAGTTTTTTATATACCGACAACCGTTTGCACATCGTATCGGTATACATATAACTTATAACTTTAGGACAGAGCCTTTACATAAAACAGTAACTAAGCGTACAGAAACTAACAAAATAACCTAGAAATTGAGAAACTATTTACAATTCAATAGCAAATTGTCTTTAAGCTGGTCAGTGAAAGAGTCCATAAACTGATTGAGGATCTGGGTAGGTGAAAGAAAGTTACAGAAATTGGGGTCAAACAGAATGGATACAGAGGAGGGTTTCAAGGATGATTTTGATGGGGGGGGGGGGGGGGAGAAGAGGGGGGTGGGAAGTTTAACTTAGTGTTAGCACGAGGGGAATTGAAGCACATTGTGTGAGGTAAAGCAAGGTGAAGTACTATATGCAGCTGTGGGGGTCGTCAGGAAGGTGGTTATCATGGGAAGGGTAGGCCTGTAGGAACAGCCAGGTTTTTAGCTTTTTTTTGAATTTGGGTGTAGAGGCTTCAGTGCGTAAGTCTGGGGGCATGGAGTTCCATAGGGTGGGGCCAGCCAAGGAAAAGGCTCTGTTCATTGTGGAGATTAGTTTAGTGGATTTGATAGAAGGGGTACGGAGAGTTCCTTGGAGGGCGGAATGAGTTGGTCTGGTGGAGGTGCGAAGAAGTAGTGGGGGGTTTATCCATTCGGTGTTTTCGTTGGTGATGCTTTTATGTATAAGGGAAAGAACTTTGAAAATGATACGGGATTGTATCGGCAACCAGTGGAGGTCGATGAGGGTAGGAGTGATGTGGTCACGCTTTCTGGAGTTGGTGAGGATACGGGCTGAGGCATTCTGCAAAAGTTGTAATGGTTTGGTGTGAATGGCAGGGAGGCCAAGGAGGAGTGCATTACAGTAGTCAATTTTAGAAAAGATAATAGACTGTAATACTGTACAAAAATCTGTGAAGTATAGGAGGGGTCTGAGTTTCTTGATGGTTTGTAGTTTGAAATAGCAGTCACTTAGGATAGATTTAATGAAGGGTTTGAGAGAGAGCTGGTTGTCAATAAGGACACCAAGGCTGCGGGTGTGGGAGGGGAATGACGTGGTGGAGTATGCAAGGGGAATAGAGGGAGACGGGTGTTTAGCGGAGATGATGAGGAGTTCAGTTTTTTGTGGATTAAGGGCAAGGTGCATGTCAGTGAGTAGTTGGTTGATAGCAGTCAGGCATGATTCCCAGTTTTGAAGAGCGGTTTGGAGGGAATCAGTGAAGGGGAAAAGAATTTGGACGTCATCTGCGTAGATGAAATGTTTCAAGCCAAGATTGGTGAGGAGGGTGGTGAGGGGAAGCATGTAAATATTAAATAGGGTGGAGGATAGAGAGGAGCCCTGGGGAGCACCTCTGTCAAGGCTAATTGGGTCAGATTCATTATTGCCAGTGGAAACTGTGTAATGACGATCTTGTAAGTATGATTTGATCCAGGAGAGAGCAGTGCCGGAGATTCCGATGTTACTGAGAATGTTGATTAACATGATATGGTTAACAGTATCAAAAGCGGCGGAAATGTCTAACATGGCAAGAAGAAATGAGTTTCCAGAGTCAAAACCTCTAATAATGGTGTCAGTCAGGGATAGAAGCAATTTTTCAGTGCTCAGATTTTTCCGGAAGCCGTATTGTGTGGATGGAAGGATGTTATGTTGTTCTAGGTAATCAGAAAGTCGAGAGTTGACTAGTTTTTCCAGGATTTTTGATAGGAAGGGGAGATTAGAGATGGGTCTGAAGTTGGCTAGAATAGAGGGGTCAAGGTTAGGTTTTTTAAGGATGGGTTTCACCACAGCCTGTTTTAGAAAGTTGGGGACTGTGCCTTGTTCTAAGGAACAGTTGCAGATAGATGAGAGAGGTTTGGCGATAGCTTTGGGAATAGCTAGGAGGAGTTTAGTAGGAATGGTTTCAGAGGGATGGGAAGAGGGTCTCATTTTTTTTAAGATGTTTTCAATTTCAAGGGACGAGGATGAGTCAAAGGATGAGAGGGTAGCGGTGAGATTGATAAAAGGCGGTGTCACGGTGTTTGGGTTAGACGAAAAGCGTGCTGTGAGAGAAGAGACTTTGGTTTGAAAGAAGTGTGCAAGTTCGTTGCAGTGATTTTTTGTGGTGGGTGTAAGCGGTTGTGTGGAGGTGGAGCTGGTAAGGTTGGAGATCATTGTGAAGAGTGCCTTGGGATTGTATTGGAAACTATGAATCTTTTTGGCATAATATTCTCGTTTCGTCGAGGTAATGGCATTCCTGTATTGGTGCATGAGCTGGTAGTAGGAAGTTTTGGTTGCTGGGGAGGGATGTTTGCGCCAGCGTCTTTCTGAGGTTCTGAGAAGGGTTTTGAGGTTCTTGAGCTCAGTAGAATACCATGGTTTTTTATTTGAGAGGGCAGGTTTAATAGTTTTTGCAGTGATAGATGCTATGTTGAGGGTGATGTCATGCCATGAGGTAAAGGCATTGTCAGCCGAAGTAAGGTCAAGTTGGTTAGGTACATCTGAGCATGCTGTGGTAAGGGTGTCTAGTGTACATGATTTACGGTATTTGAAGGATTGTGCCTGGGTGGGAGTGAAGGGAGATGACTGCTGTTAAGCCAGGGTGGTTTGAATGATGGAGTGGTCAGACCAAGGTATGGGGGTACAGGATGGGGGATTGATGACGGTGAGCGGGGAGTTGGTGAAAATGAGGTCTAAGGTATGGCCAGCCTTGTGTGTGGGGGAGTGTTTGAGTTGGGTAAATCCCATGGCTTCGAGAGAGGAGAGGAAAGCTTCACAGGCGGGGGATTGCGGAGTGGCATCAACGTGTAGGTTAAAGTCACCAAGGAGGATAGTAGGAAGGTACGGAGATAGAGAGTCGGCAAAGAATTCAATGAGCGGGGAGGAGTCATTTTCTAGCAGGCCAGGAGGGGTGTAGATGAGGCAAATTTGGAGAGTTTTGGATTTAAAGAAGCCAGTTTCATATTGGCTGGGGAGGTTGCAATTTTGGGAGGAGAGTTTATGTTCTTTCTTTGCAGCCAGGAGTAGGTCACCACCTCTCTTCCGTTTGTGGGGTATAGAGAAAAAGTCATAAATGTCTGTAGGAAGCTGGTTAATGAGGGGGGTGTCGTGAGGCTTAAACCATGTTTCAGTTATGGCGCAGATTTCAGGATAGGAGTCTGTTAGGAGGTCGTGGAGTAGATGTGTTTTCTTCTGGAGGGATTGGGCATTGAGGAGGAGTAGAGATATTAGGGATAAGCCAAGGAATTGAGTAATGGGGGAAATCAGGATGGGAGTAAGTCTCCTTTGCAGAGGTATAGGAGGGTAGGGTTCAAAGGGGGAGGATTTTGTGGGGTATCTTTGCTGAGGGGGAATGGGCCAGTAGCATGTGTGGGGTGGCATTTTTTTTTTTTTTTGTTACTGGGAAAGGGGAGGAGAGGAGGGGGAGCGGTTAGAAAAGGTGGAAGATTTGTTGTGTGGAGGGATACTCAGGGGGGAGGAGGGTGGAAGTGATCGCAGGATAAACAGATAAATGAGGGGATGAAGCACTTCGGGGAAGTAGTTTGGGCGCTTTGAAAGGGCGCACGAAGGGGCGCACAAAGGGGCAGGCCCCTTTGTCGCACTCCTTCGTGCGCGAGACGCCGAGTGTCAGGTGCGGGGTAAGTAGGTCCTGCAGCGTGGGCGGTGCGGTCATCTGGGGGCGGTCCTGCAGTCGTTGACGGCGTCGGTGGGCCAATCGGAAGCCGGGTAGAGCAGGGCCGCAGCCTCGGCCCTGCTCGGCCCTGCATGTAATCCACTTTGATGTGTCGGAAAATAAAGGAATATACATTAGTTGATTTAGTTAATTAAATGTGAATAAATCACTTTTCTATAACAATTAAATAAAAAAAACTATTGTTGAAAGGTTTGGGGAATCCACCATTTACATCCTTCATGCTCTGCCTGCCTTAAAAGCTGCTTCATCTCTCAGAGAAATGGAGAGTACCAAGGAACAGAACGCAAACAACACAAGAAAATATGCCGATCCGGTGCAATCTTATCAATTGCTTCCTGTTTAGCTTGATGCCAGGAAGATTGAGTATCCGATAAGTTAGTGTACTCGAATGTATCTAAAGTCGACCCCAATTTAGACTTCAACAAATCAGGATCAAGATGCCCATGTTTTGAAATAAACACTTTAGCTGGCAAGGATCATTCATCAAATGTCTTAAAATTCAATTTCAGTCTTAACTGAAAATGATCAGACCAGGGAACTCTTTTGATGTTAAGACATGGAGCATTCTTATTCAAAAAGTTATCACCAACAAAAAGCTAAACTGAGGAAGACTGTGATCATGCAGAGGTCTGTTCACTATTTGCTCAAAACCCAGTGCTGACAATAGGGGCTGATGCAATTATGTGCGCTGAAAGCGGGCGCTGACTTTTCAATGCCCGTTTTTTGCTAACTCGATTAGCTAGCAAAACAAGAGACCTTAAATATCTGGCGATGATGACATCATCTCAGGGGACGCCCCTGAGGTTCGCGCCACAGCTGGCACTTGAGTTGGGGCCGCGCGCGTGCCCTTAGGCCTCAGGAGAACATGGTGGAAGGCAGCATCTAGCCGGTCCGGGAACGCTGGAGGAGGTCGGCAAAATGACACCGCGGCAGCCAAACTTCCATCAACGAAAGAGGGAGTCGCCAAAGAGGAAAGGTGGGCAGAGTGGAGACATCGGGCAGCGACGTCTCCACTCCACATATATCATAGATATATGATTGGCTTGTCTGACTCCAGGGGATTCCTGGCTATGTCAGGATGCATTGTCAAGCTTTGATTGGCCCAGTCATTGCTATATCTTCTGATCTTTTCAGCAATCGTAATTTTTAGATATTCTGCTGTCTTCTACACATCTTGCTTTAATTTGGCATGGCATTTCTGAACTAATTAAACTTACATCTGCCTAATATGTTCTCCCCCTACCCACACATACGTGGTCTTGTATGCAAGGCCTACCTTCTTTCTTTACATCTAGCTTACTGCACTCAGTGAAACAGAAAATTTGTGGATGATGCAGCTTGAAGTACAACAGAGAGAGACAGCTAAAACAAGAGTTTAAACAAAGGGAAAAAAACTGCCTTTATTTTATGTAAAAAATCTATTCTATTTCTACAGAAAATAACTAAAAGTAACGCTTACTGATCATTTATAGTCAGATGTTAGAGGTAGTGCACTTGGACTCAGGGAGGGAAAATGGAAAACAGCTGTTTCTAATCTAATGTCCCTTATGAGGAAAGGCTAAAGAGATTAAGCTTGTTCAGTTTGGAGAAGAGATGGCTGAGGGGGGATATGATAGAGGTCTTTAAAATCATGAGAGGTCTAGAATGGGTAAATGTGAATTGGTTATTTACTCTTTCAGATAATAGAAGGCCTAGGGGGCAGTACATGAAATTAACAGGTAACACATTTAAAACAAATCAGAGAAAATTCTTTTTCACTCAGTGCACAATTAAGCTCTGGAATTTGTTGCCAGAGGATGTGGTTAGTGCAGTTTAAAAATGGTTTGGATAAGTTCTTGGAGTAGAAGTCTATTAACTGCTATTAATCAAGTTGTCTTAGAGAATAGCCACTGCTATTACTGGCAACAGTAGCTTGGATCTACTTAGTGTGGTACTTATAGCCTGCATTGACCACTATTGGATTTTTCTCCACTGCAGCTATTTATTTTTTGAGATGCGGCGACCAGAATTGCACAATATTCAAGATGTGGTGACACCACTGAGTGAATCAGAGGCATTATGACATTTTCCGTTTTATTAACCATTCCCTTCCTAATAATTCCTAACATTCCGTTTGCTTTTTTGACTGCTGCAGCACACTGATCCGACAATTTTAAAATATTATCCACTATGATGCCTAGATCTTTTTCCTGGGTGGAAGCTCCTAATATGCAACCTAACACCATGTAACTACAGCAAAGGTTATTTTTCCCAATATGCAACACCTTGCACTTGTCCACATTAAATTTCATCTGCCATTTGGATGCCCAATCTTCCAGTCTTGCAAGGTCCTCTGGTAATGTATCACAATTCGCTTGTGATTGCAGCTTTCCTAGAATAACTTCTCACTCCCAGTGGACATAAATTCCATTAGAAGTGCTACTGTTTAGAACTTTGGAGTCATTGCAAGGGAATAGCACTGTGAGCTGGCATTTCAGTTGATCCTCTTGGTAGAGGATTCAGAGAATCAGGGTCTTACCCCAGAGAACAGTGATCAGGGCATATTCTGCCACACACCAAATTTGAATATCTACATCATGTGCTACTTCAAAATTTAAACATATTCCAACGAGTTGTCCATCTTGGGGTGCACCTCACAATACTGGGACTGTGCATAAAAGAGGGGAGCAGATCCCTAGCTACCTGCGGACGAACTATATGTGAGATATTGTGGGTTACTTAGTTTAAATTAAGCATGTGCTGTAAATTATATGTTCTGCTAAGTGAATGCCTTTATCAAAGTTGTTGACTTGCTAATATCTGTTGCGGAAGTGGGCTGAGATGGAGTTGGCGCAACCCACAGGGAGGAGCTCTGTAGGTCTCCATTGTTGGCAGGTGGAGCTGGCTGGAGAAGAAGCCCAGCAGGAGTTTCACCAGTACCAGCCCTTGATCCCCTTAGGTTGAGCCCTCAGGTGCCGAGGCCAGCTGGACTTAGGCACAGGCATCTGTGGAGATGTAAATTTATCACATAAGGTGTTACAGGCCACCATGGCAAGAAGCAGAGTCAGTATGAGCAGTGGTTGGGGCAGGTGGCAGGCAGTAGAAACTGGTGCAGGCTGTGGTCAGAGTCAGGCGAAGTTTGTACAGTGTCATGGTTTGGGCAGAGGTCTGGGCAGGCAGAGTTCAAGCAAATCGATGAGCGGCAGTGATCAGAGGTTAATCAACATCAAGATACAATGCGAAATCATAGCTAGGAGTACAATCCAAAGGGGCAAGGAGAGGAGGAACAGCAGGGCAGATGAGATGCTGAAGACAGACAAGGGGAGGCAGACCATGAAGTCAAGAGCTCAAGAGGCGACCAGACTTACGAGGGAACCAGGAACAGGATACAGGAACTCAAGTAGACACACAAAGGAAACAGGAAGCAGGAGGCAAGGATCAGGAACCAGGAATGTAGAGGCAAACCGCTACTTTAATGGAGTTGATCTATTGCCGAGCTAGGTAGCAACTGTAGGAGAGGCCTTATAGATCCTTAAGGCAATGAAATTATCACGCAGTGCTGGCCCCGGTTTCCCACCACTAGCCCTTTAAGAAAGGCAGGGTCAGCGCGCATGTGTGCCTAGGAGGACCTGGACCTGATGTGGCGTCGGAGGCTGGTGGAGCATGGCGGCCTGCCCCATCGACCTGCTGACTGCAACAATATTTCTGCAGTGATTACTCAGTGTCATTACTGTTTCTCTCCAGTAAGTAATATATTTTTCTGTTTTACCTCACCTTATGGTGTGAATAGTGTGTATAAAAAAAATATAACTAAGGGGTTACTGAGTAGATAAACAGAGCAGGGTGTGGTATTAGGGTGAGGAATGTTTGCTCTTAACCCCTCTGGCTGCAAACCTGTAGTCAAGGATTATGTATCTTCTATGGTGGTTTCCTTTTCCTTTCACCTGGGGCAAAACAACTAAACTCTGAGGGGGGGGGTCATATATAATAAACCTTACGTGGTCCCATTATTGTTTTCTCTTCATTTTGGATATGATAAAGGGGGGCCTGGGATTGGGAGGACAGTCCCCTAGGGACCCCAGCTTTCATGACCAGCCACAGCAGATTGAGTAAGGGTGATCTGAATTTGGATCTCTCAGGCTCCGCACTATAGGGCTGGCCCCCACTGAGCTAACTTTTAAAGTGGCTCTACCACCTAATCTGCTTAGCGTTCTTCTAGATTCTATAATTGGAGGTTGCATATCTAATTCTCCTCTTACGCCTATGTACATTAAAAGAGTATTGTGTGTATGTGTGTGTGTGTACATAAGTAGATATGTGTACGTGTTGGGGCCGTGGAAAAATATGATATGAACATTTTCAGAATGGGATTAAAAAATAATAAAAACAGTGCACCTCCAGGCAAATAAAAGCCTTGCTATACCCAGCAGGCAATTCTTTTTTTTTTTTCTCATGCACTAAGTATCTGATTTAATAAGGCTTCCATTCTTGTGTGCATTTATGGGGAAAAAAGTGTAGAAAATCAAGTCCTAAGAAGTAATTTTCCATAAACTTAAAATTGACTATTTTTTCCACCCCCAGTTTTGGTTATTTTTAACTGTTTGGAAAAAAATGGAAGTTATAGGAATGCAGTGACAAAGGAAAAATATGTTTTGCTTAGTTTTTCTAGCAGCTGGATTCATGGTACAGCTGCTTTAACACAATTGACCGAAACTTGCACTTAGGATTTTTCTTCAAGATAGAGACAGATGAGAGGAAGTACAGATCCCTGGCTAATTACTTACCCCTTCTGTTTGTTATTGCTGAGTGAGAAAGCAAGAGGAAATTATCCATTTATTTTGAAAATGAATCAGATTGGTAGCATTGTAGAGTGGTGAGGAACAAAAATAAAAAGAGAAATGAACAATTGACATTTACACTTTCTTCAGAAAAGCAGATGGAAGAATCTGAAAGATCCTACATCACTGGACCTCATTAAAAATGGTGGCAGGTTATAAATTTAAGAGTGTGGGAGATGCCATTCTATTAAATAAATGTTCTTTTTGCCTACCCCAGTCTTTTCCCAGCATTGATGGCAGTAAAATGTAACATTTTTGCCCAGCTTAAATACATTATGGGGATATATTTAAGCCTGGCAGCATATGTGCAAAATCTGTGAGTACCCTCATTTTGAAAAGCATTCCAGGAAAAACTGCACACTTACACTGGCTACTTTGTGCGGGTAGTTTTTCTGAGAAAAATATGCATATGCTTTTGAAAATCCAAAAGTATGCATGTAATTCCAAACCCGTCCTCAACCCTGATCCCAAGATGCCTCTTGTCGCTGTCTGTAAAGTTATGTGCATAGAGGCTCTGAGTGCATAAGTACACTTGCTGTCAGGAAATATATGAGTCAATCATGCAGTTTATGCAGGGGTTTATTCAAAGGTAAATAAGCAGAACAAAAATAGTAACTTGACTTACATTTCTGCAAGGTAAGACAGTACAGCTCAGGGATAATGCAGGGTTCAAGATATGCTGGGACTAAATGATCTGCAGTCTTTCAAGTACATGATACAGACAAACCATAAAATATTTTAACAAAATGTCCACTTACAGAAGTAGGGATGTACATGTAAATATTTTATTTTGTTCTGTTTTTTTTTTTTAATTAATTTTGCAGTTTGATGTTTATTTTTGTTCATTTCATTTATTTGAACCAAAATAAATACAACATCTTAAAAAAGGAAAATAAAAAATAAAAAAACAAGTGTCAGAATCCCCCCAACCACTGCCAAGCATCTAACTTGATACATATACAAAAATGGCAAAACAATATATCAACAAATAATAAACACAAATAAATGATATATTGAAAATTATTAATTCCAAAAATAATCCATCTTTATTCAATACAATATATTCACCAGTATACAACAACATATATCTGTTGCACCTGTGGACCTTTGAGCTGAGGGAAGATTAACACTACCTGCAGGTTCCCACTGTCGGCAGCAGACCTAGACAAGGTAGAGACCTGACAGGACCTTAACCTATACCAGCCCTTGTTCCCCTCGGGTTAAGCCTTTGGTTGCCGGGGCTAGCAGAACTTAGGTGGAGTCTCAGCTGATGGTAGAAGGGTAGATCAGTGGTTGGCTAGGGTCATAGGTAGGCTGTAGTCAGAGATACATGAGGTCTAGGCAATGGTCAGAGGCAGGCAGTGGTCAGTCGTATCCAAGGTCCAGGCCAAGGTCAAACTGTGTATCTGTCCGAGGGAGAAGGAGAGGGACGGATAGACAGGGTAGGCAGATGAGGTCAAAAACAATCGGGCAATGTTGATGGATTAGAACAAAGACAGAAGACAACATGGAGATAGCAGGACGAAGACCAAGACAGCTGGACAAGGACTGAAGATAAGGTTGGAATGAAGACTAAAGACAGGGCTGGAATGAGGAACTGAAGACAAGCTGAAGACAAGTTGGACAAGGGTGGAATGAAGTCAAGATGCTGGGAAGCAACACACATTACAAGATGTAGCTGGACCTGTTGCTGAGATATTGGGTAAGCATCCTGGCTGGCCTTTTATCGGGAGCATTGTGTGATATCATCTAAGGACACCACAGGGTTCTTTCTGCCATGGGCCTGAATATTTGAGCATCAGCAAGTACACACACAGGGGCAGATTTTAAAAGCCTACACGCGCTGAGCCTATTTTGCATAGGCCCGGCGACGTGCGTATGTCCCGGGGCTTGAAAAAAGAGGCGGGGCATAGGCGGTCCAGGGCATGGCGGGGGTGCGGCCAGAGGCCTCCGTAGGGCCGCTAGCTGGGGAATTGCGCGCGGGCACTCAGCCGGCATGTGTACCCTACGCCTGCCCAAAGGCAGGCACAACTTGTAATAAAAAGGTTAGGGGGGTTTAGGTAGGGCTGGGGGGCGTGATAGGTAGGGGAAGGGAGGGGAAGGTGGGGGGGGGGGGGCGCAGAAGGAAAGTTCCCTCCGAGGCCGCTCTGATTTTGGGGAAACGGGGAAAGCCATCGGGGCTCCCCTAGGGCTTGGCGCGTGCAAGGTGCACTAGTGTGCACCCCCTTGCGCGTGCCGACCCCTGATTTTATAATATGCGCGCGTACATCTTAAAATCCGGCCCTAAGGATGCTGTCAGCAGTCATGTCAGGGAGGCAGATGGCAGCATCCTGCCATGCTGTGTGGCGGTGTCCTGCTGTGAGATGTGCAGATGGCATCTTGCCACATGCCATGGCCAACCTGTGCAGACCAGGCCCGGAGGTTGGAGGCAGCCTGCAGGGGGTAGCCCATGGGCCACCAAACGTAACAATATCACGCATTTAAAACAATGTAATTAAAAACATTGTGCAATTTTACTGACAGGAATCTTTCTCTCCCAGTATCTTTGAAAAAAGAATAAATAGCAATTTGTTGTATTTTCCTACCGTAGTATACGTTCTGCTCAGATTTAAAGCTTTTCAATTGCCTTGTGGTTTGATGAATTCTCTTGCTTAAACACATTCTTATTTTAATCCTTGCACAATATAAATATGAGTTATCTGGGACAAAAACTGCCGTTAGGTAACACCTGGAGTCTCCTCAGAAGCCGAAACATTAGTAGAAATTAAAATTGGTCCTCCTAGAAAGAAGCAGCAGCGGTTGCAGCTGTCCCTGGGATTGAGGATACAGTTTTAGGGAAGGAGGAGAAACAGCATAAACCTGTCAAACATGCAGAACCTGCTCAGGAGTATGCAAAAAAAAAAAAAGCAGAAGTGTTACAACCACATGAGGGCATTACAGGAATATCCATCGCAGCTTGTCCCAACAAAGAGCTCCGATACAGCCAGGAGGGAAAAAGTAAAAACAAGCCTTCGGCGAGCTACTCCTTCCAAGCCGAAAATAATGAAATGAAGGCCATTACATACATCAAGCCACACACACGGCTGGTTTTTCTTATACCAGTCCAAAGCAAAATACCTGCCAGCCCAGCACCTGGTCCAGCTGGTTACCTCGACTCACCAACACCATCTTACTAATAGAGATGTGTATGAAAAAATTGTTTTATGCTATGTTTGGGTTTTATGTCACCTCATCATCAGTTATGCCATTTGTGTCGCTGTTATTAAAACCAACGGGGGAAGCAATGGGCATGCTATTTTTGCCTACAACATTGTGGTTTTCCATCCAGTTGTTATGAAACTTGCTGGCAATGAAAGCCCCTCCCAACAGATCACTGTAGGCACTAAACGTGGGGCAGAGCAAAAAAATGCAGAGGGCAGTGTGGAGGAGGCTGGCATAGACTATGAGCCAAGACAGCAGAGGCACCAGCATACCAAGGCACCGAGAGAGGGAGCAAGGCAGCAGCAGAGGAATCAATATTCTTAATGCATTGCGTGAGCTCCGGCTCCTTCTGCACCTAAAGGAGGCTGCTGATGTGGCACTGAAATAGTTTTGGTCTACTGCTCAGGCTCAGCCTTCGACCCTTCATCTCTGCCAGCAGGCACTTATTCTTTGGATTCTCGTGCATTCTTAGCCCCTCTCGGAAAAAGAAAGCTTGATCTTGATTTTGGAGATTGGGATGGGAGATGCCGCTAGAGCAGCTGCTGCCTTTTTCTACAGTGCACCTATGCTCTTGGTATGATGGATTTTTGGAGGAAAGAAGGAAGATTATTACTGGATTGGGGGGGTGGGGGTGGTTATTATTTGTTTATTATATGTGGAGTGCGCTTGCGCACAGCATCAGACAGCTTAAAGAAGAGGAGTGCTGGCATTGGTACCTCACATCAAGCACAGCTTGTTTCAGTACCTGAATGCACTGTAAGCTGCTTTCAAGTGGCTCAAATGCGAAATAAAAACGTAAATAAATAAACCTAAATAAACATAAAATTCAAAGTTTGCAGGAACTAACAAAATAAAAAAAAAAAGCCCATTCAATAAGTAGGGAAAAGTAATAATAATAATCATACAAAAACAAATTTGAAAGGAAAGCCTTTTAAATCAAAAAGTTAAAACCAAATGGCTCTGGAAGGGGGAAAGACAAGGGGAAAGTTGGATGGACTGAGTAGCAGAATAAGCAAAGTCTCTCTCTCTCTATCTCTATCTCTCTCTCTCTCAGAGCTAAAGTGAAAGCAATGGAGTGAGTAATTCTAATATGGGGAACGCAAAAGACTAAAATAAATAGCCATACACAAAATAAACCACTTTGACATTACTAAAACTCTTTCTCAGGTTCTTTATGAATCTCTCTAATACTCCTGCTTAAGAAGTACAAACCCCCAGGGGAAGCCTTTTATAGTGTCTGTGTCTCAGGTTCTTTATAAAAAGGCAAACTATGATTGGCAGCTTCAGGCTATTCATGCCAATGATTGGTCCTGGCTTCAGTGAAGCAGCTCTTGTGTTGTTTCCCATCCAAAATTATTCATCCAAAATGACAACATGTCTTCTTGTTCTCACGTCATTTTAAAATGACAGCACATCCCTCCTCACAGCAATGCATTCCTCTCCTCCTCCATGCCAAGACAACTACATAAAACGTCCTTTAAAGAGTCCATAGAAGTGAACTGCAGTTGTAAAACCATCTACCATAAAACTGACAACCATATCATTTCATGCCAACACCTCCATGACTGAATCTGGACAGAAAATTACCACCATTCCATTCCTAAGAGAACAGCAACCATCAAGAATGACACAAAAACTATAAATACTGAGAGTCTAAGCTCTACTATCAAGTCCACAGCAGCATAGCTGAGTCATCCAAAGAGAGACTCGGTGAACTCTGGGAAAAGCAACATCACCATGTCTGTTTCTCAAGGTGGCACCCTCCTCTGCTGGGGCAGTCACTAACCTGCACAAGCCTTGGAAGCTGGACCTAGCAAAACTTGCACCAACTTTACTGCAGACAACAAAAACTATCAAGAGTCTGAATCCCACCACTGAAACTTAGCACAGACAAACCTATCTGCTACACCAGCGAAGGTCATTTACTGTAAAACTGGGTCCACAGGCAACATGAAGCATCAACCTGGTGGAAGCAAAGCTAAAGTATCAAAACAACCAGAGTCAGCTGACCCTGCCTCATCCAGTATCTGTAACAGCCACTACTAGAACAATTATCACAAAATCAAGAGTACAAAAAACATGCCAATCAAAATAAATTACAGTCAAGTTCAGTCCAACTTTGCCTCAAAGGACAATATTAGGCACATGCCTAGTAGCAGAATTGTGAATCTTCAGACAAAAGTATCAGCCAACCGGGGAGACCAGTGTTCAAGTCCCACTGTCACACCTTGTGACCTTGGGTAAGTCACTTTACCCCCCCCCCCCCCCCCATTGCCTCAGGTTCAAACTTAGGGGCAGATTTTAAAAACTTGCGTGAGCGCGTACTTTTGTTTGCACAGCAGGCGCGAACAAAAGTACGCTGGATTTTATAAGATACGCGCGTATCTTAGAAAATCCGGGGTCGGCACGCGCAAGGGGGTGCACATTTGTGCAACCTGCGCGCGCCGAGCCCAGCGCGCGCTGCCTGTTCCCTCCGAGGCCGCTCCGATTTCGGAGCGGCCTCGGAGGGAACTTTCTTTTGCCCTCCCCCCACCTTCCCCTCCCTTCCCCTACCTAACCCACCCCCCCTGCCCTATCTAAACCCCCCCTTACCTTTGTCGGCAAAGTTACGCCTGCTGAAAGCAGACGTAACTTTGCGCGTGTCGGCCGGCTGCCCCGCTCCGTGGTCCGGTCCCGGGGGCTGTGCCGGAGGCCGCGGCCACGCCCCCGAAACGCCCCCGGGCCGAAACCACACCCACGTCGCCGCCCCCGAAACACCGCGCCCCGCCCCCAAAACGCCGCGTCATCCCAACACGCCTCTGACACGCCCCCGACAGGAAGCCCCGGGACTTACGCGCGCCGGCGGCCTATGCAAAATAGGTGCGCCGGTGCGCGCGGGCCTTTGAAAATCCGCCCCTTAGGTTATAAGCCCCCTTGGGATAGGGAAATACCTATATTGCCAAAAAGCAGAATATAAAAAAATCTAAATAAACATTTTTTCCATAGACACAAAATAGAGAAAACCCTTTAGAACTTATAGCCTGAGTAAATTTTAGGGGCAAGGGGCAACAAGGGTTGAGTTTTGCCTCGCATTATGATTTCCCCCAATCCTCCAACCCATCTTCCCATCATAATTGATCACAGTACATGCCAATACCACATAGCCCAGGGGTTCTCAACCCAGTCCTTGGGACACACCTACCCACTAGATTTTCAGAAGATCCACAGTGAATATGCATGCACTGGCAATTTTCAAAGAATTTAGACTCTTAACTTTGAGATTTAGGCTCCTAAATTGGTCAGTTTGAAAAATTTCTAGGACTGAATCCCTAAATTTAGACTCCTACTTTCACTAGGCTCCTAAATTTAGAAGCCTAAAAAATGGATGGCTACAGGGATAAAGTTAGGGCGAGGAAACAAATTTAGGAGCTTAGGATTGATTTTCAGAACTAGGCACCTAATTTAGAATCCTAAATATAGGCAAATGGATAGCAGGTCTAATTTTTGGAATCCTAAGTTTTAGGGCCTTAAATGTATGTGAATTTTCAGCTGAAAATGAGGGAACCTAAGTTTGGCTGAAGTTGAATGTCTAACTAAGGGGTCTACATTTAGGAGATCAGCTTTTTTTGAATATCAGCCTGTATTTGCCTAACAGAAATCTGAGCATACCTTGTAGACCCCCCCCCCAGTTTTTACAAATCTGCCCCCACAGCTACACCTATGTGCAGTCATCATGCAAACATAAATGAGGCAGAAGAGTAGCAATACTCTTCAGAGAAACCCTTACCCTAACACGCATCCACCCTAGAAACTAGATGGAATTGAACTCTCATCCTACAGACCAGTGGTTCTCAACCTTTCTAATGCCGTGACCCCGAAATACAGTTCCTCATGTTGCGGTGACCCCTTGCCCCGCCCTTGCCCCGCGAGGGCGGGGTGAGGGTGGGGCTTTGGTCATATGGGGGCGGGGTTATGGATGGGGTTGGATTTTAGTGCATACTTATTTATTATGACATTTATAAACAGAACCACCATTCCTCATAAAACAATAAAATTAAGAAACATAAAGCATCAGTTATAATAGTAAAACCATACTAATAAAAGAATATTTTAAAATTACTGATAAATAGAATTTCTATTAATTAAAATCATATACATTTTTATAATTTCCCACACACCAATAATATTTCAAAACAGCACATATATCAAATAACACACAATAATTAAAACTAATAAGGATTTTAAAAAGCCCCTGCTGTCCATACATGGGAGCTCTTGATTTCCAGTCACCCTGATATTGTCGAGGATTAGGAGGTTATCCTCTCTCTCTCACACATACACTCACATGTCCATTCTCTCTCACACATACACTGTCACATACATACACATTCATGCTCTTATACCCACCATAAACTCTCACTCTCACAGACACTGATACACTCTCCCCCCCCCCCCCCCCCCCCCACTCACACACACTCTTACTCCCCTGGATTTTCTCATACACACTGATGCTCTCACTCTTACTGGCTCCCTCACAACCTCAGAGCCTCTCAGATAAAAGTCTATGCAGCAGAAATAATGCTGAATGTTGAGAATTGTGTTATGCAGACTAATCTGGAAAATGCACTAATTTCTACATGAGTCATAATGAATCAGTCCTCAGCTGCAGCCTTCAATTGATTATCCTGGCTCCCTTTAATAATGTTTGCCAAGTACAGTTCATGTGTAACAGCAATCCGATCAAGCTGATTTCACATCCCACTTCATACTTTGTCACCTCCAGCTGAGTCAAACAATTAATCTAATTACTGCCACTGCTGCCACGTGGCTATTGGGGAGGCGCTGATTGCTGCTATTGGCACCAGTGTTGCCAACCTCGCTTATTTACCGCGAGATTGGGCTTCTTTTTGTAGTCATGCGCGGGTTTTTTTTCCGATTCGCGGGTTGCTTTTAATTGGGCTATTTTTTCTGCCAGTCGTGTTTTTTTGGGCTTGTTGGGCGGGACTTGTGCTCTGAATCATGTTACAGTGATTGGCTGCTGCGATGAAGCCTGTCCATAGCAGGCGCACCCTATCCCTATATTGCAGCAGTAAGCCAATCAGAGCAGGAGCTGCAAGCCTTGTTGATGCACACGTCAGGAGCACATTTTGTGGGCAGACCTAGCCAGCACTGCACAGCATCTCACGTGGGCGGAACGGGAAGAGCAGCACGGCATTGGAGCGCAACAGCAAAGGAATCCAGAGTGTGCAGCTACAGCCAGGTAGCAGGAGGGGAGGAATTAGGATGTAGGGAGGGGGAATGAGTGTGTGGTGACCAGAGATGTGCTGGGAGGAGGGAATCAGCGTGTGGGGGGCCAGAGATGTGCTCGGAGGGGTTACGGAGGGGGGGAATGAGAGTGTGGTGACCAGAGATGTGCTGGGAGGAGGGAATCAGCGTGTGGGGGGCCAGAGATGTGCTCGGAGGGGTTAGAGAGGTGGGAATGTGTGTGAGGGGCCAGAGATGTGCTTGGAGGGGGCTGAGGAGAGAGGAATGAGTATGTGGGGGCCAGAGATGTGCTAGGAGGGGTTAGGGAGGGGGGAATCAGTGTGTGTGGAGCCATAGATGTGCTCGGAGGGGTTACAGAGGGGGGGGGAATGAGAGTGTGGGGACCAGAGATGTGCTAGGAGGGGTTAGGGAGGGGGGAAAGAGTGTGGGGGCCAGAGATTTGCTTCTAGGGGGGTGGGGAGGGGGGTATGAGTATGTGAGGGCATTAACTGCTATAAAAAAATAAAATGTTTTTTTTTTACATCTGCTTCCCTTTCTAATTTTTTGCCATTTCCTTTAATATTGCCTTTTTTTCTATTTCTTTTCTCTCCACCTGTCTTCTTCCCTCAAACACACAGTCAGGTTCTCATTCTCACATGCATTTCTCTCTCACACACACATACACAGGCTCTCACTGGCACAGGCTGTCTGAGTCTCACACACAGGCTCTCTCACACCCCCACATGCTGCCTTGCTCAAGCACAGGCTCTCACTCTTACATGCTGTCTCTTTCACACACACAGAGGCTCTCACATGCTGTCTCTGCAAACACACACACAGTCTCTCAACTCATATCATACTCGCACAAACCTCTCTCTTACCTCTGGGCCTCTTCTTTACGGGTTGCCACAGGATGGGCTCTGCAGCGGCCCTAGTCTTCCCGGCCCGCTGCTCCTCTTCTGCACGCAGCTGAAGCGCCTCCTCCTTCCTGCCCGTGCGGCTCCGGCAGTGTTGCCAGGTTTTCATGAACGAACAAGAACTTTTTTCCAAAAAAACAAGCCCAAAACACATGAGATTGAAACATTTTATTTTTTTATAGCAGTTAATGCCCTCACATACTCATACCCCTCTCCCCAGCCCCCTCCAAGCAAATCTCTGGCCCCCCACACTCTCATTCCCCCCCCCCTCCCAGCACATCTCTGGCCCCCCCCCACTCTCATCCCCCCCCCCCAGCACATCTCTGGCCCCACACACTCTCATTCCCCCCCCCCAGCACATCTCTGGCCCCACACACTCTCATTCCCCCCCCCCGCACATCTCTGGCCCCACACACTCTCATTCCCCCCCCCCCCAGCACATCTCTGGCCCCACACACTCTCATTCCCCCCAGCACATCTCTGGCCCCACACACTCTCATTCCCCCCAGCACATCTCTGGCCCCACACACTCTCATTCCCCCCAGCACATCTCTGGCCCCACACACTCTCATTCCCCCCAGCACATCTCTGGCCCCACACACTCTCATTCCTCCCCCCCCCCAGCACATCTCTGGCCCCACACACTCTCATTCCCCCCAGCACATCTCTGGCCCCACACACTCTCATTCCCCCCCCCCCCCAGCACATCTCTGGCCCCCCACACTCTCATCCCCCCCCTCCCAGCACATCTCTGGCCCCACACACTCATTCCCACCTCCCTAACCCTCTCCGAGCACATCTCTGGCCCCACACACTCTCATCCCCCCCCCTCCCAGCACATCTCTGGCCCCACACACTCTCATTCCCCCCCCCCCCCCTCCCAGCACATCTCTGGCCCCACACACTCATTCCCACCTCCCTAACCCTCTCCGAGCACATTTCTGGCCCCCCCACACACTCATTCCCCCCAGTACATCCCCAGCCCCCCACACACTCATTCCCCCCAGTACATCCCCGGCCCCCACACACTCATTACCCTCTCCCAACATACTAACTCCTTCCCTCCTGATACCTGGCTGTAGCTGCACACTCTGGATTCCTTTGCTGTTTTTCTCCAACGCTGTGCTGCTGGTCTTCCCGTTCTGCCCACGTGCGATGCTGTGCTGGCTGGGTCTGCCCACAAAATGTGCTCCTGACGTATGCATCAACAAGGCTTGCAGCTCCTGCTCTGATTGGCTTACTGCTGCAATATAGGGATAGGGTGCGCCTGCTATGGACAGGCTTCATCGCAGCAGCAGCAGCCAATCACTGTAACAGAGCACAAGACCCGCCCAACTTGTGCTCTGTTACATTCCGCCCTGATTCAGAGCACAAGTCCCGCCCAACAAGCCCAAAAAAACGCGACTGGCAGAAAAAATAGCCGCGGACCGGAAAAAAACCCCAACGGCCCGGTACCGGTGGTTGGGGACCCTGCTTTAGGCGACCCCTGTGTTGTGGTCGTTCGACCCCCGCCGGGGTCGCGACCCCCAGGTTGAGAACCGCTGCTATAGACAGACACCCATTCACAATGGGGATTATTCCTAATATACCACTCTCTAATGGGCAAAGATGAAACTCTGCAGGACATCTTAGCAGTCATGACTGATATCACTAGAGCAACCTAGGATACTCATTCTGGGTAACTTCAACATCAATGTGGATGACAAAACCTCAATCTCTGCATGTGACTTCTGCTCCTCACTAAAAGCCCTAGGCCTTGATTAACTAATTGACATGCCAATACAATTTGCATACCATAGCCTTGACCAGGTAATTGTACACAAAAGCTGCAAATTGACCACACCCAAACCACCCCACTATCCTGGTCAGACCACTTTATGATACACATTAAGATAAGAGAGTCAGTCTCTACCAGATAGGAAAGCAATAAAGGAAGTAACTACAAAACAGGTCAAGCCAACCATACATTTAAACTCTAGTATTTCTACATATCTTCCAGGAATTGGAATCAAAGAACCTTCTAATGCCACTAGCTCAATTAACTAAGCCACTGTTCTGATTGATGCCTGGAACTTGAATCTCAAGAAAGCTATAAACTCAGTGAAAATCGCCCACATGAACTCCCTGGTTCACTCGTGAACTGAAAGAACTGAAAAAAATGGAGGAAAACTGAAGCATCAATGGCTGAAATAAAAATCTCAGATTGACCAGAAAAATAGTAGGAGACACCAGATGATCTATCGCTGGGCATCACTGAAACCAAATAGATATATCTCTCTAAAACAATTGCCTAACCAAAAAAATTCAGCAAGACAAAGTTTCCAAATAGTCATCAAGCTCCTGAGAACCACTACTCCTCTACTTATTTCCTCTACTCTGGAAATTACTGTAACATATTAGTTACATTTTTCACAGACAAGATCAATTGCATCAGAATCGAGCTAAACATTGACAATAATGAAAGGCCTGCTCAGACAGAGTAAACCATAGCCTCCCATACTCTTTCTTTTGTTAGCATAAGAAATTCCATACTGGGTCAGACCAAAGGTTCATCAAGTCCAGCATTCGGTCTCCAACAGTGGCTAATACAGGTCACAAAGTACCAGGTACAATCCCAAAGAATACGCCTAATTTTGTTTTGCTCATAAACGTCAGAATATATCTCCTGTCAGCCATCTGTACTCCATGCCGAAGAGTCCTAACCTGTTTGGTCTTTTCTCTGAGAAGAGTCGTTCCATCACCTTTATCATTTTGGACATCCTTCTTTGTATCTTTTCTATTTTTGCTATATCTTTTTTAGATGGGGAGATCGATACATCTTCGATTTTATTTCCATTCCTTTCCTTATAATATCTAACATTCTATTTGCTTTTTTGACCACTGCTGCATACTGAGTTGAGGATTTTAAAGTATTTTTCCACTGTGACGCAAGATCTTTTTCCTGGGTGGTGACACCCAGGGGTGGATTGGCCTATCGGAGTTTCTGGCATGCCCTAATGGACAGGTCAGCCCAATCATGTGGTTGGTGTTGTTTCACAGCGGGCCCCATGCCTGCCGAATCATTGTGCCTAACACCACCCTGAAACTGCTCTTCTCTTCACTTAAGGCTGCCTTTTCATTTTCAGCAAAGAGGCAGCATGGACTCCTCCCCTGCGCAGTATCGTGGTGGCTGGAACCACTCGAGCTGTTTCCTCTCACAGCCTGCTCTTGTCTTCTAGGCCATTGCGGCAGAACCAAAGACAGCTGCTGCAGGCTGTCACAGGGGCCTAGCCCAGTGGAGCTGAAGATGGGAGCTGGTCAACTGCCAGCGGCCCCACAGCAGTTTTGTGTATTTTTTCAGCTCACTGAGGCTCTCCTCATGTTTTGAGTCACACAGCGATGGCAGCGGTAAGGCGGATACATGGGCCTGCTCTCCCGTCTTTCCTTTCCTCCGTGGCAACAGGAAGTACTCCTGCTGCCTTGCCTGGTCTGGAGTCTCCTCTGTCAGTGGCAGGAACGCACAAACCTCCCGGTGCTACCTCACTGCAGGCTGAGTACATCCCTCTGCTCACAGGCATGACTGCCTTCATGCTCAGCCCGCTACAAAAAAACTACCAGCTCACCCTGCAAGCATCTGTACCTTCCAGCCTGCTCATACAGACAGGGATCACACTACCTGCTGAAGCAGCAATATGGCACCGAAACAAACCCTATTCTTTTGGGACCCTGCCTGAATATTCCCCTAACCACCAATGTAAAAGTAAGTAAAAGATTTTTTTAAAACTATTCAGAGGCAGAGTGAGAGTGAGTCACTGAGTATGTGTAAGCTGGTGTGAATTGTGAGCCTGTGTGTCATTGAGCATAGGTGAGTGAGTGAGCATGTGTGAGAGCATGAGAGTGCATTTGTAAGTCACTGAGCACATGTACATTTGTGCATGAGTTAGTGAGCATGTGCATAAGTATGTGTGAATCAGAAAGCATGCGTGAGGGCATGTGTGAGTCAGTGAACATGTGTATGAACATGAGAGCATGTGTTTGTGAGGGCGCATATGACAAAATATATATGAGAAGGAACATGTGTGTTAGAGAGGGTGTGCATATGAGAGAGAGTTTGTGTTCACTCCTATGCTGTATGATCCATGACAATCTCAGGGTGATAGGAATCAAAAGTTCCCAGGTATAAAAAGCATGGGACTTTTAATCCTTATTAGTTTAAATTATTAGATGTTATTAAATGACTGCTGTTTTAAAATATTTTATTGGTTCCTAATTATTGGATGTTCTGTTTGTCAGCTGTTTTGATATATTATTTATTTTTTTAGTATGGTTTTACTATTATGGTTGAAGTTTTAGATTTTTTTTATTTTATGGTTTGATATTTTATGAGGAAAGATGATGATTCTGTTTTTCCGTTGTTGCACTGGCTTGTTGCGGTTTGCAGTTCAGTTTTTGTCTGCACGTTTCTGTTTATAGCTTATGGTCTTTTTATTCTGTGTTTGAGGATATGTTTGCGTTCTGTATGTTTAACCGAGGTGAAGTATTCTGCTAGTATGTAGTTTCTGTTTATCTCTAACAGCCTGACTTGTTTTCTTTTCCCAGTAGGAGGTGCATTGGTGTTTTAGAGTTTGGTGTAATATTTACCATGTTGACTTTTTATAGGTAGCATTGTAACTCTTTGCATGCTGGCAGTTAGTGCTGTTTTGGTGTGGAGGTTTACTGTATTGTAATTGTAATTCAGTTTACCCAAGTCTTTCTGAGGTCCAGGCCCTGCAAGCATTACAATAGGCCTACTGCCATAAGAATATAAATGCCAATCTGGCTCAGACCAAAGGTCCATCATCCCAACATCTTGTCTCTAACAGTGGCCAGTCCCTAAATGTAGATTCATTTTCTTGCTGCTACCTCCTTGTGACAAGTGTTCGGTCTCCCGGTTAATAATTATGGACTTTTCTACCATGAACGTGTCCAAATACTTTTTACATTCAGTTTTGCTAGCTGTCTTGATCCCATCCTCAGGCAGTGAATTCCATAAGTTGATTGTGCATTGAGTGAAAAAAGAGACAATTGAGGCAGGATGTGACTGAGGACTACAAAATTATAGAACAGGTAAATAAGGAACAGCTGTTTACCCTTTCAAATAACTCTAGGACTAGGGCATACTCACTGAAATTAACAGTGGTGGTGATTCGTAATGCAGAATCCATCATTGGGTATGTAGAATTAGGGTTATTTTTCCCTATGTGCATTGCTATGCGTTTGTCCACATTACATTTCATCTGCCATTTAGCTGCCCAGTTCTCCAGTCTTGCAAAGTCCTTCTATAGGTCCTTACAATTTGCCTGTGTTTTAATTATCCTGAATATCTGTGTGTAATCTGCATATTTGTTCCCTTCACTCGTCACTCGCCTTTCTAGATCATTAATGAACAAGTTGAACAGCACTGGACCCGGGGTGGATTTTTCGGACATTCCACAATTCACCTTTTCTCCACTGGGAAAACTGACCATTTAGTCCTACTCTGTTCCTGTCTTTAACCAGTTACCAATCCACATCAAGATAGCACCTCCTATCCCATGACATTAGTTTATTGAGGAGAAATATGGGTTCATGCCTTTTTTTTTTTTGGCAGGGTTTTCTGGTTGGCAGTAAGCAGCACATGTAAATATAATATACATGTTGTGATATTTTTACCTCTGAAGACTGTACTTTGGCTGTCCTCCTTCATGTAAAATTATTCATAAATGCATAAATATTAATTGTCTTTGGGGAGGGTATGGCTGGAAGGGTGTAAGGCTATAAAGTTCATCTATGGTGTCTAATAATCTTACACCAGCCCTGCCTGCACTGGCTCCACGTGGGAAAGCAGGAGGCCATCGGAAGCTGTGCTGCTTTGGGTCAGTGGCTGTCCCCATCCACACTCATACTTTGTGTCACAGTGTGTGTGTGGGTGTAAGTCTTTCTGACACAGACACACACTCTCTCTCTTGCGCAGACATAGACACACTCACATACTGAGAGCATCAGAATGTGTATGTGTCTTTGTTTCAGAATGAGAGAGTGTGTGGGTGTGTGTGCCTGACACTGGCTGGCAGTGCGGTTGTCTCATTATTTGGCAAATGATTCAAGAACTAATTGGTTGGCAAGCGACTAACACCAGACCAGGAATCCAGGAGATAGATATACACATATATACATATATATGAGAGATGTAACTAACGTGTGGGGAGTTAAATTAAGAACATAAGAATATTCCTTACTGGGTCAGACCAAGGGTCCATCAAGCCCAGCATCCTGTTTCCAACAGTGGCCAATCCAAGCCATAAGAACCTAGCAAGCACCCAAAAACTAAGTCTATTCCATGCTACTGTTGCTAGTAATAGCAGTGGCTATTTTCCAAGTCAACTTAATTAATAGCAGGTAATGGACTTCTTCTTCAAGAACTTATCCAATCATTTTTTAAACACAGCTACACTAACTGCACTAACCACATCCTCTGGCAACAAATTCCAGAGCTTAATTGTGCGTTGAGTGAAAAAGAACTTTCTCCGATTAGTTTTAAATGTGCCATATGCTAACTTCAAGGAGTTCCCCCTAGTCTTTCTATTATCTGAAAGAGTAAATAACTGATTCACATTAACCCATTCTAGACGTCTCATGATTTTAAACACCTCTATCATATCTCCCCTCAGCCGCCTCTTCTCCAAGCTGAAAAGTCCTAACCTCTTTAGTCTTTCCTCATAGGGGAGCTGTTCCATTTCCTTTATCATTTTGGTCACCTTCTCTGTACCTTTTCCATCACAACTATATCTTTTTTGAGATGTGGCGACCAGAATTGTACACAGTATTCAAGGTGCGGTCTCACCATGGAGCAATACAGAGGCTTTATGACATTTTCTGTTTTATTCACCATTCCCTTTCTAATAATTCCCAACATTCTGTTTGCATTTTTGACTGCCACAGCACACTGAACCAATGATTTCAATGTAGTATCCACTATGACGCCTAGATCTCTTTCTTGGGTGGTGGCTCCTAATATGGAACCTAACATTGTGTAACTGTAACATGGGTTATTTTTCCCTATATGCATCGTACTTATCCACATAAAATTTCATCAGCGATTTGGATGCCCAATTTTCCAGTCTCAGAAGGTCTTCCTGCAATTTATCACAATCTGCTTGTGATTTAGCTACTCTGAACAATTTTGTATAATCTGCAAATTTGATTACCTCACTTGTCATATTGCTTTCCAGATCATTTATAAATATATTGAAAAGTATGAGTCCCAATACAGACCCCTGATGCACTCCACTGCCCACTCCCTTCCACTAAGAGAATTGTCCATTTAATTCTACTCTTTGTTTCCTGTCTTTTAGCCAGTTTGTGATCCACGAAAGCACATTGCCAGCTATCCAATGACTTTTTATTTTTATAGAAGCCTCTCATGAGGAACTTTGTCAAATACCTTCTGAAAATCAGAATATACTACAGCTACCGGTTCGCCTTTATCTACATGTTTATTAACTTCTTCAAAAAAGTGAAGCAGATTTGTGAGGCAAGACTTGCCTTGGGTAAAGCCATGCTGACTTTGTTCCATTAAACCATGTCTTTCTATATGTTCTGTGATTTTGATATTTAGAACACTTTTCCACTATTTTTTCCTGGCACTGAAGTCAGGCTAACTGGTCTGTAGTTTCCCGGATCACCAATGGAGCCCTTTTTAAATATTGGTGTTACATTAGCCACCCTCCAGTCTTCAGGTACAATGGATGATTTTAATGATAGGTTACAAATTTTTACTAATAGGTCTGAAATTTCATTTTTTAGTTCCTTCAGAACCCTGGGGTTTATACCATCCAGTCCAGGTGATTTACTACTCTTCAGTTTGTCAATCAGGCCTACCACATCTTCTAGTTTCACCGTGATTTGGTTCAGTCCATCTGAATCATCACCCATGAAAACCTTCTCCGATATGGGTATCTCCCCAACATCCTCTTCAGTAAACACTGAAGCAAAAAATTCATTTAATCTTTCCACGATGGCCTTATCTTCCCTAATGTCCCCTTTCACCCCTCGATCATCTAACGGTCCGACTGACTCCCTCACAGGCTTTCTGCTTTGGATATATTTTTTAAAGTTTTTATTGTGAGTTTTTGCCTCTACGGCCAACTTTTTTTCAAGTTCTCTCTTAGCCTGTCTTATCAATGTCTTACATTTAACTTGCCAAAGTTTATGCATTATCCTATTTTCTTCTGTTGGATTCTTCTTCCAATTTTTGAATGAATATCTTTTGGCTAAAATAGCTTCTTTTACCTCCCCATTTAACCATGCCGGTGATCATTTTGCCTTCTTTCCACCTTTCTTAATGTGTGGAATACATCTGGACTGTGCTTCTAGGATGGTATTTTTTAACAATGACAACGCCTCTTGCACACTTTTTTCTTTTGTAGCTGCTCCTTTCAGTTTTTTTCTAACTATTTTTCTCATTTTATCAAAGTTTCCCTTTTGAAAGCTTAGCACGAGAGCCATGGATTTGCTTACTGTTCCCCTTCCAGTCATTAATTCAAATTTGATCATATTATGATCACTATTGCCAAGCGGCCCCACCACTGTTACCTCTCTCACCAAATCCTGTGCTCCACTGAGAATTAGATCTAAAATTGCTCCCTCTCTTGTCGGTTCCTGAACCAATTGCTCCTAAAGCTATCATTTATTCCATCCATGAACTTTATCTCTCTAGCATGTCCCGATGATACATTTACCCTGTCAATATTGGGGTAATTGAAATCTCACAGTACACTGGTGCAGGATAAATATTTAATCACCATCAATTTCTATGGTGTACTTGAATTGGATATCTTCAGAACATCAAGAATATATATAATTCAAACAGGCAACTCCATGAATTCCAAATAATACTTTAACTTGGTCCCCCGACATGGTCCCGTGTTTCGCTAGGCTGCGTCGGGGGGGAACCAGGGGTACATTCAAATCTAAAGTATAAAAGCAAAATAAAAGTCAACTCAGGTAAATGGTGAGAAAGGCTACTAAGTAACATCCATTAAACAAATGTACATACCTCTGAAATGATACCCGGAGCGCGCAGGCTCTCGCAGGTGTCAGCCATTTAAACACAGGAAAAGGCGCGAACGTGACAGCTCTCGCGAGAGCTGTCAAAAGCCAGCAGATCTCGATGGATCCATCACCACCTTATACCGTAAAGACACAGACCGTATACCGTATACCGTAAAGACACAGACCACCGTATACCGTAAAGACACAGACCGTAACACTCTGTTACAGTATCAGAGCTGCCATCCCCGTGCTTTACGGGATAATATCCCTTCTGGACAATTTTTACGCTTACGCCGACTATGTTCTACCCGTTCAGAATTTTTAGTACAAGCGCGCTTGATGAGTGACCGATTTATAGAGCGCGGCTATCCGCACAGAGTGGTCAAAAGAGCTTTCAAAAGGGTGCTATACTCTAACCGGGAGTGGCTGTTTTTACAGTCCACTCACTCAGAAGATGACATTAATAACTGTATCTTACCATTTTCTATTAAGGGGAGAGCCATATCCATGATGATCAGGAGACACTGGGCAGCTTTGGCTTTGACTGAATTGTTAGATAGTTCATTACGTTTTACTTTTAGACGTGGCAAAAATTTGCGGGACCGTTTGGTTCATACATCCCCCTCAGATGACTTTCCTAACAACTTTGGAATACACGGTCCATGCGGCCACTGCACTATGTGCAGTCATACGACATCGACTTCTGAGTTTACACAACCCAGCACGGGGCGAGTGTTTAAACTCCGCTCCACATCAGACTGCCTTACAAAGGGTGTAGTGTACATTGTAAAATGTCCTTGCTCTCTACTCTATGTAGGCAAAACTACGCGAATGTTGAAGACCCGAATGATTGAACATTGTTCAAATATTCGCCTTCATAGAGTAGATGAGCCTTTGGTTTCGCACTGGATTGAATGTGGGCACACCGTCTCTGATCTCTCCTTTTCAGTTATCGAGGTGGTACGTACCCCCCTTCGGGGCGGGGACTTCCCCGAGGTTCTGGGTCGGAGGGAGCAGAGGTGGATCCTTTTTTTTTTTTTTTTTTTTTTTTAGTTTCAATATTTTTATTGAAAGAAAGGTTTCACAATACAGCCGTCACATGGTTACATAAACTGGTCATATATATACAGTTGATAACAGAAAATGAAGATGTAAGAGCATATATAACGAAACCGATATGAATTGTTGAGGATCATAAAATTCACGCCCTAGAACAGACAATTAAGACATTGCCAACAAAACGTGTACAAAATGGTAACTGACTAAACAGCTGTGATTGCTAGTTCAAAATGAATCAGAAATGCTTCCTACCGAAGCTGTAAATGGAATATGAAGATAGCGGGTGTAAAGGAGAAGAAAAGAGCGAGAAGAGAGACTAGAGGAGCAAAGGATATAGAGGGAAAAGAAAAGAGAGGAGAAAGAAGGTAAAAGAGAAAGGAAAGAAAAGAGAAGAGATCAGAGCAGAAAGAGGAGGAAGAAGCCGATATGACAGATTCGTATACCAGGTAAATATTCAAGGTACATTAGCAAGGATATAATCTTCTAAAGGTTTCCATACCTGCGCCCACGAGGCCAATCGATGACTCTTAATAGCCATTGCTTTTTCATATTTATAATACATACAGACTGAGTTCCACCACCAAGTCACGGATAGCAAATCACTACGCTTCCAGTTTGATAGTATGGTATGAAGCGCAACAGCGCAGAGGAAATCCATCAATTTCCGGTGAGGTAAGGATAGATGGAAAGAGTGATTGGATCCCCGGAGAAATATGATAGCAAATGTAAGAGGGGAATCCAGTGTAAGAATTGAGGAAATAATAGACCAGGTTTGGCACCAAAACGTATGTATGTATGGGCAAGAATAAAACATATGTTCAAATGTGGCATTGGGGGTAGAGCATGACCACATTGATGAGTGGGAAGCAGGCCAGCTCGGTGCAACCGCCAGGGAGTCCCAAAAGCTCTATGCATAAAGAAAAAGAGGACTGCGTCAAACTGGAAGATAGTGAGATGCGTTGTGGTGATGGACCACAGATGATGCCACTCAGCAGGCAGTGATAGAAACGTTTACATCCCGTGTCCAAATTGGGTATAATTTAGTAAAATTTTTATTAATATTAGTTGCAACAATAGTCTTATATAAGCGGGAAGCTAAATGACCTTTAGTCCCAAACTCCTGAAAAATTTGTAATAGAAATGGAGAAGCAGTAAGTGGATTGGATAAAAATGGGGTGGAGGATAATGCGTTCCTAAGCTGTAGCCATGCATAAAATTGGGTTTTAGGGAGCCCATAAAGACTTTGTAGAGTAGAAAAAGGAAGAAGATTACCATCCTCTAAAATGGAAGACAAAAACCATATTCCTTTAGTATGCCATAGTGGCCATAGGAAAGAACTACCGTTAATGAGCAACAATGAGTTGTACCAAATGGGGGCCATACAGGAGTGGCTCCAAGAACATATCTGACGAGGGCGAAGGGAATCAAAGAGACAATAAGCTGCGTTGTAAAGAATTCAGTATCGGATTAGTGGCATATTCACTGGAAGTTTCATACCAGGAAACATGACAGTGGGATAGGAGACAAAAGGGAACGTTCAATGGCTAGCCACCTCGGTTGTTCCCATTCATCAGTATCCTCCTGAAAATGATGATAGGCCTGTTGGAGCATAAAAGCTTGGTGGTACGCATGAAAATTAGGGAAATTAACTCCCCCTTTGGATTTAACAAGTTTTAGTTTGGTCAAGGCAATTCTCGGATTTCGATTTTTCCATAAAAAGGAGGAAAGGATTCTGTCTACCTTTTGATAAAAAGCGGGGGAGAAAAAAACCGGTATCATTGACAAAGCGTAAATGATTTTCGGTGCAAGCACCATTTTGATAGTGTCTAACCGCCCCCACCACGTCAAGTGAAGAGGAGACCAACCCAAAGTTAAGTCCTTAAGGGATTGTAAAATACGAGATTCTGTGTTAGAAATCGTTAAGGTAGGATTGGTATAAAAGTATACACCTAAATACTTAATACATTGGGGGACCTTTTGTATGACAGAAGTAGATAAGTCAACCATAGAGCCTATGACATTAAGGGGTAATAGTTCCGTCTTGTGCCAATTGATCTTATATCCAGATAAAGAGGAATATACATTGATTAATTGCAATAAATGAGATAATGAGACTTCAGGGTTAGTAAGGAATAATAATACATCGTCAGCATATGCCGATAGTTTATAAGTTTCAGATCCAATAGAGACACCTGTAATGTGAGAATTTTGACGTATTGCAATAAGAAGGGGTTCCAAAGCCAGGTTGAAAAGCAACGGAGAGAGGGGGCACCCCTGCCTAGTTCCTCTATGGAGTGAAAAGCTCGGGGATTTGCGATTATTAATATATAAAAATGCAGAAGGGGAGTAATATAGGAGCCGAATCCAGGAAACAAATTGTGAGCCAAATCCGAATTTGTGGAGGACATAAAAGAGGAAAGACCATTCAACGCGGTCAAAAGCCTTTTCGGCATCTAGTGATACCGCAATAACAGGGAGAGGACTTGAGTGGACCGCTTCATGAATGTGAAAAAGTCTGGTGTTATTGGCGATGAGCCTGTTTTTAATGAAACCAGATTGGTCTGGGTGAATGAGATGTGGCATTATTTTAGACAATCTAGTGGCCAATATTTTAGTGAGGATTTTATAGTCAGTATTTAAGAGAGAGATGGGTCTATAATTTCCAACCTCTGTTGTTGCACGGCCTGGCTTTGGGAGAACCACCACACATGCTTCAGAAAATGTGGGAAAACACTGTGGTTGAGTGGGGGCAATAGAATACACTTTTTGTAAGTATGGAATAAGTTCTTGACTAAAAGCCCTGTAGAAATCTGTAGTGAAGCCATCCGGACCGGGGCTTTCCCGGTCTGAAGGGACTTGATGGCGAGTTCAATTTCCTGGGCAGTAATCGGAGATTCGAGCTCTTGACGTTGAGTAGAAGAAATTGAGGGATGCGAAAGTGAAGAAAAGAAGGAATGCAGTTCAGCTTCAGAGACATCAACCTCGTTTTGGTACAATGTCGCATAGAAGTCCCTGAAAGCTTGTAAGATATCTGCATCTTGAGTCAAAGTATGGTTTGTGGCCGATGTGAGATTGGTTAATGCGTTTTTTTTTCAGTTCGTTTTTTCAAATAGGTAGCTAATAAATGACCACTTTTGTTGTTTTCCGCATAGTATAAAGCATTGGAGTGAAAAACATTTAAACGAACCGAAGCACTTAGCTGCTGATTGTATTGAAATTTAGCTTTAAGCACCTCAGCTAATGAAGTTGACGTCGGACAGCGAATATGTGCTGTTTCCAGGGAAACGATGGATTGTAGGAGACGATCAAGTTCAGCGTTTCGTAATTTCCGTTGATGAGCAGAGAAGCTGATGATATCACCACGTATAGTGGCTTTATAAGCATCCCAGAGAGTGGACAATGAAATTTCAGATGAAGAGTTATACAAAAAATATTCAGTAGTTTTGTCTCTGATGTAGTCTAGAAATTCCGGGTCAGAAAGTAAGGAAGAATTAAATCTCCACAATCTGTCCGCCATAATTGGAGATTGCAATTCAATTTGTAGAGTAATAGCCGCATGATCCGATACTAAGATGGGTGCAATGGAAGCGGATTGAATTTGTGATATGAGATGATGAGATGTTAAAAAAAGTCAATGCGGGAGGAATAGGAAGAGTGTGGGAAAGAGAAGAAGGTGTATTCCTTTTCAGCAGGATTCAGAAGTCTCCATGGATCCGATAGGCCAAAAGAAGACATAAGATGCTTGAGTGTCTTGCTGGATTTAGAGATAGTCAAACGAGCAGATGTTTTCTTATCTATGAAAGGGTCCAGGACTTGATTGAAGTCTCCTCCAACTATGGTAGATGTAGAATTATGAGCTAAAAGGCGGGCAAAGGTATCATGGAAGAATGAAGGTTCATCCAGATTCGGAGCATATATATTTAGTATCGTATAGATGTCATTATTAATGGATGCTTGGATGAGATTCCACCTTCCATCAGTGTCCGCAGCTTGTTGGGTCACCGTAGCGTCTAGTCTTTTATGTAGGAGAATGGCCGTTCCTCGTTTTTTTTTGGACAGCAGGGCTAAAATAAACTTGCCCTACCCATTGCTGCTTTAGTTTTTGAGCCTCAGTAGATGTTAATCGAGTTTCCTGTATAAGGGCGATATCAGAATGCAAAGATTGGAGATAAGTGAGGATTTTTTTTCGCTTGATGGGGTGCGAAAAACCTTGAACATTTTAACGAAGTCACTGTAAACGAGGCCTTAATATTAGTCATATGGCAAAAAAAGGAGAAGAAAAAAGAGAGAAAAAGAAAAAAGGAAATCAAGCAATATCCGATACCGTAGTACTGATATCGTCTGAGAATAGGATGAAGAGAAAGCACAAGTGCAACAGAAAGAGGGAAAACAGAATTGGAAAGAGTAGAAAGGGAGGGAGAAGAAACAGAGAGAAAGAAGAGAAAAAGAGGATAGACAAGAGAGACCTAAACGGTGTTAGCACTAACTGTGCTAAGGGTAGAATCCCAAGAGGGATAACTTAGTGGGCCCCTAGGCGGACCAACGGCCAGTCCAAGTGGAACTCATCGCTCGAGAAAGATAATGAAACATGATTCCGGATAAGGAAAATGAACAAAAAAAATTGTGCTTACAACGACGTTATAGCGTCTCCAGCTAGTATCATGACCTCCGATAGAAGCCATTAATTGTTCAGGTCACCATAGCAGGCGTAATATCAATAGTGTGAAGAAAATCCTCTAGAGCCTGGGGCTGTTGATAGAGTCGCGTTTGATTGTTGTAGGTAACACGCATCTGTGCGGGGTACAGGAGACCATATTTTCGCTCCAATATGCTGAAGTCTCGGCCGCATCGCCAAAAAGGCCTTCCGGCGCTCCGCAGTAGCTTTAGCCAGATCTGGCACAAATATTATATTACGGCCCTGATATTGAATAGGTGCCTGAGTTCTGGCAGCCGCCAGGATTTGCAGTACTTGAGGGTAGCGTAATAATTTAAATATAATCGGTCTTGGATATTTGGGATTAGAAGGTGGCTTGAATGGAACTCGGTGTGCTCGCTCGATTTCCAGCGGATATTGAAAATCTACGCTGAGGCTGTTGGTAAGCAACTTAACGAGAAAGCCAGTTATATCATTGCCTTCCTCTCCCTCCATAATTCCAAGTAGGCGAACATTATTTCGTCTGTTCCTGTTAGATAAGTCTTCAATACTATTTGAAGTTGCTCCATCTCTTTAGTTATCTGAGGAATGGAGGCGGGTAGGTAGTTAACAGTAAAGAGGAGACTTGAGATTCCACATCATCGAGTCGGGATTGGTAAGACTCCAGTTTAGCCGAAACTGTTACTAATTCCCCTCGTATCGCATTAGTAGCATCAATATTAACATTTATCAGTTCTTTTAGCTGGCGCAGCTCGGTGAGAACAACATCGGCAGACGCCATTACCTTCGTTGGCGGGGCCTTGTCAGGGGAAGGAGGGTCGGCCCTTGGATCTTTTAGTGCCTGCCGACGCCGCAAACGCCGCTTCTATCTTCCGGGTTACTGGATGCCATCGGGAGCTTGGACATTCGCGAAGCTGAATCGGCAAAAAAAGGAAGCTGGAGACGCACAAAAAGTAGTATTTCCTTCCTATAATGAAAAAATCTCGAACGGAGCTACACACTTAGGCGGCCATTTTGATCGTTGCGCAAGAGCGCCCCCCGAGCAGAGGTGGATCTTTACGCTTAACACAGTTGCCCCCCAGGGCCTTAACAGAGAAATTGAGTGGCACCTGTTTTATTAGGGATGGATCCATCGAGATCTGCTGGCTTTTGACAGCTCTCGCGAGAGCTGTCACGTTCGCGCCTTTTCCTGTGTTTAAATGGCTGACACCTGCGAGAGCCTGCGCGCTCCGGGTATCATTTCAGAGGTATGTACATTTGTTTAATGGATGTTACTTAGTAGCCTTTCTCACCATTTACCTGAGTTGACTTTTATTTTGCTTTTATACTTTAGATTTGAATGTACCCCTGGTTCCCCCCCGACGCAGCCTAGCGAAACACGGGACCGTGTCGGGGGACCAAGTTAAAGTATTATTTGGAATTCATGGAGTTGCCTGTTTGAATTATATATATTCTTGATGTTCTGAAGATATCCAATTCAAGTACACCATAGAAATTGATGGTGATTAAATATTTATCCTGCACCAGTGTACTGTGATACTTGCTCATGTGCAAGGTTTTGCTTCTCTTCTTTCTGGACTGGTAATTGAAATCTCCCATTATTACCGAACTACCAATTTGGTTAGCTTCCCTAATTTCTCTTAACATTTCATTGTGCGCTCACCATCTTGACCAGGTGGACGGTAGTATACTCCAATCATAGTCTTCCCCAACACACAAGGGATTTCTACCCTTAAAGATTCGATTGTGCATTTAGTCTCATGGAGGATGTTTATCCTGTTGAACTCTATGCCATCCCAGACATAAAGCGCCATGCCACCTCCCGGTGGAGGTCAACACATCCGCCATTGGAGCCGGGGTGGTCCTTAGTCAGTACTCTACCAAAGGAACTCTGGTACCATGTTTCTTTTATTCCCACAAATTTTCACCCACTGAGAGGAATTATATGATCAGGGACCGCGAACATCCGGCCATGAAACGTGCCCTCCAAGAATGGCATCCCTGGCTAGAAGGGGCGCAACACCGGTTCACTATCTTTACTTACCACAAAAACCTAGAGCACTTGAAAGAAGTTCAGCTACTCAATTCAAGTCAAGCCCGTTGAGCCCTCTTCTTTGCATGTTTTAAGTTCGAGCTCCACTACCGCCCAGCGGCTAAGAACCTCCATGCAGATGCACTCTCATGGTCTCTAGAGCCGGAGGTCACTCCCAAGACCCCAACGCACATTATTGACCTTGCCTGTGTCTCCTTTGCAGTTTCTACCACCATACCAGCTGGTAAGACGGTCGAACCCCGTCGGCTCAGAGAACGTGTTCTCTGTTGGGCCCATGACTCCAACCTCGCTGGCCATCCTGGCTGAACTCGTACTCTCGAAATGCTGGTGGCCCTGCATAGTTAAAGATTCCTGAGATTATGTGGACTCGTGTCCCGTATGCGCTCAACAAAAATCCCCTACTGGACAGCCCTGGGGGCTCCTTCAGCCACTTCCTGCACCCACTGAACCTTGGACTAGCATATCTACAGTCTTCATCGTAGAATTACCCCCCTTTCAAGGGGTATACTGTGATCTGGGTCATAATAGACAGTTTCTCAAAAATGGCCCACTTTGTCCCCTTACAAAGTGGCTCGCTTCTTCTTGACACACGGATTCTGCCTCCATGGACTTCCACAAGAGATCATTTCAGATCGTGGCCCTCAATTCACCGCAAGATATTGGAGGTCCATTCTTCCCAGTTTAGGCAAGATGGCGGCATAGAAGGAGGCAGGAACGTTTGGTGCTCCTAGCTGGAAACTTTTTTCTTCTAAAATTAATATGCCTGCCAAGCGTAAGGGTAAGGTGAGGATTTACCCGGTTGAGTCCTTGCCACCCATGACCCAGCTGGAGATAGACCGCTTCCTGTCCGCTTCAGTCATCCAAGGAACCGAGGAAGCCGTTGAGAGTCAGTGTGAGGGAGAACACGGGGCTCTCTTGGAGGAGGTGTCCTTGAGCCCCGAACAGTGTCAACCTCCAGCGCAGCGCGAAGTCGAAGCTGAATTAACATCAACCCCGGCGCCGGCTGATGACGCGGTGGAAGCGCCACGGCAGGAGGGGGGAGAAGCTCCAGCTGGAGAACTCGTGGAAACATCCCAAAACGCCGTGGAAGAAGCGGAGTTCGGCGTGAGAGGGGGAAAATCTGGGTGTCAGATGGCCGGAGGGCTGGAGAAGGAGAGGCAGTCTCCGGAGGATCGAGCCCAGACTACAACAGCCTCTGGAGGTGAGTCCGCGGTCAGTTTTTTACGACCGCAGACCATTACCTTGGAAAGTCTTTGGGAGGTTATGGTGGGACTCGGAACCTCTATGGACAGGCTTGAGAAAAAAATGGACTTCGTTGCACAGAATACCCAAGAGAAAGCACAAGAAGTCAAAGAACAGATTGCACAGATGTCCACTAGAATTGGAGTGACTGAAGATAAGATCAAAACTATGCAGGAATTAAATGGGACTATAATAAGAGAACAGATATCTTGTACAAGGAGACTGGAAGCAATAGAAAATAGCGCAAAACACTTAAATATCAGGATCTTAAATTTCCCAAAGATAGCGGGAGAAATCCCTTTTACCACTTTGAAAAAGTTTCTAAACGAGGTTCTCTCTTTTTCACCTGATCAATTACCGTCTGTAAATTCATGTTACTTTATTAACAAGAGAACCTCGGCTGTAGAAACTAATCAGTTGAATATTCCCGCTAACCTGACTAGTTTTCTTGAGAGCTCAAGTTTGGATATTATAGAGAGGGGTACTCTTTTAGTATCCTTTATCTATAAACAAGATGTTAACTCAGTCATGAAATCTTATTTTAGGAAGTTCCCTGTTAACTTTTATAGTCAACCTGTGAAACTATTTCCAGATGTAGCTCAGGCTACTCAAATAAGGAGAAGGCAATTTCTTTCTTTAAGGCAAAAAGTTATTGATTTGGGGTTTTCCTACACATTACGATACCATGTAAATGTATGTTAAGAAAAAGCAACAAAGTCTATGTTTTCTTTCAGTTTGATCAGCTTAAAAATTTGTAGAGGCAAGGGTTTCCAACTACTTCTTCCCCAATTCCGACCAATGTATAAGGGTTAACTAAAAATAGTACCTGGAGAAATGCTATGTAATTGCCCTGATTAATATTAATAATAAGGTTTTTTTCTTTAAATTCTCTCTATAGTTTGCACTTGCCTTACCCATAAGTGTTTCTTTAATGCTCTTATTGAGAATTATATAAAAATCAATCCTAGTATACTTTGTAAGGATATGCGAACCAAATTTTCCTTATTTGTTGAAATGATATGTATAACAGTGTATGTTATGGATTGGATTTATTTCTATTATATAATGAAAAATTTGAATAAATAAAGAATTAAAAAAAAAAAAAAAAGATATTGGAGGTCCCTCTGTAAAAAATTCAACATATCCCTGAATTTAACCTTTGTGTACCATCCACAGATGTCATCACCAGGCGCCGTGGACCGTGTTCCCATGCTGGGCCCTTCAAAAGGGAGTGCGGTCCGCGTACGAGTGCCTAGGGGCAGGGCCGACGCCAAGGAGGACGCTGAACCCCTGCATGAGGAGCGCTGAGAGTCGGAAGGCCCCGATGGGCTTGGGGACGCCCGGGTGTGCCGCAGACTGCAGGAGCTGGCCACAGCAGCCAGAGACAAGGAGCCAGAGCTGGTGGAAGGGAGCGTGAGGTGAGCAGGCCTGGTTGCGGCACCAATGCGTCCGGGACGCGCAACATGAACAAGATCGAGGTATTATTATAAGATCTTATTTCAAGAATATGAATGCTAATTTCTTCAGCAGGTAGTTTGCATATTCCCAGATAAAATAAAAAAAAAAAAAGAATTAAAATCGTCCAATGCTGTAAGGACCAGAGATTGCAAGACTCTACAAAAATCCCTGGAGTCTAAAAGAAGTTTCATATGATGTAATAATCATAATTTGGCAAACGCTGTGTGCATGACTGATTTTATATGGGGTGTATTGATAGGGCTGGGTCTATTATCTCACCTAGATTTTGCACTTTTTGCACTATTTGAATATTGCACCCTTCATAGGTGAAATAGAGGGAACATCTTAAGAACATAAGAACATAAGAAATTGCCAAGCTGGGTCAGACCAACGGTCCATCAAGCCCAGCATCCTGTTTCCAACAGAGGCCAAAAACCAGGCCACAAGAACCTGGCAATTACCCAAACACTAAGAAGAACCATGCTACTGATGCAATTAATAGCAGTGGCTATTCCCTAAGGGGCGGATTTTCAGAGCCCTGCTCGCCTAAATCCGCCCAAAACCGGGCGGATTTAGGCGAGCAGGGCCCTGCGCGCCGGTGAGCCTATTTTACATAGGCCTACCGGCGCGCGCAGAGCCCCGGGACTCGCGTAAGTCCCGGGGTTCTCCGAGGGGGACGTGTCGGGGGCGGGCCCGGTCGTCGCGGCGTTTAGGGGGCGTGTCAGCAGCGTTTTGGGGGCGGGTACGGGGGCGTGGCTATGGCCCGGGGCGGTCCGGGGGCGTGGCCGCGCCCTCTGTACCCGCCCCCAGGTCGCGTCCCGGCACGCAACAGGCCTGCTGGCGTGCGGGGATTTACTTCTCCCTCCGGGAGGCGTAAATCCCCGGAGAAAGGTAAGGGGGGTGGGTGTAGACAGGGCCGGGCGGGTGGGTTAGGTAGAGGAAGGGAGGGGAAGGTGAGGGGAGGGCGTTAGAGGATTGCCTCCAAGGCCGCTCCGATTTCGGAGCGGCCTTGGAGGGAACGGGGGTAGGCTGTGCGGCTCGGCGCGCGCCGGCTATACAGAATTCATAGCCTTGCGCGCGCCGATCCAGGATTTTAGTGGATACGCGCGGCTCCGCGCGTATCTACTAAAATCCAGCGTACTTTGCTGGCGCCTGATGCGCCAGCAAAAGTACGCCTATTCGCGTTTTTTGAAAATCTACCCCTAAGTATAATTGATTAATAGCCATTAATGGACTTCTCCTCCAAGAACTTATCCAAACCTTTTTTAAACCCAGCTACACTAACTGCACTAACTACCTTCTCTGGCAACAAATTCCAGAGCTTTATTGTGCGTTGAGTGAAAAATAATTTTCTCCGATTAGTCTTAAATGTGTTACTTGCTAACTTCATGGAATGCTCCCTAGTCCTTCTATTATTCGAAAGTGTAAATAACCGAGTCACATCTACTCGTTCAAGACCTCTCATGATCTTAAAGACCTCTATCATATCCCCCCTCAGCCGTCTCTTCTCCAAGCTGAACAGCCCTAACCTCTTCAGCCTTTCCTCATAGGGGAGCTGTTCCATCCCCTTTATCATTTTGGTTGCCCTTCTCTGTACCTTCTCCATCGCAACTTGAGATAGAATGTGAAATAAAATAAAAACCTCTTTTTATTTATGTAGAGAGCATGCTTGCTTTGGTGTAGCCAGCATTTAATGGCAGACAAAGATATCCAAACAAATTGTAAAGCTGCAGAATAAAATGACATTGCCTAAATTTGGTAGTTATTGCTGAGCCTGGCTAATAACTTAAATAAAAGTACCAGAAGAGCAGCTTGTCCATGATCAACAAGACTGGGTACTTGCCAGGTTCTTATGGCCTGGATTGGCCACTGTTGGAAACAGGATGCTGGGCTTGATGGACCCTTGGTCTGACCTAGTATGGCATTTTCTTATGTTCTTATGTTCTTAAGACTTACTAGTGCAGGTTCTATGATGTGGTTGGGTTAGGATCCAGATTGGCATGGATCAAATTGTTGCATTATTTGAAGAAAGTGTTGCGCTGGAGGTGGACTCTTGGCCTGGTGCAGGATTGGTACGGCCCTCTGGTCGGACCCAGAGAGCGCCTATCACCAGGAGGCAGAGCACACAAGGAGACAGAGGCTAACTGGAGCTTCACCATTAACAGTCTGGGTTTTCCGCTGGTTGAGCCCTTGGGTACCCAGACCTCCTGGACTTAGGTGGGCCTCTGGTGGTCTCCCGCAGAGATAGCGGAGGGGTGTGCCCACCACGAGCAAGGGTGTGCGGCTGATGCAGAGTGGATGGGCTAGTCCTGAACTGGATGCTCCGGAGACCTCAGGGAGACAACAGTTCAGGAAGGTTCTCCGGGCGAGACAGGCAGCGCCTGTGGGTCTAGCAAAGTGGAAGCCGTGGTTGGTTTCCAAGCAGGTTGGTCCAATGGTCACAGTAGGCCAGAAGAGAGTGTCCGAGTGAGGCGCAAGGATCAGAGCCAGAGTATCAGTCCAGGAGAGGTCAGCCAAAGCAGGAGTCAATACCAGAATTAGTCTGGGCGTAGTCAAGGCAAGCAGGGGTCTGTTCCAGGTGGCAGACAAGAGAATGGTCAGGCAGGCAGTGGTCAGTTCTGGGCGGCAAGCAAAAGAATGGTCAGGCAGGCCGAGGTCAGTACCAAAGGTCAGTCTGGAGAGGTACTACCTGAGAGGGATACAGGAACACATGGAGCTACTGGGAACGGAAGACACAGAAACACGGAGACGATGGAACAGGAGACGCTGGAACATGAAGGCAAACTAGCACACCAACAGTATCGACCCAATCATCGGGAGGCGCCCTCATGGGTTTTCCCGCCTTGGACCCTTTAAAGGGCTGCACGTCGGCCGTGCGCATGCCTAGGGGCATAGCCGAGGACGCGGAGCCCCAACGGGAGCTCTGCCGTGAGGCTTGCAAGGAGGATGGTGAGCAGGGAGCCCGAGGACGCCGTGAACTGGCTGCGGCCACAAGGGAGAGGTGCCCGGAGCTGGTCGAAGGAAGCGCAAGGTGAGCAGGCCCAACCGCGGTGCCAACGCGGCCGGGACGCGCAACAGAAAGTCAGATAACTGTAGTAAGATTGCCTTCTCATGATCTTACTCAGGAAAGAAGGTTAGGAACTGAGCGCTAGTTGCTTGGTTCAGTTGGATCCAGACTATCTATTTATTAAAATATTTGTTGTCTTCCTATAATGGAACTAGGATGTTGTTGTTTTTTTTTTAAATAAAGGTCTTCTTACCACTGTTTTTCTAGGCAATCTGATAGATGACCCTCTGACAATAAAGTGCTAATGATGAGTTGAAGATGACCAAGTAGGCTGGATCTGGCTTGTTTGATCAGCCAAAAGAGGCAAGGGTCTTCCTTGGAAGTTGTGGGTTTGAGATCTGAAAAAAGGGAATCAACTTTTATTTTGTGCAGTGAAAATTAGAGTCATGGGATAGGAGGCAATGTCCTATTGTGGACTGGAAACTGGTTAAAAGATGAGAAGCAAAATGTAGGATTGAATGGTCATTTCTCTCAATGGAGAAAGGTAATGGCATGCCCCAGGGATTTGTACTAGGTCTAGTGCATTTTAATATATTTATAAATGATCTGGAAAAGGAAGTGATGGGTGAGGTGATCAAATTTGTAGATAACATAAAATTGTTCAAAGTAGTTAAATCGCAAGCTAATTATAAGGAATTGCAGGAGGATCTTGCAAGACCAGGAGATTGGACATCTAAATGGCAGGTGAAATTTAATGTGGACAAGTGCAAAGTGATGCATATAGGGAAGACTGATCCAAACCATAGTTACACAATGCTGGGTTTCATATTAGGTGTCATCTTGTAATGCTTGCAATCTTACCGGCTGGGGCCAGTCGTGGATACCTTGATGTTTATTGGGGTCCATGGTGAACTCTTGGCTCGATATAATGTAGCCCAGAAATGGAAGGCTGGATTGCTCAAGCAGGCATTTCTCTAACTTTGCATAGAGGTGAAATTCCCTGAGTCGCTGGAGAATGGTTTGGATGTGGGAACAATGAGAATCCATATCCTTCCAAAAAGGCAGTTAAATTAATTATACAACTGGGGAATGCACTACTTCATCCTGTATTCCTTCAAGCATATTCCAGAAGGCAATAAAAAACACTTTATTAAAAGAGGGGATGGCGTCTGAGGAAATATGTAACACTTCCATTAAATATTTTCTCAAAGTCACATATGGCAATTCCCAAACCACTCCTGGGAAATTCAGAAACTGTAGTTAAATGTCTTAAACAATTTTCAATGAATTCCAATCTTCTTTTAATGACCCCACACTCCTGGATAATCACAACATTCACAGATTGAATAGATTTAACATCCTTTTCTAGTGCTTGAATCATCTCAGAATGCTCCTGCAATTGCCTTTCATGAGACTGGGTTAAGCTACCCAAATTTCCAGAAATCAAATTAATCTTTCTTAAATAGTCTGGGAGAGCAACACCAAACTTAGGGGGATGGAACAGCTCCCCTATGAGGAAAGACTAAAGAGGTTAGGACTGTTCAGCTTGGAGAAGATACAGTAAAGACAATGAGAATCGGACGATCAGAAGAAGCCCTTTATTTCAATGCCCGACTCTGGCCGAGTTCTTTCTGCTAGTGTCTTTTGACACTAGCAGAAAGAATGTCAGAGTGTTCTGCAGACACTAATGATATTGTGACATTGTGACAGTGTGACAGCAGCCCTGCAGGCATATTTTAAGTCCTGCTAATTGAATTGCCCCTGAGGCAGCTCTATGAGCGAAACTCGGCCAGAGTCGGGCATTGAAATAAAGGGCTTCTTCTGATCGTCCGATTCTCATTGTCTTTACTGTATCATTGTCTTTACTGTATCACAGCCAACTGGATCGGCTTCCGATTTGCTTTTTGGGTCCAGCTTGGAGAAGAGACAGCTGAGGGGGGATATGATAGAGGTGTTTAAAATCATGAGAGGTCTAGAACGGGTAAATGTGAATCGGTTATTTACTCTTTTGGATAATAGAAGGACTAGGGGGCACTCCATGAAGTTAGCATGTGGCACATTTAAAACGAATCCGAGAAAGTTCTTTTTCACTCGGGGCGGATTTAAAATGCCCTGCGTGCGTAAATCCGGCCGGATTTACAAGCGCAGGGCCCTTGTGCGCCGGCGCGCCTATTTTGCATAGGCCACCGGCGCGCGCAGAGCCCCGGGACGCGTGTAAGTCCTGGGGCTTCGTAAAAGGGGCAGGGAGGGGGCGTGTCGGGGTGTTCCCGAAATGACGCGGCGTTTCGGGGGCGGGCCCGGGGGTGTGGCGCCGGTCCGGGGGCGTGGTCGAGGCCTCCGGACCAGCCCCCGGGTCAGGTGATCAGATTTACGTCTGCTTTTAGCAGGCGTAAATCTGCCAACAAAGGTAAAGGGGGGGGTTAGATAGGGCTGGGGTGGGGGGTTAGGTAGGGGAAGGTGGGGGAAGGTGGGGGGAAGGTGAAGGAAAGTTCCCTCCGAGGCCGCTCCGAAATTGGAGCGGCCTCAGAGGGAACAGGCAGCGTGTGCTGGGCTCGGTGCGCGCAGGTTGCACAAATGTGCACCCCCTTGCGTGCGCCGACCCCGGATTTTATAAGATACGCGCGGCTACGCGCATATCTTATAAAATCCAGCGTACTTTTGTTTGCGCCTGGTGTGCGAACAAAAGTACACGATCGCGCAAATTTTTAAAATCTACCCCTCAAAGCACAATTGAACTCTGGAATTTGTTGCCAGAGGATGTGGTTAGTGCAGTTAGTGTAGCTGGGTTTCAAAAAAGGATTGGATAAGTTCTTGAGGAAAAGTCCATTACCTACTATTAATTAAGTTGACTTAGAAAATAGCCACTGCTATTACTAACAACAGTAACTTGGGATAGACTTTGTTTTTGGGTACTTGCCAGGTTCTTATGGCCTGGATTGGCCACTGTTGTGTGACAGGATGCTGGGCTTGTATGGCATGTTCTTATGTTCTTATTGTCATTTTTAAATCGCGATGGGCCGTTATCGCAGGCGTTAGGGCGTTATCGCACACGATAACGCCCTAATGCATGCAATAACTACTGCATCGTGATGTTAAAATGTAAATGAGGGAAGGGAGATGAGTTTGGACGAGGTTTAGTAAAATGAGGGGCCGGTAGCGCTGCAGACGATACTGTTTCACACATTATTGCCTGCAGTAAAGCCAGAAATACCTACACCTTTTCTACAGGGACAAAAGTGTTCAGCACGGCCACAAACACGGCATGCGATACTGCACTGCTGCGATGCGGCTGGCTGAACACTTTCACCTCCCCTCCCCTTTCTTGGCCATGGACGATCATTTTGCTATAATGATAGCGAAATGATAAATCTAGGCCTTAGCCCCATAAACTTAACTCCCATAAATTTAGCTCCTATAAACAGTGAAAAAAGTCACAACTTCTGGTTTTATCAGAGAGGAGAAATTCTCATCAACAGCTGGTGGAGTCAAAGGCTGAAACAGCTCAGTTGATGTTAAGCCTGCAGCTCTGGGGCTCTGCTGCTGTTCACCTGTACACAATGCTCTGGGATCTGCAGACACTGATGAAACAGAAAGCAAATCGGAACTCCCATCTTCCACTGCTCCTTTTACTGCAGCACCATCAATGACCTAATCGATCTGCACCTCTGTAGTGCTGGTGGGAAAAGAGCTCCATTCAGCCAGAGGAGGTCACAGATCTAGGGAACGTAACGATAACTCTTTCCCTTGTGGGACCGGCACTCATCCACCGTTTTTGATAATGGGGTTCATGTCCCTTATTTCACATGTCAAAACCATAAATAAATAAATAAATCAAAGAGCACCACTTTTTTTTCCCCATTTTTTCAAATTTTTACTATTTTTTCTTTCTTTTAGCAGTATTTGACACCAAAGACCATGAATTCCTCATTATGCAACTAAGTGGGTTATTTACTAAAGATTTTCTCCCATTTTGTGTCTATGGGAAAAATGTTAAGTAAATGACTTAGGTACCTCTGGCCCAACATTCACCTGGTTCATATATTTTCTTCAGGATCACACACAAACCATTTCCATTGAACAAGCAACTTCTAACCTTCACCTTCTTTCATGCAGTGTCCCACAAAGATCCATCTTATCTCCAGCTCTCTTCATCTACACTTACCCACTTGGCAAACTAATCACAGAATCTGAGACTTTATACCTCTTCTATACAGATGGTATCCAAATGATGGGTCCCCTAGGCATAGACCTAGCCATGTAATTGCCAGCTTTATGAACTATCCATGAAAGATCTCAGACTAAAATTAAACCCTCAAAATATTGCGGTGCTATGGATTAGAAAGAGTGACTATAGCCATATTCACTCCAAAGTGACTCTGGAAGGAACAACTCTTTCCTTCAGCCATCAAGTTTCATACTAGATTCCCAACTCACCACTGAAGCACAATTACAATCAGTAGCAAAATCAATCTTCTTTCAACTGCACCAACTGCGCTACCTCTGTCTTTTCTTTGACGGCCCTAACTTTGCAAGAGTTGTCCAGGCCTGTGTAATCTCGCACATGGACTACTGCACCTGCTTCTACATGGGGCTACAAAAAAGCTAAGCAGATGCCTGCAACTCACATCTGAACTATGCTGAACATAAGAAAATTTGAAAGAATCACCTCAAACCTAAGAATTCCACACTGGCTCCCAATCCTCTACTGCACCATGTTCAAAATCCCTCAAGAGTTGGGCACTACTCTACTTCTGCAACCAATCCACACTAAAAACTCCCTTCCTCCTCTTGTGCTTACTACCTTGAGCCCGCTTAGTGGTACCATGCACCACTCCAAGACCAGGAATAGAACTTTTGCAGGAATGTACTACTGCTTGGCCTCAGGCTTGTACCAGATACCCTCACCTTCAAGAAATGACTAAAAACTTGGCTATTTGAAGCAGCATAGAGCTCACAACAGTAACTGCAAATCCTTGTCCTGGACCAGTTAAACCACAGTCTGGAGCATCATCTGTCAGATGATCTATAACTCAGTGAGGCAATCATAGACCATCTGAATCGCCAGCATAAGACACCCTTCAAATATATTTTATGTTTGTACATATTTTTATCCATCAAATATATCTACACATGCTATATGTTAATTTGATCAAAATACTCGCTACCACTGTACACCTGTATTTCTGTTTACTCTGTTATTATACGCCTTAAACTCTTGGGCTGGAAAAGTGTGATATAAATAAACAAGGATGATGATTTCTGTACAATGTGAGCCATATGCCTGCAATAAGCAATAGGAGAGCTAAGACACAGGCAGGTTGGTTCTGGCTCCTCATAATGGAGTTGTGATAGAGTCCTAGGCCCTGACGGGTTGTGAAACATGGGAGAATGGAGAAGGTAGGGGGATGTTGCAACCACTGAGGGTAATGAACAAAGGTAAATTTCAGAGCTAACAAAAAGAAAACAAACAAATTAAAAAGTGAGTATAATATCTGGCCTTTGGCTTCAAGGGTCATTAGTTCAAATCTCCTTTCAGTCATTCATGTTTTTTTCTTTAACAAGGGGATGCCTCTATTCCTCACCACAGCCTATTTTCATAGGGTCTGTGAGGACAATCTTTTTTCATAGAAGTAGAAAACGCAACTGTGTCTCTTTAAGCCTTGACACTGCAGAGGATGCTTATAGAAAGAAGTAATAATAGCGGTAATTTCCTTTTAATGGCTATGAATGCACTACATTACAGAGGAGTCAATGCATTTCCTACCCCAGATATGTTCATTGTTTGGTTACAACATATAATTAGCGCAAAGAATTGCTCAAGTGCTACTTTAGAAAAATTCTATAGTAATGTATTTAGTGTCACAATACCTTCTAGGATGCATTTACTGTTTTTTTTAATTGTCTTTACAGTTACACAATAAAGGCAAGTATAAAAGGCTTCTGTTAATTTTAATTTACAAGCACATCACTTTCAAACAGTACTTAAAAATCTCCAGAAATAAGAGGAAGTGTGTAATTGACAATGCAGCTCAAACCTTGCAGACTTTCTCCGGTGACAATGGTAGGAACCTCCTATCAAGAGGCCAAAAGTTTTACTTTTCTGTAACTCTAGGAATGGCTCAACAGGCTGCATAATATTTTTCAGCAGGGATGAAAGGTACAAACGTAGGCCTGGATTCACCATTCTATCGCACAGAATGGTGAATCCAGCGAAAACGGGGGTGGGCCTGCGAAAGCTGGCAGCCATCGCACCACAGCGGTGTTATCGCTGCCGGCTTTTGCACCCAATAGCGCCACCGTGAAAGGTGGTGCTATTGGGCGCGCTACTGGCGACGATAATGTGGCTTACCTTATCGCCGCCAGCGAAGACACCGCGTAGTCTGCCCCGACACTGCCCCGACTCCTCCCCTCGCCTCCCCAACTCCGCCCCTTGCAAGCTATTGCACGCGATAAGCTTTACAAAAGGACACCCTTAGATTGTGAGCGCTCTGGGGACAGAGAAATAACTAAAATACCTGAATGTAATCTGCTTTGAAGTGCCGAAAATCAGAATATAAAAATCAGATAAATAAATAAATAATTGGCACTGTGTTTTCAGGAGGTGGAAATGTTCTAAAGATCCCAGAGAGAACTTTATGAAGCTCCAATACTCTACAGGACTAACTGTATTTGCTTGCCTGCCAATTAAATAATTACTATAACTGTTGCTTTAATGACTGGGGCTATCAATCTAACTAGTAAGATAGACTAGCAGTTCTCAGCCTGGTTCTTGCCACTCGGATAGTTTGGTGTTCAAGATATCAACAGCGAGCACTGTGCATATTCATGGTGAATGGCCTGAAAACCAGACCGACTGGTTGGTCCCTGAGGATTGGGTTGAGGACCACTGAGTTAGATGACAGCTTACTCTGCTTACACAAAACAAATACAGAAATTAGATTAAACATATACAGGTGAATTTTCAAAGGATTTACATATGTAAATGTAACATACTATCATAGCAATTTTCAAAAGCCATTTACACACATTAAGTGCAGTTAACGCAGGTAAAACCTGTTAACAATTCAATGGCATATACTGTAGCAATTTTCAAAAGCCTACTTACACGGGTAAAGTGCATTTCACGGCCCGTCATTATGGAATTCTCTCACAAATAAGATCAGACTAACTAAAGACGCCAAATTATTTAAGAAACTCCTAAAACATATTTATTTCAGCTGGCTTATTCCTGATAAATTCACCTCTTTAACTATTCTGACCAAATATTAATTAAGTAGCATACTGAGGTAATGTTGCTCTTTCTGTGGGCTTTATGTTAGCCTCCAATTAAAAAGTGCCATCCAGGACTACTGTTGCGCCGGAGGTGGACCCTTGGGCCGAGGTGGGGTTGATGCTACCCGAAGAAGGGATCCTACGGGTCCCCACTGTCGGCAGGCAGAGAGGGCTGATGGATGGAGGCCGGCTGGCGCTTCACCAATACCAGCCCTCGTTTCCCGCGAGTTGAGTCTTTGGGTGCCGGGGCCAGCTGGACTTAGGTGGCTTCCGTCGGTGGTTGTCGATGGATGGATCGAGGTCAGCTCAGAGGCAGCAACAGGGATTGGTATCAGTCTGTACTGGACGAGGCAGAGTCCTGGAAGAGGCATCGTTGAGTAAGCTGGGTTCAAGGCTGGCGGCAAACTGGAAGTGGGGCAAGCAAGGCTGAGGTCCGGCAAGGAGAGAATCAGAGTAGTCAGGCAATGCAGAGGTCTGGGGCTGGAGAGAGGCAACAGTGTAGTCAGGCTATGCAGAGGTCCGGGGCTGGAGAGAGACAACAAAGTAGTCAGGCAATGCGGAGGTCAAACCAGGTCAGCAGTCCGAAGAAGGAACGAAGGAACAGGAATACAGGAACAAGGAAACAGGAACGAAGGCAATCAGGATCAGGAACAAGCAAAGCAACGAGTACTCGACTAGCGAGGGGACCTGTTGCAAAAGCAATCTGAGGAAGCGGGGTCCAATCTTATATAGTGGAGCTCCTCTGACATCATTATCCGGGGCCTGTGGCTAGGTTCCCGCCACGGGCCCTACTTAAGGTCTGGCTGTGCGCACGCCCGCGCCTAGGGAGGGGCGTGGTGCTGGTCGGAATGGCATCTCTCCGCGGGCCATGCAGAGAGGCCTGGCGTGGAGCACCAGGAGCAGCAGCAGAGCCGGAGGCACCAGGGGCGGCCCGAGGACGGAGCCGGTGGCCCGCAGCCGCCAGAGATGAGGGACCAGGCACTGGATTACTTAGAGAGAGGTGAGGGGGCCGAGCCATGGATCTGCCGCAGCCGGCGCACGTAACACCTACATTTAGTAGGCATGTTATCCCCATCCTGTACAATCAGTGCCATAGTCACATACAGGTGCAGCTGACTAAGGCAGAGGGGCGTAATAGCGACATCTGGACCAGCACTAATGCTACGCATGCTTAACTCTCCCTGATGGTACAGTAGTGGGACCTGGCTGTGGCAAGGCAGGCAGCAACACGAGTGGGGACCGAGCATCAGCGTGCAGGTGGGCTGTGCTGCACACACAGCTGATTAATATCCTTCATGCCTCATACAATATACTATTGGCAATAAGAAAGATGCTGAAGAGCTGGCAGCTAAACCAGAGAGGCAGGATGCTGCAGGAACGTTTCTATGTAACAGGCCGTGGTATAAATCTGGTAAAGGCAATAGAAGATGGGGGCCTTTAGTGTATCAGTGGCTTTGCACACTTGCTGCACCTTTGCAGTGAGGGATGCCCATGGGAATCTATTCTTGAAGGACTTGATAGAGAGGTGCAGGGAAATAATGGGGCATTTCCATAGAAGTGTGAAGGAGGAGTAGCTTCTCCATTAGAAGCAGGAACAATTTAGGATGACTCATAATAATCTGATTCAAGACATTGACACTTGAAGGATTTCCATCTATCTGATGCTGCTGAGGTTAGTGGAACCAAAAAAAGTAACACCCACTACTTATCAACAAAAATTGTAATGAGATACACTACATATCACTTCAATCAAAAAATATTTATATGAGGAACAAGATAGTTTCATAATATAGTTGTTAACGGTACCTGCCAGGTTACCTTAAACAAACGTGAAAATAATCATTAACCAACCTCCAACCTCCTATATTTATTTATTTATTTGTTTGTTTATTTATTTATTTACTTTTTTATTTACTTATTTATCGAGTTATATATCTGAAAGTCAGTGTAGTGTCTCAACAAACATAATAATCCATCAAAAATAATACTTCAAAGCTGTGGTCTTGAATAAGTGTGATACAAACTTTTCATTAACAATTAGAATAATTTTTTTAAAGATGGTCTACTTAGCCAGTTTGTTTCACTCCCGACATAGCTGAGTTCTGGAAACACTTTCCTTCTTCAGGAGACCCGACGTGGCCAGATAACCAACATTCTTTCATCAGGCTTCTTCTCGAGTCAGTCGTACATTTGGCATCATGGCCAAGGACTACATTACTGACAACAACTGAAGTAATATGTAGTGTATCTCATTACAATCTTTGTCAATAAGTAGTGGGTGTCACATTTTTTGGTAGAGTTGATCTAATTTTTATTACTATGCAGATTTTTTGTATTTTTTGGCAGAGGTTAGTGGAGCAGCAGTCACCCCTTCATGATCTGTGGATCAATTGTTGGAGAGAGCGGATTATAAAACATGCAAAATAAATAAATAAACAAAATAAATAGGTGATAAGGCAGCTGATAGAAATCCTAAAGCCCTTCAAGATTGCCATGGAGTCTCCAAGTTCCAGAAATGCAGAGCTGGGTGAGGATCCTCTTCCGGGATCTAGCGGAAAAGTTAGAAAGTTTCCGTGAGCAAGAGTGAATGAAAGAAGAGATGCTGCAGTTTGCGCCCTAAGGGGCGGATTTTAAAAGGGTTACGTGCGTAACTGCGAAAACCCGCTCCTGCACACGCCAAGCCTATTTTGCATAGGCCCAGCGACGCGCGCAAGCCTCGGGACGCATGTATGTCCCGGGGCTTGAAAAAAGGGGCGGGGAGTGGGCGGGGTGGTCTGGGGGTGGGGCAGGGGCGGGACCGAGGCCTCCGGAGGCAGGCACAACTTACTTAACAAAGGTAATGGGGGTTTTAGATAGAGCTGGGGGGCGGGTTAGGTAGGGGAAGGGAGGGGAAGGTGGGGGGGGGGGGGGCAGAAGGAAAGTTCTCTCCAAGGCCACTCCGATTTCGGAGCGGCCTTGGAGGGAATGGGGAAAGCCATTGGGGCTCCCCTAGGGCTCAGCGCGTGCAAGGGGCACAAGTGTGCACCCCCTTGTGCACGCTGACCCTGGATTTTATAACATGCGCGCGACTGCGTGCACATGTTATAAAATCGGGTGTACATTTGTGAGCACCAAGTTGCGCGCACAAATCTACGCCAACATTATTTAACTCCCATCAATCAACATACTTCGCTAGTAATAGCATTAATAGCCACATCTTACAATGTTATTATATATATATAATTATCTGATCTTCATTTTCTTTCTTACTCCAAGTTATTTATTTCCTTGTTACATGTAACTGCTTTTCTGCACTATTGTTCAAATTGTAAAGTTTATTATAATTGCACCCCTGTTTCTTGTGAACCAGCATGATGGGACTATCGTCCTGAATGTTGGTATATAAAAAACTGAAATAAATAAAATAAATAAACCTCTTAAAATCCGGCCCTAATTGCAGCAGCAGGTGAATGATAACCTGTAACCTCTCACACAAAACAATACATACATGCTTACCACACTTTTTGATCCACAGGTGAAAGGGAGTCTGTCCTCCAGTCCCAGTATCTCACAAATATAAAGGAGAGACTAGCAGGTATGGTGTATGAATAAGAGTGACAGCGGCAGAGGCAAAGTGGGATTGCACTGTAGGAAAGAGTGTCCATGCTAGAGTGTAGTGAGGAGCAGGCAGCACACTGTCAGCTAACATTTCTTCCCCTATCTCAATGCACCAAAGCCACATTGCCGCCACATAAGAACATAAGAAATTGCCAAACTGGGTCAGACCAAGGGTCCATCAAGCCCAGCATCCTGTTTCCAACAGAGGCCAAACCAGGCTACAGTACCTGGCAAGTACCCAAACACTAAGAAGATCCCATGCTACTGATGCCAGTAATAGCAGAGGCCATTCCCTATGTCAACTTTATTAATAGCAGTTAATGGACTTCTCCTTCAAGAACTTATCCAAACCTTTTTTAAACCCATCTACACTAACTGCACTAACCTCATCCTCTGGCAACAAATTCCAGAGCTTAATTGTGAATTGAGTGAAAAAGAACTTTCTCCAATTAGTTTTAAATGTGCTACTTGTTAACTTCATGGAGTGCTCCCTAGTTTTCTATTATCTGAAAGAGCAAATAACTGATTCACATCTACCCGTTCTAGACCTCTCTTGATTTTAAAGACCTCTATCATATCCCTCCTCATCTGTCTCTTCTCCAGACTGGAACAGCCCTAACCTCTTTAGCCTTTCCTCATAGGGGAGCTGTTCCATCCCCTTTATCATTTTGGTTACCCTTCCCTGTAGAGATGTGATTCAGCCGAACCTTTTGGTTCAGCCTTCGTTATCGTCCCGCCGCAGGAAATTTATTTTTCCCACGGTTCGGGTCCATTTTATTTTGTCTGCCCCCCAAAAACAATGCCCGAAACCCGCCCCAACCCTTCATATTTAAAAAAAAACAACAAAAAACAAAACCAAAACCCACCCCAATCCTTCAAATTTAATTAATTGCAACCCCCCACCCTCCCGACCACCCCAAACTTGCCCGACCCCCCCCCCCCAAGACTTATCAAAAGTCCCTGGTGGTCCAGCAGGATCCCGGGAGCAATCTTCCCCTCTTGGGCCGTTGGCTGCCACTAATCAAAATGGCACCGATGGCACTTTGCCCTTACCGTGTGACAGGGCTATCGGTGCCATTGGCCGGCCTCTGTCACATGGAGGGAGCAATGGATGGAGATTGCTCCCGGGACCCCGCTGGACCACCAGGGACTTTCGGTAAGTCTTGGGCGGGTTGGGCAAGTCTTGGGGGATTGGGAGGGTGGGGGTTGCAATTAATTAAATTTGAAGGGTGGGGGTGGGGGTGGGTTTGGTTTTTTTTTTTAATGTGCCCTTTCTCCCCTCCCCAAAAACGATAAGAAAACCACATGAAATTTTGTGGGTTTTCTTATTGTTTCGGCGCCCCCTGAAATGCAACGAAATAGGAAATATCATCTCTAGTTCCTATTTTGTCGCAAAGGAATGCACATTCCTACTTCTCTGTACCTTCTCCAGTGCAACTATATCTTTTTTGAGATGCAGGACCAGAATTGTACACAGTACTGAAGGTGTGGTCTCTCCATGGTGTAATACAGAGGCATTATGATATTTTCCGTTTTATTCACATTCCCTTCCTAATAATTCCTATCATTCTGTTTGCTTTTTTGACTGCCACAGAACACTGAGCCGACAATTTCAATGAATTATCCACTATGATACCTAGAGCTTTTTCCTGGGTGGTAACTCTTAATATGGAACCTAACATCGTGTAACTACACCATGGGCTATTTTTCCCTATATGCAACACCTTGCACTTGTCCACATTAAATTTCATCTGCCATTTGGATGCCCATTCTTCCAGTCTCGCAAGGGCCTCCTGCGATTTATCACAATCCGCTTGTGATTTAACTACTCTGAATAATTTTGTATCTTCTGCAAATTTTATTGCCTTACTTGTCGTATTCCTTTCCTGATCATTTATAAATATATTGAAAAGCATCGGTCCAAGTACAGATCCCTGAGGCACTCCACTGTTTACCCTTTTCCACTAAGAAAATTGACCATTTAATCCTACTCTCTGTTTCCTGTCTTTTAACCAGTTTATAATCCACGAAAGGAGATCACCTCCTATCTCATAACTTTTGTACATAATTTATGTACACTTTTTAGTTTTCTTAGATGCTTCTTATGAGGGACTTTGTCAAACGTCTTCTAATAATCCAAATACACTACATCTACTGGTTCACCTTTATCCACATGTTTATTAATCCCTTCAAAAACATGAAGCAGATTTGTGAGGCAAGAATTCCTTGGGCAAATCCATGCTGACTGTGTTCCACTAAACCATGCCTTTCTATATGCTCTGTGATTTTGATCTTTAGAATAGTTTCCACTATTTTTCCCAGCACTGAGGTCAGGCTCACTGGTCTATAATTTCCCAGATCGCCCCTGGAGCCCTTTCTAAATATTGGGTCTACATTGGCCACCCTTCAGTCTTCAGGTACAATAGATGATTTTAATGATAGGTTGTAAATTTTAACTAATAGATCTGAAATTTCATTTTTGAGTTCCTTAAGATCTCTGGGAAGCATACCATCCAGTCAAGGTGATTTGCTACTCTTTAGTTTGTCAATCTGGCCTACTACATCTTCCTCAGGTCTCTCCTGACACAAGAACTATCTCTTCTGACACAAGCCATAGGTAAAGCAAATGGCAATAGAAACCCTTGTCCCACCATAGCAAAAGAGACACGAGCAGAAATTTCTGTAACACACTATCTAACAGAGACCATCAAGGCCATGACACAGATGTGCTGATGTATTGGGCACATAAGTCCATAGTCTGGCCTGACTTGTCTAAGGTAGTTCAGCATTATCTTCCCTACCCACTATCCAGCATGCTTAGTGAACATGTCTTTTTAATGGCAGGGAACATCGTGAACTTTGAAAATCTGGTCTTTTTGATAATCAATCTGTCTTTGCTTGGCTTTCCAGAATTTTCATGATAGTGACAAGATGACTAAAAGCACATGGCAGGTCTTTCTGCCCCTCCGCCTAACTGCCAGACCCCTCATACCACCTTAGGGGACTTGCTGCCACTACGTCTAACTGCCATGGCCCAGATGTACCAACTTAACAGACTCACTTCCACTATGTCTAGATGCCACGTCGTAATTTAGCACCTTGGAAGATTTTCTGAGGCTCTGCCTACCTATCATGCTTAGGAGTCTTGCTGTCACTATGTTTAGCTGCCATGTCCTTGCTGAACATCGTTGGGGGTCTTGCTGCTATCAGTCTGACTTCCTGCCTTGCTCCTGATGTACCATCTTGGGGCTCATGCTAACAATATGCCTACATGCCAAAGCTATGTTCTCCTTTTCCCTTTCTTTCTACCCTGTCCTTCCTGAATAGATTATAACCTGGTATAACTATATCTAGGGCTTCAGGTTTTAGGTTTTAACCAATGAAACACCCCCAATATGAAAAAAGGTAAAATAGGTGCTTATAAGTTTAACACAGGGAAAACACCATTTCCTTTAGTACTCTCTCACCTCTTCTTTGCCTACTCTGGATCCTTCACTTTATCTTTGTTCCTTTTCCACAATAACGGCTCCTCAGTCGCACAAATGTATGTATTTGGTTCAACCATAGAAGGTACCCAACAACCGTACCTGCACTGAAAAAAACAGATAAACAAACATAACTTTCCAGATGTTGCCCTTTTCCCTCATTTCTCTGTAAGTGTTTAAAGATCTTTTGAATTGCCCCAGAATGTGTGTTGCAGTGTCTGTCACGTATAATCTACAGAGACTGGTACTACCAGTTTACCATTTAAAATTATCAACTTCAACCTATTCTCTCTTGTTGAGATCTTTGGGCTGGAAAGAACTTCATCCTACTGCTCATCAAAGAATCTCAAAGGTCAGACATTCTTCCTTCATTTGCCATTCATATTAATTAATTAATTTATATTCACAATTTATAACCTGCTCTACCCGCAGTTCTAGGCAATTAACAAAGGAACATAAGGAATTAATTGATAAAATAACATACAAACAAGAAAAGAAAAGGAAAAGAAAGAAACATATTAAACAACAAAATAAGTAAATTAAACAGCAATTCTAAATCTCTAAGGACCAGATTTCACATTTTCTACAAAAAAGGTCCCCAAATCCTGAAAATCTATTTGTTCAAATGAATTGGAATTTATAGTAAGGGCATTCCTCCTTTAGGAAGGTGTTCTCTTTCTTCTGGTAGGCCGTTGTTTCTTTTTTAAGTTCCCCATCTTTTCACATTAGCAATCGGAAGCTGATTATTTTGTTTATTGCTGGTCCATTATAGATCTACATGGTGCATGACAAAAGAAAGGAAAGGCTTCATGAGACAGGTCCTATTTAGCGTTAACAGTTGGGTCTATTTTTAATTCATCCCCAACTTGGGATACTCAAAGCACTGCAAAACCACTGCCGCTAATTTTCTGACTTGGCTCAGGTGATAATACTAAAAATGATTTGCATTATTATAAATAAAGGCAGGAGCTAAGAGAGTTATTTTCTAAGTAGCAAGACTACAGATTACAATTTATGCATTTTAATATCATTTTTGTAATTTGTTTTAAGACCAATTAATATGGATAATAATACAAAGATTATGGCACTTCCTGGGTAGTTGAATGCACAGTGCCTCCTCGTATCTGCCGCTTGCCCACAGCATACAGTAATTTTAGCAATGCTTTATACCTGCTGACAGCTTATAAAGGGAACTCAATATGTGGGTTACTTTTGTATTAAAGCCTGTAGCATTTGTCACATGATTTGGAGAAATATCAGAGTATTATAATGATTCAGAAACCATTTGCAAGGCTTCATCTTTGTCTGGGTAATTGCCACAGTGGGTGCAAGCAAATTGAAGCTTTACCCTTTTCTTGCCATTGTGTGGTATAAAACACAGCTGGTTTCCTTAAAAAAAGTCCCATTTCCTTCCAGTGTATCATAAAAAATAAGATGGAAGCACTATAAAAAAAACATGTGCCTGTACAATGTTCACTGCTGCATTGATCAGAGCTGCTTTCCTCATGATTTAGTCATCAACTGGTAGAAAAGTTTGCCTCCCTTGTTATAATGTATCCCCTGATATAATTACTTTTTTGTGATAAACAGTTTATTGTAAGATGGTGACATTGCAAATTGTTGGAGTATACATCTTAAGCAGTACAAATATTTGCTTAACTCAGAGGTTACAAGTCTGATTGGCTATAAATTATGGAAGAATTAGGAAAATCCCAAAGCTGGGATGGAGCTGTTTGTGGTGTACATAGTTTAAGGCACAGGTGGCAAACTCCGGTCCTCGAGGGCCACAAACAGGCCAGGTTTTCAGGATATCCACAATGAATATACATGAGATAGATCTGCATGCTCTGCCTCCAAGGTATGCAAAACTATCTCGTGCATATTCATTGTGCTTATCCTGAAAACCTGGCCTGATGGTGGCCCTCGAAGACTGGAGTTCACCACCCCTGGTTTAAGGCGTGTTTCTGGGTTTATCCCATATATATGCAGATGATATACAGATCATGGCAGCTTTAGGGTCACAATCGATGTTGATGATGCTATACAATGGAAGTGTGTGATTTGTAGTCCACCAGGTATGTGCAGCAGTTTAGAAGATTTGCTGTAGTTGGAGAAATATCAGAGGCACGTGGTTGCCTTAAGGCTAAGCATCTTGATAATTTAGTTTTGGAACTGCTGTTTCTGTTGAATTTGGTGAGTAATTCCCCTCTGATGAAGCCCAGTAGTCGGGTGAAACAAGGGATTGGAGCACTTATTTGAACTGGGTTACAGTTTAGAACTAAGCCTCGGAAGAAATGTGGTATCCAGTTCAAGCACATTTTATTTAGCGCTCTACTATGGAGAGAATTGGGGCATGTGTCCAGATGGTGTTTCAGTCTGGAGTGAACATTGAAGAAATTTGGGAAAGTGCTAAGAGCCAAGGGAGGAGGAATAGCCTAGTGGTTAGTGCAGTGGGCTATGAACCAGGAGACCAGGGTTCAAGGCCTGCTGTTGCCTCCTTGTGATTCACTTTACCTCCAGTGCCTCAGGTACAAACTTACAGGCTGATACAGTAAGGACACATAAGAACCAGGCACCCACTTGTTTGCCACACACACAATTTGGTTCACATATCACTCAATTCAGTATTCAAATGAGACACAAATGCAAGCCACATCTGTGAAGTGCTAGGCATGCACAATCCATTTTACTGTATAGAGTGGTATACGGCACCTATACAGTATCCTGGGTGCGCTGGTACCTGTCATTTCAAATGACATTTTAAATGTCATTCCACCAGGTAAGTTCTTTTCTACAGACCCCGCTGCCTTGAGCACCAGGCTGGACGACCAAGCCGCGACCTCGGACGTCCGGCTTGGGCGTCCAGCCGGGTGCTCAAGGCAGTGGCGGGAAGGCCCATACAGGAAATCCTATTATTTACTATCTATATTTAAAGTATTTATGCTACTCATCCTCTAGTTCTTTGGAGGGCCACAGGGAGTCCTAGTTATTGCTGCTCAAGGCTTAAGGCAGCGGGAGGTCACGGCATCCGTTCATGGACCTTCCCACTGCCTTGAGCGCCTGACTGGGCACCCAAGCCGCTTGGGCGCCCAAGCGGGAGGTCGAGGCGTCCGTTCATGGACCTTTCCACTGCCTTGAGCGCCTAACTGGGCGCCCAAGCGGCTTGGACGCTCAGCCAGGCGCTCAAAGCAGTGGGAGGTCACAGCATCCGTTCATGTGAAAATATTTAAACCCTGTCCTAAGTGCCTGGCCAGGTCCATACAGGAAACCCTATTATTTACTATCCATATTTAAGTATTTATGCTACTCACCCTCTAGTTCTTTGGAGGGCCACAGGGAGTCCTAGTTGTTGCTGCTCAAGGCTTAAGGCAGCGGGAGGTCACGGCGTCTGTTCATGGACCTTCCCGCTGCCTTGAGCGCCTGACTCGGTGCCCAAGCCGCTTGGGCGCCTAAGCGGCTTAGGCGCCCAGCCAGGCACTCAAGGCAGCAGGAGGTCATGGCATCCGTTCATGGACAGATTCCTGGGAGAGTGAGAGACGAGACGAAGCTAGAGTGTCTCCTTGAACCAGGGAGATGAGCTGCGACCTCCCACTGTCTGGCTGGGCGCCCAAGCAGCTTGGAGGCCCAGCCAGGCACTCAAGGCAGCGGGAGGTCGTGGCTCATCTCGCTGGTCAACTTAATTAATAGCAGGTAATGGACTTCTCCTCCAAGAACTTATCCAATCCTTTTTTTAAACACAGCTATACTAACTGCACTAACCACATCCTCTGGCAACAAATTCCAGAGTTTAATTGTGCATTGAGTGAAAAAGAACTTTCTCTGATTAGTTTTAAATGTGCCACATGCTAACTTCATGGAGTGCCCCATAGTCTTTCTACTATCCGAAAGAGTAAATAACCGATTCACATCTACCTGTTCTAGACCTCTCATGATTTTAAACACCTCTATCATATCCCCCCTCAGCCGTCTCTTCTCCAAACTGAAAAGTCCTAATCTAACCTCCTTAGTCTTTCCTCATAGGGGAGCTGTTCCATTTCCCTTATCATTTTGGTCGCCCTTCTCTGTACCTTCTCCATCGCAATTATATCTTTTTTGAGATGCAGCGACCAGAATTGTACACAGTATTCAAGGTACGGTCTCACCATGGAGTGATACAGAGGCATTATGACATTTTCCGTTTTATTTACCATTTCATTTCTAATAATTCCCACTGACGATTTCAATGTGTTATCCACTATGACGCCTAGATCTCTTTCTTGAGTGGTAGCACCTAAAATGGACCTAACATCACCTTGCACTTAATTTATCCACATTAAATGTCATCTGCCATTTCAATGCCCAATTTTCCAGTCTCACAAGGTCTTCCTGCAATTTATCACAATCTGCAAAGAATGATGAATCCTGGCCTAAGATTGTATTTTTGGACTTACGTTGTATATGGTGTAATAATAATGTATCTATTTGCATCATATGAACTAGGAGTCATTTTATGGATGTGAGAGAGGCTGAGGCGTGTGTATATGACAGATTAATGTGTGAATGTGGAATGTAAGTTATTTTTTAATTGTGATTTAAAAATAGTGGGGCGGATTTTAAGAGCCCTGCTCGCGTAAATCCGCCCGGATTTACGCGAGCAGGGCCCTGTGCGCCGATGCGCCTATGTTCAATAGGCCTACCGGCGCGTGCAGAGCCCCGGGACTCGCATAAGTCCCGGGGTTTTCCGAAGGGGGCGTGTCGGGGGCGGGGCCGAGTGGCGCGCCGTTTTTGGGGCGGGACGCGGCGTTTCGGGGGTGGGCTCGGGGGCGTGGTTACGGCCCGGGGTGGTCCAGGGGCATGGCCGCGCCCTCCGGAACCGCCCCCGGGTCGCGTCTAGGCGCACCAGCGGCCCGCTGGCGTGCGGGGATTTACTTCTCCCTCTGGGAGGCGTAAATCCCCCAACAAAGGTAGGGGGGGGTTTAGACAGGGCCGGGGGGGTGGGTTAGGTAGAGGAAGGGAGGGGAAGGTGAGGGGAGGGTGTTAGCGAATTCCCTCCAAGGCCGCTCCGATTTCGGAGCGGCCTCGGAGGGAACGGAGGCAGGCTGCGTGGCTCGGCGCGCGCTGGCTACACGAAATTGGTAGCCTTGCGCGCGCCGATCCAGGATTTTAGCGGATACGCGCGGCTACGCGCGTATCTACTAAAATCCCACGCACTTTTGTTGGTGCCTGGAGCACCAACAAAAGTACGCCAACGCGCCGTTTTTGAAAATCTACCCCAGTATATGCTATGTTTGGCATATTATGGGTGCTAAAAAATATATCAAGGTATAAAACATTTTTGTATGTCATGTTAGGCATATTTTTGCTGTATAGATATTGTAGTGAAATATTTTTTGATGATTGTATCTAAAATTGATGTTATAAAATTATATGCCTCTTAGAACCCACCTGGCACATATATTTCTTCAGGTGTTCTCTGTTGCCTTACTCAAAATTTATATTAATATACCGGTTGTCACACCAGTAAATTTAATATAATTTTATAATTTTATATACTGACGAGATGTTCCCAACGGTCGTCGGTATATAAAAGTTATTAAATAAATAAATAAATAAATAATAAGAGGGCTGAGGATGGTTTCATACGTTTGTTAATAGGCAACCTCCTAGGTGCCTTGTTGTTTAATCATTAACTCACCCTCTGACCCTCATTTCTTTTATTTCAAATGTATGTTTAAAAACTTTAAGAGATAGGCAACAGGGAAACCCTTATTTTCCTTTCCTTTTGCCTTTTATTTTAACTTTAAACTTGTATCCATATATATCTTCGTGTGCAGCACACACTTCTTGTTTGTTTATTAAACCGTCAGAAAACTACTTTACTTAGCTTTGAAATGTCCTGAATGATCGTCCTTGCTTCCGTTTAAAGAGTCCTGCTTCAAAACATCCCGACTTGCGCAGGTTTCGACACCGAATGTCTTCATCAGGGCTTATCTATCTCCTTTTTTTTCTTTTTTCCGTTCTACCACAACTTCTTTTTTCTGTTCTACCACAACTTTCTTTTTTCCGTTCTACCACAACTTCTTCGGTGCTCAACGAGCCTCCGTGTATCGCTGCTATCAGATGGGTGTGAGTATATATGTGACTGCCTGTGAGTGTGTGTGGAGGTTGATGACAGCATCTATGTGTGTGTTCGTATGTGTGTATGTGTGTGTATGACTACCTGAGAGAGTGGGTGGGGAGAGCCAGTGTGTAGGGATGTATGTGTGTGTGTGACTGCCAGTGTGTGGGTGTGGATGGATGACTGCCTGTGCATGTATTGTCTGGGTGGGTGGGCGAGAGCTGGTGTGTTTGTGTGTGTAAGAGCCAGTGTGTCTGGGTGGGTGGGTGAGAGAAGGTGTGTCTGTGTGTGGAGGAAAGCCTATGTGTGTGTGTTTGTGTGAAAGGCTAAAGTTTGTACAGCTTCCCTTTCCCTAATCCATAACAATCTCAGAGTAGCTGGAAATCGAAACATCCCAGGTAAGGAGAGCGGGAGAGTGGCTAAACCCACCTTTCTCCCCTCGCACCTCCACCAGACCCACTCGCTCCTCTCTCCGTGGAACCCTTATTCCCCCCTCCATAAAATCCACAAGACTCATCTCCACCACTAATAGGGCCCTCTCCCTCGCAGGCCCCTCCCTGTGGAACTCCATGCCCCTTGACCTACGCACAGAAACCTCCACACCAACTTTCAAAAAGAAACTCAAAACCTGGCTCTTCCTCCAAGCTTACCCCCAATCATCATCATTTCCTACTAACACCCTAACCCAAACACCATCCCTCGCCAACACCCCACCCCAGGACCTACACCCTACACCCACCCCCCCTAAGGAACTACAAACCTAAGAAATTGCCACTCAGCACAACCATATACATTTTCCCACCTCTACCATTGTCATCCTGCGCTTACACAATTTTGTATATAACCTGCGTACACACTAATTGTTCCTTTTTACCCCTGTATATAACCTGTGTACACATCAATTGTTCCTTGTACCCCTGTACATAACTTCTCCTTATGTATCCACCCACCATTCCCCCCCCCTTTTTTCCTTTGTCTCGTATACCCCCACCCCTCCCCCTCCTTATTTACTTATTTATTGTATATTACCTTTTAATTATTTACTATGTTACTTCGTTTATGTTACACAATGTTCCATGTAAAGGTTTTGCCTATATATCCTTGGTTGTAAGTTATCTGTAAACCGGCACGATGTGCAAACGGTTGCCGGTATATAAAACAAAATAAATAAATAAATAAATAAATAAATAAATAAATTTTAAAATCCTTATTAGTTTCATTATTGGATGTTGTTTGATATGTCTGCTGTTTTGAATCTTATATTGGTATTTGGGAAATTTTATAAACATTTTTATAAGATTTTATTTATTTATTTATTTATTTATTTATTTAGTTGTTTATTTAGTGCTTTCTATACCGACATTCATGATACAGATCATATCATATCAGTTTTATTTATTAAGTATTTATTTATTAATTATTGGATGATCTATTCATCAGTTGTTTTTACATGCTTATTCTTTTTATTAGTAGGCTTTTATTTTTATGATTGATGTTTTATATTTCTTTATTTTGGTGTTTGTTGGTCTCTGTGTTCTGTATGTGCGATCCAGGTGAAGGATTCTGCTAGTCTATAGTTTCTGTATAGGGGTCTATAGCAGTCCATCTTGTTCTGTTTTCAATAGGAAGTATATTGGTCTTCTAGACCCTGATGTAATATTTGCATTGCTGCTCTTTCCTGGGTAGGATTGTTGCTGTTTGAGTCCTGGGAGTTGGTGTTATTTTGATATGGCATATTTGTCTCTTGAGGTAAACTGTATTTTTGGCAGGTGGTGATAGCGTTTATTGGAGCAATGAAAGCATTATCTCAGACTACTGTTCATGAGCTATTGAGATAATATACGACCTGTCTTTAGATATGAATATCTCTGATCTGACATCTGAAGAAGGGGTATATTTAATTTTAAAAGCTCTTTTATAATATTTTTAGGTAAAGGTATTTATTTTGCAGGTATTTTTAGGCAGCTGGCTTATTCTGTTTTCTAAATAGGAGATATATTGGTGATTTAGAGCCTGATGTAATTTATTTATTTATTTATTTAGGCATTTTATATACCATCGTTCCAAAAGTAGATCACAATGTTTACAAGATCCACATACATATTCTTGGTTAATGATCACATATTGTGGGTTAGCAATCACCTTTTTGTTTTCATTCAAACTCCATGTGTCTTTTTTGCCTCTAGGGGTTGAGTGAGCGAAACTGCTGTAGACCGGGGAGAAAGTAGGGTTAGAGCAGAAGGTGCATGTAGAAGGGGAGAGGGGACTGAGGGAGCAAGACTGAATCCCCTGCTATAAATATCACCGTATGCCACTGAGTGCATACAAATCTATTCCATGCATATTCATTGTGGATATCCTAAAACCTGGCCTGTCTGTGGCTCTCGAGGACCAGAGTTGGCCATCCCTGAGCTATATGTTTTACTTACCTTAAGGGTTTGTTCACCCATCCCTGACAATCTTAGTTTAAATCCCTCCTTAGTTGGTTTGCCAATCTGTGTTGGAAGATGCTGTGCCCCTTCTTCGACAGGGGGACCCCAACTCTGTTCAGCAGTCCTTGAAAAATCATCCCATGGTCTAGGAAGCAGAAATGCGCTCATTAATACAGTCTAGGCAGCCATTCATTCACCTGAAGAATGAGAGCTTCTGGACTGAGAGGATGTAGGAAATTACCATCTGTGCGCCTATGTGCTTTACCATCTCTCCATGAGCCATGAAGTCTCCTTTGATATGGCCTGTGTAGAACCTTGCACTATCATTTCTGCCAACATAGATGAGAAGGATCACATAGTATTCAATAGGCCTGAGGATTTTTGGCAATCTCTCCATGATGTCTTGTATTTTGGATCCCAGCAGACAGCACATCTCCTGGGATAACATGTCTGGTCAGCAGATGGAAACCTCTGTGCCCCTCAGAAGTGAGTCACCAATTACCACTACTCTCCACTTCTTAGATGCAGTGGTTGTTGAGTCCACAGCTTTCAGGTTTGCATGTTCTCATCCTGGAATAGTTTCTCCAGTTCTCTTTCCAGGATTGCATACCAGTTCTTTAGAGCGAGGGAAATCAGAGTTATAATCTGGGTCCAACTGTCATCTTGTGGTCCAGTTTCACCTTCTCCTCTGCTTGAGTATTTCATCTTTGATGCATCGATAAGCATTTCATCAATGTAGTCCTCATTTCTCAGTTGCTTTTGTCTTGCCACCTCCTTTCTGAGTTCTGCCACATGTTTCCTGAGGGAGTTGATCTACAGACAACTTTCTCACTGTACTGGTATCTCACTGTGGATCAGTGACAGTGACTGTGGACAGAAGTGGTCACAGTGGCAACAACAGCTTTAGTGATAAGGTGTTTCTCAGCCATCTTTTATTTGTTGGGAGCTTCTGATACTTGTTGAAAGAAATTAGAAAGCTCTACCAGTCTCTGCCTTTTCTTCTACTGTCCTGCAAATAAATTAGCTAGCTTGTAGAATCTAACTTCCATCTCCTAACTCAGAATCCCTGCTTGAGTTCCTGTTTGCTTTCTTATAAATTAGCTAGCCTGTAGAATCTAACTTCCATCTCCTAACTCAGAATCCCTGCTTGAGTTCCTGTTTGCTTTCTTACTTGATGCTTGGAAGTATGAACTGTCTTGTCTTATTCTTTCAGACTACAAAATATATTTATAAATATATATATATGTGTTGCTTCCTTGGTAGACTCTTATTGCTGAGCTATAAATGTAAATCAGAGCCACTGGAAATTATTACCTCAAAGATCAAATATGATGCTACCAATCAAGCTCACAAGAAATGTACTTAATTTGTACTGTTTGCAGAAGACAGAAAATAACCTAAATCACTTGCTATTTTTCCCTTTCCTAGTACAAAACAGTACTTTCTCCAACTGATGACTAGTAATTTATGCTAATCTGTGATCTTAATCTGTTTATCTATGATCTCTAATAGACCTTCTATTTCTTGTACATATCAAGGTTCAACTCCACCATTTCCACTACATTAGTGTGTTGCAAGCTATAGCGCTCAGAAACTTGGCAGCCTTTGTGAAGGAGGCTGTCTTAAACAGCAGCAAAGAAAATAGTTAATAAAATGTGGGTAATATGTATTACAATATATTTTGTTAAATTATGCTAGAAAAAGAATGCAGTTTAATTTCAGGAATAAAGAGATATGTGAAACAATGCATTGCATATTATCAAATTCTCATTTTTTTACCAGCAGTGATTCCTTTCTTCTTAATGTCTTTAAATGGTAAAGCATACTACACATTTCAGGTAAGCCCTTTAGGTAGAAAATATTTATATAGACTACAACATATTTACCTTACTGTGATGAGGTCTATGTGCCTCACAACCAGGTCAGACAAAACTAGCCACAAAGACAAAAGCAGCCAAGATGTGGAGCTACTAAACAAACCTAGATACAAGATACAAAGAATAAAATTAGGCAGAAAAAAAGTAGAGAATGATTGGATGTCTTACCCCAGATGGCAAAACTGAAAGTGGAAAAATATCACCACATACTGAAATCAAAACCAGCATAGGAAAGGGGTGTGCAGTCCAAAGGTATCAACCTATCCTCCAGAATACATAAAAAACACAGTTCTTAGATCAATTCCTGAGTGCTTTATTCGGAGCTTCCCATACAAACACTAACATCAAGAGTAAGTCCCCCAACACGGCCATGTGTTTCAGAAAAGTCTTAATTCTAAAAACATAAAACAAGAATAATGTCAAGGAGGACAGAGCAAATAAGATATCCACAGAATCAGTTCACAAAGAAAGGAAAAATAATTAGATAGCCAGTGAAATCATTTCTTAAAGTTCATAGAGCTCCTTTTATAAAACTTCATGATAGCTGAAAACATTTCAACAGACTTAAAATGTGCCAATGTGCCAAAACAAACCAAACTATCAGAATGACGGTAGATCTACAGTCACATGACCTATGAGAACCAATCAGAGCAGGGGGAGAAGCTGAAATTGGTGAATGAAATCACATGTTTAAAGCCCTCCAATCAGGAACAAAGTACAAAACTGTATGAATGAATTCTTCTGTATGAAAAATCACATGATAGTCAATGAAGAAGCCTTACAAAAATAAAATAATACAGCATTTTCATTCACCGTATGATTAGAATTCAAAATGAGGAAAAGGGGGGTGGAAGAGAGGGGAAGACAACCAAGAGATATATGGTTGAGAATCTAAGATACCTGAGGGTCCTTAACATTTACTTTTTTGTTTGGAACCAGTAAAAATTTATAAATTAAAAAGTTTGCTATGTAAAGAACAAAACAGGAGAAGAAACAATAAAAACACCAATCCCACTGCACATGTTGATGCATCTTGTAGTTTCTTATGCTTCACAGTGTTACAGACGTGATCTCTATTTCCTATTGCATAATCCAGAATACATTCTCAGAAAAATCAATAATGTAATGCATCATGCTACTGTGGATTGCCCTAGGAAAATAACTCAGCTTTAAAGCTTTCACAGCTTAATGAGCAATTTATCTGTTGGACAATATAAAAGCTAAAACTCTCAGTACTGGTATAAATCTAAATGTGTCTACATAAGATGGCTAAATATAATATTAAATATTATATATATATATATATATATATATATATATATATATATAAAATCACATTTTATATATATATATATATATATATATATATATATATATATATATATATATATATATATATATATATATATATATATGTACATAGTGAGTTGAAATGAGGAGAAATGCATCCCCAGTCAGACCAGGCAAATAATAAAATTCTCCATTTGGGAGGTAAAGGCTCAAAATCCTGAATTATTTTTATTTTATTCTTCTGTCTATATCATAATGATCACAAGGATAGTTTTATTGTGCCACTAAGAGGAATTAGAGATTGAAGACTAATTTTGGAAAGGAAGTATCACCTTCGCTGAAACAGTGAGCTGTTCCTTCCATTTAATTTCATTTTGTTGCATTTAGCAACTAAGTAAGATGATTAATGTCCTTCAGTGATGTACTGTTTTTATGGCACATTTGGAGGTGTTTATGTCATGGTTTGTTATGTTATTTTTATATTAATACCGTGCATTTTTTTTATTATGCATGTTTTTCTTTGTTCCTTGTATAGAACTTTGGATGTGGCTGGTTATAAATTTTTAAAATTAAATTAAATTAATTAAATATACTATTTCTATAAATACTTGAAACGATTTACAGAAAAATTGGCAAAATTATATGTCCAATACATACATACACAGTATAAAATTGCAAACTCCAATTAAAACAATTAAAAGCACATTGCTTCCTATATAATAAATGTTACAATATCCTGTTGAGAGTTGGATTATTATGATAGGCTACAGAGGAAGGAGACTCAGGGGAATAGGAACAAGGTTGTTAAACCCAAACTATCAAATATTGGAGAGGTTAGTTATATTAAATCCCTATGAATACATTCCAGCCCACCTCTAAGACCATACAATTTAGTATTTTAAGGAATTTAAACTGTGTTAAGCATTCCCCATTACCTAGACAGCAGACCAATGGCAGAACGAGAACTATCCAGATAATCTGCATGTTGGAAGAGGTCATATATGTGCACTTAGTTTTCAGAGAACAGACATGGTCTCTGGAGCCTAAAATGGCAGTCAGAGAGGTAGATAAAGGAGATCTGCAGGGACATAGTACAGAAATGTTACCAAAGGCATACTAAAACTCACCCTCAATAGTGTGTGTGCGCAGCACTAGCATGGGGACTAAATCAAAGACATATAACATCCTTGCTAGGTGATAGGGATGTGCTTTACTTTGAAATACATGGGTTAAACAGGACAAATGAGGCCAGTTTAGTTTCATTTGGGGTTCCCCAATATAAGTGGAGGACACTACCAAAAATAACAAAAGATTTGCTTCCGTTAGTTTTAATTTCCCATTATAGTCTCTGGGCAAAGCAAAATGCAGCTGCTCAAGATAAGCTAGCAATGAGCCAGTGATGTTACTTGACTTTAGACTGACTGGAGACAAAGTGGGAAGGGGCAGAGAAGAAGGCAGGAAGCAGAGCCAATCAAGTTCCACTATTTTTGTTAGCCGGCCTATCCTAGCTGCTGCATGCATAGATTGAGGCTGACTTCCTCTTTTTATTTTAAACCCACTGAAAGAAGCTTTGAGTGAGCATGTGCAGATAGCATTTTAAGGTTACTTTTCTGCTGGATGTCACAGAGAAAGCTTTCATGTTTCTAAAGCTCTGTCTGAGCCAAAAACGTTTTCAAAAAGTGATTTTGAAAAGAAGGAGAGAGAGAATAATTTAGGCAAAAGGCTTTGTTCTTTACTGTGTGAGAGACAGACAGACAGAAGCACTGTAATTATATCTGTTCAATGTTCAGTGTTCACTGAAGTAGGTTTGGGGTCAATGCTAGCTTATTTACTGCCCTGTGCCCCTACCCCACGATTCATCCAGTATCTCTCCCAGCCAATCAAGTAAAGCCCAGCTCCCTCCAAAATTCTATATTTTTAAAAACTGATACCCACCAACTCCTCCATAGAATCCATAGTCAAGGGAAGGGTATCACATTCCTTAGGGAAACTCTCTATAGCCACACAAAATGTAATTATACATGAAAAAGAACATTCACAAATACAGTCTTACATGCACTCCTGTGGTGCCACCTAGAAAACTCTGCAAAAAAGACACATAGAACTCCTATGGAATTTATAATGGCACCTCAGAAAGCCATGAATAAACATAATTACCATTACAATATAGTAAACCTCCCATACCAAAACAATCCTAACTACAAGCCCTCAAATAGTAGCAACCTTATCTATGAAAAGGCAACACTGCAAATATTACACCAGGCCCTAGAACTCCAACACACTTCCTATTAGGAAAATAGAACAAACCAGGTTGCTATAGATCCCTACGCAGAAACTACATGTTAGCAAAATAGCTCACCTTTATCACATATGCAGAATACAGACAGACCATGATCAAATACAGAATAAAGAGTCCAGAAAATATAAATAGAAATGTGCTGAGAAGAACTGAACTGTGGAACCCACAACAAGCCAGCCTCTACAGGCAGAGCAACAATGAAAACAAAAACATAACCATTCTTCATAAACATGAAATAAAATTGAGAAATATGAAACATAACAATAGTAAAATCATATTCATAAAAAGAATAAAAATTTCAACCCAATTAATGAATAGAATATCCAAAACTTCCCAAATACCAATACAATATTTCAAAAAATCCAATAATTAAAAAAATGTTCTATTTCCCAAAAAAAGATAAAATATTTAAAACAGCAAAAATATCAAATTACACCCAATAATTAAAACTAATAAGGATTAGAAAATCTCCTGCTTTCCATACCTGTGATCTTTGGATTTCCTCTCACCATGAAAAGTGAATTCGGGGAGATAGGGCCCCACAAACTTTATACTCTCTCTCTCTCTCTCTCACACACACACACATTGATTCCCTGTCTCATTCACATGCCTATGCTCTCACACATACTCTCTCTCTCCCTCAGACACATAATGTGTCTGTGCGCATGCCTGTGAGAGCCTACATGTGATACATAGACTCTCTTAGGCGCCTATACACATATACACAGGCTCTCACACAGACACACACACACACACAAGCACATAGCCTCTCACACGGCCACACACAAGCTCTCACACAGCCAAACACATGCATACAGGCTGTCACACAATTACACACACACACAAGCTTTCGCACAGACACACACATGCATTCAGGCTGTCAAACACACACACACAAGCAGGGGCAGATTGCAGGCAAATATCAGCCCAGGGGATTTTTCAAAACCGGACATAGTATATCTGTTCTTTCTGTGCAGTAGTTGCTTCAACACCTCCCAAAAATACATTGAGCATGATGTGTTTCACGAATGTCGGTAAATAAAAGTTAATAAATAAATAAATAAATAAATAAATTGAGCTAATCTCTGAGACATATATCACGCAACCTGGAGCCTGACAGAATTGAGACAAAAATTCTCCATCATAAACTTCACATCTTTCCTAAAAGAATTAAGTAGAGCACATCCTAAACCAGGGGTGAGAAAATGGAGCTGCAATCCCCTTCCATCCATGCAATTAGTTGGGTCCCCCATAAATTTGGTTACATCCATCGTATATTCTGGATTCCTAGCCTGGTGTTAGTTTCTTTCCAACCAATCAGCTTTTGAACCAGTTGCCAAGTAATGAGACAACTGCCCTACCAGCCAGTGGCTCAGACACACAGACATTTGTTGTTGTGCTGTTTCTCTTGTGCTCACTTAATGAGTGCTTCCTTGCCCAAGCATTGCTGCAGCCACCTCAGACTGAAGCCTCAGTAACACTACACAGGCATCTCCTTCTGGTTCACTCCCTCCCTATCTATGACAGTAACTTGCCTCCACTTCTCAGAGCCTCCCCCTCCAGCACATTCTCACTGACTGTATGGCATAGTCTGCTGCTTTTATGATTCCTTAGGCTCTGCTCTGCCTGGGAAGGTGAGTGTGTGTGTATGTATGGTGGGAGGGGGGGGGGGGGGGGGCTGGGTGACCAGAAGTGATCCACGTTGCCTGCCTTCTCTGGGGTAGAAGAAAAAGGAAAATAAGCCCTAGCCAAGACTATATGCATCACTGCCATAACAGAGCCTGGGGAGAACCTGGCCCATGGGAGCACAGCTCCAAATGGAATTCTGCTTTCTCAGCCAGGGCGCGCGGCCACAACCTCCTATGCTAGAAGGGGATTAGTGCGTCCAAAATGTGCATCCAAACCCCCGTGAAAATAATAGCACTCATCACATGCAAATGCACGTTGATGAGGCTATTGGCTATTCTCCCCAGATCCAAAAAAAAAAAAAGCGTGCCCGACCCGCACAGTTTTACGCTTAGAAATTAATGCCTGCCCAGAGCAGCCCAAAAAAGTGTACAGAAAAGTAGAACATACTGCTCTTCTGTACATCTTCCGACTTAATATCGTGGTGATATTAAGCCGGAGAAAACAAAAGGTTTAAAAAAAAAAAAAAAAGTGTGCCGGCAGTCAGGTTAGGAAACTGGACGCTCAATTAACGAGTGTCCATTTTCCCAACCCATGGCTGTGCACAGGTTAGGAAAATGGACGCTTGTAAAACTGAGTGTCCGTTTTCCTAACCTGCTGGCAGCCACCTGATAGCCAGTTCTCCTGGGCGCCCGCTGCCAAGGAGGCACTGGGGTGCACATTTCTCCCTAGCGCCTCCTTGGCAGCATGACCCCTCTTTTAAATATTCAGTCTCGGGCCATGGAGAGGTGCTGGGTGCTCATTAGGAAAGAGGGCACTCAACACTGAGCACCCGTTTTCCATGCTTATTTATTGCATCGGTCCCATTATTGGTGTTTGGGAGACGAATAACACCAAATAATTAAAACTAAGAATAAAAAACAAATCCACATTGCTCCATACCTGGGAACATTTGATTTCCAGTCATCCTAAGATTGTCTTGGATTATTAGCAGGAGAGAGGGAGGTGTGCAAACTTTCTCCTTCCAACCTCTTTTACACAACCATGCCCATGCATGCACACACTCTCTAATATGCACACATGCAAGCAGGCTCCCAATTTTCTCTCATATGCATACACACATACTCAAGTAGGCTCCCAAACTCTCATTCATAGGCATACCCACACACACACAGGCATAAACACACACATGCAGGCTCCCAATCTCTCTTTCACAAGCATACACACACACATACAGGCATAAACACATATACACAGGCTCCTAATCTCTTTTTCACAAGCATACACACACACACAAGCAGGCTCCCAATCTCTCTTTCACAGGCATACACACACACATACAGGCATAAACACATATACGCAGGCTCCTAATCTCTCTTTCACAAGCATACACACACACATACAGGCATAAACACACACATGCAGGCTCCCAATCTCTCTTTCACAAGCATACACACACACACACACAAGCAGGCTCCCAATCTCTCTTTCACAGTCATACACACACACATACAGGCATAAACACATACACGCAGGCATAAACACATACACGCAGGCTCCTAATCTCTCTTTCTCTCTCTCATAGGCATACACACAAAAAAACTCCCAAACTCTCTCATACAATTGTGCTTCTACTCTTGTTCAACCCTGTTGGCATGGGCTCCGGTTCACTGACGCGTCTCTCCATTTCCTTTCGCCCTGCTGGCCTGGCCTCTGGCAGCGGCCGCTGCTGCATTGCTCTTCTTTTCTCCTTCGGCCCTGCCAGCTTGGCCTACAGCAGTGGCCACTGCCGCATTGCTCCTTCAGCCCTGGTGGCCTGGCCTCGAGCGGTGGCCACTGCCATGTTGTTCCTCTTCTCCTTTGGCCACACTGGCCCTGCCTCCAGCAATGGCCCACTGCCCATCACTACTCTTCTCTTTTGGCCCCGCCGGCCTGGCCTCCAGTGGCGACCTGCTGCCGTGTTTCTCCTCTCCTCTTCTGTTTCAGCCTTGCCTCCAGCGGCAGACCACTGCTCATCACTGCTCTTCTCTTTCAGCTCCACCTCTGGTGGTAGCCCACTATCTGTCACTCCTCCTCTTCTTTGGCCCCGGTGGCCTGCCGCCACATTCCTCCTCTTCTCTTTTGGGCCCACCGCTGCATTGCTCCTCTTCTCCTTTGGCCACGGCCTGCTGTCGCATTGCTCGCCCCAGTGTTGGGACCCAGCCTCTGGGTTGGGTCACGGCATCACCACTGGGTCCGGGCTGCGCCCTGGCGTCGGTACCCGACCTCCGAGTCAGGCCAAAGCCTTGGCCTTGGGTAGGTGAGGTCATGGTGACCTACTGCGCCCTCGGCCTATGCAAGGCAAAGGCTTCGGCCTGGCCCTAGGCTGAAGCCAGCAGATTCCCTCTGGATCGGGTAAGTGAGGGCTGGGAGGGATCTCGACCCTTGTATTTTTTTGGGTGGGCAAGCAGGAGGCCTCATTTTTATTTTTTGGCCATTTTTTTTTTTTTAATTGGTTGATTCATTTTTTTCTCACAAATGAAAACAAATCAATCTACAAAACAAAATTCATGGGAGAAAAACCTCCTGAAAATGTACCGAAAATGATTTTTTTTCTCATGTATATCCCTATATAGCATAAAGATCCATATACACATTGTAAATGGAAATAAATTATATACGGTATATACAGTAGCTCTTGTACAAGGCTTCAGTCAGGGTTTATTTAAAACACTGTGCCAAGATTTTATTTTTACATTATAGAAAACATTGCCAAGAAGGAAAATATTTATGGGAGATTCACAAGGATTATTTGGTGATTAGAAACCTTGATTTACTGTAAGAGAACAGGTTGTACATCTGGGTTATTCTTATTGCAAAAGAGAAGATTAAGGAGGCAACTAATCAAGATTTAATATGAACTTCTACTAACAAGTTTTACAATGAAAATGCTAATCATTTTTCTTTTGGACAAAGAATTAGCAGCAGATGGGAATGCCTGAGGAAAAATGTTTTGTTTTTTTATTGAAGAACTGGGAGTCTCAGTTAAGAGAGAGAAGTTAGATATCTATGCACAGTCCCATAGTGTGTTTTCATAGAAATTGATGTCACTAATTACCAAAAATATACAATGAATATATCAACAGCAAAGTTGGTAAGAATGGAGAGGGTAATATTGAAAGCCATTTCCACAGTCATAACATGATATAACCCTGCTTCACCTGTGGAAAAGGATGGTTTGATTATTGCCCACTTCTACACAGTGTTACATTTGGCCAGCTTCAGTAGCACACCGTGGTTGGTCTCACTCACCTGGACACCATGCCGCACCTTGTTGCTGCCCACTTGCTGACCCTTAGGCATTAGTGCGCGCATTTTGAACCCTTGCAGGACTGCAACGGGAACCTCCCTTGCGGCACCCGCTGATCTCTTCCTGCTGTGCTCTTTTTCCTGCTGTCCTTCCTGGCCCCTGCTCTGTCCATACCTCTGGACTGTCTTCTCGTGCCTTGACCTTAGAATGGACTTGGCCAATGCCTTTGCCTGCTGCCTGCCTTGACCGCGGAATGGACCTGGACCACACCTTTGCCTGTCGCCTGCCTTGACCTCGGTATGGATCTGAACTTCCCAGACTGGACTGCTGCCTTGCTTCATTTTGCCCTCCAGTCTCGTCCCTGCTGTTACAGTCAGATCAAGCTCTGCAAGTCCGACTGGCTGCCAAGTCTAAAGAAAGAAAGCTGGGTGAGAATGAAGTTGAAAGTAAGGCTGAAGTCAAAGAGGCAAGGCAAGGATGGGCAAGGCTGAAGATGAAGGCTGAAGCAGCAACTCACACTACCAGGAGGAAGTCGACCCATTGCTGAAATGGTGTCTGGCAGGGAGAAAGGCCCTTATTAGGGCTGAAGCAGCTGACATCATCTGGAGGCGCTGTAGCTAGATTTCTGCCATGGGTCCCTTAAAGAGAGGCCTTGGACGCGTGCGTGCACCTAGGGAACCAGGTCCAGCATACATCGGTGATGTTCTTCGCCGCATGGGGTGACGGTTTTCCTGGCCCTGTGGACAGCGACAGTGAGGATGTTTGGCAGCATTGGGGTGAATGAGCTGGCTCACGGGAGCAGCCTGCAAGCTGGAAAATATAATACACAAACCATACCAGTCATGTGTCCTGCAAACAAACCATAAAACCAACAATTTAACAAAAACAAGATAATAATAAAGCATTCGTATTTCAGTAGCACACCTTTTTTTCTTTATATTTATTCTTTTCACATTAAACATAAAAGCAATACATGAACAGAATACAGTGCATAATAACAGAGATAACATTTACATTGCGCCAATCCAAAAATGAAATTAACGTTGTTAAGCTGCACAATTAATATGGTTGAGATCCCAACAAGATAATAGACAAGAAATTATCTTAGTGAACTTACTTACATAAAAGTAAAAGTGCACAATGCATTACGTACTGGAAAAAATGAATGAAAGGATATTCAGGTACCATCAGTCAATATAACGGAGTATTCAGTCAAAGGAGATTTTTTTGGTAGTCTTATCACTCAAGAAAACAGTCAGCTGGGGAGGTTAAAAGAAAGATATATCTAACAGACTGAAATTTAACAAACCTTTATTACACCCACACGACTTCCGCACAGTACTACAAGTTACAATCCTATCAAAACTTGACTACTGCAACGCTTTACTATTAGGCCTACCAAAAAACACGTTGCAACCATTACAAATGCTTCAAAATGCAGCAGCGCGCATCATCACCAACACACACCGCCACAATCACATCACTCCTGTTCTTCAATCCCTTCACTGGCTACCCGTAGCATCAAGGATCATATACAAATCGATTACGCTGATGCATAAGGCTATCTATAACCAAAACATGCAATGGTTCTCTGAGCACCTGTCGTTCAAAAAAACAAATCGTCCAATCAGATCCCAACATCAGGCCAGACTGCCAATCCCTTCTCCTAAACTAACTAAACTTGCATCCACTAAAGAACGTTCTCTCATCATTGCAGGAACCAAAATGTGGAACAGTATGCCCATGGAACTGCGCCAAGAACCCTGCCACCGAAAATTTAAACATAACCTAAAAACATGGCTGTTTAGAAAAGCCTTCCATTGAAGGATGGGACTCATGCAAATTACATACTTCGCTGCTCAACCTACTCCTGATTCCTCCACTCTACCTTGCCTTTCCCTTCCCCCTAGAACTCCCTTCCCCCTCTGACATTGGGGGGGGGGGGGGTAAGGGATTCAGACCAGCGGGGTGGGTCTTGCTCCCTTCCCACCGTCGCCCATATGACATAGTGAGGGCAAAGGTAGCGCCGGCGCCATTTTGAATATTGGCAATACGGCCCGCGTGGAGGAGGTCGCTCCCGGACCCCCGCTGGACTTTTGGCAAGTCTTGTGGGGGTCAGGAGGCCCCCCCAAGCTGGCCAAAAGTCCCTGGGGGTCCAGCGGGGGTCCGGGAGCAATCTCCTGCACGCGTGACGTCGGGAGCCAGGAACCAAAATGGCGCCGGCGCTACCTTTGCCCTGTCACATGATAAGGGCAAAGAGCCACCGGCGCCATTTCTCAACGCAGCCATGGCCAGAGAGCTGGAGATCACGCAGGGACCCCCCACTGGACCCCAGGTAATTTAAAACATTTTTGGGGGGGGTTCGGGAGGGTGGGGGATTTGTTTTAAAGGTTCGGGTGGGTTTTAGGGTTGTTTTGGTGTGCCGGTTTTTCCGCCCTCTCCCGATTTACGATTTTTAACGATTTAAAAAAAAAAAACCAAAACAAAACACGACGATCAGATTTCCCTCCCCCCCCCAGCCAAAATCGATCATTAAGACGATCAATCACACGATTCACACCCCTATTGCTCACTACCTTGCCAGTTACCTCCTCACTGATCCTACTATGCCAAAGCCTCAGACCTAATTAATCCAGCCTGCTCAATGCCTCTTCATTGAGTCACCCTGGCTTTCTGACCTAGCCTCTCTTACCTTGCTATTCTACTTTGCCTTGTAGCCTCTCTTGGAGTCTTGCCTTGCTTTGGATCCTTCCAGGCCTTCTGGCCTTGCTCTGCAGCATCTCAGGCTTCCCTGCCATGCTCAGTGACCTATTTTATCTTGTGGCCTTTGGGCCTACTGGAATTACCTTGTTAGTTTAGTGCACTGTTGGGCTTTCTTGTTCCCTGTTATGTGTCTAGTCATGTCCTTGTCCTGCCTCGTCCTTGTCCAGTTCCTGTCTAGTCCTGTCCTTGTCTGGTCCCTGTTTAGTCTTGTCCTTGTCTGTTCTCTGTGTTCAAACCCCAGCCCTGCCTCATTCAGCTGTACTGTCTCATCCAGCCTGCCCTTCCTCGTCCAGTCTGATGTTCCACAGAAGACAAGTCCTACTGACCCCCAGAATCCAAGTGCTCTTCCTGCAGAGGAGGGGGTTGGTTAGGCAGAAGACCAGCTCCATTTCTGACCTGCAGCCCTGTACTGCCTCTGTGGGGTTGCTCCCTGACTCCAACCTTCCAGTCCTTGACAACTTTAGGTAAGGCCTCATCCATGGATAAAGAGAAAGGTACATAGAACTGGATGTTGCTGGCATAAAGTCGGTAGCCAGATTTGCTAGTAGTTGGACCAGTTCCTGTGACACACCAGTTTCATGCTTAAACAATGAAGATTTAGTACCGTGAATAGTTACTTTCTGGAAGTGATAAGATAAAAATGATTGAAACCAGGAGTAGATATTTAGAAAGCAGAATAATATCACAAAGGCAATGCAATAAAATGGCATGATCAAGTATATATTAAACGCTGGAGTGATGTTTAACAAAACTAAAAAGAAATGGGTTTTGTTATCTAATCCATGATAAAAAAAACATACAAAGTGGATAATAACAATGTCTCTGTGCCATGGGAGGTTTGAAAGCCAAATTGAAAATAATCTAATTATCTGTGTTGTTCAATAAAATACTGTATTGTTTGCTCCATAAGACATACTTTTTTTCCCCAAAAGTGGGGGGAAAATGTCTGTGCATCTTATGGAGAAAATATTAAAAAAAACAAAACAAAAAACTAACTACAACCCCCACCCTCCTGACCCCCCAAGACTTGCCAGAAGTCCCTGGTGGTCCAGCGGGGGTCCGGAAGCGATTTCCTGCACTTGGGCCGTTGGCTGCCAGTATTCAAAATGGCGCTGATAGACTTTGCCCTTATGATGTCACAGGGGCTACCGGTGCAATTGGTCGGCCCCTATCACACGGTAGGAGCAATGGACGGCCGGCGCCATCTTATGCGAAGCTCGAGGAAAATCTGTTTCGTGGTTCAGGTCCCCCTGAACCACAACGAATTAGGCAATTTTGTTGAAATTGCCTAATTTGTAATAAACAAATGCACATCTCTATCATGGACATGGTTCTAGTTGGAACATACCAACTAGACTCCTGACCTCCCCAAGACTTGCCAAAAGTCCCTGGAGGTCCAGCGGGGGTCCGGAGCGATCTCCTGCACTCGGGCCGTAGGCTGCCAGTATTCAAAATGGCGCCGATAGCCTTGCCCTTACGATGTCACAGGGGCTACTGGTGCCATGTGATGAGATAACATGTAATGCCCTTTTTTTTTTTTTTTTTTTAAATATAACCTGTAAAATGTGGAATATAAATTTGTATAGGCTTAATATGCAGAAAGTTGAAAATACAATCTTCATCTGCTGTTTTCTGATATGGCCCAGAACTTGCCATTGGGAAGTTTCCCCTAAATGCAGTTAAAAATACTTGCATTGTGGAGCAACACACGTATTATTAGCTACATCAAGGGAGGGCAATTTTCAGGCAGCAAATTTATGTGCATAAATAGCCATTTATGCATGCAAATAGCTGGAGCATCCCACGCCTGACAGCATAAGCTGTTGCCTTGACAGCAACTGCAGCTCAAAAAATTATTGGAAGAAAAGGCTTTCAGCCATCTCCAGGAGCTTTACTGTCAATGGAAACAGAAAACCTCCTTCCAACCTGATGTGTTTTTCAAAATGTTTCAGTACTACATAGTGTGAAAAACAAAACATAGCAGAAAATTCCCTATTAAAGTCCATTTACGTGAGGTATACATACAGAAATCATTCTGTTAATCTGTGATCTTTCAAAAAATTGAAGTGAATCTAAAATCCAAAATTAAGTTCAAAGAGCTTAATGTTTCTGATGCTTCTGGTTAAAAAATTAAAGCCAATGGGCAGGATTTTAAATGCCCTGCGAGCGTAAATCCGGCCGGATTTACGTGTGCAGGACCCTCGCGCGCCGGCGCGCCTATTTTGCATAGGCCACCAGCGCGCGCACAGTCCCAGGATGCGTGTAAGTCCCGGGGCTTCGTAAAAGGGGCGGGGAGGGGGCGTGTCCAGGGGCGTGACCGGGGTCAGGGGCGATTCGGGGCAGGACCGGGGGCGTGGCGCCAGCCCGGGGGCATGGTCGAGGCCTCCGGACCAGCCCCCGGGTTGGGTGATTGCGCGCCAGCAGCCCGCTGGCGCGCGCAGATTTATGTCTGCTTTCAGCAAGCGTAAATCTGCCAACAAAAGGTAGGGGGGGTTTAGATAGGGCCGGGGGGGGGGGGGGGGTTAGGTAGGGGAAGGGGGGGGAAGGTGCGGGGGGGGGGTGGAAAGAAAGTTCCCTCTGAGGCCGCTCCGATTTCGGAGCGGCCTCAGAGGGAACAGGCAGCGTGCGCTGAGCTCGGCGCACGCAAGTTGCACAAATGTGCACCCCCTTGCGCGCGCTGACCCCGGATTTTATAAGATACGCGCGGCTATGCGCGTATCTTATAAAATCCAGCGTACTTTTGTTCGCGCTTGGTGCGCGAACAAAAGTACGCGCTCGCCCAAAATTATAAAATTTACCCCAAAGTTAGCACAGAATGTTCCAGCAAAGATGATGCAAAAGAAAAAAATGAATCTCTTCACTACCACTCAGATGTTAGAAGATCTTAAAATATGATCTGACATGGCCATTTTGCCATACAATGGCTTCGTCAAGGATCTTAAATCAATATTTAAAGCTTTCTCTCAATATTATTTGGTTTTAGGAGAACACACATGAATTTTTAGCATTTTTTTAAACAGACAATTATTATCAAGTTCATTTTATAAGTGCAGGTGCTGTCTTCAAAAAAATAACACTTTCAGTGACATTCTGTCTACTCAAATTTCCCTAACTGAAGATCATAGTAAGGATGCCATGAGTTTATATATACTGACTCTCTCATTTCTACCAATCCCAAGATGTTATTCAGTCATGTGACCAACATTTGTGTACATTCAAATCTTATCAACTCTTAAATCAAAACAAGAAAGACCATTCAATATTTAAATTTAAACCTTTCAGTTCCATTGGTTCTACACTTGATATTAGCTAAAATGCCAAGAAGCAATGTTCAGTTGATTCTAAAGCATAAATTCATTGCGGTTTTCTACATTTCAATTCTTTGTCTTTTTCACACCCATGGGGATTTTTAGTCACATGATCAATAGCAAACTTTTTAGCAACTCGAAAGGATGTTGCTTATCCAAGCAGTGCATGATATCTAACTAATTTATAACCAATATTCTGAAACTAATTCTTACAGTTCTCTTATTCCAGGGGTGGCCAACTCCAGTCCCTGAAAACCACAAACAGGCCAAGTTTTCAGGATATCCACAATGAATATGCATGAAAAAAATGTGCATACATTGAAGGGAGTGCATGCAAATCTACACAAGCTTAAACTTTAGGTGCAAAGACGCACACACCTAAGCTATTTTATAATATGTGCATATGTGTGTGTGCATGTCATAAAATTGTGTCTCTAGGTGCGCACAAACGCACATGCATATATGTGCGCCCACGCCCATTTGAAAGTTATGTGTCCTAGTGTAAATAGAAGTTATAGATCTCCCTTTTGGATCATGACTAACTTATACATCTAAATAAGATATCTGAGTATAACTAGAACTCTTTGGGGTAGATTTTCAAACATACGTGCACTCGTATATTTGTGCACAGTTCAAGGCGCATGCACATGGACATGCCGATTTTATAAATGTTATAAAATGTTATAAAATCCATTGGCCACGCACATGAGTACATGCAAGCGGGGGGTTGAGTTTTTTTAAATTTCTGCACGGCGACACAATCAAGCCTTCCCCAGTTCCCTCCCAGTCTGCTCCAATTAAGGAGCAGACTGGGAGGGAACTTCCCTAACTCCCTTCCTTCCCCTTCCCGTCTCCTCCCTACCCTTTAAAGCTAACCTACCTTGCCAGAATTTTTTTATTTTATTACTTGCTGCTCCTCGGGAGCAGAAGTAATTTATGCATACCGGCCGGCTGCCGGCATGAGCTTCCCCGGGACAGCGGCCATTAGCCACTGTCCCGGCCAGCCTTGTCCCACCCAGCCCTACCCTTCCCTGCCCAGAACATGCTTTTGGTGATTTTTACGCACGTGGCCAATTTAAAATCCGGCCAATTGTGCACTGGATAAGTGTATCACATTTATTTAGCCATTTAAAAAAAGAATTAAACTGGTCAATAATACCTTTCCATATAACAAAAATATCATCAATAAAGCATATCCACAAAAATAGACGGGAACTAAATGGAGATGCTACTATCCAAATCTGTTGAAACATTGCCATATATACATTTGCTAGAGATGGAGTCATGGTAGCTCTCATGGCTCTACTAGAAATTTGCAAATATAACTGATCTTGAAAAAGAAAACCATTTTTTTCAATGATAAATTAGTCAAATTAACAATAAAATCAGTGGAGACCTTATAAGGTCTAGACTGAGACTCTATTGCATTAAAAATAATTCAGAGTGTGTCATCTTGAGGATTACTTGTATAGGGAGATGTAACATGTAAAGTAATAAACATCATATCTTCAGATAATTCTATATCAGCAGATTCAAAAAATGGATTGTATTTTTAATAGAATATGGCATCTGAATAATAAAAAGCTTCAAAATTATAGGCACATATATTGAAAGGGATTCTAGCATGCAGCCATTAGCTGAAGCAATTTGTCTACCTGGAGGATTAACTAGAGATTTTACTGATCTTCGGCAGTATATACAATCATGGAATTGTAGAATTAGATTAGAAAAGACCCTCTTGGTGTCTTAGGGTCTTTATTATTAGGCCAATTTTGCAAAGAGTATTGCTGTGGAACAAATAGCTGAGCTAAGCAATTTGGTTTTGTATCTGTCTAAAGTCTTATGATCTGATTAGGAAATGAAAAATTAAATCTTATTTGTCTGACAACAAGAATTCTTTTAAGCCCGCACCTAGAGTATTTGATCATAAATGAAACTCCAAATGTTCCCCATTTTTGTAGGAGATAAACATGTTTTTCTGTTGAAAGAGTAAAAAAACATCACATGATACCCCATCTAAAATGGAGGATAAAAGGACAGTTTGTTCTTAGATGTATAATGGAGGATGAGATCTAAGTTGGAGAAAAGGTACATACTAATTAGTATATCTTAATATGAAGGAATAAATCTCCTGCCTGATTGGCTCTGTGAGATGATGTCATGATAATATGATGCAAGGAAATGGGTAATAATGTATTGACTGGCTGTGTACCTGGGTAATAAAAACTTAAAGTTGCCTGTGTAGGATATGGGGAGCAAACTGGTTTTTTTTTTTATATTTCTTTTAGAATTGTACTTGAGATAAATAAACCACCTAAAAGAAAAAAAACTGGGGCTTCATTTTTAATGGTTTAAGGACTTTTAAAAAATATTTCAAAAAGTATCTATGATATATTTTAACAAAAAAAGAAAAAATGATTTTATGTGCTGTTCAATAATTTCCTGAATAAAATATAAAATATAAAAAAAAAGGTTTGGGCTAATTTCACTTTAGTGGTTTTGAGAAAAAAATGTTTAATCTCAAAAACTACAGTTGAGCGACTCATTTAAAGCCCTGTTCCTTTCATATGAATGTCTCAATAACAGAACTAGGTTCCTTGAGAGAAAGGTTGAAAGGGATGAGAGAAATGGAAGAAAGAGTATGAGAGATAGAACAGGAAGAAAGAACTCAGGAGTAACAAGGAAAAGAGAATGGCAGGTCTCTGCCAAGCACCATTACAGAGGAAGTCATTTTCTAAGTCCTCGTCCACTGTTCTGTGCTCTGCCTATGATGTATTCAGCTCCCAGGGCATTTCATTCTTCCATAGCACCAGTCTCAATGGAGGAGGCTCTTCCTCTTCTTCTCTTGGAAACATAAGTCAGTATTTTAAATACTTTTACAGTTCCTATACCATCTCTTGCAATTGTCCATCGTATATTGGGACAGTCATGGTTATCTACTTTTTGCCCTTTGTCAGCAATACTTTAAGACCTGGTCAACAAGAAAGTTATTTTCCTTGGTGCTGAAAAGGATATGGCGGATCTGAACTCTGGGTTGTGGTGTAGCACTGCAGATGCTCCCAGCCTCTGCGGTTCATAATGCAGTGATGGCTCTGAGTCTACGCTGACGATAGACCTGGAAAGCCAGCAGCATGGAGCACAGTACAGAGTGAAGCAAAGGAGTTTTTTGTTTTTTAGCTCAGCAGCTGAGACTCAGGGCACAGGCTCTAAATACCAGGATTTAATGATGCCCCTGGAGAGAGTGAATTGATAGTGATCTAAAAGAGAGCTTTAGAGGCAGAGAAGAGTGAAATGAGGAAATACTAGATGAAAGGAAAGATAGATGTCAGGGGAGAGATTAAGAAAAGTGAGTTAAAATAAAGTAAAATTAACAGGAAAATGAGTTAGGAGAAGACAGAAAGAGAAAACCAGAAAAAGAGACTGAGATCAATGAAAAAAAAAAGTGAGTTAGGAGAAGACAGAAAGAAAAAACAGAAAAAGAGACTGAGATCAATGCAAAAAAACCATCCAAATGACAAAGGTAGAAAACATTTTATTTTCAGTTTCATGATTGAAATATGTAACACAGTGATCTAGTGGCTACATGGTCCCTGGAGTAAACTGGATTCTCTGTATGATATGAAGGCTTTTTTCTGAATCAATGTAAGTAGTATCCAAAAATATTATACATGAGCTATCAAAACCATGCAGGTCCCATCTTCAGTTGTGAATGTGTTTGTGTAATCCAGACTACAAGGCAAAAGCTTCCATCCTTCTCTTGTATCTGTGGACCCATGGGCAAAGGTGAGATTAATGCTATCTACAGGGCAAATCCCTGCATGTTCTCACCATCAGCAAGTGGATCCAGGCAAGGCAGAGGCTAGTCATGACCTTCACCTATACCAGCCCACATTCCCCACAGGTTGAACCTTTGGGTGCCAGGGCCAGAGGACTTAGATGGGGTCTCTGCAGATGAGAGAAGGGAAGGTCTGAAGGCATTTAAGGATGTGGGCAGATGGCAAGCAGGTGTATCCAAAGTCCAGACAGAGGTCAGAAGCAGGTGGCGGTCAGGCATATCCAAAGTCCAGGCAGGGGTCAACAGGGTATCCATCCAGAAGAGAGTGAAAGAGACAAATAGGGCTGAGGCAAGCAGGCAAAGGCTGGAATAAGTGGGCAATGGATGATGGAAAAGTCTAGAATGAAGATAAGCTGGATGAAGACTGAAAACAAGCTGAACAAAGACTGGAACACTGAGAAGCAACATGCACTACTATTGAGTAGCTAGGCCTGTTGCTGAGGCAGTAGGGAAGGACTGAATGAGACCTTTATAGGGCTTGGTATGTGAGGTCACCAGTAGGCCCCACGGGGGTTTTCCCGCCTCGGGCCCTTTATGTAGCATGAGGTTGGGCGCATGATTGCCTACGGAGGAGTGTCATTGTAAAGTTGTATGGGGCCAGCAGCGTCCTGCCACATGAAGAGCTGGCGGTGTCTCGCCTCTTCGGAACACAGTGTCCTGCTGCATGGCTGGCCGGTGGTATTTGGATCCGTTGGGAGCCAGTGGGGGTGGCCTGGCCAGGGAGATGAGTGCAGTGGTCCACAGAAGCAGCCCATGGACCACCAAACGTAACACACTCTACCCACTACACCAGATGTCCTAAGTAGCTTTTGAATATCATGCGCCATGTGTTTTTCTTAACCTAGAAATGTAGATGTTTTGCATGGTAACTCTAACACCAAATATTAATTTGGTAAAAATTAATATGCAATAACTTTCTTTCTCACTAGCTTAGTCTATACTGTGATAAAGACTATTGTCTGTGATAACCTTCCATTATTATTGCACTTTATTATATTTGCTCTTATATTTTCTGACACCAATCTACCCATTCTTCCAATTGTCTAGATTCTTTTGTAGGGGATTTCTTAATTTATCTTTATGTTACAGGTAGGAATGGTTAGATGGATTTCAGCTCCTGCTTTTGTAGATCATTTATGAATAGGTCAAACTGCATCAGTCAGAGTAAATGAACAAATTCCATTAAGCACACAATTCAATGGCACCTACCCTGCTGTGAGATCTGATTCATAGACAAATGAAAACTCGGGGCACTTGAGGGCCTAGTACCAGTCATGCACTGGAACAGAATAACTGAATATTCATTTCTTCTATGAATCATAAAGACAATGCATTGCCTGGCAGCTCTCCAGGAAATATGCCGGCTGAGGGCTGTTTTGCGGTAGAATATACAGAAATATAAAAATAGAACCATAGGAGTGTGAGGAGAAAGTTTATGGGTGATCTGATTTTCAGAACTTTACAAGCTGCGGTACAGCGAGGATTTCCGACCTTTATTCCCACCTTTTTGTAGCGTTTACTGTATATACAGGCCTTGACATGCCAAAAATTCAAGTAGTCATGCCAGTATGGTTCTGAATCGACCACTTTCAATAACTAGTAAAACTGGACATATTTAATGAGTATAAACCTAATTAAGAAGCTATTTGTATAATACTGTACAAATGTGATGTTGCACTATAGTGAAGCTGTGGTAAACTTGTTTCTTGTGTTTTCAGTACCCAGATGTGCAAAAGAGATTGTCTGCCACCCAGAGATTTGCTGACAGCCTTTCCCAGTCTGGGAGCCATCCAGATACGTTAGGGTAATGGAATAGAATTCATGATAAGGCTAGGCTTAACCTCTCAAGGTTAAACACTGGCAGGACACGTTATTTTCTGCCATGACACACCTAGGGGAAGAGGAACGAGTGTTGTTTATGTAAGGAATAAACTGATTTTTAGATGTAGAACTGTAGAAACTATGCCTATTTGGACAGATGTAAGCAATCTGCTCATGTAAAAGTAACTTTTTTTTGCCCACAAAAAGCTATCTTACGCACTCAGCAAATAATTAAATCAAACAAAACAACATGAGAGCTTATAAAAATGAAATAAAACAAACAAACCTCACTATAGTATCGTAATGGCAAAAGAGTCTCACTGAGGGAAAAAAAACCATGCAACAATTTAGGTGGCTCTTGGTGCATCCCTTTATAAAGGGCAACAATTTAGGTGGCTCTTGGTGCGTCCCTTTATAAAGGGCAGAAGTGCAGAAATGCTCCTGTCCAATGTTTCTGGCTGGTCCCCGAGTATCACAGCAAACTGAATTCACTGTTGAACCACTGGGCCTTAGCAGGACTTTTCCCTTTTCTGTGCCCGTGGAAAAAAACCTTTATTGCATAAGATCCACTAGGTCAATGGTACCAAAGGGTTTCTCTCATTTTTCGAGCAAGATGTCCTAACCATTTTCTCACAGACACAAAGGGGGTCTAAGCACTAAAGAGCACTCAGTTAAAAAAGTTGGGGCATTCAATCACATACGTGTGTCAGGGTAATTTTCAAAGCTATGTATGCATGCAAAATGTGATTTTATAGATGTGAATGGACTTTATGAAAACTACCCCGGGACTGTACATGTAAAAGTGCACATGAGAAGGAGTTTCCTCATAGTTTTATGCGGATTTCAATGTCACATTCCCGAGGAGGATTAAGTTGGGGTGGGGAAACCATTTATACGCATTCTTTCAATTTTCAAAAATATGTGCTTAAGCGTTTGCTCCCAAGCAGGCATAAATGTGAGCGCATATGCTGCTCACGTGAACCTGCTAACTTTCAAAGTGGAGTTATGTGCTTGAGGCCGCTTTGAAAATTAGAGCTGAAGCCGTGTGATCTTTCTACAAGCGGACTTCAGCCCCATGCGGGCTCTTAACAAACTTATCCTTCCTATGCACTGTTAACGTGCTAAGCACCAACTTAATGATATAACTGCTGCTCTAGAGTGCACACGTGCTGTAGCAAACAGTGCAGTCTGGGTGTGCATGCTGTGTGCACGCCCCTAGCGCCTCCTTGAGAACGAGAGCCCGCGAGCGCTCGGCCCGCCCGCTGGTTAGGGAAACAAATATCTAATGTATCGGCATCGGTTTTCCTAATCGTCGCACAGCCAGGGGTTCAGGAAACGGACGCTTGTTATCTGAGCATCTGTTTCCTGAACCCAGACTACGGCACTTTTTTTTTTTTTTAGTTTTTTTAAAGATTTGTTCCTCCTACTTAATATCACAACAATATTAAGTAGGGAGGTTAACAGAAAAGCTGTTTTTTCAACTTTTCTGTTCAACTTGAGGAGCTCCCGGCAGGCGTTAATTTCTGAGCGCTAAAATGTGCGTCTTGGATGCACATTTTTTTATTTGCACTCAGAGGGGCAGATTTTAGAAGCCCTACGCACTTAAATCCACATGGATTTACGCGTGTAGGGGGGTTACAAGCGCCGAGCCTATTTTGCATAGGCCCGGCAACGCGTGCACAAGCCCCGGGATGCGCGTATGTCCTAGGGCTTTGTGAAAAGGGTGGGGAGGGGGCGGGGCAGAGTGGGGGTGGGACCAAGGCCTCTGGCACAGCAGCTGTGCTGGGGGATCATGCGCCGGCACTTGGCCGGTGCGCGCAACCTACGCTTGCCCAGAGGCAGGCGCAACTTGCATAATAAAGGTTGGGGGGGGGGGGGTAGGTAGGGCTGGGGGGCGTGTTAGGTAGGGGAACGGAGGGGAAGGTGAGGTGGCAGAAGGAAAGTTCCCTCCGAGACCGCTCTGATTTTGGAGCGGCCTCGGAGGGAACAGGAAAAGCCATCGGGGCTCCCCTAGGGCTCGGCGCACGCAAGGTGCACAAGTGTGCACCCTCTTGCGTGCGCCGACCTCAGTTTTTATAACATGCTCGCGGCTGCGCGCGCATGTTATAAAATCGGGTGTAGATTTGTGCACGCCGGGTTGCACCCACAAATCTACGCCTGTGCGTGGGTATTAAAATCTGTCCCTGAGTGAATAGCTAATAGCCTCATTCACTTGATGTGGATTGTAGAGGTGCTAATCCCCTTATTGCATAAGGGGATTAGGTAGCGCCTATACAACCCGTGTCTAACTACTGGTTAAACAGTGCATTCATCTGAGCACACTGTATTGCATCAGCCTCCTTGTACCTCCCTGTAGCCTCAGAGAGAACCTGTTTGTTAGCAGGTTTTTACAAGCTTCCCTTCCACTGGCATGATAAGAGACTTTAACCTCCTGCTGGCTTCCTGTTGCTGTAATAATGGCATTGCTGAGTGCTACTTCACACTCTGGTGGCAGGGACTTGTGCTATCCTTAATGTCAGGCTGTTAGCTGCCATTAAATTTATCATGGCTACATGTCTGGGATATTGGTAGGAGGATGTGTGCTAAGTAGCTCATTATTCTTCTCTTTATATGATTTGGATGCATTAGCCATGCACAATTTTAGCACACCTATACTTTATCAATTTTGCATTGTGTTTTAACACACAAAATTGATGATGCATGCCATGAGATTTAGCTCATGTGCTAAAACATATTAGTGTATGCACTAGGGCTTTCTATTCTTTAGTGCAAAGACCTCAATATGGGAAAAAGGCTTCATTATATCTGACTCTTCTTCATGTCTATAAGAAAACCACTTTAGTACATTACCTCTTTGAATATAGTTTTTCTAGAGATACAGAATTTTCTTTCAAAAAAGTAATGAATTTATTTGCTTTTTGCTACTTCTAAAAAAAAAAAAAAAAAAGCATTATTAGTATTAATGATTTTTTCAAGCGTCATATTTAAACAGGATTCCATTCAATATTATAATCTCCAAGGCCATTTCTTGGTTTGAAGAGAGCTCAACAGATTTTAGAGCAGTTGAAAACTGTGTGACAGGTTTGGAAACAAAAGAGAAAAAAAATATCCTTTTGTTCCACTGGATTTTGATAAACTGATCTATAAGAAAGTAGCATGACCTGTTCAAGGATGTTCAATCAGTGGAAAAGCAGAGAGCAGAATCCAGAAAGCTCTAATTTCCCATCCTGTGCTTTAAGCAGTAAATCCCTTATTATTCTTTTGTCAAATGGATTATTGTACAAAACAGTAAAAGTACAAATTACACCGCATGGTCAAAAACGTTCAAAAAGACAGTATAAGTTCTGGTATCATATTCATTTGGAGCGTAAAGACAGAACACACTAAATTCTTCACAGGGCACTGGGGGCCACACAAAGCCTCCCGATTTCTTTTGTTATCAGACGGGATTCAGACTCGACCCATGTTTCAGGGGATGAGCATGCAGCGCCTGGAATCTGCAGATTTTCCCTCTAAAATCGCCTCGGTCCATGCAACTGTGTGCGAGCCATGAGCTTTCCAGGCGCACGTATGCAGACACAGTGAAATGCAGATTTGCTTAGAAACGCAAACCATGTGAGAGGGATTTCAGCAGGAGGGAATCAATCAACTGCCACTCATCCATGAGCTGCCATTGCTTTAATCACTCTTCCACCACTTGTTCTAGCTCAGTGAGCATGTTCTGTCAGGGGGAAAACCTTCAAACAAAGACTGAAGCCTATAGTGACACTAACTGTATGTGGAAAAGAGAAAATATTGGAAGTAATGAAATCGGGGAATTTAAAGCTGTAGCGCCTTTTAAAAATGTATCCGAAGAAGCTTCTAAGGGAACTATTCACATAGGGCCTGGTTTTAGAAAGCATTAACCCGTGTAAAACTGGGTTTTACATATGTAAATGCACTTTGCTCGAGTAAATGGGTTTTTCAAAATTGCTACAGTATATGACATTGAATTGTCCATAGGATTTGCTAAGTAAGTGCACTTTACACTCATAAATGGATTTTGAATATTGCTACGATAGTAGATACATTTACATTTTGAAAATTCATCTGTAAACAATAAGGGCAATTTATGGGGCAGTTTCTCTAAATGGGTTTTTTTGGCACATACCTTATCAGAAATGAACCACATTCGTAAGCCATGGCATGTTGTGCATGATCTCAGTCTTTCAAATTTACTACTAATGCTATTCTTAATACTTGCCTTGTACCAAAGTCTACTTCTGGAGTTCATATGGTATAATCTTAACAGGTGAAATATTAAAAGATGCGCTTGAAAAATTCTTCTTAATCAGACCAGAAGCATCCAATATGACTGGAATTATTTCAGCATCTTTCTGCCACATTTACTTGGTCTCTGATTGCATCTCTTGGAAATTAATGATCTTTGCTTTCTCCATACGATCCACAGAATAATCATTGGGTACTGATGCTTCTATCAGCAATGGTGTTCTTGTGTTCTTCTCCTTCTTCTGGGTTTTGCCCATCCATCTTCGTATCAGTGGCAATAGGAATGTCCCAGGTGATCAAAAGTTTGTCGTTCCCTTCTATTTATTAGGGTTGCACTCCCAATATTTGGTATGTTGATGTTATAATGCTTACACAGATTCCAGTGACTAAGCCATGCTACTTTGCTGTGCCTCTCTGTATACAGGCCTTTTGACATCAGCACATCACATCCTGTGATGAGTTGTGTAACCGTTTCCAGTTCTGTCCTGTAGAATCTGCATTTGTCCACTTTACTAGGGGTGGGAAGTAGTAAAAGTTTAGTTTTGTTTTTTGTTTCATTTTGGGGGGGGGGGGGGAGTTTCCCCATTAACTTTTTTCATTTAATGTTTATTTTGTTTATTTCATTTAAAAAAATGAAATAAACATTTTAAAAAAACCCACCAGGGTCCACTGAGGACATGCCAGAGTAAATTAAATCTGGCACATCCTCCTTAGCGGAGGATGTCATTTTCTTGTATGTGTTCTTGGCACTGGTTGTGAACATGTAATGGTGAGAAGAGTAAATTGATAAAGCACCAGATTGAATTAAATGAAAAATCAAAACAATATTATCCTCATGCAGACATCCAAAACACGGTTCCGTGTTGGGGAGTGGATTCTTTTCATATGGCAGAAAATAAGTCATTTTTATTTGCTAAAGGAAAAAAGAACAAAGAAAAAGGACACTGGCCTATGATTATTTGTAAGGCAATGAAGGTTGTATAATGACAAGAATGCCTAATATAAGGCCACACTAAATGGTCACTATTAGTGTAAGAGGAATTAAGTGTATTGAATTTTACAGCATCCATGCTTCCTGCAAGTTTTTAAACTTCTGGCTTGCCCCTTTCAGTTTTTTCTAACACATTTCTTCATTACATCATAATCTCTTTTTTTATAGTTAAATGCTACTGTGTAGCATAATTCAATGATTATTCTAAATTTGATTACATTATCAAAATCATTTTTATTGAAGAGTACGGGCAGTAAAGATGTGAATCGGAATCGGTTCGGTTCCGGTTCCGATTCAAATCTTATAATTTTTATCGTCCGGCCCGATTGGTTTTTTGTTTATTGGCTGCGCCCGATCCGATAAACAAAAAACCCACCCCGACCCTTTAAAACTGACCCCTTAGCCTCCCCCACCCTCCCGACCCCCCAAAAAATGTTTTAAAATTACCTGGTGGTCCAGTGGGGGCGTCTGGAGCGATCCCCCGCTCTCGGGCCGTCAGCTGCGCTAATAAAAATGGTGCCGAAGGCCCTTTGCCCTTACCATGTGACAGGGTATCCGTGCCATTGGCCGGCCCCTGTCACATGGTAGGAGCACTCGATGGCTGGTGCCATCTTTAAAAATGGATAGAAATTCCAAGGGTAAAAGTGAAGAGTATAGCAGTGGGGATATATTACCATCTGCCTTTCCAGGATGAGGAAACAGACTGCAAAATGATAACAGAGATTAGACTGACTAGTAAAAAAGGGCAACATAATAATAATGGGAGACTTCAATTTCCTGAGCATTATTTGGATAAATATCACATCAGGATATGTAAGGGAGGTAAAGTTCCTTGATGTCATCAATGACATCTAGGAACAGAGTGCAGTTTGTTTCCTACAAAACTTTTATCCTTAACATATGATAAATGCTAGCCCTCCACCAATTTTTTTTGTCCTGTTATATATATATATTTCTTGCTGTAGTATCACAGTGTCCAATTGGCTATCTTCCTTTCACCATTCTCCAAAATGCCTATTATGTCTATAGGTTCCTTCAGTGCCATCAATTCTAACTTTTAAGTCTTATTTTTCAGACTTCTGGCATTCACATACAGACATTTTGAAGTAATTTTATTTACATTTCTATGGTTTATATGTACCCACAACCTTCATATTATCAGATGATACATGCAGTTTAGAGTATTTTTAACTGTGTGCTCTGTATTTAAATATATCTGAGTTTCTTCAGCTTTTACAACCACCATTCTATCGAGTCATTCTGACTTAATTGGTTTGCAAGTATTCTTTGAAGAAACCACCCTCCAAACCATGCACTATTGAGTAACAGTTGTCTTTCCCCCATGTTCTAATTTAAAAGCTGCTCTATTTATTTTTTTAAAAGTTAGCACCAGCAGCTTAGTTCCACTCTGGTTAAGGTGAAGCCTGTCACATTGGAATAGGCTTCCTCTTCCCCAGAAAGTTCCATAGTTCCTCATAAACCTCTCTTCCCAATACCATCATCTTATCTACAAATTGAGACTCTGGAGCACGGCCTGCCTCTGGGATCCTGTATGTGGAACGGGAAGCATTTCAAGAATGCAACCTTGGAGGTTCTGGATTTACATTTTCTACCTAAGAGCCTAAATTTTGCCTCCAGAACCTCCCTGCTGCACCTTCTTATGGCACTGGTACCCTCATGTACCATGACAGCCAGATCCTCCTCAGTACATTCAAATATCTTATATAGGTGGTGTGTGAGGTCTGATACCTTTGTACCAGGCAGGTAAGTTACCAAGATATCCTCATGCCCACCAGTCACCTGTGATCTAATCTCCTAATGAATGAATCACCCATGAACTGAAATTCGTGAGAAAAACCTCCCGAAAATGCACCAAAAAACAAAAACAATATTTTTTCCCTATACACCCCTAAAATCTCTTCACTCCCCTAAAACCAGATGTGGCATTCAGGTCCTTGGAAGCTCCACATGCATCATCCATTTCTCAGAAATCCCCAGGCTGAACTGGCAGGAGAAAAGCTAGCTTCTTGCTGGCTCATCTTCCTGACATTTTGAACCAATGCTTTTTTTCCTAGAAAGAAAGGTGGCAGTACTAAGATGCAGTTGTCCTTGGAGGGACATTGGGGCTACTGCTCAGTGCCCCCCTTCTCCCATGATAGCTCCATTTCCAGCAAAGGACTGCAGGGTTCAGTCATGGCATGATTCTCCCCCCTTCTAGAGTGGTCAACGTTCTGAAAGAGAAAGTCTTGGCACTTGGCCCCGCCCCTCCTCTGCCCCTTAGGCCTCTCTTCCCTAATCAATAACTGCCCCCTCCCCCACAGACAGAACAGAACAGAACAGAGAAGGACTACTCTGCTCCTTAATCCAGCTCTTCCCCTCCTGTCATTTACCAGAGCTTTATGCAGAGGGAAAAATATGTGCTGCTACTAAGAACATTCAAGGGGGGCCAATATAATAAGATGTGCTGAAGCTGCTGCTGGTTTGTGCGTGCCTATATGCACTAGGGATGTGAATCATTTTTCTGACGAATTAAAATATCGTACGATATTTCTTAATTCATCAAAAATTCATGAATGATGAGAAACGATCGCATTTCCCCCGAATTTTCGTCAAAAATCGTTTTTCCGATTAGTGCGCACTAACGGGATTCAGCGCGCACTAACTCCTGTTAGTACGAGCAGACTCCCGTTAGTGCGCACTAACAAAAATAGCAAATAATAACAAAAAGTAACAAAAATTAACGCTAACGGGAGTCTGCGCGCACTAACAGGAGTAGTGTGCGCTGACTCCCGTTAGTGCGCACTAATCGGAAAAACGATTTTTGACAAAAATTCGGGGGAAATGCGATCGTTTCTCATCATTCATGTGCGCTGACTCCCGTTAGCGCACACTAATCCGAAAAAACGATTTTTCACTAAAAAAAAATGCCAATCCGCAGGAAACCGAGATTTTCTGGCAGCCACACAAACCCGATAGCAGAAACTATGGGGCACCCAATTCACATCCCTAATATGCATGTTTGTTTGCACGTTTTCCCACACAAAACCCTATACGGGTATGTAATAAGGGTTTTGTGCGCCGGAAAAAAGCGCGTACAAGCGTGCTTACGGCTGCGGTTTTTCTGTGCAAGTGCATGCTAATGGCATGCAAAGGAGGTAATTATCTATTTACGGGGAATGCAGGGAGCCACGCTGGCAGTGAGATCGGGTTAGTGCGGGTTTTTTTAATACGGGTTTTTAGCACTGGGTCAGGGCAGGAGGTAAGTGAAGGCGCCGGTGTGGAGACTGTTTTATTTATACTTTTGCGGGTCAGCCAAGTGGAGGAAGGAATGGGTAGAGAGAAGGCAGCTTCTCAATGAGGCAGAATCGCCGATCTGCATTTCACATTCTCGCCGGCGGTCGGAGTCCGATCATGAAGGAGATAAATAGTGCTCTACCCACCTTCACATCAACTTCTGGACCCACTAGTTTATTCATTTTTTGAAAAAGAAAGGCTTTCACCCCAAGAATCAATCACAGGTGTTCACACACTGATGGGTGGCCGCGTGGATGTCTGCGCTTTTTACTACATAGGGCTGTGAGCGCTCATCACTGTGCGCATTATGGCACATATGTTTGGTGTGGGTGGATTTTATGTGCATATCTAATTGGTTAACGCGGCCGTTATTACATCCCACGCTTCTGCTGGTTTCTGCTGCTCACGCCCCAAAAAAAAAACCGCACAGAAAAATCAGCATGGATTTCAGCGCGGGTCTTATTACATTGGCCCCAAGAAAAGGCAAGAAAAAAAAGCCCTGCTCCTGAAAAAAAAGGACTAGGTAATTTAGGCAGTATTTTGTGATAATTTCTTGATAGATTCCCTTGGCAGAAACTTCATTTCTATTCCTGTATTTTTTGATTTACTGCACAATTTATATACTTGCACTTGAAAAAGATGGACACAGAAATCCTACATTTAAACTCCTGTCAGAAAAATGAAGCTTAAAAAAATCTCTGTAGGCTAGAATGGACACCTGCCAAAACATATCATTTCCTTAAACGCTCACACAGAAAAATTACAAAAATGAATACTTTCCTTGGTATCTTAAAGTCTCCTAATCTCAGGGCTTTGAAGGAGAGCCTTGTACATACATAATTTTAGCTCCAAATAATTTTTAAAGTAAAGCTGTGCCTCACACAGAAATGTTGTATATGGAAGTGAATGGCGGCTTTAAAAATAAGACCCCCTGGCTTAAATTCACTAGGGCAAGGACTTAGAACAGATGGCCAAAATAGAGCTCTCAAAATGCATGACTTAATAACTTTCCATATAATAAAGGCTGAGTCACTAAGCTTTTAATTTGCTGTGTTATTCCTCTGCATTCGATTCTGGGAAATAAAAAGTGGCAGCAGGAATGCCTGTGGTGGGCTGCTTAGAGACCTTTTTTCTTCAGGTACTTCCAGGTTGGACATGCAGCTCAGCTGTATTGTGACCATGCCCTCGACTTGGCGCCAGCTCCAAGGAAAAAACATTGCATTTTAAAGTTAAAATACACTGCTGGACCTGCCGCAGACCTCAGTGGTCTCTCTGCCGGAGCTCTCCTTTTCACTCAGGTCCTGCAAACATAGGCCTAGATTTCAAAAAGCTATTAATATAGCGAAAACATCGCCTATGATAAAAAATGGTGTGGTTAGGCTAATTTGCAGCCTACCGCATCGCATAGGTAAATAACACACAGCATGCTGTGTCAGCGTGTGATGCGTTGTGTCATCGCATCACGCGTTGCGTCACAGCGCGCCGCATCATTTTACGTGGATAGCGTAAATTAGTGCATGCTGCATTAATTTTTCAGTTTATATATCCCGGCCTCCTGCAGCTGCCTCTTTGAGGGTGTATCAGGCATGGAAGAGACGAGAGGAGAGTGGTTTAGTGGGAGTAGGAGTTTTTTCTGAATCAATTACCTGAGTGCGTTGCCTGGTCTTCTGTTGCCATCTGTTTCCCTTTACCTTGGTCTTTTGACTTCTTTGTTTGAGTGAAAGTTTTTGTTTGTTTGTCCAGTTTGTTTGGTTTTTTTTGTGTGGAGGATTGGTGTTGGAGGAGTGGTGTTGGTGGAGGAGTGGAGGAGGGAGGAGTGGTGTTGGTGGAGGAGTGAGGTGGAATGGTGCAAGAGGAGGAATGGTGTTGGTGGAGGAGTGTGGAGGAGTGGTGTCTGTGGTGAGGAGCATGAGAGGCGTGGGGAGAGAGGAGAGAAGAGGTGTGAGGGAAGAGGAGGAGGGAGGGCAGGAGGATGAGGGCAGGAGTGCTAGGAGTAGGAGTAGGGACAGGGACAGGAGTAAAGATAAGCAAGAGGGAAGGGATAGGAGGAGGCAGGAGGGGGAAGGGGATAGACAGAGAGGGCAGAGGGGAAGGGAGTTGTCAGGGCAGGGGCAGGAGGGGGAGGAAGGGAGGGGAGAGGGGAGTGGGAAGGAAAGGGAGGACACCTTTCAGGAAGCAGAAATGGCACCCTCTTCTGGCAGGCAGGCAGCAGAACACCCTCTTCTCAAGGCTATCAAGCTCAGTGTACAGGAGAATGAGACAGTCTTTGCAGGGGACCTGGAGCATTATGCCTTGCTCTTCTGCAACCGGGTTGCCAAGACCTCGAAGGCAGCCAAGGGCCAGATCTGTCGCAACATAGCCCAGGGCATCTCCAGGCGCAGCGGTGTCCAACAAAGTGGGGAGCAGGTGGCCCACAGATACCGGGTCATCAAGGCACAGTTGAAAGCCAAGGTGGCAAGAAGAAATAAATATATTCAGCAGGCTGGAGGAGGAGCCCCTTGTTCCACCATCCTCACACTCATGGAGGCACGCCTTGTGCAAAGGCTGGGGCCGGATGTCTTTGAGGGCATGGCTGAGTGGCTGGACATCACGCGACCTGCAGCTGGTACATTCACCTCACCTGTAAATGAGCAGGCTGCAATGGGTGTACACAATAATCATTTGGCATAAGATGCTCACAGTGCTTAAGAAGTAAAGTGCACCTCTGATGCCAAATGAAAAAAGGATACTTGCTGCCATTGGAACTTATGTTTTGTTTCCACAGCTCTCACCCACAAAGCTTTTGGTCCCAGCCAGGAAGCCCCAGGGACCAACCAGCAAGCCCCAGGGTCCAGCAGCACAGCAGTCCTTTTGCAGAAGGCCTTCCTGATGGATGCCCAGACTCAGGTTAGCAAGGAAGAGGAGGAGGAGCAGAGGCAGCCACAGGCTAAGGAGGCATTGCAGATGCTGCAACCCCCGGTTCACCCAGCCCACTCAATGTGGCCCTCAACATCTCAGGCTTCATGGAGAAAACTAGCCTTGAGTGGGAGCCAATAGATTCTGCACATCCTCGAGCCAGCACACCACAGCGCCAGCCTAAAGCATCATGGCAGGAGCAGCCCAGAAGCCCCATCATGCTACATTTGGAGGCCCAAATTCCTGCACTCCACACCACCATCACAGCACCACCACCATCACTGGCACCAGGCCCAGCACCAGCACCAACAACATCCCTGCCACCAACAGAGGAGTCCATGCATGAGCAGCTGGACTAGCTGGAAAGGAGGCATGGGGAACACCTCCGACACATATGGGCAGAACTAGTGCACACCTGCCCTGCTCACCACTGTTAAAGTGTTTTACACCACATGAGGCACAGTGTAAAGGACAGCAGCTCTTCCTGATTCCCCACAAGCATGACACGCATGTGGATCAGCAAGGGCCTGCAACCATTAAACCACGGAAATGCGTGGAGTGACATTGGAAACGGAACTATCTGCAAATTATTTGGCGCAGGAGTGCTCAGCCTATGTGCTTTAAGGGTGGTCACAGATCGCACCAGGACTGTAAGCGATACTAGCTATTGCTCAAAGCAAAATACTCTGCATATTTTCTGGGTATATATTTATTTATTTTATTTATTTATTTATTTATTGTTTTTGTTATACCGAGTTTCATGATAGGCATCACATCAACCCGGTTTACAAATAACAAGGAGTGTAAAGCATAACGTAACGTAAAAAACAATATTTTCAATAAGAACCTTGAACTTTAAATACAGTGAATCAGAAAAAGGGAGAGGGAAAGTTACAAAAAACAAGGAAAATAAACTTGGGATGGAAGGGGAGAAATTGAACAGCACAATATTTACATTTCAGCCTATTGATACATTAGAATAGCAAGTGAAAAAATAAGACTATGAAACGGTACATAGGTAATCAAATGAATAAATATGACACAGTTGTGAATGGTAATAGTATGATAAATATTCAGCAGGAATTAGTGAGAGAGGGTTTGAGGTTGGTTGATTCGTGTTTACATTCCATTATTGCATACGAGTTAGTGCTAGTGAGAGGAGGTTTTATTCAAGGCTTGGAAATGCTTTTTTGAAAAGCCAAGTTTTTAGTCTTTTCCTAAATGTTAAAGAGCATGGCTCTTGTCTCAAATCAGGTGGGATCGAGTTCCAGAGAGCTGGACCTGCTGATGAGAAGGCTCTGAGACTCAAGGATTTATGTTGGTAGGTTTTGGCCTTTGGAATTTGGAGTGACTCTTTGTAGTGTTCCCTGATAGGCCTGGCGGAGGTGAATTTTTTAAGTGGTATTTGTAGGTCGAGTTGCGTGTGTTGGTTGATAGTTTTGTAAATGATGTTAATGGTTTTGTACATATATATACATACATACAGCTGCACCACATGACTACTAGTGAACCATAATGGCCAAGAACCTTGCAGCACCCTGACATCTCCATATCTGAATATCACTAGCTGTGATGACTGAGCTGAAGGCAGGAAGTTCAAACACACCTAACCGTTGGCATGTATGACATCAACCTTTACTCAGCATGGAGTCCTCAGCTCGTTTGGAAACACATAGGGGATCTGGGGAAGATCCGGAAGTATATCCATTCTTAGTCCATGACATTGAGCGAGATTATGGAAGACAAGCAGAGCAGCACTATATTTCCAATTTTGGGTGGGGCATATATTAAAGCTCCATCCACCTTGCCCAAACAGTGAAATCAACTTTTGAGAACTCTGAAGGTGCTTTCAGTGATACAGCGGGTAGCACATAAGGCCTCGTTTTACCTCGTCTCTGCTGTCATGTTGGGAATGGCAATGGGGGTTAGAAGCCAGGTCCTGCAACCATACCCAGAATCACCTGTGGCAAAGACAGATTTAAGCCATCAATCATAGCATTGTCACTTGCAGATCTGGCTTGCAAACCACAGCATCCTATAAGAGTGTATAAGTTAGCCTGTACCATTCCCTGAGCCTTAAAGGCTGATTTGCCTGGTCTATGTGCATGTCACATTGTTCTGTATATGTGCAGGATAGCAGTAGCCAATAGTAGCTCTGCTCTTCTGGACTACTAAATAGCATCTAGCTATTCCAACAATTCCATGCCAGGTGCTCACAACTGAGGTAAGGCTACTGGTGTTTAGCGGTCTACCAACCTTGAAGCAATACATAAGAGCTGCCAAAGCTGTGGTAGCTGAAACAACAGTACCTCATGGTGTGATTGCAAATGTCTCTGGCTTCTCTGCAGTATGTCCTCCATAGAAACCAATTTGTGAGCCCTGACACAGGGAATATGCCAGACCACCAACATGCACAAGACACTGCTTCTGGTTCAGTTGTGTGAGGGTCAAGACAAACTGTGGCCAACAATCTGGATGACGCATCATTAATCGGCCACACGTGATCTTGCGGTGCCAGCAGTGTGGTCACTTCAAGCTTGTGATTAACCATTGAAATTTAAATAGCTCCCAATGCGATAATAGGAACAGGGCAATTTTGAAAGTGAACACGTTGAAAGTGTATAGTGCTTGCTCACACAACAAGCTTTAGGAGAAGTGCATTGTTTGACCTCACAAGATTAGCAGGTCTCTGCAGCATGGGGAGAAAAAGGCAGGCCCTGGGATAATGACCTGCAGATGTAACTGTACAAGCCACTTGTCATGGCAGCAATGCTGTTACATCCACCCCCAGCCCTCCCCCCCCCCCCCCCCCCCCATGTCCATGCCATTTGCCACAAACACATAGCCAGAGGTGGAATATAGAAAGAAGCATCTCTCTTACCTATGAGCCAACTGTCACCCTACAGACCATCCTCAAAATGTTCACAGGCCCAATTGCCTAAATATAAAGGAATCTTGCGTGGCTCTTGGGTCGAGGATGTACATTCGAGCATCACAGACCACTTGCACATTGATGGAGTGGAAGAGCCTTCTGTTGCAGAATATCTCCTCCCTGTCACGGGGTGGAATGATGGCTACATGAGTGTAGTCGATAGCTCCCAGAACATTGGGAAAGTTTGCGAAGGCATAAAAGCTTCTCTTCAAGTCCATCAAGTCCTGTCTGTCCCGAGGAAATGCTATGTAGTGATTAATGCGGTCAGAGGCTGCTGTGATGACCTGGTCCAGACAGCGGGAAAATGTGGTTTTGGACATCCCCCCCCATGACCCCTACTGTTTGGAAGTTGCTGGTTGCTATGAAATGCAGGGTGTCCAACAGTTTGGAGAGGCCTGGCACAGCATGGGACCTTTGTGTGACCGGATCCAGATCCCCTCAGATATCTTCATATAATTCCAGGATAGCCCGAGAGCTGGGGCGATACGTGCAAACCACACAGACCTCTGGCATGCCCAGCAAGGATGCTCGTGGAGGAAAGATGCGCTCCCTGTATCTCCTCCACCGTGGCCACCTGCATGCCAGGCGCTGCCCTGGGCCCCGACCCTGTGGGGCCCCTGCCTCTGGTGCAGGGACTTCCCTAGGAGGGCTTGGAACTGCTTGTTCTTGAAGTTGTTGTTGTCTGTGGCGAGCCTCCCTATGCATCCAGTATCCCCCAACAATTAAACTTGCCAAAAGCTTTATGGCTTTAGGAAGCTAGACCAGGTACGAATAGGTGTTTTTTTGGGGCAGGAAGGCCTGGTAGGTGTGTCCAATATCATTCCTCTTTCTATCATGTGCGATAATCGCTGCGCTAATACCCACGATCCATGATATAGGCCACGGGAACGCGATAAATAGTTTTTTCAACATAACACACAAAAAAAGGTGTAGCTATTTCTAAATCCCGCATTAGTGTGCATTAGTGTATCACATTCAATGCTAGCAGACACTCATTTCCATTTACTCTGCCCACTTGATTACTCAATTTTTAATTTGCATACGCATTATACGTTGCGGTATTTATCGCAAGCATTATGGTGTTATCATGCGCGTTGTGTTATCATGCGCGTTATCGCATGCAATAAGGCCCTAACGCATTTTGATAAATGACCCAGATAGGTAGACATTGTTGTGACCCAAAACTACGGAAATCAGTTGCAGACCTTGTGGAGAGAGATAACCTACGCAGCTTAAATGGCAGGCAACCCAGATGCTTGCGAACATCTTTTATAAAATTAAAAACAATTTTGTAGCCATTCACATGTTCTTCTTCCAAAAACTGATTCCATCTTCAGCATCAAAAAAAACAAAGAACACCAGCAAAATTTGCCATTGTTTCCAGTATCCGGTACTACCAAGATGTTTGTGCAGTAGGTAGAGTCCACCAAAGCTGCTTATAAAGAGACATGTGCCATGATGAGCTGTATCAATTGCCATACTCTCTCTTTAGACGTGGTAAGATACAGCTCTGATTCAGAAACCTTCCTGTCGCTTCCTTCATCTATCATTAGAATGGAATATGATAAGTGTGAAATGAGACAAGCTTGCACAGTCCGGCTGGCAGCTCCCATGATTTCCTATGGGAGGAAAAGAAACGAAGAATTACAGTTTTTTGTCCATAGGCAGCTACAAGGAATGTATGGTGAAAAAAGGAATCCCAAAAAGTTAAGTTACTCCTGCTCTATATAGGAGTAAATATATTTGGGGTGGACTGATTGAGGTTGAGGTGATTAGTGTAAGTGGGTGGTTAAATAAATCCCCCCTCCTCCCCCAGGGCTGACTTGGGAGTGAAATGGAGCGAAGAGTGCTTTTAGATCATCTCAGGTGGCCATGCCTCCTGCACACCATGACTTGCTGTTAGTAGAATAATGGGTACACTGTCATTATGCGACTGCTGTTTTTAGCCCCTGCAGAAAACTGTTTTGTCAGCTCTGAAGAAAAAAACACATCTCCCACGTATAAACCCTTTTGCATTCGCATCCAAACATCTGATGCTGTTTGCCAACTGGAGTTCCAAACCCAGTCGCTAGTCTATAATAGAGGAGAAAGAAATCTAGAGTCCATCGACGTGATCAACGTGAGTTCCCACCTTCTGCCTGTAGCAATGCTCTTGCACTTTTAGACTGAAGAAGTACATTTTGTTCTTACAGAAAATTGTTTCTGTTCTAGCAGGCTATTTAGTCATGACTCAACTCCTCTGCCAGCTCTGATCTCATCATGGGTCACAACTGAACAATTCCAGCAAAGTTTTCCCACTGTGTCCTTGATTTACCTCGGCTCACAGAGATTTTGAGTGTACATAATGATATGTACAAAAAAAAAAAAAGTCAAATCTTGAAAATTTTTAATCAAATTGAACAGCACAATTTAATCCACAATGAATATGCATGCACTGCCTCAAATTTATGCAAACAAGTCTTATTCATATACATTGTAGATAGCATGAAAACCAGATTGGGCAGTCTTTGAAGGCTGAGTTGAGAACACTGATCTGGAATATAAATATGCAGTTAGGGCTGGTAGCTTATGGTATTGATTATTAGGGGTGGGCATGGAAAGTATTTTTTGTTTGGTTCAAGTTTCTGGCTTGCTGATTTATTTGGTTTGGATCAGAAGCTTATTCATTTCATTTTGGTCACTTGTATCATTCGTTTTCATTAAAATCAATGGGGATGGAGCAATGCATCCTATTTTTTACTCTAACTTTGGAGTTTTTCATCCAGATTTATGAAACTTTATAATAAGCATCAGCATCAGAGACTACAGCACCTCTAGACACCAGGGGTGGAATATATACCCCATGACAGCAAGAGAGGGGCAAAAGGCACGAACAGTGGCATGAACAGCCTAGGGCACCGAAAGAGGGACAAAGGACACCAACAGTGGCATTAAAACCGAATGCATAGAGAAAGGGTCATAGCAGCTAGGACAGAGGCATGAAGATCTCAAGACATAGTATAAGAAGAATGACAGTAAGCACAGAGGCATGAAGACCTCAAGGCATAGAGTGAGGGGTATGGCAAGAAGCATATGGGCATCAATTCTCCATCATAGAGTGATGGTTATGGCAGCAAGCACAGTGGCTTAAATCATGAGAGGTCTAAAATGGATTAATATGAATCAGTTATTTACTCTTTTGGATAATAGAAAGACTAGGGGGCACTCCATGAAGTTAGCATGTAGCACATTTAAAACTAATCAGAGAAAGTTCTTTTTCACTCAATGTACAATTAAACTCTGGAATTTGTTGCCAGAGGATGTGGTTAGTGCAGTTAGTGTAGCTGTGTTTAAAAAAGGATTGGATAAGTTCTTGGAGGAGAAGTCCATTACCTGCTATTAATTAAGTTGACTTAGAAAATGGCCACTGCTATTAATAGCATCAGTAGCATGGGATCTTCTTGGTGTTTGGGTACTTGCCAGGTTCTTATGGCCTGGATTGGCCACTGTTGGAAACAGGATGCTGGGCTTGATGGACCCTTGGTCTGACCCATTATGGCATGTTCTTATGTTCTTATAAAGACTCCAAGGCATAGCGTAAGGGCAGGTCTGGCACAACCGGGTGTGCACATTGTGCATTTGCACTGACCAGCACACCTGGGAGGGCTGTGACAACAGGAGAGGCCGCAGGCCACTGGCAGAGCTCAACTCAACCGTGGCCAGAAATGAAGAAAGGCTGCAGCAGTTTCCACTTTTAGTGTGCGTGTGTGCACAGCTTTCTGGTTCCTGCCCCTTCCCCTTTGCAGAAAGGCTGGCGATGGGGCCAAAGAAAGAGTAGCCCCGGGGCCATGATGGAGCTCACCCCACCATGGCCTGAAGTTAAGGGAGAATGAAGCTGGTGGGGACGTGGTGGAGTTCATTCCACCACAGCCCGAAGTGAAGAGAACAGAGGGGGCCGTGCTGGAGCCCATCCCACCATGGCCTGGAGAAAGGAAGCTGCATGTGTGTGTGTGTGAGAACCTGTGTGCATGTGTCTGTGTGAGAACTTCATTTTGTGTCTGTGTCAGAGCTTGTGTGCATATGAATGTATGTGTGTCTGTGTCTGAGCTTATGTTCATATGTCTATGACAGAGCTTGAGTGTGTGTCTGTGTCAGAGCTTGTGTTCATGTGTGAGTGTCTGTGTCAGTGCCTGAGTGCATGTGTGTGTGTCTCTATGAGAGCTTGAGTGTTTATGTGTCAGAGCTTGTGTTCATGTGTATGTGTCTGTGTCTGTGAGAGCTTTGTGTGTGGCAGAGCTTGTGTGCATGTGTATGTTTTTGTGTATATGTGAGAACTTGAGTGTATATGTTTGTATTGTGTCTGTGTGAGAGCTTGAGTGTGTGTCTGTGTCAGAGCTTGTGTGAATGTCTGTGTCAGAGCTTGTGTTCATGTGTATGTGTGTGTGAATGTGTGAGAATCTGTGTGCTTGTGTGTGTGTCTGTGAGAGAACCTGTGTGCAATTGCCTGTGTATGTGTGTGTGTGTTTGTGTGTGAGTGTGAGCCTATATAGGTACTCACAGGCATGCTCACACACACACATAATGTGTCTGTGAGGGAAAGAGAGCAAGTGTGTGAGAGCATAGGAGTTTGTGAGTGAATATGTGTATGTGTGTGTGTGAGTGAAGATAAAATTTGTGTGGCCCTACCTCCCCAGTCCACAACAATGTCAAAGTGACTGGAAATCAAAAGATCCTAGGTATGGACAGCAAGAGATTTTTAAAATCCTTATTAGTTTACATTATTGGGAGTAATTTGATGTTTCTACTGTTTTGAAATTTTTTATTGATTTTTTGGGAAATATTATAACATTGTAATTATTGGATTTTGTTATTCATCAGTTGTTTTGAAATATTTTATTGATGATTGGGAAATTTTGGATATTCTATTTGTTAACTGGTTTGAAATATTTATTCTTTTTATGACTATGATTTTACTATTATGATTGATGTTTTATATTTCTTGATTTAATTTTTTAGTGTTTTATGAAGAATGGTAATGTTTTTGGTTTTCCATTGCTGCTCCGCATATAGAGGTTGGCTTGTTGTGGTTTCCAGTTCATTTCTTCTCAGCATGTTTCTATTTATACTTTCTGGTTTCTTTATCTGTATTTGGTCAGGGTCTGTCTGTGTTCTCCATGTGTGACTGAGGCAAGGTATTCTGCTATCATATAATATATCTGTAGTGATCTACAGCAGTCTGATTTGTTCTGTTTTCATAACAGGAAATGTATTAAGAACATAAGAACATAAGAAATTGCCATGCTGGGTCAGACCAAGGGTCCATCAAGCCCAGCATCCTGTTTCCAACAGAGGCCAAAACCAGGCCACAAGAACCTGGCAATTACCCAAACACTAAGAAGAACCCATGCTACTGATGCAATTAATAGCAGTGGCTATTCCCTAAGTATAATTGATTAATAGCCATTAATGGACTTCTCCTCCAAGAACTTATCCAAACCTTTTTTGAACACTGTTTTGAAATTTTTTATTGATTTTTTGGGAAATATTATAACATTGTAATTATTGGATTATAACATTGTAATTATTGGCTTATTGATGTTCTAGAGTCTGATGTAATATGTGCAGTCTTACCTTTTCATAGATAAGGTTGTTACTGTTTGAGTGCTGGCAGTTAGAGTTGTTTTGGTATGGGAGGTTTACTATATTGTAATGATAATTCCGTTTATTTAAGGCTTTCTGAGGGCCAAGGTCGCACCCAGCACACATTACAAAAAATGTAATTCCACAGGAGTTTCAAGTGTCTTTTTTGCAGGATTTTCTGGTTGGCACCAGAGCAATGCATATAAATATAATATGCATGTTGCAAGTGACAACGGGAGCCCGTGAGTGGTTGGCTGTCTGCCGGTTTAGAAAACGGACGCCAAATTTATCAGTGTCCATTTTCCTAATCGGCGCATAGTCAAGGGTTCAGGAAACGGACGCTTGTTAACTGTGCGTCCGTTTCCTGAACCTGACCGCTGGCACTTTTTTAAAACTTTAAGTAGGAGGATGTACAGAAAAGCAGTATTTTCTGTTTTTCTGTACAACTTTTGAGAGTGCTCAGCAATTAAGACCTGCTCTAGCAGACGTTAATTTTTGAGCATAAAAATATGCGTCTTAGATGCACTTCTTTTTTGCATTGTGGGTGATTACTAATAGTCTCATCAACATGCATTTGCATGTGATGAGTACTATTAGTTTTGCTGTGCGTTGGATGCATGTTGTGTAGGCGCGAATCCCCTTATTGCATAAGAGGATTAGGTAGCACCTATGCAACCCGTGTCCAACTGTGGGTTACACAGTGCGCTCGGATGAGCGCACTGTATTACATTGGCCCCATAACGCACTCACTCACATGCTGTCTCATGCTCACATAGACACGCATGCTCTCTATCATGCACAGGCATCCATGCTTGCTCACATGCTCTCTCAAGTTCACGCACATGCATAGTCACTCACTTGCTCTCTCTAATTCACACACACATGCAAGCTCACTGAATAACACACTGGCATTCTTTCTCATTTTTTACCCCCTTGGCTGCTGAATAAATAAAAATAAAATCGCTTTTACGTACACTGATCTTGAGGAATAAAGCAGGGCTGCTGTTGATAATCCTGGTGGTGCTCCATAGTGTGGGAAGAGGAGGGCTGAAATGCCCAGATGCTTTCGGGGGGGGGGAGGACCTAATTTTTTTGCCATGACCGAGCGTTGAGAGGGACCGACAGAAGACAGCAGTGCAAGAGATCTGCTGGTATCTCCCACTGGCATAGGCAGAGACAGGAAGAGAGGAAGCTGTAAAAGTGCTTCCCGCCACCACAGTGCTTTAGGGGGAGGAGTGCCTGAGGCGAACAGGCCCAGGCCCTTCCTACCATGATCCTGGTTTTAGAAGGAGAGCAGGCAAGCAGTCCATGTTGCCATGGTGCTGGTTGGGGAGGGGGAAGGAGAAGGGGGAAGCCAGCCCATGCTGCCATTGCTGTTGCTGACTCTGACGTCTTTGGGCTGTGGCGGGATGAGCTCCACCATGGCTCCATGGCTCTTCCTGATTTGGTGGCGGGGGGGGGGGAGCTGTGAGCGCGCGCGCACACGCAAACACCACACGGCCTCTCCGACAGCCGCCAGTCGCTTGCAACCTCTCTCTCTGTGTTTGACTGCCAGAGGCCCCGCAGCCTCTCCTGCTGCTGCTGGCTCGCCACCTCCCCCCAGGTGTGCCGCCCCGTGCAAACGCACGGCATGCACACCCGGTCACGCTGGGCCTGACAGCTGTGTTTAAAAAAAGGTTTGGACAAGTTCCAGGAGGAAAAGTCCATAAACCATTATTAAACTGGAGTTGCAGAAATCCACTGTTTATTTCTTGGATAAGAATGGGAAGAATCGACCTTTTGGGAACCTACCAGGATCTTTTGACCTGGATCAGCTACTGCTGGAAACAGGATACCGATCTTGATGGACCTTTGATCTGATCCAGTATGGCAAAGCTTATGTCCTTATGTTCGTACTCCTTCCTGCATCAGCATTAAAAATGTGCGGACCAAATGTGGCTAAGCCTTTGCATTCTGTCGAGTGCACCTTATTACATGAGCCTTTGTTTTCAACTGAGGAAAGAGAATGTTAACTCCAAAAACCTAGTCAAGAAATGAATTAGAATAGAACCAATGGAAAGGTATTCACTTATGCCATTTTTTAAAAATGTATTGACCTTTATTTACATACTTTGCCATTCAAGTGGACTAACATAGCAATCACACTGCCTTTAAGGATGATACGCCATGTGCTGATTTGTCTCTGGATAGTAGCCGTTACATTGCCATAGCAGGAATGTACAATGAGAAGAGAGGAAATGAATTACACTTCCTTTTCATTTCTGGTGTTATCTTTATGATGAAATTTGAAAATATGCAAGTTCAACACTGTGCAGACATACTGCTTATACACACAAAAAAGGATATTTATGAACCCCCTACAGTCAGATGGAAAACAAGACTGTTCTCATTTATCAAGCAAAATGTTATTTTTTTCTCTGAAGTGCAGCACGTTAAAGCAGAATGCTTATTCATATGTTTACAACCATTAATGGGGCACTCAACAAGAGTCATAATATAGGATTCTTCAGAACAGTGTGCTGACTTTAGAAAAAAAAAAGACGAGTAGTAAAATCAATTTAAACAATCTAATTGTGCATGAATTACATCTAATTTAAGGTTATTCTCATTTAAGTGCTCTCAAATCAGTGCAGATAAGGGATTATCAGCTTCATATGTTTTATAGCCTATGCTTCAAGAAGGTATTGAGGCAACCTGTAGGGAATGGTAGTTATGACCCAAACAGCAGAGGGCAGGCAAGACTGCATTGGATATTTCAAGAAGGCATTTTGGGTAATCTGCATGAAACAGCAGTTACAGCCCCAACAGTATTGGTACTGCCACATTTGGGCTTTCAAGATGGCATTGGGGTAACCTGCTTGAAGCGATCATGGTTAAAACCCAAACTTCAGTTGAGTATGGAGAGGCTGGATATTTTGAGCAATTGCATTGCTAGTTTTGGTAGCTGTGTGGTAATAAGATATAGAAGGGGACTTGTAACGCCCCTCACCTCAGTTCTGACGCGTCTCTGGCATCATGCTGCATCTAAGGAATATGGCTGAACTTCCTGCAGCTCTTAAGCCTTTTTATAAGTCCTGCTGGCAGGAATTCCTGTGACATGCCCTTGCCCAGTTGACACTACAACTTGCCTAGCATAAAGGCAGGCTCAGAACTACTATCCAGTGCCTATGCAACAAGTCTCCTGCTTCCATTAGCAATGCTAGTTGCTCAGTGTGTTCTTGTGCATTCCTGGTGTTCCTGCTATGGCTCTTGCATTTCTTCTGATGTCACCCTTGTGAGTCCGGTGGTTCTCTGTTCTATTCTCCATTGTCCTTGACTGCCCTGGTACATGTTCCTGCTTTTCTCGTCTTGACCTTGGACCAAAGTCTGACCTTGCTTAGCCCGGCCAACTGTCTAACTTCTGTCACCATTTTTGGATCATGACAGGAAAATCCTGCTGGCCTCCAGCACCTGAAGTATCAAGCCAAGGGGGAGGTGGTTAGCTAGGCAGAAGTCTACCTCCCATTATATGTCAGTCACCACCTCCTGTTAAGGCCTATCTTGTGCTTGCGTAAGATAGGCAGCGCAAACTTAACAGCAGCACTAGGTTCACTAACCTCTGTCATGACAGGACTTGAGTGTTGGATTTAGTGTTGGTAAGAATCACAGAGAAAAATAATAAGGCCAGAAATGGCCTACTGGTAGAAGTGATGCAGCCAATAATTTAACAAATTCTGAGTTGTTTGGGACTGATATGAAGGGCAGAAGTAAGAAAGGTGTTGAAAGTTCAGGGAAAAGTCATGCAGGGTCAGAAGCTGATATTGTGTTAAATATGGGAATTTATGAGCCCAATTTTATAACGACCACAAGAAATCACCTGATATATATATGTCTCCTTAATCAAATGTTATTGCCGTATTCTATATTTTATATATTTATTTCAAATGTTTATAACCACTTAATTATTGTGAGGAAGGGTGGTGGTTTCATATTTTACTAATCAGGCACTCTCCATGTTGTCTCTTAACACTTCGATTTTTTAATCATTAACTCACCTCCCCCTACTTCCGTTTACTAACAAAGTATTTTTTATTGAAGAATATGGCAACAAAATGTGTTCGTTACTAGTGACTAATTTTTTATTAATTTTACTAGTGCGCACTCGCCTCCTGATTATTATCCCCATCAGTAAAACATGGTTTTTTTATAATCCAATTACGGAGCAGCCTTGGAGGGAACGCTAGCGCGCACATGTTATAAAATCGGGTGTACATTTGTGCGTGCCGGGTAGTGCGCACAAATGTACCCCGCGTGCACTCATTTAAAAATCTGCCCCATAATGTTATGAAAGTCCAAGATGTTGAATGGTAACGATGTTGATTTGTACAAGTTTCGGCATGATGCCTTCCTCAGGAATTATTTCTTTTAAACTTTTTTTGGAACTCTGTTTCTAGCAAATCCACTATTGCTGCTCGTCCGGTGCCCGAAAGCCGCCTCCCCATGCCAATCTGACGGTTCTCTTATCAATACTTCACTCCTAACCTTTTTAAAGTTACCTGGGTTTGCTAACCTAACCTATCGCAGTTCATCATGTTAGAGACATCCAATCGAGTTGATCGTTCAATCCTACCGGTTTTTCTGTATTTAATTTAAAGATCCAAACTTCGTTCAATAAAGTTTGACTTACTGGTTTTGCTCCAAAGCTATCAATAACTGTCCATCTTAACTGATCAAATATGTGGCTTTGTTCAATACAATGAGGACCTATTGGTATTGTCATTGTAGCCATATTTAATTGGGGCCGGTGTTCAGTGATCCTTGATCTTATCGCTCTGCTGGTCAAGCCCACATATACCTTTGGACTGGGGCATATGATAGCATATATGACTGATTTAGTAGTACAGTCTGTATCCTTGTTTTTATGTACTATGTATCCCAACCCTGGATGTGTCCATGTCGTTCCTTCTATGGTCGTATGACAGGATATACATTTACCACATTTCCTATGTGTCCCCACTGTATGTTTTATAGTGTCTCTAATTTGGGCATGAACCACGTTATCCCGGATGTTACATCTCAATTTTATAACAGCATGATTATGACTAAAGTCTGTGGGTACAAAGTTCATACAGATCTTAGCCTGAATTTTCAAAGTGGACTTATGCACATAAGCCAGTTGAGCAAAAGGGGTGCTCAAAGAGGACAAGAAAATAGCAGAGAAACTGAAAGAATTTTTTGCCTTAGTCTATACTGAGGAGGATGTTTGGGATATATCCACAGCTGAAACCTTCTTTAATAGTGGAGATTCTGAGCAACTAAACAAATATCTGTGTCAACGGAAGATCTGATTGACAAACTAAATAGTAATAAATCACCAGGACCAGATGGCATCCACCCCAGAGTTCTAAAGAACTAAAACATGATATTTCTAATTGACGGTAATCAGAAGTATTTTGTGGAAAAGAATATATATCCCCATACTCTTAGAATTGTGAGACAAGTACCCCACTCAATCTTATTTTAATTTGTCATGTACCTTATCTGATAGATGAACTTCCTACAAAAGGCAATTTTTAAGTTTTGAACTAGAAAAAAAAACCATAACAAGCCATTACTACCAATCCAATAATTAAAAAAAAAAAAAGAGAGAGAAAGGGGAGGTGTGAATAATTAATCCTATCTCTCTGGTATCATAAATGTGTACATATTAGCCAATCCATCTCCACAGAATAACCATGACTATGGCCTTAGGTATGAATTTTAATCATGTACCAGATAAATGTAAAAAAGCCTCTTGAATTAATAGTACTTTTCTTTTACTTTTTTTTTTTTAGCTTGCAAATAAAAAGCAATGTCGCAAAATATTTAATTAATTCCCAAGCCACTGGTGGAACAAATAGTGCTAATGGCTGTCAAAATGGTGGAAGACAATCTTTATTCAGTAAATATACTACCCCAAATAATAACTGTGTGTACATATATATGTTCTAAACAGAGTTTTTTGGTAATCTGGTAGGGGTTAAATGAAATAATGCGTACTATTTACTGTCTCTTTAAGATGGGGAGGGTAATTTTCAAACTTATTTGGATGAGTAAAACAATGCTTTACCCTGGACATGGTTTGTTAAATACTGCATGCCTGATATATGGGTAAACTTTCTTGGCTATAGCCTGTATGCATGTAAGCTTACCCAGAATGAGCAGAGGCATTCCTGGAGGGAGAAGGGGGTAGGATTTGGACCTACTGATATACTTTTGGATTCTCAAATTACCTGGTGTGATTGTGTGTGAGTAGTTTTGGTGGGAATAATAATCAAAACCAACACAAGAGTTCACTTTGAAAATTGGTGTAGCTTATGTGCATTTGTGCAGTTATTCTTATGGGGGATCTTCCAAAACTATCCCAGAGAAGGCATTTTTCAAAGTCATTTCCAATAGATAAAACACAGAAATAGGATTAAAAAAGAATATTGAGCATCCTCTATGTGGATAAAGGTACATGCATTGTGCACCAGCACACATACTTTTCCCCACATACTGCAGAGGCCTTTCTGTAGATGGCGTTCGGTTGGGGGAAGTAACAATGTGTAGCTTTAGATTTTCAAAATTATATTCATGGTTTTGACTGGAAAACATGACCATAGAAAAAGTGGGCACTTTTTCCAGGGGCAATAATGAAAGCAAAGCTGCCTGTGCAGTTTTACTTATTGGTTCACTGTGGGTAAAATGTACATGCAGAGTCTGCACCAATTCGGGCATTTTGATTATTGCCCCATAACGTTCAGCTTAAAATATCATTAGTGCTGCATAGCAGAGTACATCAGAAAACCAATATAAGGAACGTTGGCAAACATTATTTATCTGAGTCTCTATCCTTTAAGTCTAACAAAGCACACAATATTGAGCTAATTATTTTTAACAAGCACATTTTAATATTTCAGCAGTAATGGGGCTGTGCTTGCAAAATCTTTCAAACAGGAATAGCCCTCGATAGATATGACCTTGAAGGGTTTCTAATATTTTTGGAGAGATTTCTTTATCCGTCCCTTTCATAGATTTTTTTTTTCAGTATCCGTAATGCATCGACGTGATAATGAAGCCCAAGGCTGACTTTGAGCCATTCTTCACACCTTTTTTGTGTTTTATCCTTTTTTTTTTTTTTGTTCACATAGGTAGGTACAGAGAGATGCCTGATGGCTTCGAAAGTTGTATTTCCCACTTCTGACATGAACACAAAGAACTCTCAAGGCATCATAAAATGTGTTTTCCCTTGCATGGTCCCCAGGGGGAAAACTTGACAATGGGTTTGGGACTAAACCCCCTTTTGAAAGCGAACCAGAGAAGGTGTCAGCCACATCACTCGGTGTAAACTCCGCCCACTGCTGTAGCCTTCACTCAGCTCCCGCTCCCTCTCCTGTCAAACTTAAAAGTTAACTCTTCCCCATCTGCCACTATCAGCACATTTCTGTATTGCCTCCAGAGAAGTAATGCTGTTTGAGTCTGCTGCCAATACATGTCAACATTTCAAAGCTGCTGAGAGACAGAGGGATTTGAAGAAGAAAGGGCGTACTTTAATATTATACAGAAATGCACCGAAGTAAGGACAAGAGGAAGTAAGAGAAAGCAGGCACATGTTTAACTCTTTCAAATAAAAACTGTTGCCTAAACAGGATTATCCACTGCTGCACTACCTGCTCCTTGCAGTAGTCTTAGTATTGTATCCCATGATTTCTCAGGATAGTAATACAGTACGTGGTAGCAGCAGGGAAAGGCCAAAATGCTCCATCAAAATCAAAGTTCTTAACAGTTAAGCAAAAGGTATAACACGGAGCATATTAAAGAAATAACACAAAGGGTTGCACGAAGGGGTGCTTGCTTGCTTGGTGCCTTTCAAACTGCCCGGCTCTGTTTGCGATGATGTCAGGGGAGGGGGCGGGTCTCCGAATCATGGTTTTCCCACAGAAATCTCTTCTCAGTTTCAAAGACAGTTTTTTCAATTTTTTTTGTCTTTTTACCTTGGATGTTAGCTGTTACAAGGTGATCAGCACTGGTGGGTAGCCCTCCCCATCACAAGCGCCTGCTGGCTTGGCGCCTTTCAAACTGCCCGGCTCTATAGTATAGCGCTATCCCATTGTTTATCCTTTTTCTACCATGTCTCTGATATGCCAATTATGTCAATCTCATCATTCACTGCTATACATTCTAATTCTCCCATCTTACTTCTTAGACTTCTGGCATTGGCTTACAAACATTTCAAAGTGTGTTTTCTGTTTATATTTACATTCTGCTTTTCAGTTGTCAGGGATAAATTGGAGTCTTTTAGCTCAGATCAGTTTTTAATTATAGGCACGTGGACTACTTTTCTTATTATTGGAACCTCTCTATCGGGATGCCTTAACTCAAATGTTTCATTAGTATCCTTTGAAGATACCTCCCTCCGAACCATGCACTGCTGAGTGACTGCCAGCTTTCCCTTTTCTTCTAGTTTAAAAGCTGCTCTATCTCCTTTTTAAAGGTTAGCGCCAGCAGCCTGATTCCACCCTGATTAAGGTGGAGCCCATCCCTCCGGAAAAGACTCCCCCTTCCCCAAAAAGTTTCCCAGTTCCTTTCAAAATTGAATCCCTCTTCCTTGCTCCATCATCTCATCCATACCTTGAGACTCTGGAGCTCTGCCTGTCTCTGGGGAAATTGGCTTTTCAATCTTTAAATACGACTGTCAGAAGCACTTCTAACATCACTAAGTGATTCAAATAGCTGTAAATATTGTTTTCAGCTTTTCACAATATCTCAATAAATCTAATGTTGAAAACCAAGCCAGCTTTCAGTGTGCCTTTTACTGTCTAGAGACTTTAACGCTCATCAGTGCTCTTATCATCACTGGTGTGTACAAGGATTGTGAACTGGGAGAAGGGTTTGCAATGCCAGGGCCTTGAAAGTTATTTTTCCCCCTGGACATCCCCCTAAAATCCTGGAGATTAATACAATTTAATATAAAAGGAAGGTTTACCATCCATGACTGTAGTTGAGATATCGCCTCTGAATCCACTATCTGGGATAAACCAGCCCAGCGGTTATATCGTAAAGGAATGGAATCATTTGAGCATACGTGGAGAAGTCTCTGGAATCTAATAGCTTCCAAGATGATCACCAAATAACAATAGTCCCCTTTTTGGTTGATAGGTGTTAATAGGGCTGTGCAAGGGCATGTTACGATCCTGCTCGCAGAGCCCATCCCACGAGCAGGCCTCTCTACTCACCGCTATCGCCGCCACCAGGAAGTCTTCACCAAGGGCCGCCGGCACACGTCTTTGCGACCTAGGCCCACTCCTGGACCGGGCCGCTGCCACAGACTTCCTCCTATGTGGCCCTGAGGCCACCGCTGCTGCTTCCAACGCTACCGCCGGGACCTTCCGCAGCAGGCCACCGCCGCCGCCATCTTTAAGTGGCCTAGAGGCTATGCCAGTCACCTGTTTTTGCGGTGCTGAACCTCCGCTGCTGTCTTCCATCTTCGCGGTGGGAGGCCGCCTGGTTCCTACCCCCCCCGAGTGGCAAGGGAAGCTGCTGCCGCTCCGACGCCATCCTGCGGCCTGGAGGTCGCTCCTGATGCCTACCTGCTTCTTTGTTCTGTGCAGCAGGGACACCGCTGTCCATGGTCCTGGCTTCTCCCTGGGCCCTCCTCTAGGTGCCGGCACATGCTTTTTCACACTAGTCCCCTACGTTCACTCCCTGCTTCAGCCCTATAAAAGGGCTCACTTCCAGTTCCTCAGGGCCTTCGGATTCAGAGTCCACAGTTGTGTGTTCCTCTTTGGGTCAAGGTCCTCTGTGGTCTTCACTTGTCTAGATGGCTCTTCATTCCATGTTCCTGGTCTCCTCATCCTGATGTTCCTGGTCTTTTCCTTCAGAGCTCCTTCATCACCTGTTCCATGTCCTGATGTTCTGTGGTTCTGTTCCTGAGTCCTGATGTTCCAGATGTTCCATGTTCCTGATGTTTTGGTCCTGATGCCTTCATATTCGCCTCTGCAACCAGTTCGCAGATTCCTGCATTCACCTTTCCTGGTGTGCCACCATCGTGGTCTATGACCAGCCCATGGGGGGCTATGTAGGCTGCTTCGTGGTACAAGGCCTTCTTCTCGTCTGCAGCGCAAGTCTCTGGAAGACCCTTGTTTTTAATGTTCCGAGTTCCAAGTTCCGAGTCTTGAATCCTGAGTCTTGAATCCTGTCCTGGTCTTCGGAGTTCCATGCCAGCTTCTGTCCATACCAGAACCTGCTTCGCTCCAGCGTGGTCCGCAACCAGCCATAGGCCGCTGTGTAGGGCGCGCCCCGTGTTGTGGTCCCAGCCCCTGGAAGTCCGTGGTCGGCCCCTTCTCTTACCTCAAGGCTTCTCCGGGGACCGCGGCGCTCCGTTCGGGCCTTGCTAGGCCCTGCCTGCGGCGATCCCTCCTCGAGGAAGACACCAACGATGATCTGCAGCTGGCCCCGCCTCCTAGGTGCGTGCACAGGGGCTCAGAATTTAAAGGGACCAGCACAGGAAAGATGGCACTGCCCCAGGGATGATGTCAGACACATTCAGGGTTTTTAAACCCTGCAACTAGCTCCACTCTTGGCCTTGCAATGAGGTTCCCTCCTTGAGGTTAGTAGTTGCAGTCCTCTTCTTGTTCCTGCGTCTCCTGGCTCCTGACCTTGGCTCGTCTCCTGGCATCTGACCTTGGCTTGTCTCCTGGCTTCTGACTTCGGCTCGTCTTCCTGGCTCCTGACTTCGGCTTGTCCTCTGGTATCCTGTCTGCTGCCTGTCTTGATCCGGACTGCCCATGTTCACTCCATCTGGGAGACCTCGCCTAAGTCCAAGCAGCTCAGGTCCTCACAGGCTCCTCCTGGGGGATCCTCGGGCTTCCAGTGGTGAAGTTCCTGTTGGTCTCCTGGCTCCTACTACTTCTCCGCTTCACAACTTCGGGACAACTCTTCGGACACTCGTCTTCAGGAGACCACACATAAGTCCAAGCGGCTCAGATCCTCAAGAGCTCCTCCCGGGGGGATCCCGGGCTTCCAGTGGTGAAGATTTGGTGGGTCTCCTGACTTGATCGGCCTCCCGGCTATGACCTCCGCTGTGGGCCTTCTCACAGTTGTTTTCATCATCCCTAGTCAGCTCAAGGGTCCACGAACTCAACACCCTGGTGCAGGCCTCTACTGAATCTTTGACATGTTCCAGTTTCAAGTTCCACTACGTCGCCTGGAGTCTGCTTTGCGCTCAGCGTGGTCTGCGACCAACCACTGGCGGCTGTATAGGGCGCGCTGTGATGCATTTCTCACCCAGTACTTTCACCTGAGTCCTGAAACCTTGCCTGAGACCTTCTGAGCAACCTGAATCCTTGTCAAACTCTTCTGAGTAACCTGAATCCTTGTTCCGAATCTTCTGAGCAACTTGAATCCTTGTCTGAGTCTTCTGAGTATTCGAGTCCTCGTCTGAGTCCTTCCAAGTAACCTGAGCACTCGTCTGAGTCCTCCAAGTAACCTGAGCACTCGTCTGAGTCCTTCCAAGTTCCTCAGCCTCCGTCTGGCCTCACGCACTTGTCATTCACAAGCGGCGGGTCCGAAAGGGCTTTCAAGTGGCCAGAGGGCTACTCCTGAGACCAGCATTGTGTTGCTGGGTCTCCTTGGTGAGTGTGCATCCAGCGGAGGGCTTATCCTGCTTGGTGCCTGTTCCAAGTTCCTTGCTTTAGTTCCTGCTCCGCCTGTGCTTGCATGAGCTCACCTCCCACGGTGTGGCTTGGGGCTCCTCTCTGAATCGTGCCGTGGATCAGGGGCTCACGCTCTCCCATGAGCTAGCGGCCGTACCCGTATCAGGACCTGTAGGTCGCGGTTGCAACAGGGCATTTCTATGAGTGAAAACTGCTAAACTATTTCTGCCTATTGGGAAATATGTGTGTGTGTTAATGACAGTAATTGCTTCAGTACTGATTTATATCAGGTGCTTGCCTCATTACTACGTGACTGCATGTTACTGTTTTCTGCTGGTATTTGTGATATATTCCATGATGTTCTGCAGAATATTGCCTTGTCAAGGGGAAGGGCACTAGTGCTTCATGGCACCACTGCCACTGTGGTGATGGCAGGAGCTCTTTTAAGTCCTTAAGTGGCTGCTAGTATGCAGCCAGTCTTACCCACGTTTCCCCTTTCTCCCATGGCCAGCTGGAATTTCTCTGGACTACCGTGGCACCGGTTAGCATGGCAAGGGGCAAGATGCTCTGAACTGAACACATATACTACGGAAGACCTTGCTAGCCTATTTCTGCTATATTACTCTGTTCATGTAATGTACTTTAATGTGATACAGACGATGCTGGCACTTTAAGAATGTTATAATTGGTATGGTTTGTTTGACCCTATACAAGTTGTTGTATCTAATTATAAACTCTTTAACTCTGACAGTATAAAGCATTGTTTTTCTTATTCCAAAAAGAACGTTATTCTGTTTTTAAAGTATATATTATCATACTCCTATGCTACCCTTCTTCTTTTTTTGCTTGGAGAAGAACATAGTTCCCTTCTGCTCATTTAGGCTTTCAGCTCATTTGGAACTGTGGCTGGGATATATTTATGTATTTACTTATTACACATGTTCCATAAAATCCCATACAATGTTTCAATGTGGGTTCCAAAAACTCACCCATAAATAAAACAAGCATACATGCAACTCTAAAACAGCCTACTATATACAGGATTCCAGACTACTTACTAACCATTGGCTCACAATAGGGATGTGCAGGCAAAAAGTTTTCGTTGAATCGTTGATAAGTTTTCGTGGGGTGTCGATTTCGTTCAATATGGACATATGGAGAATTCCATAAGTTGAGGGTCTGTCCATACGTTCACCGGTTCCCTAAATAAAAATTTAAACCCCCCACCCTCCTTAATCCCCCCCCCAAGACTTACCAAAACTCCCTGGTGGTCCAGCGGGGAGTTAGGAAGCCATCCCTGCACTCGTCTGCGATTTCCTCATGGTGCCGATAGCCTGTGTCACAGGGGCTGCTGTGCCATTGGTCAGCACCTGTCACATGGTCACCGGCGCCATCTTGTGCTCCTACCACGTGACAGGTAGGTCATGTGGCAGGAGGTCGCTCCGGGACCCCCGTTGGACCCAACCGGAACTTTTGGCCAGCTTGGGGGGGCCTCCTGACCCCCCCAAGCTGGCCAAAAGTTCCGGTTGGGTCCAACGGGGGTCCGGGAGTGGAGGCGCGGAGGAGCACGTGATGCTGGCATCACTCCGCTCCAGCGTCACGTGCTCCTCCGCTCCCGGACCCCCGTTGGACCCAACCGGAACTTTTGGCCAGCTTGGGGGGGGGTCAGGAGGCCCCCCCAGCTGGCCAAAAGTTCCGGTTGGGTCCAACAGGGTTCGGGCGTGGAGGAGCACGTGACGCCTACGTCATGCCGACGTCACGCCGACGTCACGTGCTCCTCCGCGCCTCCGCTTCCGGACCCCCGTTGGACCCAACCGGAACTTTTGGCCAGCTTGGGGGGGGGGTCAGGAGGCCCCCCCAAGCTGGCCAAAAGTTCCGGTTGGGTCCAATGGGGGTCCCGGAGCGACCTCCTGCCACATGACCTACCTGTCACGTGGTAGGAGCACAAGATGGCGCCGGTGACCATGTGACAGGTGCTGACAAATGGCACGGCAGCCCCTGTGACACAGGCAATCGGCGCCATGAGGAAATCGCAAAGGAGTTCAGGGATGGCTTCCTGACTCCCCGCTGGACCACCAGGGAGTTTTGGTAAGTCTTGGGGGGGTCAGGAGGGTGGGGGGTTTAAGTGTTTATTTAGGTTCAACGTATTCAACATAGCTATGTTGAATGTTGGAACTCGCGATGCGTTTCTCCTCAAACCTTTTTTTTCTCTTTTAAAAATATAAGTTGCGTTTTACATATGCGTTCAAAACGAATGCACACCCCTAGCTCACAATCTCTGGGCTAGATTTAAAAGCCATGCAAGCGTAAATCCTGTTGGATTTACGAGCGCAGGGCACTTGCGCGCCTATTTTGCATAGGCCGCTGGCGCATGCAAAGTCCCGGGACACGCGTAAGTCCCGGGGCTTTGCTTGGGGCAGCGCAACGTTCAGGGGCGTGTCCGTGGGCATGGCAGCGGTCCGTGGGAGGGGCCAGAGGCGTGGCGGTGGTCCGGGGCGGGGCCGAGTGCTCCGGCACAGCGGCCTGTGCCGGGGCAGGGAGCCAGCGACGCGCGCAAGTTACGCCTGCCAGAGGCAAGCGTAACTCAACAAAATAAGGGGCAATTTTATAAAACTACGCACGCACGTATTTTTGTTCGTGCACCAGGCACAAACAAAAGTACGCAGGATTTCAATAGATACACGCGTAGCCACGTGTATCTGTTAAAATCCGGGGTTGGTGCACGCAAGGCTACCCAAAATCGGCAGCCTGCGCGCGCCGAGCCGCGCAGCCTGCCTCCGTTCTCCACGAGGCCGCTCCAAAATCGGAGCAGCCTCGGAGGGAACTTTCCTTCCACCCCCTGCACCTTCCCCTCCCTTCCCCTACCTAACCCACCCCCCCCCCCCCCCGGACCTATCTAAACCCCCCTACCTTTGTTGCACAAGTTACGCCTGCCAGGCCGGCCGCCAGCACACCATGGTCCGGTACGGGAGCTGGTCTGGAGGTCGCGGCCATGCCCCCGAAACACTCCCAATGATGCGCCAGGCGCAACACGCCCCGACATGCCCCCCTCAGGAAAGCCCTGGGACTTACCTGCATCCCGGGGCTTTGCACGCACCGGCAGCCTATGCAAGATAGGCTCGGTGCACACAGGGGGTGTTTGGGGTACGCTTTCGGGGGTTACGCGCGTAACCCTTTGAAAATCTACCCCTAAGGTAGGGGAGGGGGATTTAGTTAGGGCTGGGGGGTGGGTTAGATAAGGGAAGGTAGGGAAAGGTAGGGAAAGGGCTTTGCGCGCGCCGACCCCGGCCGGTTGCGCGAACGAAAGTACACACGTGCGTACTTTTTTTTTATAAAATCTGCCCCTCTGTGATCCTGTGCCATAAGCTTTCCATTCACAGCCATCTGGGGATTTTATTTTACTCTGTAATATATCCCCTCCCAATTCACTTAGTCCAGTCATTGCAGTGATAGTCCTTCTCTGGGAGCCATGCAGCAGGACTTCTTCCAGAATTTGGTCACTTGGAGCTGCTGTTGAATGATGAGCACGCTCGCGCCCACCAGGGGGGCTGTGAACACTGCCGCCAAAGTATCCCAATACCAGCTGATCTGGGGAGTAAGAAGGTGTGATCAGAGTGCGAATCAAACCCAGATCCTCTGCACGAGCCACTGGGCCAGCCCTCCTTCCTTTATTTCTGTTTCATTTTCCTTCCCCACCTGCATTCTCCCTCCTTCCTTGTCTTGCCATCTTCACCTCTCTTCCCTCCCGCCAAACACTGCTTGCTCACTAATTGAAATTGATGGCCTTTGTCTCCTGTTTCTAGAGACCCTTACTTCTTTTGCTACCAGTAGAAAAAATCTTTGCTTCTGACTCTTCTCTTACTTCCCTCTCATGTAGCTGCCTGGTCTTCTTTTGTACTAATTCAAGTCTTTTTCATGTGAGAAAGCAAGAGAACATGTGAATATACCGTATATGTATATATATATATACATGAAAGGGACTTTATCACTTATTAACCCCATTTCCTGCATTCAAACCCTGTCCAAGTGCAAATACATAGGCAACAAGTAAGGTTTGCGATATTACGATAGACAGCTGACTCTTTTTTTAAACTCATATCTATTCATTTTCTGCTGTTCTTTTTCTATGCATTTATCATTTTACTTTAGGGGCATGAGAATAAATGGCCTGAGGAATTTGGGAGATTGTGGTCATGTTTGCTTTTTAATCACATTCTTGCATGAGGTTGCAAAGGTCGCCTTACAAATTTACAAGTGTTAAATAACCTAGGAAATAGCTGAATATTAGCATGGCTATGTCTGCATAGTAATAGGTGATGCTCTGCTTACTGTACCTTTCTTTCATTAGGAAGCCATGGATCAAATGTGAGGAAACTAAAGATTAACTCATTATCTAACACAGATTATTTTGGTTGCAATTCCTGGATGGTATACACAAGAACTGTTAATGCTCATGAATGCAGCAAATTCAGTGATGCGGCATTATTTGACGTATTTATTTAAAAGTCACACTTTTTTTGCAGCACAAACAACAATAGCTTTAACAGCTAATTACAAATGTGAAAATGTAGCTCAGACAAGTCTATGTCTAAATGACTACCTTAGTTCATTTTAAACAATCTGAAATATGACAAACAAGCTAAGCAATCATTTACATCAACAGCATTAATAGTCATAGGTATCTCATCTGCCTTCAATGGCAGATAAATAAATGGTAGCTATATACACTCACATTCTGAGTGTGTGTGGCTGCACAACTTTGAAACGAGGTTTCATCTTTTTGTCTTTCAAAATAGACAAGAGACAACCAGAGTACTTAACTTGATGGACAAAAGTCTAGTAAGAAAACCAAATTCTAAAGACCTTTTGACTTTTCTATGGATATAGCTCATACCACAGTAAATTCTGAAATGTAAGGCTTCCCTGGAAAAAGAGATAAATCAAAAAATAACAGCAGAACCGATATGGAAAATTCAAAGGAATGAGATACAGCCATGGATATACTGAAGATAGGACAGAAGCATCTTTATCCTACTAGATATGTCTCCGGTTTAGTATGGTTTTATCCCCTGTACTGACTGCCAAAGTATTTGACATCACTATGATCAACGATATTCTGTGGGATCTTTTTAGGCATGGTAATCCACAATAACTAATTATTTTTTTCCCCTGCGTTCCAAAGCAAACTGATCATCATTCTTTCTGAGCACAAGATAAATATAATATCATTTTGTTTCGTTTCTTTTTTTAATATGCTAGTGTGGTTACCATGTTAGGTTTTATGAAATGTGTAGCAATCAAGGTGAAGAAACAAGTTGTAGGTGACACCTTTTAACTGCATCAAATTTTGATAGTTATTCTCCATCACTCAGTGCATGTTGTCTGAGCTGGAAGGGGAGGAGCTTTCTGGCGGATCTCCCCGCGCCCACCCAGCTTTGGGGAAGAAAGTTATCTCACTCACCCCTAAGAGTGTAATAATTTGCCTCATTGTATGAGATTGTGAAAGGTAAGGGGCTCATAGTTTTTTATTTGCATTTGAAGATTATAGATCAAGAAGAGTAGACAGCAATAGGGGTGCACATTCAAAACAAAGAGGAAATTATTTTCCTTCCTGGTCTATGCTAAGTAGGCTTGATGCTGCTATATCACTAAAAATCCCTAGGCTCGAATTCTCCCACAGCACAGTTCTCCCAGCCTGGTCCAAACTTCACTCGCTTCTGAGAGACAAAGAATGAGTGAGAACGTCATCCGCACAGCTTTGAAATGATTCCAGCGGGCGTTCTGGCCACAAGCAGTGGTGTTCCTTTGCTTTTCCATGCAACGTGTCTGCCCGTCGACAGTAGTATCTGCCACTAAGCTAATCCCAGGATGGACAACTGCCAAGGTTAGGTTTCTTGTGATCCAGAGGCAAGTCCCCTAATCTTTCCCGTTCACTTGCCCATCGAATAAGTGAAACACAGTTACAATGTTAAAGCAGTATTCCAGTGAGGAGCTGTAATGGAAATATTTTTTACTACTTTGGCCGAGGATGTATTTAGAGGTTAGGCTATATGGATTCAGAGTTCTTACCCAGACACAGGCTAGTTTGATGGCCATAGGCCAACCTCTGAGGGAACTCATACTTATTGTTTTGCACTGTAAAATGTTTACGAGCAGGTAAGAATCTGTTTATTAAAGTTTTATGGTGAGAAAGTAAGTAATTAGCCTGAGAGCGTGAAGGCTACACAACTGTGCCTGAAATTGATAAGAACTCAGAGGGAGTGATCATTGCTGCTTTTCCCAAGCATTTAGGGGTAGATTTTAAAAGCTGCGCCCGCGCTTCCCGGCGCGCACACATGGACGTACCGATTTTATAAAATATGTAGACCGCATGCACATGCGAGACGGATTTTATAATTCATGCACACATGTGCAGGCGGCAACGAGATCGGTCCTCTCCCATTTTCCTCCCAGTCGACTACAATTAAGGAGCAGACTTGGAGGGAACTTCCCTACCCCCTACTCATACTCCCTTCCTCTTCCCCTCCCCTCCCCACCCTCTAAATCCTGAAGCCTACCTTCAAGTTTTTAAATCTTTTTGCTTACTGCTCCATTTGTGCAGAAGCAACTTGCGCTCGCCGTCCGACTGCCGGCGCGTGCATCCCCAGCACAGCGGCAAATAGCCGCTGTACCGGCCGCCTCCAGCCCTGCCCCTCCCTGCCCGCTTTACAGGCCATGGCACCTAATCGCGTACTGGGGTTTATGCGCGTGGCCAGGCTGTTTGAAAATTCGCCCAGCGCGCATAAGGCCCGGCTACGTGTGTAAACTCCGGGATTTATGCTTGCCAGGGTTTAAATATTTACCCATTAGTGTATAAGGAGAAATAACAGCTAGAGAGAGAGGGAGAGAGCACTTCTGGACATGACAGCACAGACTGATCCTTTGGAAACATGTAAGCTTTATATATATATATATATATATATATATATATATATATGTAGCTATCATTATTATCTGCAACTAATCTTTTTGCAAGATCTGATTCTTCTGTTGACTTACTGCTCAAATAAACTTACTTTCCTAAATACCTGGAACTGTGATGTACTAAATCAAATTTTGTATGTGTGGCTATTTGTGTGGGGAATAAGTTCCTGGGTTCAAGCTCCCAGGTATGATCCCAGTAATTGTGTGCGTTTACATTGGGTACGTTTCTGAGGCAGTCCTGTATGCATGCAGGTGACAAGCCCCTCAGGTAACTTCCAGTGAAGACCCCAGTAAGATTAGCCTCCAGAGCCCCTGGGCAGAATGCCAGTGTGCACAGACAAACTCAGAACAGGAGCTCTGCTTAACATGTCCTCCCCTCAAACTGCCTTCATGATCTATCCTTTCCTTTGTCATGAATGCTACCGATTTGCTGAACCGCAGAGAAGCCTATTGGATTTTTACTCTTCAAACTCAGTCACCGAGCAGTCTGAATGAGGAGCTTGAATGGGGCGCTCTGCTTTAAATGGATGACGCTGCATTGATTCGCTGAACCGCGGGGAAGCCTATTGGACATCTTGTGAATATGATGAGGAATTTGACTGGGGTGAGTTTCTTTTAAATGAACAAGATGACATTGAATTGACGTGGATCGGGATTGGTGACATTTGGGAGTAAGAGGATAAGATATAAGTAGTCAGCAATAAGGGCAATATACACAACATGGCGAGTGTAAAGATGTGATAAACAAACTTGTGAAGCGCCGAACGACTTTGATGAACTGGAAGCATATGAAAATCTGAAAGCATATGAAAGCATATGCTTTCATATGCTTGTATGAAGCGATTAATACAGTTTATTAAATGAAAATGAAATCAAATAACTAAAGCCAAACCCATCACCCCTACTTCTCATGCTCCCTGGCAGAGCCCATCCTGCTTCATCCAGACATACTACAGGCAACCTTGGTGGTCCCCCTTATTTATTTATTATTTATTTATCAGCCACATATATAAAACCTCCCCTCCAGCAATGGCTCTGGGTGAGAACATACAACATAAAATAGAAATCCAAACAGTCTGTTGGCCTCAATGAAATGGGGTCCCATCCTGTGGAGGGCACAGGCTGCTTCCCAATGGGGCCAAAGACTGATGCATGGAAGTCCCCGTAGAGCCCATCCAACCCCACCCCTTTTTTCGGCAGGTGAAAGACATGCACTGTGTGTGATTTCTTAGGTAGGATTGTGGTGCTTATGGGAGGCAGTAAGAGGCAGCAGAATGTTGGCACATCCACTATTCCAAAAGTACCTCCCTCCCCTGTCTGTTTCAGCAGCTTTGCCCAGAGCAAGACAGGAAAACAGAGACAGGGGAAAAACTGAAGCAGTATTGCAGATTGTTTACAAACCAGTCTGCCGTACATTCAGAAACTTTAGAAAGCAAGCAAGAAAAAGTGGGCCTCTCTGTGCTAAAGAAAATTATTTTCCCTCTATTTGCAAAATCAAGGAGGATGTTACATGTGAAGGAGACAAAATGGACACAAACACACGTATATGAAATTTATCATTGTTCATGTATATGTATATGTGTTACATTTAGCAGTTTGCAGGACAACCCTGCAAGCTTCCTCACTCACCAAGCTGCCAGCTTCTCTTCATGACCCAATGCCACCGATAATGGCCGCAGACAACATGCTGCACACCCCCGGCTTCCTCTAGGCGTGCGTGTGCTCGACTACCCAACACTTAAAGGGTCCATGATGGGGACTCAGTTGTGGCGGCCTCTGATGACATCATGTCTCTGGCTGGACCCGTACTATGGAATTCAGTACCACTCGAAATAAGACTACAAAGTAGTTTGAAACTATTTAAAATTAGTCTAAAAACCAGGCTTTTTAAACATGCTTTTTATAAAGAGAATGAAGAAAACAAATGGCAGATGAAATTTAATGTGGATAAGTGCAAGGTGATGCATATAGGGAAAAATAACCCATGCTATAATTACACAATGTTGGGTTCCATATTAGGTGCTACAACCCAAGAAAGAGATCTAGGCGTCATAGTGGATAACACATTGAAATCGTCGGTTCAGTGTGCTGCGGCAGTCAAAAAAGCAAACAGAATGTTGGGAATTATTAGAAAGGAAATGGTGAATAAAACGGAAAATATCATAATGCCTCTGTATCTCTCCATGGTGAGACCGCACCTTGAATACTGTGTACAATTCTGGTCGCCACATCTCAAAAAAGATATAATTGCGATGGAGAAGGTACAGAGAAGGGCTACCAAAATGATAAGGGGAATGGAACAGCTCCCCTATGAGGAAAGACTAAAGAGGTTAGGACTTTTCAGCTTGGAGAAGAGAAGGCTGAGGGGGGATATGATAGAGATGTTTAAAATCATGAGAGGTCTAGAACGGGTAGATGTGAATCGGTTATTTACTCTTTCGGATAGTAGAAATACTAGGGGGCACTGCATGAAGTCAGCATGTGGCACATTTAAAACTAATCGGAGAAAGTTCTTTTTTACTCAACGCACAATTAAACTCTGGAATTTGTTGCCAGAGGATGTGGTTAGTGCAGTTAGTATAGCTGTGTTTAAAAAAGGATTTATGTTCTTAAATGAAAGCAAAGTAAGCACCAAGTAATCAGTTTCTTCATTTCTTCTTTACTATCTCCAAATACATATTAGAGTATTAACTTTAGATATGAACCGTATAGTAGTTTTCCAACCAACATATATGCTGAAATCAACACATAGTTCTTTTATCGAAAATATGTTATCGTTCAATGATGGCACATCTATAATATATTATCTATACCAATTAACTTTTATTTCATTTTTGTGCTTTACGGCTCCTTCCTAGAAGAGAAAACACTTCAGCAATGGATCTCCTATAGTGCTTTGTGCCTTTAGTGCATATTGCTTGTGTTCTTGTCTTGTCCCTGCATTCTTGCCTTGTTCCCTGCATTCTTGCCTTGTCCCTGCATTATTGTCTGGTTGTTCTCTTGCCTTGCCCAGTCCTGCCCTTGCCTTTGATTGCCATAACCTGTCCTTGTCCCTGCCCTTGTCTTCCTTGTTTCTCCTGTTCTTCCCTTGGCTTGATCCTTCGGTACTGACCTCTGTTTGGATTCTGACCACTTCTTGCTTACCTTTCGCTTTGGATCTGACTATGTCTTGTCTGCTGCCTGTCCCAACTTCTAGCCCACCTCCAGTATCCCCGTCTGCTGCCTACCTTGACCTCTGGTCCATCTATGGTATCTCCTATCTGCTGCCAGCCCTGACGCCAGCCTATCTTTGGACTCTCATCTGCCTGACCGCCCTAAGGAACCTCCTATTTCCTGCCAACCACCAGAGTCCAAGGGCTCAACCTGCAGGGGAGGTGGCTGGTATAGGCAAAGTTCCATATGCGTCCACCTGCTGTCAGCGTGGGCCTAGCAGATTTGTCCGCTAGGCTGAGTCAACCATGCCATAGTGCTAAGAGCCCAAAGCACTGTGCTTCTTACAGTGCAGTGCTGGTGACCGCATCTCAAAAAAGATATAGTTGCACTGGAGAAGGTACAGAGAAAGGTGACCAAAATGATAAAGGGCATGGAACCGCTCCCTCTATGAGGAAAGGCTAAAGAAGTTAGTGCTGTTCAGCTTAGAGAAGAGACAGCTGAGCAGGGATATGATAGAGGTCCACAAAATCATGAAAGGACTTGAATGGGTAAATGTGAAATGGTTATTTACTCTTTTGGATAATACAAAGACTAGGGGGGCTCTCCTTGAAGTTGGCAAGTAACATGTTTAAAACAAATTGGAGAAAATTATTTTTAACTGATTGCACTATTAAGCTCTGGAATTCATTGCCAGAGGATGTGATTAAGGCAGTCAGTGTAGCTGAGTTTAAAAAAGGTTTGGATGAGTTGCTGAAGAAGTTCATAAACTGCTATTAATGAATAGGGTATAGCTACTGCTTATTGCCGGCATTAGTAGCATGGTTTCTATTAAATGTTTGGGTACTTGCCAGGTACTTGTGACTTGGGTTGGCAACAGCAGAACACTTTTTATAACTCCAACATTTTCAAATAGCGCATCTTTAGCCATTAAACATTTTCCTTTCAAATTCCTAAAGGGAAAAAAAATCCATAGGGAAAAAAAATCATGCCAGCCAAAACATTTGCAAAAAAAAAAAACAACAGCAAAATAATAAGGGGCGGATTTTCAGAGCCCTGCTCGCCGGTGAGCCTATTTTACATAGGCCTACCGGCGCGCGCAGAGCCCCGGGACTCGCGTAAGTCCCGGGGTTCTCCGAGGGGGGCATGTTGGGGGCGGGCCCGGTCGTCGCGGCGTTTAGGGAGCGTGTCGGCAGCATTTTGGGGGTGGGTATGGGGGCGTGGCTACGGCCCGGGGCGGTCCGGGGGCGTGGCCGCACCCTCCATACCTGCCCCCAGGTCGCGTCCTGGCGCACAAGAGGGCCGCTGGCGCGTGGGGATTTACGCCTCCCTCCGGGAGGCGTAAATCCCCCGACAAAGGTAAGGGGGGGGCTTAGACAGGGCTGGGTGGGTGGGTTAGGTAGAGGAAGGGAGGGGAAGGTGAGGGGAGGGCGTTAGAGGATTCCCTCAGAGGCCGCTCCGAAATCGGAGCGGCCTCCGAGGGAACGGGGGTAGGGTGCGCGGCTTGGCGCGCGCCGGCTATACAAAATCGATAGCCTTGCGCGCGCCGATCCCGGATTTTAGCGGATACGCGCGGCTCCGCGCATATCTACTAAAATCCAGCGTACTTTTGTTGGCGCCTGGAGCGCCAACAAAAGTACACCTATGCGCGCTATTTGAAAATCTACCCCTAAGTGTGGAAGTTTTTGCTTGAAGTTTTAATTTTAATTTGTTTTTTTTTTTAACATTGAGCACTTTCTGGAATTGAGTTTTGCTTGCAAAAATATTCTCTGTCTATTTTTTTCCTTTATAAAAGTCTCAGGGAATGAAATCCTTGGGCAAATATATATCACCCATGCTTTTTTTTTCAGTCTCTTTGATTTCCCAGTGAAAGATTATTTTAGAACTAGTCTTGTGTTGATTTCTGTCAACTGCCTGAAGATACTGCATAATAAAACTCTAGATCCAGAAGGCAATTACAAATCCACTCTTGTTTACTTCTCTCTCCAGGGGATGTTAGAGAATGTCAAGGCTTTACCACTTGGAGTCTTAGAACTTCATTATTAAAGGGATTTACTTTTATTTGGTATATATCATCACAAATTGAGATATGTGAAAATCAATACTCCCATTATGTGTTCTCACAATAGAGGGCAAGAGCTTTCTTTCTGAGCTTTTGTAGGAGAAGAAATTATTATGAGGAAATGGAAGTAAATCCTCAGCACTTCCAAATATCAGTATAAAAAATGAATTGAGAAAGATTATTACTAATTTACCTCTCATTTACAACTATTATAATACTTTGAATGAATAATCCCATAGCTGTTTTATTTCATAAAAATCTAAGCATTTTTTCCCATAGACACAAAATGGGAGAAAACCTTTCGTGAATGACCCCCAGTTAGAAGGAAATTCACCTGCCCTTTAAAAATGGTATCCTAGTGTTTAGACATGAGAGATTACCTTAAAAAAAGTTTTGTTGGTGAACTAGCTTTCGTATGGGTCCCAGAGCAGTTGTGTGCCACATATTTCACATCATGCTAATTTCTCCAGAAAACAACAATAATTCCAGCACCCCCCCAAATATTCCACTCTCCCCTCAAGTGAGAGACTTAGGAGCTATAATTGATAACAAGATGAATTTGAAAGCATTTGTCAACCGCACTACAAAGGACTGTTTCCACAAACTCCAAGTGCTGAAAAGGATAAAACCGCTTTTCCATTTTCAAGACTTTAGAACAATACTACAAGCAATAATCTTCGCAAAGTTAGATTACTGCAATGCTATCCTACTAGGACTCCCATCCTCATATACTAAACCTCTACAGATGGTCCAAAACGCAGCAGCAAGAATACTCACGAATACCAGAAGAAGAGACCACATCTCACCTATCTTAAAAGATCTCCACTGGCTCCCTATTCACTTCAGAATCATCTACAAATCCATTACCATCATATATAAGTCCATCCACCACCTTACTTCACTTGACCTTCAATACCCGCTCAGCCTACACAACTCCCTTAGACCGACCAGAGAAGCCTACAGAGGATCCCTCCAGATACCCAATACGAAATTCACATGGCACATAACCTCAAGAGAACGGGCTCTCTCGACAGCCGGACCATCACTCTGGAACTCCATCCCCACGAACCTTCGCCAGGAGCCTTGCCTGCCAACTTTCCGAAAAAGATTGAAAACTTGGCTATTCAAACAAGCCTTCCCAGACCACACCTGAATCACAACCTATCTATTCAGTTGTAGCCACTCCGGTTCTGTAAATAATTATTAATTTATGAGTTTAACCTTCTACTATTTTTTTCTTTTGTCCCAGTTCCAGTACCCCTGTTTCATTGTAACTGCAACTCCTCTGCACTAAATTCAGTTTTGTATTTTTTGCGCACCTTGTTCGAATGTAAACCGGCATGATGTGATTTTTTTCACGAATGCCGGTATATAAAAAACCTAAATAAAATAAATAAATATTGTTTTCTACTCTAATAAATGCTGAGAAGTAGCAGATGCAAGACTGCTGTAGTTACAAGGCAAAAATAGAAATGCTCAGTAGGGCCAATACAAAAACATTCCAGAGAATTTGCTTGTAAACTTTTGCATTCAGTTTTCCAAATGAACTAGTTGTCTATGGAGTTAGCTAGCTAGCTAGACCAGAGGGGGTGAAAACCGACCCCTGCAGAGCAGCTAAATATAGCTTCCTAGTTTCACTACATGTCTATATTTAGCTACTCAAAAAATTTGAGTTTCCAGAAATGTGGTGAGGTGAGAAGGGATGGAATACAGGTTTATGTACCCCTTTTTTGGTGGGGTACTGTCTCCCAAAGGGCCATATTTATTTATTTTATTTATTTTTAATTTTTATATACCGACATTCTTACATCCGATGTAAATCAAACCTGTTTACATTAAACAGCATAGCAGGAAATAAATTTCCATAGTCTAATACAATGAACATTTCTAATTAAAATTGTTAACAAGTGAAAAGAAAAGGTAAAGAATTGGAATAAAGGTTACATAACAGAAAAACATAAAAGATTTTTTTTTTTTTTAGAAGCACAAGGGTTGCACGAAGGGGTGCACAAAGGGGAGAGCCCCTTTGTCGCGCCCCTTCGGCACGTGACGCACGGTGTGCGGCGCCTGATGGTGAGGCGCTCTTCAACCGTCACTGGAGCTCCCAGTGACGTCAGAGGGGGGCGTGGTCACACATCGCATCACAGACATTCATTTCCCTCACCTCCTGCTGTTAGTTCCGTATCTTTTTTCCCCCTGCCATTCAGTTAGGTGTTCAGTTCTCACGGGGGCCCAGGATGGAGGGTGGCCTCCCCGCTCGCCGGCGCCTGATGGTGAGGCGCTCTTCAACCATAAAAGAATTTGTTTTGTTGGGGCTGTCTCCATGGCCATATTTTCCCCTCTCTGCTTTAAACAAGGTGTGTTTCCTTCCTATGGGGGCAAGGCTGACCTTCTAGGCCCAGGCAGTATAGTGGAATCCCTGCTGTTGTGTCCAGCTGTGCTTTCTATTAGTGGTAATGCTGCAGGGAACAGGCTGAACACAGATTTACTGTGATTATTCAGAATAAATAAAAAAAAATGTCCAATCACTTAGATCAGTGGTTCTCAACCTTTTTTTGGCTGGGTCACATGGATGACACACTGAACATGTGACCGTCATGGGGCTAAATGTAAACATACATTCTGCACCCTCAGGAACCCCCTCGACCCCCAATAATGGGTGCAAAGCAGAACTAGGGCATTACCTGTAGAACTCACCATACAAAGAAAGATATTCTGGTTCTGATGACATCTCAGTAAAAGTAAAACAAACTCTCTTATATTAAACCAGGCCCTAAACACTAATACACCTCCTATTAGGAAAACAGAGCAAGCCAAGCTGCTATAGATAGATACCCACTTAGAAATAATTGTAAAACTATACAAAACAGCTGATGAACAGAATAACATCCAACAATTAAAAACTCATAAAAATTATTAAAAATTGTCCAAATATCAATAAAATATTTCAAAACAGCAGACACATCACATAACACCCAATAATTAAAATGGCAGTCAATCAAGAAAAGTAAATATAAAAAGCTGCCTTTACTTACCCTCTCCAGCAACTCTCCTACTCCTATCTTTTGCAGGCCAATAGCACTCACCAGAAGCAGCAGTGGCTGCTGAAGCTCTGTCCTCACAGTCCTCTTCCTTAGGGCCCAAAACCAGTCACAACCAGTATCTGTCGTACACAAACCAGTATCTCCCTAACTAGTATCTCTTCCTCACACACACACCAGTCAACTCCCTGACCAGTCTCTGTCTCTCCCACACACACACATACAGTCACCTCCCTGATCAGTCTCTGTCTGTCACACACACACCGGTACCTCCCTGACCAGTCTCTGTCTCTCACACACAGACACCAGTCACTTTGCTGACCAGTCTGTTTCTCTCTCACAGACACCAGTAACCTCCCTGATCAGTCTCTGTCGCTCTCTCTCTCTCTCTCTCACACATACCTCCACACACACACACACACACCCACACACACCAGTCATCTTCCTGACCAGTCTGTCTCTCTCTCACAGAAACACATCACCTCTGACCAGTCTCTCTCTCTCAATCACACACATGCTCTGTCACTTACATACAAGCTCTCAATGACACACAAATTCTCTTGCTCCCAAATTACCACAACCCAAAAAGCTGCCACTCACCACCTAGGCACCCATTGTACCACACACATACAAAGCTGCCACTCATGTACCCAGGCATCCATTCTACCACACACACACACAAAGCTGCCATTCATGCACCCATTGTACCACACACACACAAGCTCTCACTCATGCATCCAGGCACCCATTTTACCACACACACACACACAAAGCTGCCACTCATCACCCATTCTACCACACCCACGAAGCTGCCACTCACCAACCAGGCACCCATTCTACCACACACACACACAAAACTGCCACTCATGCACCCAGGCATCCATTTTACCTCACACACACAAAGCTGCCTCCCAAGAACTTGACCAGGGTCTCACCCTAGTAAATTCAGGAAAACTGCCCAAAATTTAACCAAAGTCTCTTTTTCCAAAACTGGAGGCAGATCCTGACAGGCAAGGGTTGCACCACATGGATCTCCTCTAAAGTCAACCAGCTCCCAAAACAAACTCCTTACTCTCCAGAAGCCAAACCAAAATGACCACACTTTATAGACACCTCCCTTCTCCTCACAAGTGAACTAAGGAGATACCATTTACAGCCAGCATCTAGAGAAGGTGCTATAAGGAAATGTTTTTTCCTACTAAGCTAGAAACCCCAGGAAGGGATCTATGGCTATCTAGTGGAGACCAGGAGGATTCTGCACTCTCTCCTCACTAAAAAGTAAATTGAGTGGACAGGACACGTACACAGATAACAATTTTCCAAGAGGAGCCTGTGGTGGATCTTCTTCCACGTCCTCTCCTTCCCGTATGAGCCAACTCTCCTGAACTCAGGGTCATATAGGACATGCTTGATCTTCATGACCTCATAGTGGTGGGTTTAGGGGTTATTTTTGTGTGCCGTTTTTCCCGCCCTCCCCCAAAACGATAAGAGAACCCCCACGATCAATATCGTCATGTGGTAAGGGCAAAGGGCCATCAGCGCCATTTTGATTAGTGGCAGCCGATGGCCCGGGAGTGGGAGATCGCTCCAGGGACCCCCACTGGACCACCATGTACCTGTAAAATATTTTTGGGGGGGTCGGGAGGGTGGGGGAAGCTAAGGTATTAGTTTTAAAGGGTCAGGGTGGGTTTTTTGTTTATCGGCTCGGGTGCATCCCTCTCCTCTTCCCTTAAGGCCTTCTCCCCATTCTGCTGATGCCTGTGGCCTTCACCAGTTCCCTCGGAGCGGCCTGTGAGGGAACTTCCCTTCCCCTAATCTAACCTTCCCACCCCTTCCCCTAACTTATCTCCCCCAGTCCTATCCTAAGCCCCCCCCCCCCGACTTTATTTTACCTTCTGTGCTTAGCACGGGATCCCCTGGCCCCCCCCCAGGATTTAGACGCATCCTGGGGCTATATGCACATCGCTGGGCCTTTATAAGAACATAAGAACATACGAAATTGCCATGCTGGGTCAAACCAAGGGTCCATCAAGCCTAGCATCCTGTTTCCAACAGAGGCCAAACCAGGCCACTAGAACCTGGCAAATACCCAAACACTAAGAAGATCCCATGCTACTGATGCAATTAATAGCAGTGGCTATTCCCTAAGTCAACTTGATTAATAGCCGTTAATGGACTTCTCCTCCAAGAACTTATCTAAACCTTTTTTGAACCCAGCTACACTAACTGCACTAACCACATCCTCTGGCAACAAATTCCAGAGCTTTATTGTGCATTGAGTGAAAATGAATTTTCTCCGATTAGTCTTAAATGTGCTACTTGCTAACTTCATGGAATGCCCCCTAGTCCTTCTATTCTTCGAAAGTGTAAATAACCGATTCACATCTACTTGTTCAAGACCTCTCATGATCTTAAAGACCTCTATCATATCCCCCATCAGCTGTCTCTTCTCCAAGCTGAACAGCCCTAACCTCTTCAGCCTTTCCTCATAGGGAAGCCCTTCTCTGTACCTTCTCCATCGTAACTATATCTTTTTTGAGATGTGGCGACCAAAACTGTACACACACAGTATTCAAGGTGCGGTCTCACCATGGAGCGATATAGAGGCATTATGACATTTTCCATTTTATTAACCATTCCCTTCCTAAAAATTCCTAACATTCTGTTTGCTTTTTTGACTGCTGCAGCACACTGAGGTGACGATTTTAATGTATTATCCACTATGATGCCTAGATCATTTTCCTGGGTGGTAGCTCCTAATATAGAACCTAACATTGTGTAACTACAGCAAGGGTTATTTTTCCCTATATGCAACACCTTGCACTTATCTACAATAAATTTCATCTGCCATTTGGATGCCCAGTCTTCCAGTCTTGCAAGATCCTCCTGTAATATATCACCATCCGCTTGCGATTTAACTACTCTGAATATTTCTGTATCGCCTGCAAATTTGATAACCTCACTCATCGTATTCTTTTCCAGATCATTTATATATATATATTGAAAAGCACCAGTCCAAGTACAGATCTCTGAGGCACTCCACTGTTTACACTTTTCCACTGAGAAAATTGACCATTTAATCCTATTCTCGGTTTCCTGTCTTTTAACCAGTTTTTAATCCACGAAAGTACATCGCCTCCTATCCCATGCCTTTTTAGTTTTCTTAGAAGCCTCTGTTGAGGGAGTTTGTCAAACGCCTTCTGAACATCCAAATACACTACATCTACCGATTCACCTTTATCCACATGTTTATTAACCCCTTCAAAAAATGAAGGAGATTTGTTAGGCAAGACTTTCCTTGGGTAAATCCATGTTGACTGTGTTCCATTAAACCATGTCTTTCTATATGCTCTACTATTTTGATCTTGAGAATAGTTTCCACTATTTTTCCCAGCACTGAAGTCAGGCTCACTACCAGATCGCCCCTGGAGCCTTTTTTAAATACTTGGGTTACATTGGCCACCCTCTAGTCTTCAGGTACAATGGATGATTTTAATGATAGGTTACAAATTTAACTAATAGATCAGAAATTTCATGTTTTAGTTCCTTCAGTACCCTAGGATGCATACCATCTGGTCCAGGTGATTTGCTACTCTTTAGTTTGTCAATCTGGCCTACTACATCTTCCAGGTTCACAGTGATGACTTGGGTGCTCTCAGCCCAGGGACATCAACACAGAAAGGGATATTGAAAATATTTTTTTTTCTAAAGAAAGGAACAGTTTAGAATTTCAGCCATTGAGAGGCTGAGCCTGATGAGAGCGGAAGCTCTTGTTAAAGTGTTCTGCTGAAAAGGTCTCTAAAAGTAATAAAACACTTTAAGTAAGGAAAGAACTGAAATTATATATATATATATATACACACATAATAAGAGTGAATGTGTTGTATGAATGAATGCTAAATCAAACTGTGTCCTGTAAAGGTAAGATGAGTTCAGGGAAGGTTAAAGTTAATTTTTTTGGTGCAACGCGGAGAACTTTTGGCAGCTTATTGAAGCTAGTAGAGTGGCTGAAAGTACATGAGAGAGAGAGAGAAAAGCAAAAGTCATTGAATAAAATAGCAGATGTTATGCTGTCACAATTGATGGAATATTGAGGCAGTTCATAGACACTGCTATACATTAATGCTGCCCAGACACTTCTATACATTAACACTTCACAGTGTCTCCTGCCAGTCAGCTGTGAGAAGTGTTTGACTCTCTAGCCCTGACCAATCCAGCTAGTTTGTTACAAAAGGTAAGAAATAGGTAAAATTTACAGTGCTCAACTGTGAAGTGTGAATGAACAACATAGGGTTTGTTTGTTTTTTCAGTTCTATCCTTTTATCTAGGGCTATAGAATCATCATTTGTTTTGATATACTTAGTAGGGGTGTGCATTCGTATTGAACATAAATGTAAAACGCTACTTATTTTTTTTTTTAACTTAAAAAAGTGATAAGACATAAACGATCGGATTTCCAACTTATCCAACATAGCTATGTTGGATAAGTTGGAAATCGCGATTGTTGATCCAAAATAAAAATTTAAACCCCTCACCTTCCTTAATCCCCCCCCAAAGACTTACCACAACTCCCTGGTGATCCAGCGAGGAGTGAGGACGCCATTTCTGAAAGCCTTTCCGAGGAGCACGTGACGTCGGCGCCACGTCGGAGTGACGCGGCGTCACGTGATTCCCGCGGGTTCACGCCGGAACGCTCGAGGGGGTCAGGAGGCCCCCCCAGCTTGGGGGGGCCTCCTGACCCCCTCAAGCTGGCCAAAAGTTCTTTTGGGCCGAACGAGCCGTCCGGCGCGAACGAGCCGGGAATCACGTGACGCCGGCGTCACTCGACGTGCCGCCGACGTCACATGCTTCTCGCCAAGGATTGCAGAAATGGCGTCCTCACTCCGCTCCATCACCAGGGAGTTGTGGTAAGTCGGGGGGGGGGGGATTAAGGAGGGTGAGGGGGTTTATATTTTTATTTTGGCTCAACAATCGCGATTTCCCACATATCGAACATATCTATGTTCGATATGTGGGAAATCCGATCGTTTATGTCGAATCAATTTTTTAAGTAAAAAAAAAAAATGAGTTGCGTTTCACTAATGCGGTCAATCCGAATGCACACCCCTAGAAAACGTCATCAGAATAGCAAGGGGAAGAAGGATCGCGATAAAGATAAGGGTGTGCGCTCACCAACATTAGTGGTACCACCAACATAAGTTATAAGAGACAGAAAAGAAAAGAAAGAGAAAGAAATGTTAACAATCGAGTAGCAGAGAAAAAAATATAAATAAAATATTTACCCAGCTGGAGGTACTCTGAAGGTCAACGCTGTGGAATCACAGACCTAAAAGACATAAAGCAGACACATTAAAGAAAATTTGCTGCATGAGATAAAAGTTTCCGTAAAGAATTTACACTTATTTGATAGTAGGTTTTGCCAGGAGCTAGTTTTCTATATTCTAATTGAAGTTCTTAAAGTTAAAATACCTAGAGAAACCCCCCCCCCCCAATTTAATTGTATATATACATATGAGTGTTGAATTGAGTAGCATAAAGAATAATAACATTGAACATATAGAATAAGAGTTTTTTATTATACATATATATAAGTGAATATATTGTCGGATAACTGTCTTAAAATAAAACTTAAACATTTTTATTCAGGCGATTCCTTACAGTTACTTTCATCTATTAAAAATTCTGCTTTTCCCCTCCACCTCCGAGGGACTATTCAGGTGGGTAAATTTGCCTTTAGTCCTGGTAAGGCGCCCTGACCGAAAAGAGAACATTCCTCTTAGCTGCCCCCTTTTGTGATAACGTCTAGTGACGCCCTACCGAAAACAGCTGGAAACCTGTTATTATTATTATTATACCTCACCCACCCACAGCAGGAGGGTAGTCACGCCACAAAGGCATGGGGTTAAACTAAGAACTGAAACAATGTCTTCCTTCCATTTCTAATCTATGCACATCAGGCAAATGAACTTTGTAGCTTTATGAAAAGGAATTTATAAAACTTTTGCAAGGAATGAAAATTCCTTGCTTTTTTTTTTATGCTTGCAGAACTAAAGATATAACTCATTTCAAATGATTAGCAAAAACTTCCATCATTATTCATTTGCAATAAAATCTAATTTATCACATCAATGACTTATAATTTTCAGGGTGGCAAATAGTGGGAATTTCAAGTATGAAATATGAAAATATAAAAGTATATAATCAGTGCATATACATAAGCTGTGGCACAGTTTTTCATGTAATCATGTGAAAACATCTGCTGATTGATGTTTCTTTACTGCTTTGCAAAATCTACAGGATTAATCCTCTTGGCTATATTTTATTTGCTTTTTACTCTGCTGAAGTTTCCTTGTTAAAGAGTTGCATGCTTGCAAAAAGCCTCGCTGTCTGTTATTTATGGGCAAAGTATATTGTTGATGCTGTGTACTCTGGGAAGAATAAGCAATGCTACAGTATTATAACAGGGACATCTGAGAAATAAGTGTGAGAGGTTGCCAAATGGCTCCATTTTTAAACCTTGGTTCTATCCTATGAGATAGGACCAGTGTCTGAGTGTGCAGCGGTTTGCATGGCTGCATGCAAGTGCCCCCTTCATAACCTGAAAACTGTTGCAGCACGGGTCCTTAAACAGTGGGAGCAGGGAAGGACTTAGGTGGTGATGTGACCTTTGCAGTTTGGATAAGTGGGTTGTAATTAATTGCACTGGTGGGTGACATGTGGCAAAGAAAGGCAAGCAAGACCCTTTAGAATCTTTTGTTTTCTACTTGTGTGGCACCCGCTCTGATATTTTCCCTGTTGTCATGGCGGGATTTTGTAGGTAGGTTTTTGCATATCCTGCACCTTCCCAGCTTTTGGGTCATCCTCTTTTTGGGCTGGGTCTCAGTGGTATAAATAGCGACTGAACATGTGCAGTGGCCAGTGAGTTAGGAGATATTGACCAGGGAAGGAGATCATCACTGGATCTCACAAAGATTTAGTGTAATAGAAGACTTGGGTAGGTCCTCAAGGCTTAATCAAGCGAAGAAGCTTTTGAATTTGAAAGTTATGAGGAAAATAAGAGGATTTTTGAATATTTGGATCAGCTCCTGACTGAAGGGAGGACACCCGGGGAAGGAAAGACTGGATCCCTGTTATTGCATCTTGTATCCAGTTAATAGGAAGGTGGAAGACTGATTAGAGATTTTTTGAGAGATTAGAAAATTTTTGAGAAGTCTGAGAGGTTTTTTAATAATCTGTTCATTTTTGAAGCTGGGGAAAGTTTTTCTATCATCCCTGGTATATGTTAGAACTCGAGGAGAATTTACTTACCTTAATGATGGGCATTCAGGAGAAACAAAATAGGAAAGAGAAAAAAATGTCCTATTTCTTTCTGGATCATTTTCAAAATTAAATTCCAACAAAATGTCATCACAATCTCATTCCATTTTGAAAACCTATTTAAAAAAAAGTTGCCAATCAGGTCAAATCCTAGACCCAAAGCGAGAGCCTTCCCCAAGGAGTAGGCCAAGACCCAAAGCAGGAGTCTTGGCCTACGGCCGAGTGCAACTACAACACCTCGGCCTATGCCTACGTGCAAAGCCTGGACCATGCCTAGCATAAGATATTACCTGCTGAAAGGGTCGCTGCCTACAATTGATGACAGGCCCCAGGCCGAGACCCGAGCAAAGGCTCAGATCTGTGAAATTCCCTGATGACCCCCTCCCTCATACTTGCAAAATCCACTGCTGTGTCCTGGCCTGGCCAGATGCTGGGACCTTGGCCCTAACCAAGGCCTGACACCGAGACTTGGCCCGGAAGTCAGGGCTTAATGCCAGTGCCTGGCTCAGAGGCCAGGTCCCAACATTTGGGCCTCAGCATAAGCCAGGTTTCAGGCCCAGACTGAAGACCATGGCCCAGCCCAGAGCCCGAGTCCTGATGCCAGGGCCTTGGCCCAGACCCAGGCCCAACGCCATCCTCTTCTTTCTTCTAACTTCTTTAAACTTAAGCCATTCACTAGGGAATGCACTGGAGTTAATTAACTCCGGCATATTCATCACCACAGCAGATGGCGCTATTTTGATGTACACCATTGTACGTCATTGCTGTACATCAAAATGGTGCCATGAACCAGGGTGAATGCACTGGAATTAATTAACTCTGGTGCAATCCTAGCGCATGGCATCAGTTTAAAGAAGAAAGAAGCGGATGGTGTGAACAGAGCTGCGAGGCCTGGGATCTGGGCCTGGGCTTGGGCCTGACCCTAGGCTGAGGCCCAGTTGTCAGGACCTGGCCTCCAGGCCATGCACTGCCATCGGGCCTGGGTTCGGGCTCCTGTCTAGGCTACGGCCCAGGCGTCGGGAACTGGCCTTTTGGTCCAGATCCTGACATGTGGCCAGGTTCTGAGCAGAAGCTCTGGCAACGGGACCAGGCATCCAAATTGGGCCATAGCATCGGACCTGTGCCTGATTTTCGGCATAGGATGCGGTGACCTATCGTGGCCTCATCCTATGCAAGGCCAAGGCTTCGGCCTGGGCCTAGGCCTCAATGGCAGATCCCCACTGGACTGGGTAAGTGGGGGCAGGGAGGGGGGATTGGCCCCAGCATTTTTCTGGGTGGGAATGAGACAGGAGGCCTTGGGAGGCCCCATTTTTTTTTCGGGGGGGGGGGGGGGGTGTTTAAACCAAAATTTGTGGGGAAAAAACCTCCCAAAAATGAACCAAAAAATGAAAATGAACTTTTTATCCCTGCACATCCCTAGACAAAACCCATCCCTTACTGACCAATCTCTCGGAACCACCCCAGCAAGTTAGTACACTCCGTCTAGTAAGGAAAACCAAAGATTCCTTACATTTATTTGAAATAAGTACAGCACTGTTCCTTATAAATTGTGACTGTTAAACTTTTGTTTGAAAATACATAAATGAGAAATTGTTTTTGAAGTGATCAAATATGTATTGATGTTTCTCCCCAGCCTCTGCCTACCTCGTATTCTCTTTCCCTCCTCTGCCTCTTCCTGTCCTCTACTCCACATTTCCTATATCTCTTGCTGCTGCAGATGCCACATCTCCTCTATCTATGACCCCCTAAAAGCATGCTGTTATTTATTTATTTAAAAAATTTAGCTTCATCACCTTAACCGATAAAAATATTTCTAAGCAAAACAAAATCAGCCGTCCTCAGGAATATTACACAGAAAACAGTAGCTCAAGATAAATAACTCAGACTTCAGAAACATTAGTCATGAACCAGGTTTTTAGCTGTTTCCGAAATCTGAAAAGATCTTTCTCTTCCCTTTTAATAGAGTTGGTCTGAAAAATTAAAACCTGGATCAAAGGAGGAATTAAATTTTTGGCATTAACATGCATGCGCTATATAGCAGCATGGAGTAGTATACCACGCTGTTTACCGGGCATCTGCTCATTCCTAATTTGTATGTGATGTACACTATTTACATGCACGTATGTGCTAAGTTTTGTGTGTATACGTGTAATGTTTGGCCGGCCATGGAATGGCCCCGTGACTGGCTGCACTTACCTCAAAGATGTTGACGCAGCAAGACGCCACCATGATGTTCATCTTGTGGGGTCCCCATAGGCGCGCATATGGTGCACCATTACTTAAAGGCCCTGTGGTGGGAAAGCAGGACTGCCAGAGCTTACAGATGACCTCATGCTGCTGGGTATATAAACCCTAGCTGTGCTCCCTAGCCTTGCCTCAGCAACAAGTCCTCCTGCCTTGATTAGTGCGTGCTACTATATCCAGAAACTTCGTTCCAGCCCGCCATGTTCCAACCTACCCCAGCCATCCTGCCTTATTTCAGCCTGTCTTACCCCAACCTGCCTTACCCAGCCTACCTTGCCCCAGCCTGCTCTACCCTGTCTCAGTCCTACTCTTGCCTACCTGGTATTGACCTCTGTTACAGACCTGGACTACTCTTTTGCCTGCCAGCTAGTACTGACCTGGACCACTTGCTTGCCTGGTGCTGACTTCTGCATCCAACCCTTGCTTGCTGCCTGCCCAGACCGGAACGTGGAAACTTTCTGCTTGCTTGCTGCCTGCCCTGACCTCAGCTTGTCTTTGAACATTCCTTCTCTGACTGCCCACAGGGACACATGCCTAAGTCCTGCTGGCCCCTGTGACCCAAAGGCTCAACCTGCAGGGAATGGGACTGGTACAGGTAAGAAGTTCAGCTCAGTCTCAGCATAGGGTGTGTCCACCAGCTGTCAGCAACCACACCACAGCACAAGGTCTGAGGGCCATTCCAGTACACTAACTTTGTATAATTATTCTTCATATAACACTGCTGACATATGTCCTTCATGAATTGTGTAAAATATCTTCAGCTGTGTTACAGTTCTGCATAATGCAGTCTACCGAGCAGAACAATGCTTTTGACAGTTCCTGCTATTACTAAGTACAAAATCCATGATAAACGCTCTTTGTCAGGGAATTTTTCTGTGGTTAACAAGCTAGCAAAAAATCTGAGATAGCTTACCTTTCTTTCTCAAAGTATGTCTGATAAAACTTATTCTTCTTCACCCAATAAATCACACATTCAGAAGCATGAGGAGTGAGGGCTTCACTATGGGCGTGTAAAGTGGCATTTCAAATAATGTATTTTATTAAGCACCAAAATGACCTTGAATTATTATTTAAACATATTTCATTGTGTGCTATTAAATATTAGCGTGCTATTAAATATTAGTGTGCACTCCTAACTTTCAGCCTACCTGAAGTAAGGCCAAGAAAAGGAAGCACAGCAGCCATTTGAATCACATACAGGCCGATACAGTAAAATTCGTGGGAGAGCGGGCGAGCACAGGCCACTCTCCTGTGCGCGTGATTCAGTAAGAAAAATATTCAAATTAGGGCCCGCGGTAAAAAGAGGCGCTAGGGACCCCAGTGCATCCCTAGTGCCTCTTTTTTGACAGGAGTGGTGGCTGTCAGAGAGTTTGACAGCCGACGCTCAATTTTGCTGGCGTCGGTTCTCAAACTGCTGATAGCCACTGGTTCGGAAACCGGACGCCGGCAAAATTGAGCGTCTGGTTTTGAACCCGCGAGCCGCGGGCCGATTTAAATTTTTTTATTATTATTTATTTTTAATTATTTTTAACTTTTGGGACCTCCAACTTAATATCGCCATGATATTAAGTTGGACGGTGCACAGTAAAGCAGTTTTTACTGCTTTTCTATGCACTTTCCCGTTGCCGGCAGAAATTACCGCCTACCTTTGGGTAGACACTAATTTCTGAAAGTAAAATGTGCAGCCTGGCTGCAAATTTTACTTACTGAATCGTGCGGGAATAACTAATAGGGCCATCAACATGCATTTGCTATTAGTTTCAGGGGGGTTGGACGCGCGTTTTCGACGCTCTATTACCCGTTACTGAATAAGGGGTAAGGCTAGCGCGTTGAAAATGTCCATCCAAACGCGGGTTAACAGTGCGCTTCACCGGAGCGCACTGTACTGTATCGGCCTGATAACTAGTTCTTTACCCTCCAGAGTTAAAAAAGCACAACAGATATGCTGGAGTCAGAACAGAGACAGTGGACCCTGTGACTGTAAAACCTGGCATGGAACCAGTGAACACATCACTGGAACAAGTGTCAGAAGAAAAACTTGAGTTGCAAGAACAGGCACAGCAGAGTGCAATAAAAGTGAATGAAAGCCAGGAGAATTAATTTGCAGTGACTGAGACTGGTGTGCAAGAAAGCTTGTGGTGGAGCTGTACAGCCTGGCCTGAAGGATGCAGCACAGAATGTTATTTATATATTTAATATACTATATTAATACCCCAATAGAATTATTTCTTTAAAATTTTAAATAAGGTTTCTCTGCTCAAAAACGAGTCATCACTTAAATAGGAAAAATCTTTAAGGGAGGTTGTGGAGTGTGGTCCAACTCCCGCAACCTGCCTACTTAAATAAAACCAAAATATTTTTAGAAAGTGGAGGAAGGGTTTCATATATACGAGTTTTGAACGACCAACAGGTCTACTCGGTTTTCATGTATAATCATAAACCAGTCCTCCTCCACCTATAGATTATTTTTTGATTCTGTGTATCATCAGTGAAAACTTTTTTTAAAACATTTTTGCTTTTTTTCGTGTATCAAATACTATGTATCAAATTGTATCAAATAACATCAACGATTTTGAAGAAATGCTTTCAATGTCCCGACTTATCTGGTGATGTTAATCCACCGGACGTAGCCATGTTTCTGGTCCGCCACAGAACCTTTGCTCAGGGGATGTATTCTTCTCAATCAGTCGGTGTACCACGATAACTAGGAATGAAATGCAGCAAAATTCTCTTTTTTTTCAAGGCGCCATTGTACGCTCTTCAACATCACCAGATAAGTCGGGACATTGAAAGCATTTCTTCAAAATCGTTGATGTTATTTGATACAATTTGATACATAGTATTTGATACACGAAAAAAAGCAAAAATGTTTTAAGAAAGAATAGAGGCAGTTTTCACTGATGATACACAGAATCAAAAAATAATCTATAGGTGGAGGAGGACTGGTTTATGATAATACATGTAAACCGAGTAGACCTGTCGGTCGTTCAAAACTCGTATATATGAAACCCTTCCTCCACTTTCTAAAATTTTTTTGGTTTTATTTAAGTAGGCAGGTTGCGGGAGTTGGACAACACTCCACAACCCCTCTTAAAGATTTTTCCTATTTAAGTGATGACTCGTTTTTGAGCAGAGAAACCTTATTTAAAATTTTAAAGAAATAATTCTATTGGGGTATTAATATAGTATATTTGATTTGTCAGTTTGCAAATTCCCCAAAATACACCGGTGCTGTTTGAGGTTTGGTAATTTATATATTTAAAACATTTATATTCCATCAATCCACAGATCTTGCTGGATTACAACTATACATACATATTAAGGACACACAATTCAATAACATTCAATTAAATGTAACAGAACATACCATATTTAACATAACAAATACAGCAAAAAACATTGCCCACAATATTCACCTTCCTTCTGCAGATCCAGATATGTCCTCAAGTTATTTAGGGCAACTCACTATTAAAAGCCTTAGAAAAAAAAATATATTTTAAGGGATTTCCTAAACTGCAGGTAATCTTTATCCACGCCGATCTCTTCTGGTAAACTGTTCCACATGGTATGCCCAGCAGCTCTAAATATGCGATTTTGAGATTCTATTAAATGTGTCTCTATTATTGAGCGAATTTCCAAGAGACATTGCGGTAAGAGTGAAGTAGTCTTCTTGGACTGTTGTCGAGATATATGGTAGAACCTGTTTATGTTGTACCTTGAAAATTAATATTAATTTAATTCTCCATGAGACTGGGAGCCAATGTAATTTGAACAACACTGGGGAGGTATGATCCTGCAATGCAGAACTCTGGATTAAATAAGTGGCCAAGTTATGTATGAGTTGTAAGGATTTCAGGTTAGAGTTAGGAAGTCCCAGGAAGAGGACATTAGAGTAATCCAAAGCAGATATGAATAATGACTGAGTCACTAACCAAAAATATGAATAGTCCAAGAAGGACTTTAAAGAGCAAAGAAGATCAAGTCAGTCTTTTCAACATACTTCTCATTAATAACATGTATTTGATTTCTCCAATCTGTTAGATGCAGGGGATACTTGGCTACCCTATACTACAGGATAGACTTTTTGGCAAGTAATAATGCCTTCCACATCCAAAGTCTTATAAACCTCTGCCCCAAGGCTATCCACCTCATGTTATCAAAAAGCAATACATTTGTATTTAGTGGCAGTTGTATGCCTGAAAACTGACAAACGTATTGGATTACCAATCTCTAGAAAGAAGTAATTTTAGAACATCCCCAAAACTGATGCCCCAGAGCGCCTGGCATTTGATTACATTTTTCACAAACCGCAGATACAACAATCTTCATATGAATGGCCCGCACTTGAGGATAATAGTACCTCATAAGAAATGTATAATGAACCTATCTTAAATCTATATTACAGATAATGGATTTTATTAGCTTGAAGCAGAGGGCATATTGGGATTCGGTAAAGTCTAAGACAAACTCAGTCTTCCAAATGGCTAATATGGGCCCAAAATCAATAGGCGGCTTTAAATCTAAAAGATATTGGTAAAAAATAAGAAATAGGATGTCGAGAGGGGTCCTCTACATCAAATATGTCTGATAACAATGCCCTATTTCCCCATCCCAGTCTTGCACCTTTAGGGATCTCATGTAACTTATAGTTTGCAAGTGAGCAAAAAAAAAGGCTTAGTGGTAGATTTTAAAAGGGTGCGCGCGCTACCTGGCGTGCACACACTAACGCCTGATTTTATAACTTACACGTGCAGGTGCGCACAAGTTATAAAATCGGGGGTCGGCGCGCGCAAGGGGGTGCACAATTGTGCACCTTGCACGCGCCGAACCTGCGCTGAGCCGTGCTGCCTTCCCTTGTTCCCTTACCCCCACCCCACCTTCCCTTCCCTTCCCCTACCTCCCCCGCCCTTTCCCCCCTACCTTTTTCTTTTTTTTGATTGTATTTCAAAACTTACTTCAGCCCTGCGGTTAAAGAAAGTTGTGAGCGCCGGCCAACTGCCAGCGTGCGATCCCAAGCACAGCAGCAAATGGCTGCTGTGCCGGGAGCCTCTGGCCCCACCCCCGGACCGCCCTGCCCCACCCCACCCCCGGACCGCCCCTTTTTGCAATCCCCAGGACTTACACGCGTCCCGGGGCTTTACACGTGTCGCTGGGCCTTTTGAAAATAGGCCCGGCGCGTGCGTAACCCTTTTAAAATCAGGCCCATAGCATTTATGGTTGTGAAGCTAAAGTTCAGTTTTGGTCTCATCCCTCCAAATTATTTTGTTCCATAAGTACTGAGGCTTCTCTAGGTGCTGTTTGGTGTATTGTAAATGTGCTGTTTCATGGCATTGGTGCAGCAATGGCTTTTTTCTGGCAAATCTACCACACAGCCCATTTTTGTTCAAGTATCTATTTATTGTGCATGCTGAATCATCCATACCACTTTGTTTCAGAGAAACCTGTATTTCAGTAGAAGTTGCTTGTGGGTTTATCTTTGTAAATCGACAAATTTTCTGGCAGTTGTGTCTGAAATCTTTCTTGGTCTACTTGACCATAGCTTGGCATTAACAGAATCCATGGTTTTCCACTTCTTGATCAGAGTTGATCAGTTCTGATTGGCATTTTCAAATCTTTGGATATCTTTTTATATCCTTTCCCTGATTTATAAAGTTCAACCACTTTTGCTTGCAGATCCTTTGACAGTTCTTCTGCATTCCCCATGCTTCAGTAGTCATCAGAGTCAGTGCAGCCCTGGATGAAATGCACAAGGGTTTCTCAAAAGCTGAGAAACTCAGTGACTATTTATTCACAGACACTAATTACAATCAAACAAGGCACAGGTGTGGATACCTACCCTTCACTGCCATCTCAACCTGAGAGTGTCAACTTGAGTGTATATTATCAACCCAAAACTTCAAAGGTATGCTAAACTTTTGAACAAGACAATTTTATTATTTCCTTTATTGCACTTGTTTGTTTAATAAATGTGCTATTCTGTGGTGCATAATAGGGATGTGAATCGTTTTTTGATGATTTAAAAAAATCGTCAGATATATTTTAAATCGTCAAAAATCGTTAGAGTCACGATACAATAGAAATTCCCCCGATTTATCGTGAAAAATCGTAAATCGGGGGAGGGGGAGGGCGGGAAAACCGGCACACCAAAACAACCCTAAAACCCACCCCGACCCTTTAAAACAAATCCCCCACCCTCCCGAACCCCCCCAACATGTTTTAAATTACCTGGTGGTCCAGTGGGGGGGGGGTCCCGGCGCAATCTCCCACTCTCGGGCCATCGGCGCCATTTTGACTGCCACTAATATAAATGGTGCCGATGGCCCGATAAAAAAAAACCCCACCCGACCCTTTAAAATTACCCCCTTAGCTTCCCCCACTCTTCCTCCCCCGCCTTGCCCCTTTCACAAAGCCCCGGAAGATATGCGCATCCCGGGGCTTGCGCGCATCGCCAGGCATATATAAAATTGGCTTGGCGCGTGTAACCCCCCTACGCATGTAAAGCCAGCTGGATTTATGCACATAGGGCTTTTAAAATCTACCCCACAGTCATTAAACACGCTGTCGGGCGGATTTTAAAAGCCCTGCTCGCGTAAATCCGCCCGGATTTATGCGAGCAGGGCCTTGCGCGCTGGCGCACCTATTTTGCAAAGGCCGCCGGCGCGCACAGAGCCCCGGGACGTGCGTAGGTCCCGGGGTTTTTTGAAGGGCCGTGTCGGGGGCGGGACTTGATGACGCAGCGTTTCGGGGGTGGGACCGGGGGCATGGTGCCGGCCCGGGGGCATGGTCCAGGCCTCCGGACCAGCCCCCGGGTCGGAAGACGGCGCGCCAGCAGTCCGCTGGCGTGCGTTGATTTACGTCTGCTTCTCGCAGGCGTAAATCTAGGGACAAAGGTAAGGGGGGGGGTTTAGATAGGGCCGGGGGGGTGGGTTAGGTAGGGGAAGGGAGGGGAAGGTGAGGGAACGGAGGCAGGCTGCGCGGCTCGGCGCACGCAGGCTGCCCAAAATAGGCAGCCTTGCGCGCGCCGATCCAGGATTTTAGAGGATACGCGCGGCTATGCACGTATCTTATAAAATCCAGCGTACTTTTGTTTGTGCCTGCTGCGCAAACAAAAGTACGCGATCGCGCTTTTTTAAAAAAATCTACCCCTGTGTGTTCTATTGTTTATTTTATGTTGTTATATTAATGCAGCTTAGAATCCAAATTATTGTATAATACTCATAAATTATATATTTATTTATTTTATTTATTTAGAGTTTTTATATACCGGCAATCATGAAAACATATCTTGCTGGTTTACATAGAATGGGGGTGCAATAAAATACATAGAACTTAAGAACAAAGAACTAGAACTGTGGTGACAGAAGGTACAGTTACATTTAACAAGGTGGCCAAACTTCTCTCAGAAACTTCTCTCAGAAACTTCTCTCAGAAACTTCTCTCAGAAGGACTGGGGAGAGAAACAAAGAGAATTCTTCCACAACCAAGAGGAAACTAACTACTAAACCTTCCTGCAATCTGTCTTATGTAGCTCTCATAAATAGCCCTCCTCCTCCTCCTTCCTAGGCACTCATGGAGGAGCTCCAAGAAGGGACTTGCCCCTTTGTGACCACATCGCCCCAACAAGCAGGACTCGCATAAAGAAGGTGGTGCTAGGTAATGTCAGTGGGAGGTAGAGGGCCATCGGAATGGGGACAGGGCAGCAGCTGCAGGTTTGGAGCAGCAAAGTGAAACAGGCCTTGAGCCGTTGAGATCTCTGGACAGCATGCCCCAGTTGACTCCTGCAGTGCGTTCTTTCTGACTGAGATCTATCTTCCACATGGGGGCTGATCTTGGGACTGAAGGTTAACCTTCTGTAAAAACTTAGGCCTTTGCAAGTATAAGATGTATTATTGGCTTGAACAATCAGTATAGCCTAGATTCTTAAGAACATAAGAACATGCCATACTGGGTCAGACCAAGGGTCCATCAAGCCCAGCATCCTGTTTCCAACAGTGGCCAATCCAGGCCAAAGGAACCTGGCAATTACCCAAAAACTAAGTCTATTCCATGTTACCGTTGCTAGTAATAGCTGTGGTTATTATTTAAGTCAACTTAATTAATAGCAGGTAATGGACTTCTCCTCCAAGAACTTATCCAATCCTTTTTTAATCACAGCTATACTAACTGCACTAACCACAACTTCTGGCAACAAATTCCAGAGTTTAATTGTGTGTTGAGTGAAAAAGAACTTTCTCCGATTAGTTTTAAATGTGCCACATGCTAACTTCATGAAGTGCCCCCTAGTCTTTCTATTATCCGAAAGAGTAAAAAACTGATTCACTTCTACCCGTTCTAGACCTCTCATGATTTTAAACACCTCTATCATATCCCCCTCAGCCGTCTCTTCTCCAAGCTGAAAAGTCCTAACTTCTTTAGTCTTTCCTCATAGGGGAGCTGTTCCATTCCCCTTATCATTTTGGTCGCCCTTCTCTGTACCTTCTCAATCGCAATTATATCTTTTTTGAGATGCGGCGACCAGAATTGTACACAGTATTAAAGGTGCGGTCTCACCATGGAGCGATACAGAGGTATTATGACATTTTCCGTTTTATTCACCATTCTCTTTCTAATAATTCCCAACATTCTGTTTGCTTTTTTGACTGCCGCAGCACACTGAACCAACGTTTCAATGTGTTATCCACTATGACGCCTAGATCTCTTTCTTGGGTTGTAGCACCTAATATGGAACCTAACATTGTGTAACTATAGCATGGGTTATTTTTCCCAATCATCCCAGAAGAAGAAGCGCAAAACAAAGCTACAGAATTGGCCTTATTCTTCGACAACAAAATCAAGAACCTACTCACAACCATGACCTCATCAAACACCCAGCCTCCACTTGCCCCTAACCAATCCCCTGATATCATTAAACCAACTTTAGATTCTCTCGAACACACTTCCTCTCTGGAGATCGAATCTATAATCAAGAAAATGAAGCCTTCGTCTCATCCATCAGACCAAATACCTACCAAATTTTTACTTACCATCCCTAACACCATAGCCAAACACCTGGCTGACATCATAAATTGCTCCCTCATGCAAGAATCGGACCCGGACTCTTTAAAAACAGCCTCACTAAAACCCCTACTAAAAAAACCTAACTTGGATCCAGCCAACCTGGCTAACTTCCGCCCCATTGCCAACTTACTTTTTATCGCCAAGCTAATGGAAAAACTTGTCAACAACCGACTCATAGATTACCTAGACTCACACAACATTCTTTACCCCTCTCAATTCGGCTTCCGGAAGCGCTTAAACACGGAATCACTCCTACTCTCGTTAACAGAGAAAATTATGACAGGTCTCAACAAAGGCCAGTCCTACCTCCTGGCCCTTTTAGACATTTCAGCTGCGTTTGACACAGTCAATCATTCAATACTCATCAATCGTCTGGCAGAAATTAGCATCACAGGATCAGCACTCATCTGGTTCAAATCATTCCTCAACAACAGACACTACAAAGTCAGGATAAATGATAAAGAATCCCACCCCGTCCAATCCAATCAAGGTGTTCCCCAGGGTTCCTCTTTATCACCAACTCTGTTTAATATTTATCTGCGACCCCTATGCCAGCTATTAGAAAATCTCAACCTCACCCACTTTGTTTACGCTGACGATGTTCAGATATTAATCCCCATCAAGGACCCCCTCCACAACACCCTAAACATCTGGAACAACTGCCTTCACTCCATCAACCTCCTACTCGCCAGTCTCAATCTAGTTCTTAATACATCCAAAACCGAACTCCTCGTCATCTGTCCGAATGACAATATCCCCTCACCTGCAACCCATCCTTACCCACAACAAGTCAGGTGAGAGACATTGGTGCTATTCTGGACAATAGAATAAACCTCAAAAAGTTCATCAACAACACCACAAAAGAATGCTTCTATAAGCTACATGTTCTAAAACAGTTAAGACCTCTCCTCCACTTTCAGGACTTCCGCTCTGTCCTTCAAGCCATTCTGTTTTCAAAGATTGACTACTGCAATGCGCTACTGCTCGGCCTCCCCTCCTCCACAACTAAACCTCTACAGATGCTGCAAAACGCAGCAGCCAGGATCCTCACTAATTCACGTTGCAAGGACCACATCACACCGATACTTAAAAACCTACATTGGCTTCCTATCCATTATAGAATACTGTTCAAGACCCTGACCATTATCCACAAATCCATCTACAATCAATCCTCACTACAACTCACCATCCCACTCGAATTCCATAACTCCAATAGACCGATAAGATCAGCATACAAAGGAACTCTACAGGCACCTCCACACAAATCCTTTATCTACAATTCCCTTCAAAAACGAATACTGTCATCCGCCGGACCACAGCTATGGAACACACTACCCCCAGATCTACGCCTGGAACAATGTCTTCTTTCCTTCAGAAAGAAACTGAAAACTTGGCTATTCTCTCAAGCCTTTCCAGTATGAGACTCTCCCCAACTAACGACTTGCAAAACAATTGTATATAGTTGCCTGTTGCGCATTTCCTTAAAAAGGGTTATCTTAATCTAATTCCTTCTACTTTCATTTGTCCTGAATTACTCTCCCTGTTCTTTGTAACTTTCATTCTTATTATTTATGGTTTTACTCTGGTTTTGATGTAAATCGGTACGATAAGACATGGTCTTGAGCATCGGTATATTAAAAAGAATTTAAATAAATAAATAAATAAAATGCATCACCTTGCACTTATCCACATTAAATTTCATCTGCCATTTTGATGCCCAATTTTCCAGCCTCACAAGGTCTTCCTGCAATTTATCACAATCTGCTTGTGATTTAACTACTCTGAGCAATTTTGTATCATCTGCAAATTTGATTTCCTCACTTGTCGTATTTCTTTCCTGATCATTTATAAATATATTGAAAAGTAAGGGTTCCAATACAGATCCCTGAGGCACACCACTGCCTACACCCTTCCACTGAGAAAATTGTCCATTGAATCCTACTCTCTGTTTCCTGTCCTTTAGCCAGTTTGTAATCCACGAAAGGACATCGCCACCTATCCCATGACTTTTTATTTTTCCTAGAAGGCTCTTATGAGGAACTTTGTCAAACGCCTTCTGAAAATCCAAGTACACTACATCTACAGGTTCACCTTTATCCACATGTTTATTAACTCCTTCAAAAAAGGGAAGCAGATTTGTGAGGCAAGACTTGCCTTGGGTAAAGCCATGCTGACTTTGTTCCATTAAACCATGTCTTTCTATATGTTCTGTGATTTCGATGTTTAGAATACTTTCCACTATTTTTCCTGGCACTGAAGTGAGGCTAACTGGTCTATAGTTTCCCGGATCACCCCTGGAGCCCTTTTTAAATATGGGGGTTACATTAGCTATCCTCCAGCCTTCAGGTACAATGGATGATTTTAATGACAGGTTACAAATTTTTACTAATAGGTCTGAAATTTCATTTTTTAGTTCCTTCAGAAATCTGGGGTGTATACCATCCGGTCCAGGTGATTTACTACTCCAATTGATTTCCAGGTGATTTCCATATTCCATATTCTTTAGCTGCTAACTATTATATATGATTATATATAAATAAATAAATACATATATATATACCATTTCATAATCTATGGTGCAGAACTAACTGAGATTTGAGCTTACAGGTAACAGATACAAAAAGGGGGTGAAATAGCACAAGTTTGAAACTTGTGAGCAGCGGTGCCAGTCGCTTAAGGCTTTAACCTTGGCCTTGATGATTGCTGCTATTGCTCACAAGTTTCAAACTTGTACTAATTCAACTCCTTTTTGTGTCTGTTACCATATGTCTAATATATGCACACACATTTTTCTTTGAACTTATGGGTAAACACGCTAGCAAAATCTTCAGCATGGTGATGGTTTGCTTCATGAAACCATCCTGGAAAATACCTTAAAAGAAAAGTCGGATGCTACCCTGTTGACCTGTATCTACCTGAATGTCTGCAGATCTTTTTGTAAATAATTCACCATGCTCCGTCATGTGTCTTGGCCTGGACCAATAAGAAGTAAGATTTCATCAGTTTCATTGTATATAGTACACATGATGTCAAAAGATATAGTATCACTGAAAAGAGAACTTTCAGATTCATTTATAATCTGCTTAGGACAACTGAAGCTGAAATGGTGAGAATAGAAACATTTTTAAATAAATAAATATGTTTGTATTATTCTTGGCCTTAGTCCAATATACATAACTATGTTGTACCTTTTGTGTTTGTAAGTTTCAGGGCCTATCTCTGGGGTAAGCCAATGGCACTGTCAGGGTAGGAGTGTGTTGGGTTCGGGATGGGGGTGGGGGTGGGTTCCTGGAAAGGGTAAAGCACTATTTTGTAAAACAAAGGGGTGGAGTTAGCAACAAGGGTAGGACTTAAATGGGGGGGGGGGGGGGGGGTGTCTTGAATTGAAGACCAGGATGGGGATATGAAGAGGGAGTCATGACCTTCCCTACTAGACCACAATAGATTTCAGTATGGGGGAGGGGGGCTAAGTCATGGTGCCCCTGGGATAGCAGGCCACCATTGCACATTGGTGTGGCTGGAAAAGTGCCAAGGTTTAATAAATCCCACAAAATGTTTCCTTGTGTTTATGTGGAATATAAGAAAATAGTAAACAAATAACATTTCTAGTGCTGTTTTACTACAGTTTACTAAATACACCCCTTATTTCACTACTTTACTCTGCTGCTTTTTAATTTAACCAGCAAGCTTTTCTTGACATGTTAGAAATAATCACTAAGAATTTAATCTACCATGGTTCATCATTTGGAAACAATATCAAAATGTTAAACGTTTCCCCAGAAAGAAACAGAAGGGGGCAACAGTGGCAAAAAAATGAAGATAAGTTTCATTTCAGAAAGATTTTTTCTTTACAACCAAACTAAAGGAGACACCTTTAATAGCCCTTCTACTTTGATGTTCTCTAAAAAACAGCAAAACATGAAAAATAAAAACCCCAAAAAGAAGGAATTTATCATGTTTTGTTGAAAATATAATATTTATTATATTCTAAAAGCTTTGTTTAAAGGAATTTAATTACAAGCAGTAAAAAATAATGTACTCTTATAGCATAGGGACATGAACAGTACACTGCTTTGTGTGTAACTCCCAATATATGAAACACATTTTTTTGGTATTTCAGATTGTCCAAAGAAGCACACACATTAAAATATGTCTGAGAACAGAGCATCAGAAAACTAAACTTGGCAAGGAATGCATTCTGGGAACCAGGAGATGTTTATTGATGCTCTGTTGGTTGGAGGCTTGCTATAGTATGTATCAAATATCCTTCTAATACAGTGGTTCCCAAGTCTGGAGTTCAGGGACCCCCATGAAGATTAGTTTGCAGCTTGAATATGCATGCGGTGCATTTGCATAATTTGCACTTAGAACCAGCTCAATTTCCATATTTTAGTTACCCATTAAACTAGACCTGCTTGGGGGTTCCTGCTGAGGACCACATTTGGGAACTGCTAATTTAGAGCAAATATTCATTCACTACTATGTTAAAAACATGAGTTAGAGAACTCATTGTCACAATGGAGGGAATAGTTTAGCACAAGGAACTTTCAAAAACATGAAACATTCACATTTTTTGGGACTGAGAGAAAAATGGGTATGTCAAAGAATTTATACATTTTAAGTGACAACAAAATTGCATTACAATTTTTTTGGTGCCACAATAATACTTCATTTAGTAGACAGAAGTAAGGCAAGTCCTAAGTTTTAACAGTTCACAGTAGAAAAGTCATATATATATATATATATATATATATATATATATATCATCAATCATATATACATATATATATAAAAATGTATATATATATATATATATATATATATATATATATATATATATATATATATATATATAATCGAGTCTGTTAAATTTTAAGGTATTCAAAAAATAACATACAATTTTACGTAGATGTAAATCTCCTTGGGATACAGTCCTATATGCTACAAACCAGCCTGAATATCATCTCAACACCATGAAAACAAAAAAAAAAGACCACAGGCTATCTCCAGATAGTCAGCCATTCTCAGGTCAGGATTTTACAGAATTGAGGTCACAACATGTCTACTAACCTATATCATCACATTCATCAAAATCACACTACAGTGCTGTCTACTAATTTTTGTAACATTTTTTTGATGCTTTTCCATTATCATCCTTTATGTTCTTCAATCTTCAGCAGAGGTATAGCCTCAGGTAAGGAACACTTGACAGCTCATAAAGAAAAAGTGTGGGTTTTTCTGTCTTTTCTGGAAGAGATATTGACTTCTTTGGAAAGAAAAAAAAAAAAAGCCCCATAATATTGGCAGAAAGGAATAAAGTAAACTTTTTTTTTTCCTGTGGTTTCAAAGGTCAGATGTTATAATGAGAAACTTCCCAGGTCTGAAAAAATAAAGCAATTGTAAAAATAATTTGGTCTGAAGATGTTCAGTATATACAGATGAGATGAAAGTTCCCTTTAAATCTTTCATTTTTAACTAGAAACAAAACCAGAAGCAATGGATGTAGATGAGTGCAAATAAAGGACTCAAACAAGAGGAAATAGGCCTGTACAAGTGAATCACTAGGAGGATAACTTTCAAATAACTCTGCGTGGCCCCACATACATGTATATATATGGCCACGTGGATATCTACCATAGTATTTTATAATCTGCACGTATCAGATATGCATATGTCTTCCCATGCTTGAATACCTGTAATGCATTGAAAAAGCATATTTGAATGCACTGAATGCATGTACTTTTCCAACCTATTTTAGAAACATACATGCAGCATATATTTTATACACAGAAAAACAATGTACCTTACTCATGTAAAACCCTGAGTTACTTGGTATATTTTAAAACTTGCACTTGAAATTACCAGTTTTCCAATTCCTCCTCCACTTCACCCAGTCCTTCTCCAACTCATAATGTCCCCTTTAATTCTTCAGTTTCATCTCCACCCAGTTCACCCAGACTTCCCACTTAACCAATAATTGCTTCAAGGAGCAATTGGTTCAGGAACCGATGAGAGAGGGAACCATTTTACATCTAATTCTTTGGTATTAGTGAGGCCACTTGGCAGTAGTGATCATAAGATGATCACATTTGAAGTACTGACTGGAAGAGAGATAATTAATGAAAGGGGGGAAATGTACAGCTCTAGCACTAAACTCTGAAAAGGGAAACTATGAGAAAATGAGAAAATAGAAAAAAATGGAAAGATGCAGCTACAAAGGTTAAAAGTATATAACAAGCATGGACATTGTTCAAAAATACCATCTTAGAAGCGCATTCCAGATATATTCCACACATTAAGAAAGGTGGAAGAAAGACTAAATGACTGCCTGCATGGTTAAAAGGTGAAGTGAAAGAGGCTATTTTATCCAAAAGAACTTTCTTAAAAACTGGAACAAGGATCCATCTGAAGAAAACAGGAAAAAGCATAAGCATTGGCAAGTTCAATGTAAAACCTTGATAAGACAGACTAAGAGGGAATTTAAAAAGGAGTTGGTCTTAGAGCAAAAAACTCATAATAGAAACTTTAAAAAATATATCCAAAGTAGGAAGCCCTCAAGGGAATCAGTTAGACTAGTAGATGATCGAAGGGTTAAAGGAACATTAAGGGAAAATAAGGGCATCACAGAAAGACTAAATACATTTTTAGCTTTGGTATTTACTAATGAGGATATTGGGAAGATACCCATTCCAGACACAGTTTTCAAGGGTGATGATTCAGATGAATTGAACGTAGGTAGGTGCGGGTGGCCCGCGCAAGGGGGGGGTGGGGGGAGAATTAATGCAACCTCTGCGCAGCGACTCATTCCGGCCTTCCTCAGTTCCCTCCCAGTCCGCTCCAATTAAGGAGCGGACTGGGAGGGAACTTGCGCACTCCCCTACCTAACCTTTCTTCCCCTTCACCTCTCTTCCCCATCCCCTAAACCCTACCTATTCCTTTTTTGTTTGTTTGTTTTATTACTTACTTCAGGGCCCGACCTGAAGTAAGTTGTGCGTGCCGGGAGCCAAGTCTTTGGGACAGTGAGCAATGGCGCTGTCCCAGCCTGCCCCTTCAAAGAGGCCCAACACTTATGCATGTACCAGCATTTACGCGGGTGGCTGGGTCCCTTTGAAGATTCCCCCGGCACGCATAAGGCCCGGCCATGCACGTAAATGCTGGAATTTACGCGTGTAGGGCTTTTAAAATCCACCCTTTAGGTTCTGAACTTCGGCTGAAAATAGGCACTATCAGGATCTCACTGTTGGAGGTACATCGCCCAAGGAACAGTATAGGACTGCGAGGCTGGATGCTGAGCAGGATTAGAGCTGGTCTTCTGCCCAACCAGCCCCTTCCCCCGTAGGTTGAGCCCTTGGATTCTCGCTGCAAGTACATAGTAAATGGCAGCAGTACATAGTAAATTTATGCAGGCAGAATTAGTGCTGGTCAGACAGGAACAAGGATGGACAGGCTAGATAGTTTGGAGTAAGGCATGGACACAGAGTGCAGGGAAGGCAAGGAGCAAGAAAGGGCATGGGCCACTAGGCAAGGCAAAGACCAAGAAGGTCCGAAGGCCACTAGGCATAAGGCATGGAAACAGGAGCCAGTACAGAGAGCCAAGAGTGATTCCATTAGAAGGCAAGGTTACACTGGTGAGGCTGGGTTACCAAGGGCTGGAGTTTGGGTGTGGTGAAGGCAGTGAGGAGGAGTTTGGCAAGGCTGGAGCCTAAGCTCACTGAGAACTCCTGGTGGAGTGGAGGCTGCAAGACGGGCTGAGTCAGGAGTCCATTGAGGAGATGGCTCAGGAGAGAGTTCACTAGAGGCTTCTAAAGATGGAGGGATGTCATAAGAGTCTGAATTAGGGTACGATGAGGCTGCGCAGTAGACAAAATTGTAGCAAGCACCTAATTTAAGCATCTAACTTTGGGGCCTCCATTTAGGTACTCAACTTTCTTTGAATATTGGTACCTAAGAGACCAATATTCAAAGATCACTCAGCATCTCAATTAGACTACTCAATTAGAATCCTAAATTAAGCACATATTTTCAGCCAATCTGAGGAGCCTAGGCATTGAGCTGAAAATTTGTACCTAACTTAAACTTTATGTCCCTATAACTGAGGCACCTAAGTTTATGACAGCTATTGCTTTTCCTAAACTTGGGTGCACAAATTAGGTGTCCAGTGCTGGAAATTAATGTTGAGTTTCTAACTTCATTCCTGTAACCTGGCTCCACCCCCATCGCACCCATTGTTTACACTGCTTCTATGATCCAGGTTTGGTGCTTCTAGTATTGCAATGTAGGCAACACTAGAAACACTGGGCTCAGTTTGCAAAAGCAGCCTACCTGGCAAATTACATTGTAAAGGTTATGGAAAAGTGAGTGTGTTAGGGTTGGATGAGGGAGGGAGAGGGTGGAGACCTTTGGAAAGGATTCTTAACCAGGAAGGTGGTAGGGGAGTGGAGAGGGTGGTGCTGAACATTATGGGGCAGATTTTCAAAGGGGTACGCGCGTAAGATGTGCGCGTAACCCCTAAAAAGCTGCCCCTTCCCCCCTGCGCGCGCCAAGCCTATGTTGCATAGGCTCGGCAGCACGCGCAAGCCCCGGGACACGTGTAAGTCCCGGGGCTTTCCTGGGGTGGGCATGCCGGGGGCATGTCGGGAGGGGCGTGTCACGGCCAGCACATCATCGGGGGTGTTCCAGGGTCATGGACATGGCCTCCGGACCAGCCCCCGGACCGGAACATGGCACGCCGGCGTGCGCAAGTTATGCCTGCCTTGGGCATGCGTAACCTTTGAAATAAAGGTGGGGGGGGGGGAATTAGATAGGGCTGGGGGGGCAGGTTAGTTATGGAAAGGAATGGGAAGGTGGGGGGGCGCCGGAAAAAAAGTTCCCTCCGAGGCCGCTCCGATTTCGGAGTGGCCTCGGAGGGAACGGAGGCAGGCTGCGCGGCTCGACGCACGCAGGCTGCCAATTTTGTGCAGCCTTGCATGCGCCAACCCCGGATTTTAAAAGATACGTACAGCTACGAGCATATCTTTTAAAATCTGGCGTACTTTTGTTTGCGCCGGTTGCATGAACAAAAGTACGCATGCACGTACTTTTTAAAAATCTGCCCCCATATTTTTAATTCATATCTGGAAGGGTTGGGTGGTGGGGGGAAGGAAGGAGAGGAGGGAGAGGAGAGGGGCACAACCCAGCAGGCCAATTTTTTCAGCTTGAGTGGGGTGACAAGGATTCGTGCTACTAGACCTGTGGACCACCTTTTTATTTTTTTTACAGACCATCACTACTTAAACAGCTATGTTCTTTTGAATATAGCCGGTTAAGTTAAAATTATCCGGGACATTATTCCTTGATAATTTTAGACCTGCTGTCTTCCAAATCTGAAGATAGCTAAATAATTTAGCTAACTCCAAATGGTGGAGTTAGCTGAATAAGTTATTTGGCTAACTCATTTCTGCCCCAGAATGCCCCCAACACATCCTTTACTAATTTTGCTAAATCTTTACTGGATAATGACTTCTGTGGCCAAAAGGTAGCCAGATGATGACTTATCCAGCTAAAAGTTAGTCAGATAAGTATGGGGAATCTTCAAAACCTGTCATTTAGCTAGATATCTTGAGAGTTATATGACTAAATGGTGTTCAGTATTGGCCTCCTAGTGGTTTACTGTTTCTTTCAGAGGGAGATTTGTGAGTGAGAGAACATAAGAACATAAGAGGAGGGCATTATGTTAATCTTCTATAGAAAGAAAATTCAGAAACATGCTTTGACTCTTAATTTAAACCAAACCTCAGTGCGTCACCTGTCTAATATTTACTAAAGATTCCGGTACCTTCAATGACATTTGTAAGGTCTACGGAAGGTCAAACTTTGAACCATTTGGGCAGTCTTGCATTAGGAGACTGGCTCTAGCCAAAGAATGTTCAGAGTTGGATGGTGAATGGAATGAAAATTTATTCTGTGTCTATTTGCCTTTGTTTTATAAAATATCTAAACATTCTGTGGGAAGCTAAAGAACTGTCAACTTGACACTAATTGAGATGTGTTGAAAAGAATGATTTTGAGTGATTAAAAAGAGAAAGCTTGGAAAGAAATCTTAAGAATATGTAGTCAATATGATTTGCTGGAATGAAAATCCATGCCAGACTATATTAATCCTTCAAGTGTTTCAAGGTAATTGCTCCTGTAATATACAGATAAAAATATTCAAAGCCATTAACGTGGGTAAATATTGATTTACTTGTGTAAATTAGTTGTCTGTTCATCATCCTACCTCAACCCGCCTAGAAGAATTCCATACCTTACAAAGGTTTAGCCACATTTGGAGGAAGTGTTGCCTAGGGCATGTTTGGGCTGGACTGGAAACAGTGCATGTAGATTGAATTTTCAAAACTATGCACATGGTTTTCCATGAAAAATGTACCTGCACTACTTATTTTGTTTATTGAAAAGAATTTCTTGGTTGCTCTATCTACAGTTCTAGGCTGGTTAACACATAAAACATTCATAATGAAAGCAGATGCAAAAGTCTGCGTGTTCTTTGTACTCTCAGGAAGCTTCAAAGGGAACCTTTTGAAATCTGGCGAAAGGCCTGGAGGGAAAAAGTACCTGTGGACTTTGTAGCAAAGTGCCTTGGGTAGTTTGAAAACTACACCGCCATCCCCCTCCCCTACCACCACAATATCATTCAAATGCAATTAAATGCCATAGACTTTCAGACAGAATTTTAAGTTCTAATCACAGTGACACTAGGAAGGGGCATATTTAATTTGAAGAAAAGACCATGTAAAAACGGGTTTGCTAGAACGTTTGCTACCTGATAGATGTGTGAGAGACGTCTTCTAATGAGGAACTAGCCCAAAACCTGCAAGTTAATACTGTCCTTTCCAAATACTTATCTTAAGAACCAACTGTCATGGGCAGCCTTAAATCAGACAAAATAAAAATGGCTTTCACGGTTTCACATGGAGAGAGAGAAAAGGTCCAAACAGGTTCATCCATTATTATGGAAAGCGACTGCTGGTAACTGAAACTGAAATCCCTCTTCCCATGAAGGAATGGCAATCCCTAAAGCTACATTGACAGATAATAATGATGTAACTAAAAAAAATTAAAATTCTGGGCGTTTCCTTTACAGCTCAGCTCTCTTTTTCAAAAGACAGTGGTTGAACTGAGTAACCTGCTCTACCCTAAACTTCAATACAGCTTGCAGGCATTCAGAAAGCATTTATTTATTTAAAATTTCTTATTGACCACATTCCCGATTCAAAGCGGTGTGCAGAGATGATCACCGAAAAATAAGTAATAAAATATATATTATAAATAACTACAACCATACATTTATATAAAATAAAACAATCATAACAAAGTTAAATAAACTAATTAAAACAAAAAACAGATCATGCCACTATCAATTCTATATCAAATTCCACTTCCAAACCCAATTTCACAATTAATCCTCCCTTGAGAAAATAACCAGGTCCTGACCATATTTCTGAAAATAAGAGAATTTTGTTCCAATCTCAAATCATCGGTTAATGAATTCCAAGGGAAGGCCGTGAGCATTCTTCTCCCTACCGATCCCACTGCACTCCATGCTCTTATGTGCGTCAAATGAAACACAGCACACTCTAGTTGAGTCCAATTGTCTTGTTTATTTTCTTCACACACATAGACACGACACACAAGAGGTAGATGTTTTCGTATAGTCTATCAAATGCCAGACCACCAGTGTGCCATTAGGTGGTAAATTAATTTCAGTGCTTGGCATCACCAAACCTGGGCACTTTGTTCTCAGTTGCTGAGATTTGCTTCAAGAAGCTGATGTAATCTGTTGATGGATTCGAAGGATAGGTTGATCCTTGGCTGAGTTATACTTTTTCTATTAGCAATACAACACTGTTCCAAGGGTTAAGTAAGATAGGCTAGAAACTTATTGTAACTTGCATAAAGCATTGCCTTTTGCATTTCAGGGAAGATACTGCTTTAGATAACAGGAAATGTATTTTTGGTTAGCTATGCAGCTGATAAAGCTAGTATTCTGTTGCTTTACGGAAAACGGCAGTTTTGCTTTGCTACGTTCCACAACGTTTCCTGCTACCTGGTCTAACTGATATGTCTGCATGCACACGTGGAATGTGCTAGCTCTTCAACGAGCACGTAGCAGGCTTCCGAGGTGGGGAAAGTCCTTTTGCCCCAAATCCCAGCGTGGCTGTTGTTTTTCTGTAAAAGCAGAGCTGACATTCAGCCCTGTGGTCAGGTTGCCATGTCACGCCTCAGACCCCAGCATGGCTTAGGGTTTTAGTGCTCTTGTGTGCCTATAAAGTGTACGGTAGATGTGCTTGGCTGTGCAACTTCTGTTTCTAACCCTATGAAAAAGACTTGTGCTTTGTGCCAGAGCCCAGAAACAGCCTGGCTCTTTCTCCTTTGTAAACAATGAGCCTTCACTGTTAAATAAACCGAGCCTCATCAGAACTCCTGGGGGTGGTCCTTATCTCGCAGCCAGGAAAGGGGGAAATTGTAGGGGTGTGCATTCGTTTTGAACGCATTTGTACTCCGCAACTTATTTTTTTTCAAATTTAAAAAAAGTGATGATGCGCAACGCATCGCGACTTCCAACGTATTCAACATAGCTATTTTGAATACGTTGAACCTAAATAAACACTTAAACCCCCACCCTCCTGACCCCCCCAAGACTTACCAAAACTCCCTGGTGGTCCAGCGGGGAGTCAGGAAGCCATCCCTGCACTCCTTTGCGATTTCCTCATGGCGCTGATAGCCTGTGTTACAGGGGCTGCCGGTGTCATTGGTCAGCTCCGGTCACATGGTCACCGGTGCCATCTTGTGCTCCTACCACGTGACAGGTAGGTCATGTGGCAGGAGGTCGCTCCGGGATCCCCGTTGGACCCAACTGGAACTTTTGGCCAGCTTGGGGGCCTCCTGACCCCCCCAAGCTGGCCAAAAGTTCCGGTTCGGTCCAACGGGGGTCCGGGAGTGGAGGAGCATGTGACGCCGGAGCGGAGTAGCACGTGACGCCGGAGCGGAGTGACGCCGGCGTCACATGCTCCTCCGCGCCTCCGCTCCGGGACCCCCGCTGGACCCAACCGGAACTTTTGGCCAGCTTGGGGGGGTCAGGAGACTTACCAAAACTCCCTGGTGGTCCAGCGGGGAGTCAGGAAGCCATCCCTGCACTCCTTTGCGATTTCCTCATGGCGCCTGACCTCTGATTATTTAGCGTTCGGAAAATAAATTAAAACTATTCCTTTTGAAAAATCTTTCACTGATTAACGTTGGGAGATTTAATTTGCGATACTGCAGGATGAAACTGATAAAATGATCAGGTAGTAGTAGTAGGGCGAGAACCCTCTCAGGGATTCCAGGCCTCAGGGAGTAAGGGCTATAGGACGCACAGTTTAATTTTTGGCAAAAAAGGAAATGGGACTGTGGAGCGGGGAAGGGGAGAAGGGTGGTGGTGCGGGCCAGGACTAGGTGTGAGCTCTCTCCTAAACACACTCACACACACACGTGCGAACACACTCAGTAGCAGCAGAACAGTGGGGCTGACAGGCATTTGCCTCCTGTCTCTGAAGGGAGTGCATGCAAATCTCTCTCATGCATATTCTTTGGGGATATCCTGAAAACCAGACCTGTTTGTGCTTCTTGAGGGCTTGAGTTGGCCATCTCTCCTATATGAGATTGGTTAAGAAATCAGGCAGTGTTTCTCAATCCAGTTCTTGGAACATCCTCCGCCAGTCTGGTTTTCAGGATATCCACAATGAATTATACATGAGATAGGTCTGCATACAATGGAAGCAGTGCATGTAAATCTATTTCATATATATTCATTGTGGATATTCTAAAGGCCAGACTCACTGGTTGTTTCCTGAGGATTGAGTTGAGAACAACTGGACTAAGGAGTATATCCATAAGTATTATGGCAGGTCTGAGCTGGTTGCCATTGTGTACCTTGAGGGTGGTTAGTGATTATGGGAAGAATAAATTAAACTAGAATTATGTTTTTAGGTTTAGATGCTAAGGGAAACTGTTTGATGTTTGTTTTGTAAGTTTGATGTAAGTGTGTCTTTATGTGATGTTATTGTGTTGTTTTTTTATTATAACTCTCCTAGAATGCTATGAGTATAAGGTGAAAAATACATTTAAGTAATAAATAAATAAATCATGTTTTCAATTATGCAAAATTTCTGAGCTGTGCAATTGACTAAATATTAGTAGATATTTGATTTATGCCATTTTTTTCTCATTCAGCAAAAAGAAATATCTGACCCTTTTCAGAAGATATTAATCATTGCCCTAAAGAGATCGACTTCCAAGCATAGTTTCTGCACATCATTGAATTTTACAGGCCAATTATGATTAAGCAAGTGTATAGCAATTTGATGCCTCACAGCACACACAGAATTATCCCAAGCCCCACTGTTGCTATTCCAAATAGAAAGTTTGTTAGTTTCTTGTAAAATGTAAACATACAGAAAAAAAGATAATGTAACAGAACAGTCACTTATTAACTGTGGATTTATTTATTTTCTTGACTTGGCATTTCTCTTCTCTTCCATTTTTGTCTTCCAAATCTATCAAAGCTGGCCTCTGTTAGGTGAGCTTTCATTCGCAACTACCAGGGAAGTTTTGCCCAGTTTTATCTCCCCGTCTCAGCTCACTTAGCCCAATCATTGCACTGATATTCCTTAGTCAGCGGCTATGCACAAGGGTTGCTTCTGGAAGCCGCAATCATGGTGTGGTAGCCCATGCACACAACCCGGAAACTATGACAAAATGTAAACAGCTTTGGACAAACATAGAGAGCAGTGGTAAGGGCAGATTGCAGGTAATACAGATAGGGGATGACAGGTGGAAGAAATGGAGGGAGCGTGAATGTTTGCTCAGACATATGAAATTTGGAGAGCCAAAGAAGGGAAAGCACAGGCCAGTGGTCAAAGAGTGAGGTGCAACTGCATCAGACTTGGTTAAACCCTAACAGCAAAGGCAGAACTGCATTGGGCTACCATGGTTAAACCAAAACTAGCCTGGGGTATTGTTCAGACAGCAGTAGCTACAACATTAACTGCACGGTTTCAACTAAATCAAGGTTTCAAAGAGGCTGGGATAACTTACACGAAGTGGAGGTCAAAGTCTTAACAGCAGTGTTGTGGCTTCATTAAGTCCCAAGACGTCTGAGGTAATCTACAAAGAGAGATCATGGTCAAATCCCAAACATCAAGGAGCAGGGGGACACCAGATGATTGTGGACAATGACCTTCCATCCCCAACTTTGGTGGCAGCATGGATGTTACAAAAGTGGGTGGTAAGAAATGGAAGAGGGTCTGAATGTTGAAATAAGTTTGGGAATGTAAGAATCACAGAGGAAAATGACAAAGCTTAGAATAGTCTACAGTGAAGGTGTAGGAGGTCAGCATGGGTAATGGAATCTGCACATGCTTGGATCAGATATGAAAGGGAGTGGTAGGAATAGGGTTGAGAGACTGAGTAAACCTGGAGACATAACAGGCCAAGGGGCAGCCAGGTTGGTATCAGCAGGCCACAATATCTCAGAAATTAACCAAGTCAGTGCCTGCAGGTTGATGGAGGCTGAGTATTGACTGGAAAGGCTACAGGGACCTAATTGTATGGATGTTTGAGCAACAGTCTTACTGGTTTTGGTGGTTACTTGGATTGTTGCAGAGTTTGAAGATGAGATAAGAGGGGCAAGGATTATGTGTGTTGGATTACATGTGGAAACTTTCTGGGATGGTAGAGAATCAGAGAAAAAGACAAAACAACTGACTTGGATAAGGAGCAATATCCTACAAATAGTCAAACTATTAAACATGGGGAGGGTAATTTTCAAAAAGCCTACATAGACTAAAGTCGATGGGTACTTTTTTAGTCAGACGTTAGCCAGGATTTGCAAAGCAGAATTATACACCAAAAGATTATTTTTTTATTTATTTTTAATTAAAAAATCTTGTAGCCTGCATATTCTAACATGTTCAATATGGATAACATGAATACATACATAAAATTAATAAAACGTTATTACATTAAAACACATATAATAAAACACTCCAATATATACTCAATTTTTTATAATATATATTACTGCACTTTCGTTCAACCCAAATCATCATATGCTTTTCTAAATCCATTTTAAAAATTTGCTGGTGTGCACATAACTGGTGCCAACAGGGCCAGTTTTGATGAGAGCTTCCACTGATGCAGACATTTTATGTTGGGGTTAGAGGATTATGAATTGCAAACCATGAGTAGGTGTTCTGAAACACTGATTTTTCAGATGTTTTTATTTTATATATTTTGTGCTTGGATTAAGAAAGATATGATACGGAGCATAGGATTAAGTTTGACTTTACAAGGTGGAATTCGATTGATCTACAGGTGTCCTTTATGATCCAGTCTAAAGCTCATCACGTGGCACAAGATTATAAATTTAAATCTGAGCACAAGTACTTCTGACACCACTCAGGATATTTTGAAGTTTTCAAGAATTTTGGTCTAGTTCTTTCATATTAGATAGTTACATTTTGAGTTACTCAGACAACACTGAGGTTTAAATATCCCACCCATAAATCTGAGACATTGCAGGGTGGGGTAAAATAACATAGTTGAATAATTTATATTCGCAGATATCTGAGTAAGTTATGCAGATAAGTCTGGTCATAGCCGAGAGCAGTTCTAAGATTAAGTACCTGTAGCCAGATCACTTTAAATATAACCAGCTATATTCAACATATTCAACCCTCAAAATCTCTAAGCCCACCAGGAATGCAATAGATTCTTACCACTCCCAAAAGAGTTCAGCATTGCTCTGACACGCTACCAGTAATGCTGTCAGTTATTACTATGAGTATATTCAGTGGGAGACTTATCCTGTTGAATATTCCATTTAAATTATCCAGATAACTTTACCCAGATAATTTGCTTCTCACTGGCCTACAGAATATGGACCTCTTCCAGTTATATGGCTTGGATTTGTCTTAAGTAAGTCAAAGAGCCCTTCTAAAATGGAAGGCTGAAGAGCAATGATAGAAAATATATACTTTTTATGGAAAGGATGGTAGAAGCATGAAATGAATGCTTAGGTAGGTGATGTAGGACAAAACAGTAGCAGAGTTTAAGAAGAAGGCATAAGTTAAAAATGACAAAATGACATTTAGTTAAGTGCTGCTTAGCCAGCTGAAGCTACTGTCAGCAGGTGTCATTTAGCCAGCTAACAGGGTCATTTATCAAATTGCTGTAAGGCATTTTCGCCTTTAACGCCTGCGAAAGCACCATAACGCATGGTGTGATGCAAATCAGAAAAAAGGCACTGTTTTAAGCTTCTGAAAAGCCAGCCTAGTTCTCAGGGCCCTTCTATATGAGAGAGAGAGAGAGAGAGAGAGTGAGAGAGAGAACCTAGCCATCATACCCTCATCCTAGGTAGTTATTTATGTTTCTATAGGAGGCCCACCTAGTCTCTTGAGGTGAGGTTTAGGTATTAGTGTAGGGGTTAGAGGCCACTTTGATATTCAAAATGAGAAGTACGAACAGAATGGCATGAATGGCAAAGTGGTTACTATGATTTCTCAACCTTTTTCTCATCACTGGTCTTTATACCTTTCCCAGGCAAGCCCAAATATTGTTACAGTGTTGGCTTCCTGCACCTCTGCAAATGCATGCATTATTTATCATATCGTGTGGCATGAATGCACATTTTTGAAATTTAGTAAAAGGGGAGGAGTTTGGATGGGTTTCTATGAAAATAAAGGGCAGTAATGCTATATGCGACATTGTTCTCTTGCCCTAACTTGATAGTGCCCTGGTAGGGAGTGCATCAAGCTAAGGCGAGAGAACATTGTAGATATCTCATCTTTGTGTACCTTTGCTAACTCCAAATCACGTCAAATCTTCACTGATGTGTACTGTGCTGTTTGTACATCTCACTGTACATGTAAAACTGCCCCCCAAAACCCTAGACCACCATCAAAACCTCACCTCAAGTTACTAGCTGGCCCTCCTATAGTGATAGGAATAGTTGACTTTTAGGAGATCCATATAAAGAATCTCTCTCTCTCTCTCTCTCTCACGCTCTCAATATTCAGGCAAGTAGTGCTTTTGGTTAACTAAAAGAGCCTATGTCATGATTTGCCGTGTCCCCTCACTTAATATTAAAGATGCCCTATTGGGCCTTTCATCCCTCCACCCCACAACTCAGAAAAACCAAAATGTTCTGGGATCACTGACCGCCCGCCCCAACAAACCCATTCCTCTCGCTATAAGTTACAAGTCTTAAAAAAATTGAAGCCTCTTCTTTATTTCAACGATTTTCGGATGGTCCTACAAGCCATTATTCTATCAAAAGTCGACTATTGCAATTCGCTTCTCTTTGGCCTTCCATATTCATCCATCAAACCCCTCCAAATGCTACAGAACTCTGCAGCCAGAATCCTTACCAATACGAATAAAAGAGATCACATCACCCCCATTCTCAAGCTCCTCCACTGGCTGCCTATAAAGCAAAGGATCCTATATAAAGTACTCACCGTAATTCATAAATCCATTCACAATATCTCTCCTCTTCAATTATGTAACCAACTACACCCTCACTCCTCCTCTAGACCCATCAGAGGAGCATATAAAGGCACACTCTATGTACCTTCAACAAAATCCTCGCATCATAAACGTGCCATATCTACAGCAGGCCCCATTCAATGGAATGCGCTCCCACCAGACATTCGGCTTGAGTTCTGCCACTCTTCATTCAAAAAAAAACTTAAAACCTGGCTCTTTAGCCAAGCTTTTCCAGGACCATGATCATCATTTTTTCCCCTCCAACCAGCAAGAACATATCTTCTTCACAAACCCCCATTTTCCATACCACTACCTACTTCGGTATCTAATCTCTTGCTGCAGGACACTTGAGACGTTCTCACTTATACGTTATAATTTTTATGCTCAATAAGACCTGTCAAATTGTTTAAGTCTTTTTTTTTTTTTTTCTCCTTTATCTTTTGGTCATCAATGTTACAACGTTATCATTAAATTTTGAACTTATGTACACTGTTCCAAGTTTCATAACCTTGTTCTATGTAATGCCTTTTGGCAATTTTCATGTTCTGTTTCAATGTAAACCGATGTGATCTTTATTTCATATAGGAACACCGGTATATAAAAATCTAAAAATAAATAAATAAATAAATATAATCTATCACTGAGGCCAAGCCCAGTCCCTTCCTCTGAAATGTACATTAGTAACCCACTGCACCCCAGTCCTCCTCCCCCACTTCTGAGGCTTAAAAATCCTTCCCGGGAGTGGACTGCAAGTGCATAGAGTAAGGGACACATATTCACCGCTGCCTGTTCAATGATTCAATAACTCCAAAAGTGAACGGTCAGAAAAATGCAGCGTCTTCTCCTATAAGGTGACACTGTGTGACAATAGGAAGCAGCACAGACCACCTTGCTTTAAGTTTCTTCTTCTTCTCCTTTCTAAATCTTTTTTTCAACTTTTTCTTTGGCTCTGAGAAAGAGCTTCAGAATCTCAACCTTTCTGTCTGAAATCCAGCAGAGAAATGGCTCAGTGCAACTGGCGACTGCTTAAAGTTGTAGCGTGCTTTCGGTTTTAGGTTAAAAGAAATGAGGAACTTGTTTTCAATTATTGCAGGTGGTAGCTGGAGTAGGCTAGTTAAAAAGGTGATTGATGTTGATTAGTTCTGCTCTTTTCTTGTCCCTTCCAACCTCTTCTCCCCTATGTCTGGCTTTGGTGGTTTTCCTTGAGTTGAATCTCCCCCTCCCACCCCCCCCCCCCCCCCCCAGCAGTTTTGCTTGCTGTAGTCTATAGGCTTGAAAGGGATCCAAAAATGACTGAAAATGGACATTTTCTTTTTTTTTTTTTTTTAGTGGCATTGCTCATTTATTAAGTTTTAAACAAAAAACATTTGAAAATTCCTTGTTTTGTTTCAGATTACCCATTTGTTGCAAATGAATGTGCATCCTTAGGGGGCAGCAATTTTCAGACAGGAGAGTCTAGCCAGGTAAAATCCTATGTACCTGGTAAATGGTTCTCAAAAAATTGCTCTTGATGTATTGCAAGGTGAAATTTAACTTCTGACCTCTAATTTCAACTTTGAAAATATATTCATACATCTTTCTCTGCTAAGGTTAGGTTAGACAGACTTTACTTTTGTACATTTACATTTACTTTCTCAGCTCTAGGCATTAATCAAATACTTTTGTATTGGTCCTACAAGAGACAATAAAGAGCCAGTGGAAGATTTGTGAAGAGCTTCCTGCTCTTTAATTGCAGAAAAACCGAACAATTTCAAGCACACATTGCTAAAACCTGGATGACAGGATTAATATTAATATAACTAATTCTCCAACAGCTCTCCTTCATTTAAGTAAATGTTAAAGTAAAGGATGTGAAAATAGCATACATAATATTGTAGCTAAATTTGGACGCATCTTAATGTACCCACCAAGATTGTTATTTATACCATTCAGTGAAACGCTTTCTCTCTCTTCTCATGTATCCCACTTGTTCTCTGATCTTGAGAAGCATCATGATGTTTACAGATAATGAGGATAATGACAGCCTACCCAAGCATTTGTCGTTCTGAATCATTTGCCGAGCATGCCAACAAGAAAAGGTAACTTTAAATTCAGAAATGAAATATAAGTAGGATAATACATTTCAAAATGAAATCCCTCTTGAATAGGTTCAGCAGATTTGAAAACCAACTTCTTGGAAGAGATATCTTTGAGTTGCTGAAAAAGTAAGGTTATGTGGTTAATGGTTTTTTAATAAGTTAAGGTGAAGGAAGTAAATTAATAGGTACAGATAGGTCAATATTCTGAAATCCCTTCAACAGATAACTCATCCAGCTAAAGTTAGCCAGATAAGTTATCCAGGATGTTCATCCAGATAGACATCTCTCTGAATATTGATAATTAGCTAGATAACTTTAAACCTATTTATTTAATAATACTTCCTGTCTATTGCAAAACAATCATGTATGTTTGAATAAAGCCAGTTAGGTTTAAAATTATTTGGCTACGGGATAATCGGGTGATTGCATCCTGATGACTCCACGTACCTAATAAAGGCCAGTCCAACAGAGTGCTTCCCTCTCTTTGATCGCAGTAATTGCTACCCAGCCTCCCACCCCTGTTTCAGTATGTTCTTCACAATGCAGGGATGTGGTAATAATAATAATAAAAAAAAAAAAGGTATTTAACAATATGTAGTTACCTAATGTCTGCATGGGGATACATATGGGAGGTGGTTTATGCCATCTGCATTTGTATGTATGTAACGATAGCGTATGCGTCAGCTTCTGTCAGCGATATATTGTCAGATAGTTTGATATGTTAGTTATTTCATGCTGGCTTTGTACACTCTCATGCACATTATCACAGATAGTAGGCAATGTTAGAAAGTTGGTGACTTTATGTTTTCTGGTTGATTTATAGTCGCAGCTGGGGTTGGGTACTCATGCCGACGGAGAGTTTTGAGTGTGGATACCAGTTCAGCAACAGGCTGGCACCTATAAGGCAAATGGCAGGTCATGGGTACACCTCAAGAGATGAGGCCCCCTTGCTTGGAAACAAGGTGGTGGTGGGGGGGGGGGGGGGGTGAGGGTGAAAAGAGCCACCTTGCTTGGTTCTATGGTGGGAGGCGGATGGGGGTGCGTAGCCCGGTAGTCTATTACAGTTATGGCTTGGGGACATGTTTTGTTATAGAAATATGTTGATTTAATAAATATGTGGCATTTTACATCCAACTTAATTGCTTGTGTTTTGCTTCCCTGGTGGTATATGGGGGGTGCCGTAGGGCCAACACCTAATCACAGCTGTTAGCATTTAAAGCCTTAGTAAATCAGGCCTTAGATTCAGGCCGATACAGTAGAGTGTGCTCTGACGGAGCGCACTGTTAACCTGCCCTTGGACACGCGTTTTCCCTTACCCCTTATTCAGTAAGGGGCGGAAAATGCACGTCCAACCCGCGGCACCTAATAGCGCCCTCAACATGCAAATGCATGTTCATGACCCTATTAGGTATGCCCGCGCGATACAGTAAGTAAAATGTGCAGCCAAGCCGCACATTTTACTTTAAGAAATTAGTGCCTACCCAAAGGTAGGCGCTAGTTTCTTCTGGCACCGGGAAAGTGCACAGAAAAGCAGTAACCACCTAATTTACATACTGAAATGCGCACCACCTAATTTACATACTGCACCACCTAATTTACATACTGAAATGCGCACACCAGTGAGTGGCCGGTGCGTGCGCCTGGAGAGCAGGCGTTCATCCGCTCTCCCGCGTTTTTACTGAATCGGCCCACTGAGGACAGGAAACTACCTACAGTACCTGAATGTAATCTGCTTTGAAGTGCCTGAAAAACAGATTATAAAATAAATAAATAGATATAAATAAGTGTCTCATGGTTTCCTGTTTCTAGAACTCCTCTCAAACTGAGATGGTGGCCAAATTGCTAGATGGGTGTAATTGATTGCCTCCAGGACAGGTGGACACCTAGCTATACCATACAAGTCTCTCATTATTTGATCTTTCTGTTCTTTTCTGAAAGTAAATTAACTATTTCTTTTACAGAGGAGAACTGAATAAAATCAGTCTATACAATGGAAAGTGGATGACTGGGTTATTTCAGTATTCAGCCCCTGTTTGGAAACTGCCTGTGGCTAAAAAAGCCAAGACCATGGTGACCTTGATGTGCGCAGATTAACTATGGCTTCTTTGTTTATCATTCTCAAGGTTCACCTTTAATTGGTCAAAAAGATCCAAAATGCTTTATTTATTGAAGGCATATCTAGTGAAGATAAATCAAAATAATCAATTTTGGGCCTGTGAAACCTTGGTGGTCAGTATTTCCTTCTTCTCTCCTGATTCTGCAGCTGGCCCTGCCGCTTTACTGTTGATGATATCCAAAATACCACAAGGAATGCATTCTGGGTACAGTAATTGCACCAAACCAATTAAATTCCAGAAAATGCTAACTGGGTAAATGTATGTGTGGAGTTTGAAAAGCCCGCTCCTTAAATAGCAGGTCAAGTTTAGGCAGATAAATGACAATGTGTGTGCCTTGATGGTGCTGAAAATTTGTCTTGTATAAATAAGCTTTCAAAATGCCTCTGAGTCCAAAGCAACTGTTTTTTTATGTGGCTAAATAAATGCCATTGTACAGCAGCAATATACACCTATCATGCAATCGCTGAAAATTTTGTTTATGAGGAAATCTTCAAGTTCCATGGATAAGTTTCATTTCTAACCATACAAATGCTGCCTAAGCCTTTAAATATTGTATCTATATATGGTTCTGGTAGAGCTCATGGATTATATATATGTATAGACCCCTGGTCTTCACTTGGTGGCCGTAGATCCCCTGGAATACCCAGAACAAGGATCCGTAGATCCTTGTTCTGGGTATTCCAGCTTAGTGGGAGAAACCATTTCTTAACAGCAGCTCCCTGAGAGACTTGCTGCAAATGGTAGCTTCTCAGTACACAAGAGGGGACTAGTGGTCATTTTGGTTTGGCTTCTAGAGGGTAAAGAGCCAGTTCAGTAACTTGTTTTGAGAGGAGATGTATGTAGTGCACCCATTGCCTGCCAGGATCTGCCTCCAGTTTTGTGGCACATAGACTTTCATTCCAGTTGGGTATTTTTGGCATTTTTACCTATGGTGAGACCCAGGACCAATCTGATGAGGTAGGAGGCCAGGAGGTTAGAAGATCTGTGTGTTCCCCTCCCTACAAGTGAGGGCTTGTAGTGAATTTTCTCCTCAGAGGATAAATGGTCTTTGAAAGTGCTTTTCCCTTTTTGGATTGTGAGGAGGTTTAGTACCTCCCCTCCTTACACTGAAGATGGGCTGTAATAGCCTGGAATTTTTATTCAGCAGCTGATCTTTTTCCAATAAGAGGTCATATCAGGAGGAGTCCAGAGTAAGAAAGATGAAGAGAAGAGGAAAGATCTTTGGAGACCCATCCCTGGAATCCCCACCCCTTTGGAACAAAGGACACAGGCTGGGCTTTGGCAGAACTGGACTGTCGGTGACATCAACTATGCTGTTGATGCTCAGGGGATCCTCATCACACATAGGGATTTCCCTGTCCATCTGGGATCTATTATTTTCTCATTCCCTGAGGGATAAGCTCTAGCCCAGGTCACATACCGAGAGAAAAGGAAGCAGACTCTTCACTGTAAATACTGCAGAGTAAACACAGATGTAATGGGAACAGTTGTCTATCTGATTGGACATTTATTTGTTTTCCAAGAATCACAGTAAAGCTAATTTGAATACCTTTACAGTGTCCTGCCAGTTTCTGCAGCACATGTAGAGTGTACAGCAGCACATCAGAAAAGGGATTTCATCACACCACCTGGGTCTTGACGATCATCCTTCCCCCCAAGAGGAAAAAAAAACCCCAATCTTTGGGACCAGAAGTGGCAGAGGAGTTATCCCCGAAAAATGAATTCTTTTATGGATCCTCAGGGTCCATAAAAGAAACTACTAAAAAAGGTTAAATATATATGAACAAGTTTACTAAAAATGTGTTTTTTTTCTGTGTCTTTGAATTAAGAAACCTTGCACCAGATATCACATACCAGAAAGGAACTATCTATACGGATTGAATCCAAATCTATTGGCTCAATAAGGAACTGGATTTCAGTTTAGCATTCCTGGTATGCATACAGGAATGTTAAACAATGCACTTTTTTTTACTGGAATTATCTTTGGTTCAGAAGTTTCCTCCAGCTACTTTAGGTTTTCAGCACAATGAGAACTGGCCAAGTAGACAGTGAAATTTCTGGACTAGGGCAACCTGGCTACTAGGTGTTACTGTTCTCCCCCCCCCCCCCCCCCCCCGCAAACCTTGAGGCTGTGAATGCTATCTCCGCAGCATCTTGTGCCCAGGGGCAGCCAAGGAACAAAAGCCAAGCTTGGGAATCATTGTTGACTTACTATACTCCTGAGTACACTCTTATTTTTATCAAATGTTCAATTATACATTGGGGGGAGGTTGTAATTTTTTTTTTAACATCATACATAAGTTAGCTAGCAAATACATGAATAAATAACAACAATTTTCAAAACGGACTTATACACATAAGTCTGCTTTAAAAATTATTCCACCATAATCAATCCACTCACATGCCTGCTATTTAGTATGCAGATATTTTTCTGGAAAACTTACGGGCATACCTTTTGAATTTTCAAATGTATGCACGTAATTGCAAAACCCTCCTCATCTCAACCCCAGAAATGCCTCTGCTCATTGCAGGTAAACTTACATGCAAGCAGGGTATAGGCATGTAAGTTTACCTGCATATCAGAAGGGCAATTTTTAAAAAGCCTATTTCTAGGGTTAAAACACTGTTATACCTATGGAAAGACTTTTGAAAATGACCTTCTAAGTAGTCCCAGGAATACAACTGATATAGCATGTCATTGATCTTCACTAAGAGCACTTTCTATATTGTTGTTCTTTTTACATATACAGTATACCTATCTATATCTGTCCTTCACAGTCTAGAAATTAATTTCTTGAAGGGCAAATTAATGATTCGTTAAATTTTAGACTGTCAGTTTAGGTACATTACTTTGTTACATTCATTTTAATATACTTGAAAGCCCTTCAATTCATGCATTTAGAATTGAAATTATAGCCCATTATAGCTAAGCCTAAAGCACCAATTTAATACCGTCCTTTTAAAAGAAATTGCCATTGCAATTACTAATCTAGGCTGCTTCTTAATATCGTGACAAGTTCATAGATCTTCTTAAGAAATTTAAACTATGAACATGAGAGTTTATAGAATTTGGAAGAACGTTAAGGAATTATAGTGTGCTTTGGCAGGTACTATTATTGAACCTAATTTGGTTTAGTATTAATGGTCAGATGGAGTTTGCAGGTTTTACCAGTTTCATGTAGATTGGAATATCTCAGTTATTGTCTCCCACTCACAACAAATAAGCCAGATCTGGGTTGCTCCTATTTTCTGACCCCTCCCTCTGGTCTGCATGAGGCATGGGGTGTTGCGATTCGGCCCATGGTTGGGGCCACGAGCCACCTCTTACCATCTTCCAGCCTGCTCTCTGTGGCCTGGAGGCTGCCCACATGGTCTCCCGCGGCAAAGCTGCGGACGCCGTGGTTTCCTGCGGCCCAGAGGCCACCATCTTCGCTGCTCCCACAGCGGGTCTGGAGCCACTGATGTCATCACCTTGCAGCCCGGGGGCTGCCGCCGTCCATCTCTCCGCGGCCTGGAGGTCGCAGCCCCCGGACTCACTTGTGGTATGGAGCCGCTCCCGGAGGCCTCTCTGCGGCTGGACGCCACCATCCCTCCAGCCAGCCCGACCCCCAACAACATCTTGCCGGCATGGCAGGAGCCATGCCGGAGTTACCCTCTCAGCAGGAGGCCACCGCCGTCCTTCTCTTCACCGTGGCAAGGAGCCGTGGACTTCAGCTGGCTCTTCCACAGACAGAACCACCGCCCTCGCCGTCTTCCGGCAGGCCTGGAGGCCTGCTCTTCACGGCAGGACACCACCTCCCACATCGGGCCTGGTCAAGGCCTGCTCCAGCTCCTCCTCTCCAGCTCCTTCTCTCCGGCTCCTCCTCTCAGTCTTCCTCCTTCCTGCTTCCTTAAGCGGGGGGTCGCACCTCTCTTCTGCTTTTACAGGGCCAGTGCAGGTGTGGTCCTCCTCTGACTCCTCCCTGGGCATTTTCCTTTTCAGCTCTATAAAAGGGCATTGTGCTCATTCAGTCTTTTCCTTCGCAAGGAGCAAGTTCATCCTAGGACTTCCTGCCTTCCACTCCTGCTTGGTTTCCTTCTTCATGGGATCCCTCTTCATCCGTTGTTCCGGATGTCTTCGCTGGATATCCCTCATCATTGTTCCTGGCTTCTTGCCTTGTCTCATCTTGTTTCCAAGTCCTGATGTATCCTGATGTCTCCAAGTCCATGCTCCTGATGGGTCCTCATGTTCCATTGTTTCCTGTTAATTCTGGTTGTCCTGATGTTTTCATCCATGTTGCTGAGGTTCCTGAGATTCCGTTATTCCATCCCTCATGGTCTGTGACCAGCCTGGCTGGGCTGAGTAGGACGCATAGTGGCCCAGTTGTCCATAACCACCCCCGCTGGGGTGTGTAGGGCGCTGGTGGGATTCCTCCATCCCATGGGGCTGAAGATCCTCCTCTTGATGTCCTCGTCTCGTTCCAGGTACTGGATTGAACCCTAGTGGCAGTTTTCAGCCCAACCTCAGGACTCCTCTGTTGCGTCTTCCATGCTAGGTCGGAGGTGTCATCCTTCATCTACTGACCTTTCAGGTGCGTCGATCATGCTGGGTCCCGAGGCTCCATCCAGGACGTCGCTGCTGGGATTTGTCTGGATTCCTGCTGTTCCCGGATTCCTTGAGGGCCGTCGTCCATCCTGTGCTTGTTGCTGCTCTTCAGTGAGTGTCTGCCAGCGGCAGGAGGCCCTCTGCTCTCTCGGAGCTCCAGACTTTTATCTTGTCTGGTTTTAACTAGGCTTAGTCTTCATCACTCCCTGATGTGTCTTTGTCAGCTCCGCTGTCTTCAGCTTCCATGTTCAAGTCCTCATCCACCTCTGCTTCATGTCCGGCCTGCTGCCTCTGCTGTTACCCAGCAGCAGGTCCAAAAAGGCTTGGAGTGGTCGGAGGACTACTCAGAGGCCAGCCTTGCATGGTTGGTCTCACTGAGGTGTGCAGGTTGGCAGGGTCTCCACTCCATCCCAGATGAGGACCCATCTTGCTGCAAGGGCACACATTCCTCGTCCTGCACTGGGGAGTGCCCCCTAGCGCTCCTTTCCATTGCAGTGCAACATGGAGTTTGTTTAAACATACTATCTTGGATACCCAAATAAAATATATTCCACATATTAAAAAAGGTAACAATAAGAACAAGGGTCTGCCAGAGCACCTAAATATTGCTATGAAAGATGCTATTAAAGCCAAAAACAATGATGCACTGATTGTATAATTGAGGGATATAATACTATTATCAATGGAACACAATATCACCTCGAATATTAAAGTTTAACCATTTGCTGTTTCTAAATGGCTTCATAAAATGAGAATATCTATCCAATTGTTTATATTTATTTATCTCGATTAAACAAAAAATGAATTACCGCCAAAAAATTTTTGAGGAGAGAAGAGGAAGGTTTCATATAAATTCATTGTATCACTGCATCCAGCAGTGTATTGTAAGTTTAATCATTAACCGACTTCCTCCTGCCTGTGGTGGATTTTTCTATATTTGTTTAGCGTGTATTTATTTATTTATTTATTTACAATTCTTATATACCGCACAATGGGTAGGGGACTATCCGTCTAGGCGGTTTACATATTAGTACATACACAGGTAATATTACACGTTAACAAACAGATCATAAAATCATATACAAACACATTAAAATCATAAAATAGTCAAATAATTACCAGGTCATGTAATGTAATAGATTTAATATATATTGTATGCATGAGTGAAAAGGTGAGTTTTTAACAGTTTCTTAAATTCTATGCGGCTAGCTGTCAGACGGATATGTTCAGGCAATGAATTCCACAATAGTGGACCGGCAACAGAAAATGCGCGTTTATGGGTTAGTGCTAAACTTACTGATTTTACTGTAGGAACTTCAAGAATACATTTATCAAGTGAACGGAGCTGTCTAGAGGGTCTGTAAATTCGTAGTAATGAGCATAGCCAAATGGAGTTGGTATTGTAGAGTAGATTGTGTATAGTAGTCAGAATTTTGTAAGTAATACGATATGAAATTGGTAGCCAGTGCAGATCTTGCAGTACAGGGGTAATGTGTTCTGTCCGGGGTGTGTTGTATAACATGCGAGCGGCTGCATTTTGTATCAATTGTAAAGGGCGTATAGTTGTTTGTGGTAAACCAAGATAGAGAGCGTTACAGTAGTTTAGTGAAGATAAAATTAATGCTTGTGTAATCAGTCGAAAGTCGTTCGGATGAAGGAGTGGTTTGAGTTTCTTTATCATATATATTTTGTAGAAAGATTTTTTTACGAGTTCGGATATGTGATCAGTCATTGTCAGTTTTGAATCTATCATTACTCCTAAATACAAATCTATAGTGAAAAATATGTGAAATCAAAACACAATTTTGTAAATGCGTGACCGTAGTCACTAGCTATTTTGCCAAATTTTACCAAAAGATTTTCTTCAATTTTCTTAATTATATGAGTATAATTCAGTGAAATGCCAAACAATAACAATTACTGGACTATAACATCCCGTCCCCTGACGAAGAATCGAGGATTCGAAACAAGGCCCTGTCGGGACATGGATATGGATATGGACATGGCTGATGGATACCAAATAGATAAGTTGAAGGGAAGTTGTCCCACATATTAGATCTCGTATGATTTAAAAAGAAGTGTGTCGGTGTTTTTGGGAAAAGTTCGGCGTTATTTTAAGAAAATTGCTATGGATGATGTATAAGTTGTAAAACCAAAAATTCTAGGTAGATCAGCGGGGTTTCAAAGATTGGGACTGATGGGGGGGAAAGGAGTCTATTAAACTATGGGCGTTTAGATGTCCTATCCCTTAATTGGGCAAACTGGGAACGAACTGTGAAAATGGGAAAAGGCATCATCACGTGTGTCTTTTAAAATCCTCCCACTTACATGGAAGAAGCAGCATTTCTGCACACAGGCACCTGCCCACTTAAAACTGAGTGCACATGTGTGTGTGGTCAGGCTGTTTTTAATAAGCTCACGTATATGCGCGTACGCTATAAAATGGCCGCGTCTCTGGGTGCAGGCTAACAAGCACGCACACATTTTTTAATTTTACTTGTTAACTGTCTGCCTCTGTCCTATGTTTTTCCGGCTATCTTAGCCCCCAAGTTTATTCCACCTTGTTGATTGTAACTTTGCTTCTTGATTAAATGGTTTGTTAAAGTTATTACCCCTTGTTCTGTGTAAACCGATGTGATATGGCAATGATCATGAATGTCGGTATAGAAAATAAACCTGCATGCCACTTTCAAAGTTGCTGTCACAGACTTTAGCCAGGGGTTTCAAAGTAAAATTGTTTGTCTCATTTTGCATGTAAAATGTTCAGGTTGTTGGCCCGGTATGTGAGTAGATTAACTTATATTGAAGTTGCACCTGCACTTCAGAGTGTATAACTTAACCAAATACTTTTTAAAATTATGAAATATGCATGTAAGTTCCAATGTGACATCCCCCATCCCCCAGCAAACACCTCGCTGCAGGTCATGAAAAGGTATGAACATGGCCGGGTTACATGCGTATGTTTACATGCACAGAGCCTCAGCCTATTTTATAAAAGCTAGTGACACTCATAAAACTGTGTTTTATGTGTATAGATGGCTTTGACGATCAGGACGACCCAAGGGTAATTTTCAAAAGGGATTTCTGTTGGTGAAGAAATGCTTTAACCTTTAGAAAAGACCTTTAGAAGACTGCACAAGTGGTACATGTGTATGTGTAAAATTGCATGCAGTCACACAGGATTCACATACTTTTATGTAGAAAGGGAAGGGGATAGCGCTTATATACACGTGCGCTCACTTGCACTCATATGCATATATGTACGTGCATAATTTCACAGGACAAAGTACTCATGCGAATCGCAGGTGCAGGCCCAGGTTTTTGCCTTTGAAATCTGACAAAGTTTGAGGGTCAATATTGCCCACAGACTTTACACTTCTGAGTATAGTTTTTCAAGTTGCCCTCGTATTAAGTTATTTCTAGGCTGATTACTTTTGAAAATGACAGTTCTGAAAGTTATGCATTTTTGTTTTCAAGAGTTGCATGAGTTAGAAAGGAGATTGACAGCTTTGATTGGCAAAACCATTACACAGGGAAGTAATTTACATTTCTGCTACAGAAACTCGGTAAATTCACAATGCAAATCCCTGAACCATTCTTAATGCTTAGCTGTGCTCTTGATTTACAGAGGCATCAAACTGGAACTGGAAATGATTTTCCATTTTTAAAAGGAACTCTTCAAGGTTCTAAGATTTGGTCTTCGGGACGTATAACATTTTAGGAATTAGATTTTGTGTGGCAGCAACATGTTATTATTTGTCAAGACCCTCAGCTTATTATTACTGAGAGTACACTAAAGTAGAAACCAGAAGGTCAGAAAGCAACCTATATTAAAGGCATACTCTGCAGAGCTAGCAGAAGGCAGAATGAACAGGTAACCTTTAATAACTCTCTTGCAGGTCTAACCCAATCTCAAGCGGAAATCCTACTCATGCGATTTGGAGACCTTTATGGAAAATGACACTAAAGGTTATAATGCATTAGAAAATGCGAAGAAATGATCAAAAGAGCTTTAAAGTTACATGGAACTCTTCATTTCTTTGAAATCCCACATGGCATTTCAGGCACGGACGCCTATGGAATAAGTATTTTCTGTTTTAACAGACTTTTTTATGGAGCTGTTTATCATTCTTGTTGAGATGTACTATTTCTGCAAAAAATAACTGTGAACAAATTTTTATGGATGTGCATTTGTTTTCTAAAGAAATGAAAAATGGCATGAAAACCAATTCATTTTTGCTAGAAAAAACAAAACAAAACAAAATATCCCACTCAATATTTTTTTTCTTTTTTAAATGAAAGAAACTCCAGCCTTGCTGACATTTAAAAATTGCAATGGCCCCTCCTCCCCACATGACCTACCTCATCCGTGGGGGCTCCAAAGTCCAAATGAGAGACTCTTGACATGCTGGGTCTATTTTCAAAATGGCACAGGCTAGTCCTGAGGGTGCATCATTTTGTTGTACGGACATATGGTATAATATAGCCGTACAACACAATGGTACCGGCCTCAAGGCCAGCTGGCATCATTCTAAAAATGGGACCCAATGAGGAAGGTCAATAAGGTGTAATTGACTTCTTAATTTGGGTGGGGGGCGAAGAGTAAAGAGGTCGTACTGAGGCAGGGAGTACAAACATCCCCCTCAGATTGACATGGGTAAGTGCAGGGGTAACCAGCTCCGGTCCTCAAGAACCAAAACTAAGCCTGGTTTTCAGAATATCTGCAATGAATATGCATGAAACAGACGTGGATTCTGTAGGGACCCTGGTTTTTCCTTTAAGACTATTAGAAAAGAATTAACTCAAGATGGTCCATCAAATAGCGGTAAACCACTTCCCTTTTATTTAGCATGTGTACACAGAGGCTTGCTGCCATCAAAAATTCAGAGAGCAAAGCCTGACTACGCAGATATAATTCAGACTTAAATACATTTTTGACTTCTGCTTTTTACAAATAAGGTAAAGGATTGAGAACCAACCTGTAAGGTGAGGGATTGAGAATTGTCCTATAAAATGTCAATTTCTATACTCTCTTATTAATTAATGTCTGTTCATTGGCTAAGAAAACGTGGAGTTGCAGTACTTTGCTTATTAATATTCATTAATCACAGGGTGCAGTGAGACTTATGCAATCCTAATGGTCTTCTAAGCAGTAAACAACTTGGTTATCTGATTATTTCTTACTTTTGCCTACATGCTTGTGGCATAGCCTTCTGGTCACATGCCCAGCCTTAAAACAGTTTCTGCATTATTTAATTATATAGCTAAATGAGAAACTTAAGCTTTATTTCTAACTGCTTAGTTTTGGCCTTAGCCTGAATGCATTGATAAAATTGGAATCTTAACCATAGATTCCCTTTAGATCTGACAATGCCTCCCTTTTGATGCATTCAGGCTGACATAGGCACTAAATGAGTAAATGTCTGTGGATGGAACCATTTGCAATGAATAGATTTCAGGAAGTTCAGGTATATCAGTCAGGAACAAGGATGGAAGTGGATGGGGGGCGGGGTGAAGTGGGGGGCAGGCCAGCTTTCGCACCCAATAGCGCCACTGTGAAAGGTGGCACTGTTGGGCACACTACTGGCAGCGATAAGATGTCCTACCTTTTCACCGTCAGCTGCATTTCCACTGGATAGGCTGATTCCTGCTCCAGACCCTCCCTGCACACTCGTGACCGACCTGCTGTTCCCTGCACTTCTATTGGTCATCTGCATAAGCCATAGGTTAATATCCTGTGTAACCCACGACATGAGCCTGTTTCCCGCCATCTTATCCGTGAACTTTTCATCATAATTGAGCCATGCCCAACCTTCGTAGTCCTTAAATGCGCCTAGGATGCTATCCCCATAGGCCAGCAGTGCTCCTTTTTGCCCTGGCTGGTAATGCCCTATGACACTGGCTAGCCGAAAGAAACCCCTGACCCAATTGAGAATGTTCTTGGATACTTTAGGACTCAACTCGCTCCCACTCCTCTTCTTCTTACCCTTCTTGCACCCTTTTTTGTCGCCTCTATGCCCTTCTAACAAGCGAAATATATTCACATATTTCCGCTTCCAAATCCTCCTGCGTAACCTTTTAGGTACCCCTTCCCATAACTCGGTCAATGAGGCCAGCGCAGGGTGGCCCATGTCTTGACTGGTACCAAAACCGCTTGTGCCCTCCTGCCTCCCTACAGAACTGCTGTCTGAAGATGAGGTGCTGGTAGAGCTGTTGCCCGAACTAGAACTAGTAGAAGAGCCTCTCCTCCTCTTCAAATCTTTTTTACTAACCCTTTGATGTGTTCCTTTGGACCTTTTTCCCTGATGTAGCTCAGTCTATGCATAATTTCCGACATGACTGCCCCTGCTCCAGTCTCTGGGCCTGCTCCTCGATGCCTCTCCCTTCCAGGAAAATATTTGGGCGTCCTCTCCCTCCATGCTTCCCTCCTAGAAGTACTTGGGGACTCCTCAGCTGCGTGACCTGCAACAAAGGACCAGCTGCAATACCCATCCAAAAATCAGCCCCTGTCCTGCCCCACCTGCCCCTTCTCCCTCCATTGCCTTCCCCTAATCCCCAGAGTGGAAAACTGCCCTCCAATCTATCTTCCCTCCCCGCCGACCCCTGTGTTTGGCGACTGCTGGCTCCACCCCAGGCACACTATAACCCTGCTGCCCCACCACTAGACCCTCTGATCTACTAGGGCTGCTAGGAAAGGACATCGGCTCCACACCATTTCCCTTCCCTGTATATTTATTCCCCCTAATGCCTCCAGACCACTGGATACACTCACCACCGGCCTGCCTCAGTTCACCCCTCCTCGCCTCGCGCTGCCTGGCTCCGCGAACGACGCCGGGTCTGCCTCTACTCCGACCTTGCATCGGTATGCCTCTCAACTGCACCACTGCATCCTCTCTCTGACGTCCACTCTTGCCTCCAATAACCGCTGTCCCTCTGCGTACTGGCTGGCCCGTAGTTGCTGTCGATCTCGCCGTCCTCCATCACATACTCCTCCATCATCCTTCTCAAACAGGGACTCCTCAGTCTGCGACGCCGCACTAACACGCTGCACCTCTCCTCTGCCAACTGGCAAGGTGTGACCTGGGGGTGCGGGGAACAGCGGCTGCGCATCCCCGGGCTTGGGCGAAGGGAGGAAATCTCTCCCTGAGGCTTTCAGGGAGAGATCGATCAGGTGCCCGCTGTCATCAGGCCCGCTGAAAGGGGCCGCCTCAGACGCCTCTGTAGGCCCTATCTCCAGTCCACTTTCCCCCGAACTCACAGCCATGCATGGGGAATGGGGGTGGGGTGGTGCACGCTCCTCTCAGGGAGGCGCCTTCCTGACGGGACACCCGGCCACTGTGGCTTGTCTCCCGCGTTTTAGTATCTTGACGTGGCATGGCTCGAATCTTCCCCCGCGGTCTTGGCTTCTTCTCATGCTGAGGCGCGCTCGCTACACCGGGCTCCCCGGCTGGAAAAAAGGTACGATCACCTACGACAAAAGTCGAGCGCACCTTCTTTCTGCCCTGCCTGGTAATTGTGTCATGCAGCACTCCCTGCGTCACTAACTTCCTACCAATCAAAACTCCCGGTTTGAATCTCAGCCGCCTAACGGTCGCTCCTGCACTGCTGATCCTATCAGCTCTCCCCCTTCCTTTCCCGCCTGTTCCTATCCCTCCCCCTCCCCTTCCCGCCTCTAACTTCTGTCCTGCCGGAATCGCGCGATTATTATACTCATGTTATAGTCGCGATGCCGGACAGGACTGCACCGCTGCTATCATGTAAGCAGTTAGTTTTAAATTTATCTGGTTACATTTACCTGGATAACTTTAACCCTACTCTGCTATATTCAGAATATAGCCAGGTAACTTAAAAAAAAATAAAAACCCTTCTGGATCATCAGGTCTGAACCCCCGTCCTCAAAAGAAGTAAAAATCATATCAAGGCACTGTGCCCGATTCCCTGCCACCACTAAAAGACTTAAAAGAAGCTGCAGGCCATAGTGGCCTGAGGAGCCTCCTCCTCTCCCCTCCACCCTACCTCCACCCCAACTCCAACCCTCTCCACCCTGATATGAAGCATTCCATGTAGATTCAGGGCCCTCTCCTATTCCCCTCCCTCAACCCCTACCCCCACAGAACCTCCAAAACCAGCAGGAATGCAGCACAGTGGCATCCATTGTTATATGGCTGCCAGAATTTAATGGAGAATTTGAAGAGTCCAACATAGAAAAGTCATGTAGTGTCTGTAGATTTAAAAGTCACCAAAGCTTTAGTCACCTCAGCTTCAAGATCTTGTACCATCTTTCAATAGATATTTATTTATTTATTTTTATTTATTTAGTAAGGTTTATATACCATCATTTGGATAAATTCCTTCACAACGGTTGACATGACACCAAATATTAATTAATAAAATACAAACAATAAAATTAGTTCAAGTGCCAATCATCTAAATAAATACACTATTACATCGTAGCCTTATTAATAAAATAAAAACACTAATATTAATATATCTAAGAACATAATCTATAGCATAAAATGACCAGCAATCTAAAAATCCTATGCACAACATAAAATACATTAAGTAAAACATTCTTAAAATCCGACCTACACACATAGTAAAATTAGTAAAAAGATATGAAACAATTCTATGTGTCATTGCTCTCGGATGTCAATGTCTGTGTGCACAACCACAACTGTGTATTGTGTATCAAAACAGTATACGCAATAGTGAAACTAGCAGTCTGAATTAAGGCACTTCTCAGTCCAAGTGTATTTAAGGTTATTCTCTGACACCCCTTGCCATAGGTGAAAATAAAGGGTAAAAAATGTTGATAATATTAAAATTAATTAAACTATCCCCAGAAACCGCAGGAGAGATTGTCACAGCGCAGTTTAAATGTTCTTATGCCAGCCGACTTATCCTGTTGGTTTCTCTAGCTCCTACACAAGGCAAGCTGGTTGCCAAGGTGACAGCTTCTGTAGCTGATTTGAAACAGTTGGAAATCTTCCTCAGCCATGCTCTAGCATGCCAAAAACCCGGTTTGGGCCAGCAAAAGTGAGATTGGAGTTTTCGTGACCAAAAACGTCTATTTTTAAAATGTTTTTTTCACTCAGCAACAGGCTAATTTTAAAACGAATGCGCGTACGCCCATACACGCGCATACTGGCGCGCGAGCGAGAATACACTGGAATTTTAAATGGTGCATGCACTTGAGTGCGGATATTTTAAAATGAACAAACTTTGCGTAAGTATGCTCCTAATTTTAAGAGGTTACTGGAGTGTAGCTAGCATGAGTGTCTTACATAGGACTTTGTCAGCTTTTACGTGCGTATGTAGGTAGATTTTAAAACGTGCTTACGTGAGGGACAACCTAATTTATCCAGTTAGTCCGCCAGTTTGCCCAGTTAAAATCGAGGTCTTCCAAAACCTTCTGGTTTTTCATCGTGCACAATCCCCAATTGACCCAGACCCCTCACCCTATCCTGAAATCCCTAAAACTCGAGATCTACAGACTTGTTCCTCATCTGGAGCTGCAGTAATGTTATGCGGATAAAAGCCGATGCGTGCTGCGGTCTCCAGTTTTGAAATGCGTGTGTGACTGTTGACCCATGCTCTGCCCATGCCTCACCCTTTTTCCGTTCTCTTATCTTTGACACGCGCACCATTATATGCGGGCATACTTCGCGACTCTTTAAAACCTGCGTTGCTTGCGTGCGGTGCACATAAGTGCGTATGTAGGCATTTTTGTGCGAGAAGCACTTTTAAAATCTACCTCCAAATGTTCATTAGACACTTTTAAGATGCTTGATGTGAACTTTGTTACATTTAACTTTTAAAAATACAGTGATTCTACTGAATGTTAAATGTATCTTTTCTTCAAATTTTAAATGTATTAGGGCTTGTTTAAAAGATCCCTTTTCACTGTCCTGCTGTCCTCTTATGTTATTTAAATTCTTGTACCCATTTTGAGTGTTTTTTTTAACCTTTTATACAAGCACTGAAATCGCCACTATTTTTAGCCTTTTTAAACTTTACAAACAGCATCTGGGGCCAGATTAGGTCACCATGATATTCACCCAGTTGTCCCCATGCTTATTTTTATTTAGGTTACGAGACAACAAATGGGAATACCATTTGTTGTCTCGTAACCTAAAAACTTTCAGGCGTCCTCCTGAGGCTCTCCTGACGCTCTCCTGACCTCTGTCCAAGTGTTTATATATATATATATATATTTTTTTTTTACTTATTTCCCTTATTTGAACTGCAAAATGAAGTAACATCACTGTGCACTTCCCTTCACGCAGGGGCTTTTCCTCAATCCCAGATGCCTGAACATGCCCCTTAATTGGCAGTATCAGTTCCTCAATGTTCCCACCGCTTTAAAGAACTGAGCCTCGGCTAAGCCTGGATTTGTCACTAGGCACACTAGGCACGTGCCTTGGGCAGCAGATATCTGGGGGGTGGGGGTGGCAGGCAGAGAGAAAAAAATATTCTGCCTCCAGTAGAGAAAACACTTCTGCTGCCCCTCTGGTACATCGGGCCAGTGGCGTAGCCACAAGTGGGCCTGGGTGCGCCATGGCCCAACCACTTTGGGCTCAGGCCCACTCAACCATTACTGTTTCACACTGAAAGAGGCCTGTTGGAGTAATGTTGTCATGGGATTCCATCCCCGCACTGGAGAACAGGAGGGCCTCAGAAGAAGCAAAGCTGTCACAGGATCCCATCTCCGTGACGGCGAAGAGGAGGGCTGGAGCTGCAATCCCATTGCGGGATCCCATCCCCGTGGTGTCAAAGAGGGGGACTGGAGCTACAATGCTGTCATGGGGTCCCATTCCCGTCACGGAGTAGAGGAGAGCTGAATCTGCAATGCCGTTGCGGGATCCCATCCCCGCGGTGGCGGAAGTAGGAGTTTGTCTGTGTCTAATGAAAAGACCCTGCGTGTGTGTGTGGGTGAGAATGGGAGCTTGAATGTGTGTGTGTGTGGGGGGGGGGGGGTGAGAAAGGGAGCTTGAATGAGTATATCTGGGTGAGAATGGGAGTCTGGGTGTGAGTGTATGGATTAGAAAGGTAGCCTGGGTGTATGTGTGTGTGTGTGGGGGGGGGGAGGGGGGGTATGTGAGAATGGGAGCTTGAATGAGTATATCTGGGTGAGAATGGGAGTCTGGGTGTGAGTGTATGGATTAGAAAGGTAGCCTGGGTGTATGTGTGTTTGTGTGTGGGGGGGAGGGGGGTATGTGAGAATGGGAGCTTGAATGAGTATATCTGGGTGAGAATGGGAGTCTGGGTGTGAGTGTGTGGATTAGAAAGGTAGCCTGGGTGTATGTGTGTGTGTCTGGGGGAGGGGGGGGGGGGTATGTGAGAATGGGAGCCTGGGTGTGAGTGAGTGTGTGTGTGGTTTGTATGGGGGGATGAGAATGGGAGCCTGGGGTGTGTGTGTAGGGGGGTAAGAATGGGAGTCTGGGTATGAGTGAGTATGTGGGGGATGAAAATGGGAGCCTGGGTGTGTGTGGGGGGGGGGGGGGGGGGGGGGGGGGGGGGGAGGAGGGGAAGAATGGGAGCTTGGGCATGTGTGTATGAGTGAGAATGGGAACCGGTGTGGGTATGGGTGAAAATGGGTGCCTAAGCGTGAGTCTGTGTGTGTGAATAAGAATGGGATTCTGGGGTGTGAGTGAGAGAGTGAGACTTTTGTGTGTGTGTCTATGGTAAAGCATTGATGCGCTAACTCTCATTTTACATCTGGGGTTATGGACGCGTGTCCAAAACGCGTATCCAATCGCATATTGAGCCATGCGCTGCAGCCAGCACACGTTATTGCATCGGTCAGTTTGTAAATCCCTTTTAAATAAGGCTAGTGGCATAAGAATAGTAGTCCATTACTCCTATTTTTCTACAGAGGTCTATGTAGTTTTAGGTTTAGGTTACTTTATTTATGTTCTGCTTATGAAAAATGCCCTAAGCGGCTTACATCATTCATAATAAAATGTTCACAAAGTCATACTCACAATATCAAAACAGTTTCCAGAATCAGATCTTCAAAACCTAAAGGACAATTCAAAATATAAAACCAATTAAAATATGGATTAAAAACTGTCAAACATATCTATGGGTTAAAATAAACTTCCTCAAAGAAGAAGTTTAACTGAGTCTTGAAAGTTTTTGTGCAGGCAAAGGTCCATGTAGTGACCGGAAATGTGCACTGTTAGATAGGGATGTGAATCGTGTGCCCTATTTAACGATCAAAATCGTTTGTCAGGAGAAGAAAATCGTGTTTGGCACGATTTTTTAGTTAAAAAATCGTTAAAAATCGTTTTTTTCCGATTAGTGCGCACTAACTCCCAGTTAGTGCGCACTAACTGAAAATGATACAATTTGACACTTTTCAGGTCAGTTAAGGTCAGTTTAGGAATGAATATGTATTCCTATTGGCTGCCCTCTTATTTATTCATGTTACCAAGGTTCCCACTGACAGTATATGGGGGATGGGAAATGGAAACAGTTGGTAGCTTGACAAAAAAAGTAATGTGATCAGTCAATGTGACTAGAACTTGTGCCCTAACCCTGATACCAGGAGTGTTGTGATCTTCCTGCACACAGTGCCCTAACCCTGGCACCAGGGGTGTTGTGATCTTCATGTACACAGTGCCCTATAGGGGTGTGCATTCGGATTGACCGCATTAGTAAAACGCAACTCATATTTTTTTTTTACTTAAAAAATTGATTCGACATAAACGATCGGATTTCCCACATATCGAACATAGATATGTTCGATATGTGGGAAATCGCGATTGTTGAGCCAAAATAAAAATATAAACCCCCTCACCCTCCTTAATCCCCCCCCCCCGACTTACCACAACTCCCTGGTGATGGAGCGAGGAGTGAGGACGCCATTTCTGCAATCCTTGGCGAGAAGCATGTGACGTCGGCGGCACGTCGAGTGACGCGGCGTCACGTGATTCCCGGCTCGTTCGCGCCGGACGGCTCGTTCGGCCCAAAAAGAACTTTTGGCCAGCTTGGGGGGGTCAGGAGGCCCCCCCAAGCTGGCCAAAAGTTCTTTTTGGGCCGAACGAGCCGTCCGGCGTGAACGAGCCGGGAATCACGTGGCGCCGCGTCACTCAGACGCGACGTCACGTGATTCCCGGCAAGTTCGCGCCGGACGGCTCGTTCGGCCCAAAAAGAACTTTTGGCCAGCTTGAGGGGGTCAGGAGGCCCCCCCAAGCTGGCCAAAAGTTCTTTTTGGGCCGAACGAGCCGTCCGGAGCGAACTTGCCGGGAATCACGTGACGTCGGCGTCACGTGATTCCCGGCTCGTTCGCGCCGGACGGCTCGTTCGGCCCAAAAAGAACTTTTGGCCAGCTTGGGGGGGTCAGGAGGCCCCCCCAAGCTGGCCAAAAGTTCTTTTTGGGCCGAACGAGCCGTCCGGCGCGAACTTGCCGGGAATCACGTGACGCCGCGTCTGAGTGACGCGGCGCCACGTGATTCCCGGCAAGTTCGCGCCGGACGGCTCGTTCGGCCCAAAAAGAACTTTTGGCCAGCTTGAGGGGGTCAGGAGGCCCCCCCAAGCTGGCCAAAAGTTCTTTTTGGGCCGAACGAGCCGTCCGGCGCGAACGAGCCGGGAATCACGTGACGCCGCGTCACTCGACGTGCCACCAACGTCACATGCTTCTCGCCAAGGATTGCAGAAATGACGTCCTCACTCCTCGCTCGATCACCAGGGAGTTGTGGTAAGTCTGGGGGGGGGATTAAGGAGGGTGAGGGGGTTTAAATTTTTTTTTTGCACATATGTACATATACCCAACTCATTGGATTTTTTTTATGTCCATATTGGCCGCAAGTGGGACCCCCTTTCGGACATAAAAAATATGAACATAAAATTTTGCTCTGCACATCCCTAGTGCCCTATCCCTGGCACCAGGGGTGTTGTGATCTTCCTGCACACAGTGCCCTATCCCTATTAATACCAGGAGTGTTGTGATCTTCCTGCACACAGTGCCCTAACCCTGATACCAGGGGTGTTGTGATCTTCCTGCACACAGTGCCCTATCCCTATTAATACCAGGAGTGCTGTGATCTTCCTGCACACAGTGCCCTATCCCTATTAATACCAGGAGTGTTGTGATCTTCCTGCACACAGTGCCCTATCCCTATTAATACCAGGAGTGTTGTGATCTTCCTGCACACAGTGCCCTATCCCTATTAATACCAGGGGTGTTGTGATCTTCCTGCACACAGTGCCCTATCCCTATTAATACCAGGAGTGTTGTGATCTTCCTGCACACAGTGCCCTAACCCTGATACCAGGGGTGTTGTGATCTTCCTGCACACAGTGCCCTATCCCTATTAATACCAGGAGTGTTGTGATCTTCCTGCACACAGTGCCCTATCCCTATTAATACCAGGAGTGTTGTGATCTTCCTGCACACAGTGCCCTAACCCTGATACCAGGAGTGTTGTGATCTTCCTGCACACAGTGCCCTATCCCTATTAATACCAGGAGTGTTGTGATCTTCCTGCACACAGTGCCCTATCCCTATTAATACCAGGGGTGTTGTGATCTTCCTGCACACAGTGCCCTATCCCTATTAATACCAGGGGTGTTGTGATCTTCCTGCACACAGTGCCCTATCCCTATTAATACCAGGAGTGTTGTGATCTTCCTGCACACAGTGCCCTAACCCTGATACCAGGGGTGTTGTGATCTTCCTGCACACAGTGCCCTATCCCTATTAATACCAGGAGTGCTGTGATCTTCCTGCACACAGTGCCCTATCCCTATTAATACCAGGAGTGTTGTGATCTTCCTGCACACAGTGCCCTATCCCTATTAATACCAGGAGTGTTGTGATCTTCCTGCACACAGTGCCCTATCCCTATTAATACCAGGGGTGTTGTGATCTTCCTGCACACAGTGCCCTATCCCTATTAATACCAGGAGTGTTGTGATCTTCCTGCACACAGTGCCCTAACCCTGATACCAGGGGTGTTGTGATCTTCCTGCACACAGTGCCCTATCCCTATTAATACCAGGAGTGTTGTGATCTTCCTGCACACAGTGCCCTATCCCTATTAATACCAGGAGTGTTGTGATCTTCCTGCACACAGTGCCCTAACCCTGATACCAGGAGTGTTGTGATCTTCCTGCACACAGTGCCCTATCCCTATTAATACCAGGAGTGTTGTGATCTTCCTGCACACAGTGCCCTATCCCTATTAATACCAGGGGTGTTGTGATCTTCCTGCACACAGTGCCCTATCCCTATTAATACCAGGGGTGTTGTGATCTTCCTGCACACAGTGCCCTATCCCTATTAATACCAGGAGTGTTGTGATCTTCCTGCACACAGTGCCCTAACCCTGATACCAGGGGTGTTGTGATCTTCCTGCACACAGTGCCCTTTCCCTATTAATACCAGGAGTGTTGTGATCTTCCTGCACACAGTGCCCTAACCCTGATACCAGGGGTGTTGTGATCTTCCTGCACACAGTGCCCTATCCCTATTAATACCAGGAGTGTTGTGATCTTCCTGCACACAGTGCCCTATCCCTATTAATACGAAGAGTGTTGTGATCTTCCTGCACACAGTGCCCTAACCCTGACACCAGGGGTGTTGTGATCTTCCTGCACACAGTGCCCTATCCCTATTAATACCAGGAGTGTTGTGATCTTCCTGCACACAGTGCCCTATCCCTATTAATACCAGGAGTGTTGTGATCTTCCTGCACACAGTGCCCTACCCCTATTAATACCAGGGGTGTTGTGATCTTCCTGCACACAGTGCTCTATCCCTATTAATACCAGGGGTGTTGTGATCTTCCTGCACACAGTGCCCTATCCCTATTAATACCAGGGGTGTTGTGATCTTCCTGCACACAGTGCCCTATCCCTATTAATACCAGGGGTGTTGTGATCTTCCTGCACACAGTGCCCTAACCCTGACACCAGGGGTGTTGTGATCTTCCTGCACACAGTGCCCTAACCCTGACACCAGGGGTGTTGTGATCTTCCTGCACACAGTGCCCTATCCCTATTAATACCAGGAGTGTTGTGATCTTCCTGCACACAGTGCCCTAACCCTGACACCAGGGGTGTTTTGATCTTCCTGCACACAGTGCCCTATCCCTATTAATACCAGGAGTGTTGTGATCTTCCTGCACACAGTGCCCTTTCCCTATTAATACCAGGAGTGTTGTGATCTTCCTGCACACAGTGCCCTAACCCTGATACCAGGGGTGTTGTGATCTTCCTGCACACAGTGCCCTATCCCTATTAATACCAGGAGTGTTGTGATCTTCCTGCACACAGTGCCCTATCCCTATTAATACCAAGAGTGTTGTGATCTTCCTGCACACAGTGCCCTAACCCTGACACCAGGGGTGTTGTGATCTTCCTGCACACAGTGCCCTATCCCTATTAATACCAGGAGTGTTGTGATCTTCCTGCACACAGTGCCCTATCCCTATTAATACCAGGAGTGTTGTGATCTTCCTGCACACAGTGCCCTACCCCTATTAATACCAGGGGTGTTGTGATCTTCCTGCACACAGTGCTCTATCCCTATTAATACCAGGGGTGTTGTGATCTTCCTGCACACAGTGCCCTATCCCTATTAATACCAGGGGTGTTGTGATCTTCCTGCACACAGTGCCCTATCCCTATTAATACCAGGGGTGTTGTGATCTTCCTGCACACAGTGCCCTAACCCTGACACCAGGGGTGTTGTGATCTTCCTGCACACAGTGCCCTAACCCTGACACCAGGGGTGTTGTGATCTTCCTGCACACAGTGCCCTATCCCTATTAATACCAGGAGTGTTGTGATCTTCCTGCACACAGTGCCCTAACCCTGACACCAGGGGTGTTTTGATCTTCCTGCACACAGTGCCCTATCCCTATTAATACCAGGAGTGTTGTGATCTTCCTGCACACAGTGCCCTACCCCTATTAATACCAGGGGTGTTGTGATCTTCCTGCACACAGTGCCCTAACCCTGACACCAGGGGTGTTTTGATCTTCCTGCACACAGTGCCCTATCCCTATTAATACCAGGAGTGTTCTGATCTTCCTGCACACAGTGCCCTATCCCTATTAATACCAGGAGTGTTGTGATCTTCCTGCACACAGTGCCCTAACCCTGACACCAGGGGTGTTGTGATCTTCCTGCACACAAGTAGGAGGGAAAGTAAACATACTGGTGGCCAGTGTGGCTACTTAAAAAATACACTTACCAACAATCAATTACCACATATATTTGAACTGTGTAGTTCCAGCCAGGACCACCTTTCTAAAATGCACAGTGATTGGCAAATTCAACATGCACTAGCATTTCATGTGCCTGCTAACAAAAATAATAAACAAACAAGTTCTAGTCACATGAGTGATGATCATCACGTTACTTTTTTTGTCAAGCTTCCAACTGTTTCCATTTCACATCCCCCCAACCATTACCTCAGTGGGAACCTTGGTAACATCAATAGATAAGAGCACAGCCAGCCAATAGGAATACATATTCATTCCTAAGTGACCTTTACTGACCTGGGAAGTGTCAACACTTTGTTTCATTTTCTATTGGTGTTCGTGAGTTTCCAGTTCCATTTCCCATCCCCCCAACCATCACCTCAGTGGGAACCTTGGTAACATCAATAGATAAGAGGGCAGCCAGCCAATAGGAAAACATATTCATTCCTAACTGACCTTTACTGACCTGGAAAGTGTCAATTTGTATCATTTTCTGTTAGTGCGCACTAACGGGAGTTAGTGCGCACTAACACGATTTAGCGATTTTTAACGATAAATCGTTAGAATTTCTATTGTATTGTGTTCTATAACGATTTAAGACGATATTAACATTATCGGACGATAATTTTAATTGTTGAAAAACGATTCACATCCCTACTGTTAGATCTCCAACAAGCATACCCTATGCACATTGGATACCTCTAATAGATCTTTTTGGGATGGGTGTAAAGCTCTGCTTGGTTTATACCTTTTCAGTAGAACATCGCTCCCTGACAATGAATATCAAGCGAATAAATTATATACTGTTACCACAATTTTGTATTTAATACTTGACTGAATAGGGAGCTAATTCTAATCAGCTAATTCTGGTGTGATACGTTCATGAGTTGAACGCTCTGAAAGTAAATTTGCAGTGGCATTTTACAAAAGCTGCATAGCATTGATTATGACTGTAGCTAAGCCCAGATACGTCACATAACTGTTCCTCTTAGTTTTTTTCTTCATTAAATTCTGTGGCCCATCACCTGCTACTACAGGGCATCCACGGGCACGTTCAACATGGATTATAGCTGTACTGGGATTGTTATCTTTATCTGAAAAATCTACACAATCGGGTGCAAACACCTGAAAGATAAGTTCAGAAAATGAAAATGTTTTTCCGTGCAGTTATATAAAAAAAAAGAAAAATTCTTGAGACCGATGATGAAAGGGTTTCCCCGCCATGCGAGATCTGAAGGTCTCTTCATTCTAGTTTGTCATTCACTGTATAGTAAACCTAATTTCATTGTAAGATCCCGGTGAGTTGTTCTCACAATTCATTCTTGGAGGAAAGAAGATTAAATTTACCAAAGTTCTTATACTGTATAAAAAAATAAGAGTTGACAAACAACAAAAAGTTATTAAAGATGTTTCCCCTTCTGAGCGTTTTTAATGATTGGCATTTTTTTCCATACAAGCAAGTATTTTGTTCCTTATGCTGTATAATTCATAGCAATACTATCGGACCAATATAAGCCTACCACGAGTTTTTAATTCATGTTTTAGCATGGATTTTTTTTGGCTAATCTTGCCCAGGAATGTAGTAAGGGCTTTAATGCAGAGAAAACCCGTGGCAAGCTTACGGGCCGATACAGTACAGTGCGTTCCGGTGGAGCACACTGTTAGCCCGGGTTTGAACGCGCACTGTTAGCCCGGGTTTGGACACGCGTTTTCGACGCGCTAGCTTTACCCCTTATACATTAAGGGGTAATAGTACATCAAAAACGTGCGGCCAACCCCCCGAAATTAATACCGCCATCAACATGCAAATGCATGTTGATGGCCCTATTAGTTATTCCCGCGCGATACAGAAAGTAAAATGTGCAGCCAAGCCACCCATTTTACTTTCAGAAATTAACACCTGCCCAAAGGCAGGCGTTAAATTCAGGCAGCACTGGGAAAGTGTACAGAAAAGCAGTAAAAACTGCAGTAAAAACTGCTTTTCTGTACAACCTCCGACAATATCTTAGCGATATTAAGTTGGAGGCCCCAGAAGTAAAAAAAAATTAAAAATTAAAAAAAAAAATAAAAAATTTGCCCGTGGCTGTCAGCGGGCTCGAGAACCGACACTGGAAAAATTGAGCGTCGGCTGTCAAACCCGCTGACAGCCGCCGCTCCTGTCAAAAAGGAGGCGCCAAGGATGCGCTAGTGTCCCTAGCGCCTTTTTTTACCACGGGCCCTCATTTGCATCTTCTTCCCCCTGAGTTGCCCACTCTCCCGCGACATTTACTGTATCGGCCTGTAACAGGTGCATGCAAATTGCAGGGTAATGGCTTAATTAGCTATCATCCTGCAATTCAAGGTGGTGCACTAAGGCGGAGGCAGTCTAGAATCACTCATTTTACTGCAGGAAATTTTACACACCCCAGCCGACAAGCCCTCCCTCCAGGGGTCCAGTTAGCATGGCCAAACCAACAAGTCTTCTCTTGCTCCCTCCCAATGCAGAAACCCTCCTCTTTCAGATAACTTGAATGTCCTGGGTCCAGGGTCCAACATCCCTCCCTCTTTGCTGAAACTGTTGCTCTGAGTCAGAGAAGACTCCTCTGGCTGGGCTGTTTCTTCCCTTTCTAGCAGGCAATTGGTCCCTCTACTTTGACAGTCAGTGAAAGGGCCAGTCCCCTTTCAGAATTATTAAAGGCCAGCTTTCTGAAAGGGGATTGGTCCTTTCACTCACATGTTACAATGGAGAGTCCAATCGCCTGCTAGAAAGGGAGGAAACACTCAGATGGAGGAGTCTTCTCTGTCTTTTTCCGGTGAAGTGGGGGAGTTTTCAGATCAACAGTTTCAGCAAAGGGGGGGTGCTGGATCTTGGATCCCAGACCTTCAAGGTATCTGAAAGGGGAGGTTTTCTGCACTGGGAGGGAGAGAGAGGACTTGTCAGCTCAGCCACGTTGCCAGGTTAATGGCCATGTGCCATTCAAAGAGGTGGGAAGCATGCTTTTTGGGGTGGTTTTTTTTCTGCATGAATTAGCATGCAAATAGACCAGAAGCAAAAAAAACCAAACATATCTTCTAGTTTAGCGTGTTTTTTTTTTATGCTTGGTCTATTTGCATGTCATTTGCTTCTTGCTTCCTGCATCCTTGCATCCCAGGATTTGACAGACACATTAAATAAAACCTGCACTAAAATCTAACTCCAGTTTTAGTGCGGGTTTTATTGCATAGGCCCCCTATACGTTGAAGAGCCGGGCTCTTGGGAGTCATAGCTCTGCATGCACTCTGTAGATAGCATGAGCAAGATGAGATCGCCATGGCAACAGACTTACATGCAGGGAAAACACTGAAATTCAAGAATATATAACTATTGCTTTCCAATTTTATTTTCTTTTTTTGGAGGGGGAATATGTGTGTGACACAGGGGGAGGGGTGTAATCTGAAATATAATTCTGATTTCATGGATTTATAATAGATGATACAGGTTTCTCCAAATTATTGATTGTAAAGTCATAGAAACAGAGAGCCTTCTACTGAGTCCTGTGCATTTCATCTGCTCTGCAAATGAGAACTGCTTTCTCTGTCACTGAGCTTCAGGAGAAGATACTTTCAAGATGTAAACAATACAGAAGGAAAATGTAGATATCTGTGTTGAAATGATCTACTTAGAAGCACATTTTTAGCAGCAGTTGCTTGGATTGTGGTTTCAGTATGCTATAAATACAGCACAAATACTACTTTAGCAGATACTATTTTACTGTATAGCATCAAGCAAAATATTCCTTTTCATTTTTCGGTAACACTTTGTTAGAAACAAAATCGCAATTAATATATAAATACTGTGAAATGGATTTTTCAGTCTTTTAATCAAACTTGGTTTTGAGAGAGCATCATGGCAAATGAAAAATGCCGGAAATAAGCAAAGCCCAGCAATAGCTAGAAAACGAGAACTAGAGAGAGAGAGAGAGAGCGAGAGACTTTACATAGGCATCAAAAATGTCAATTTATACCACTGGAAGAGGGGGCACTTTGAATTCGGAGTGGGGTCTGGGGGTGGGGTAGTTTTTGGGGGGGTGGTTTTACATACATACCGTGTTTCCCCGAAAATAAGACAGTGTCTTATATTAATTTTTGCTACCAAAGTTGCACTAGGCCTTATTTTCAGGGGATGTCTTATTTTTCCATGAAGAAGAATTCACATATATTGTTGAACAAAAAAATGAACATTTATTATATTCTGAATAGTTGTCTGGTTATGCTGGTTTGTGATGACAACTGTGAATCCTGCAGGGTAAAAAAATCACAGCTGCATGCTCTGGTGTTCTGTGCGACGGGCATGCTCTCAAATAAAAACTTTGCTAGGTCTTACTTTCGGGGGAGGTCTTATATTTAGCAATTCAGCAAAACCTCTACTAGGTCTTATTTTCGGGGGATGTCTTATTTTCAGGGAAACAGGGTAGTAGGAGGTATGAACAGGAAAGTACACATCACTGAAGAATTTCTGTGATTTCAATTGATGAAAGGTACAAGAGGATCTGATTTATACAATGCACTCTCTACCTAGTTTGTTGCATTCTCTACCTAGCCCCTTGGTCTGACCCAGCATGGCAATTTCTTATGTTCTTAATTTCTGACATGAACCAGCCTCACCAGAGTTCAAATATAGCCCCCCACCTCAAAAGTTCACAATTTACATTGTATTTATACTTTTTACTTGTTTATAAATTCAAATTTATAGACAGAGGCTTATTACTCAGAAATGTATAAGCTCAGTGCTCTGCAATTTATATACTCATTACTCAGAAATTTATAGAGAGAGATCCAGAAGTTTATAAATAGAGATTTATAAACACATTATATTCTTTCATTGCTAAGCAAATCAGAACATTTTTCTTCTGTAATCTTTCACTGTCTTATCATTCTTTCCCAGACATCTGACATTAAAGCCTTTCTGCACAGCTATAAACATATTTTACTAATTGCTAGTTTCTACATTGCACTATATTGAACAGAGAGATACAATAAAGCTTTTGACTTCCTCAGTACTCCTTCTTGTACTCTGTGCAATTCAGATCAAAATTTAGATAATTTATCACATATGTATCAACGATTTCTGGAAATCTCTTTTTCATTTAATTATTTTTTTGGTGGGAGAAATTAACATTTTAAACGTTTTACTTAGTAGTAATTTTTGTTTTAACAGTTAATTAGACTGAATTTGGAGTAGTAATTACAATACAGTGATTTTAGTTATCCGCACAGTCTAATCTTATTAGTATGATTCCTTTAGTCTGTTTTCTCACTAAAACACCTTCTCAGAAGAGTTTCATTTTTAATTCTAATGAAAACTAAGGTTTAATGACAAAGGATTTTATCTCTTTGCTTCCCCGTTAGTCTGCTTCTTCACTGCATGAAAATCCAGGTATATTTTCCATAGCACTCAGATTGGCATATAGTGCAGCATTTGGCTCCAAAACCACTAGCCACTCACCGTGTCTTAGGTTGATCCTAAGCATGTCTAACCTGTGGAGCTATAGGTAGTTTAGGACTCTTACCCATCATGGAATGAGAGGCACATCGGTACAGAATCAGATAAGGCCTTGCACTAACTTGAAGCCTATTCATAGCATAATATTCCAGCACTGATAGGTGTTTGCCAAGAGCTTGTATCAGGCAATGCAAAGTAATTATTGTAGAAATCGATTCTTAGTATTTAACAAAAAATAATATTTATCAGGACCATTTGGGAAACGTCCACTTTGAAACAGACCAAAGACAATTTGGGAATTCTACGTTTTGGAGCGGATTTTAAAAGGCCTGCGTGCGTAAATCCTTTTGGATTTACGCGCGCAGGGCCCTCGTGCGCCGGTGCGCCTATTTTGCATAGGCTGCCGGCGCGCATAAAGCCCCGGGATGCGCATAAGTCCCGGGGCTTTGGAAAAGGAGCGGGGAGGGGGCGGGCCCGGGGGCGTGGTGCCGGCCCGGGGGTGTGGTCAAGGCCTCCGGACCAGCCCCCGGGACTGGAACACGGAGCAGGGCTGCCGGCCGGCGCGCGCAAAGTTACGCTTGCTTTCCGCAGGCGTAACTTTGCCGACAAAGGTAGGGGGGTTTAGATAGGGCCGGGGGGGGGGGGGGGGGAAGGGAGGGGAAGGTGGGGGGAGGGCGAAGGAAAGTTCCCTCCGAGGCTGCTCCGAAATTGGAGCGGCCTCGGAGGGAACAGGCAGCGCGCGCTGGGCTCGGCGCGCGCAGGTTGCACAAATGTGCACCCCCTTGCGCGCGCCGATCCCGGATTTTATAAGATACGCGCGGCTACGCGCGTATCTTATAAAATCCAGCGTACTTTTGTTCGCGCCTGGTGCGCGAACAAAAGTACGCGATCACGTATTTTTTTACGATCTACCCCTTTGTATATAACAAATCTTAAATATGTGCTAACATTTGAAATAAAAAATTGCATCAGGAAATACATGAAACTATAAATCATTTGCAATTCTGAATCTTTAAATTTAAAATAATCCAGGAAATGTTTCTGTAGGTTTAACTCTAATTACAAACATTTAGAAAAACTGGGCTGTAATGCATCTGGTATCAATAGGATATTTCACAACAATTGTTGCGGTTCTGACCGCGAGCACCGCGGCCAGGCCCTTACCTCCAGGCTCCCGGACCTGCTCTCGCTTCCAGAAGCCTGGGTTGCAGCCTGCTTGGCGGCATCCCCGCTGGGGCTGCGCTGCTGCAAGGTCTCCCTTGGACGCCCGGCTCCTAGGCGCGCGCGCGCCACTTGGGCACTTTTCTAGGCCGTTTCCCGCCAGTTGTGACTCCGCCCAACTCCTGACGACAGACGCCGCGGCCTTCATAAGTCGGCCGCAGCCATCCAGTCTTTGCCTTGCTATGGGTTAGCCTCCCAGTTTCCTGTTGCGCTGTGCCCCGGAGTGACTCGCCTTGCTTCGTCGCTCCATTCCTGCTACAGCACCTGCTTGGTTCCTGCTGGCTTGCTACAGTACCTGCTTGGTTCCTGCCTGCTTGCTACAGTACCTGCTACAGTTCCTGCCTAGTTCCAGTACCCGAGTCTTGCTACCGTTCTTGCCTGGTTCCAGTACCCGAGTCTTGCTACAGTTCCTGCCTGGTTCTAGTACCCGAATCCTGCTACAGTTCTTGCCTGGTTCCAGTCCCCGAGTCTTGCTACAGTTCCTGCCTGGTTCTAGTACCCGAATCCTGCTACAATTCCTGCCTGGTTCCAGAACCCGAGCCCAGTTACAGTGTTGCTACTGTCCTAGTCTGGTTCCAGTTACCTGTCCTGATCCATAATCTGCCTAAGTCCAAGCGGCCGGGCCCCTATGGGCTCCTCCCGAGGGGGCTTCGGCTTCCAAGGGTGAAGCCACCTAAGTCACAGCGGTTGGGCTCCTCCGGGCTCCTCCCAGGGGAATACCAGCTTCCAGGGTGAAGAGCATCTACGTCCTGCCTGAACATCTGCCTCTCGGCCTGCTATTCATTAGAGACATTGACCACCTTTCCCAGTCTCCAGCAGGTCGGCCCAAGGGTCCACTAAACAGAGACTCCCACAACAGATTGCAAGGCCATGGACTCGGCGGATGTGCCTGTTCCCTTGGACCTGCAGGGGTTTGCCCAGCAACTGCAGTATCAACAACGGTACCTCAAGGTCCTTACCGGTTCGGTATGGGAGTTGTCGGCCCAGTTGGTTGCCAGGGCCTCGTCTGCCCCAGAACCAGTATTCGAGGCCCAAGACTCATCAGTGACCCAGCTGCCCGCACCCTCTCGTTACGCTGGGGATTTAAGGACCTGCGGTGGTTTCTTGAACCAATGTTTTGTACGGTTCTCCTTGTTGCCTCGGTAGTTTCCCTCGGATGCGGTGAAAGTACATTATATCCTGTCCCTGCTTGATGGGAAAGCCTTAATCTGGGCTTCTCCCCTCTGGGAAAACAATGATTCTTCACTTACGGACTTACAACAGTTCATCACGAACTTTCGCCAGTTCTTTGATGAGCCCGCCCGAGTAGCCACAGCTACATCTGACCTGCTGCAATTTCGTCAGGGGGCTCGCTCCTTGGCAGATTATGCAATGGAGTTTCGGACTTTAGCCCAAGAAGTAGGTTGGCAAGATGGTAGTCTTAAGGCCATCCTCCTGGAAGGCCTCTCTGGACTCATAAAGGATGAAATTGCTGCTCGGGATCTGCCGGAGGACCTCAACGCCTTGATTGAGATGGCTGCCCACATTGACCGCTGCCTACAACAACGGGCCAAGGAGCAACGCTCCTCTCGCCATAGTCCGGCTCGTGGGTCGAGACCTCTGCCCTCGCCCAATATTTCTCGTCCAGACGCTCCCACCTGCGAACCTATGCAGCTGGGACGGGCCCCGCTTTCTGCTGAAGAAAGGCAACATTGCCGTTCATTGAAGTTGTGCTTGTATTGTGGCCAGAAGGGCCACTTCTTGGCACGCTGCCAGGAGCGTGCGGAAAATGCCAAAGCCTAGGAAATCAGGAGGAGCTCCTCCTAGGCTGTGCTACAGCTCCTCAATGTACTGTCCCTGTTACCTTGGAATGTCCCGGGGGCTCCTTTGAGACGATGGCGTTCCTGGATTCCGGAGCCGGAGGTAATTTCATCCTGCAGGACTTAGTCTCCCAGTTGCGAATCCCTACTCATAGACGGGAGGTCCCGTTACAAATTACCTCTATCCAGGGGAGGCTTCTTCCAGGACCTGTCCATATGTCCACAGCACCCATTACGTCCACACCAGGGCGATCCATTCGGAGGAGATAGCCTTCCTAGTGTTGGAGAAGGCTGTCCACCCTGTGGTGCTAGGGTTGCCGTGGTTACAGAAACACTCACCCACGATTCAGTGGGATACGTTACAGATTTTCAAATGGAGTCCTTTTTGCCTAGTTAATTTTATGAAAGTGCCTAAGACTCCCGTACTTCCCTTGATGCTCTCTGCTGTGGGTCCTCCTGCACCTTATGAGGACTTTACGGATGTATTCTCCAAGACCAAGGCAGATATCCTTCCGCAGCATCGTCTGTATGACTGTGCTATAGACTTGCTACCTGGTACTATGCCCCCCAAGGAAGGGTTTATCCCTTATCCATACCTGAAACCCAGGCCATGTCCGAGTACATTGCGGAGAATCTGGCTAAGGGCTTTATCTGTCCGTCCAAGTCGCCTGCAGGGGCAGGTTTCTTTTTTTGTCAGCAAGAAAGACGGCTCACTGAGGCCGTGCATAGACTATCGAGGCCTAAATTCTGTTACCAAGCGAGACCGCTACCTGCTCCCATTAATCCCGGAGCTCCTTGTTCGGCTTCAAGGAACGAAGATTTTCACAAAGTTGGACTTGCGAGGAGCGTACAATTTAGTCAGAATCCGTCCCGGAGATGAGTGGAAAACCGCGTTTAATACCTGAGACGGGCATTACGAGTACCTCATGATGCCTTTCGGCTTATGTAATGCCCCGGCAGTGTTCCAGCACCTGATGAATGAGGTGTTGCGGGACCTTCTGAACACCTGCGTAATCGTTTACCTCGACGATGTTTTAATCTACTCCCAGGATCTGTCGTCACATCGTCAGCATGTCCGTCAAGTGCTCCAGATACTTAGGGAGCATGGTCTCTACGCGAAGCTGGAAAAATGTAGCTTTGTGAAGACGTCCCTGCCGTTCCTATGCTACATAGTCTCTGCAGCTGGCTTTCTAATGGATCCTCACAATTTATATTTTATTTATACTTTTTACTTGTTTATAAACTCAGATTTATAAACAGAGGCTTATTAATCAGAAATTTATAAGCTCAATACTCAGTCATTTATATACTCATTACTTAGAAATTTATAGACAGAGATCCAGAAGTTTATAAATATAGATTTATAAACATATTACATTCTTTCATAAGAACATAAGAACATAAGAAAATGCCATACTGGGTCAGACCAAGGGTCCATCAAGCCCAGCATCCTGTTTCCAACAGTGGCCAATCCAGGCCATAAGAACCTGGCAATTACCCAAAAACTAAGCCTATTCCATGTAACCATTGCTAATGGCAGTGGCTATTCTCTAAGTGAACTTAATAGCAGGTAATGGACTTCTCCTCCAAGAACTTATCCAATCCTTTTTTAAACACAGCTATACTAACTGCACTAACCACATCCTCTGGCAACAAATTCCAGAGTTTAATTGTGCGTTGAGTAAAAAAGAACTTTCTCCAATTGGTTTTAAATATGCCCCATGCTAACTTCATGGAGTGCCCCCTAGTCTTTCTACTATCCGAAAGAGTAAATAACCGATTCACATCTACCCGTTCTAGACCTCTCATGATTTTAAACACCTCTATCATATCCCCCCTCGGTCGTCTCTTCTCCAAGCTGAAAAGTCCTAACCTCTTTAGTCTTTCCTCATAGGGGAGCTGTTCCATTCCCTTTATCATTTTGGTAGCCCTTCTCTGTACCTTCTCCATCGCAATTATATCTTTTTTGAGATGTGGCGACCAGAATTGTACACAGTATTCAAGGAGCGGTCTCACCATGGAGCGATACAGAGGCATTATGACATTTTCCATTTTATTCACCATTCCCTTTCTAATAATTCCCAACATTCTGTTTGCTTTTTTGACTGCCGCAGCACACTGTACCGACGATTTCAATGTGTTATCCACTATGACACCTAGATCTCTTTCTTGGGTTGTAGCACCTAATATGGAACCCAACATCGTGTAATTATAGCATGGGTTATTTTTCCTTATATGCATCACCTTGTACTTATCCACATTAAATTTCATCTGCCATTTGGATGCCCAATTTTCCAGTCTCACAAGGTCTTCCTGCAATTTATCACAATCTGTTTGTGATTTAACTACTCTGAACAATTTTGTGTCATCTGCAAATTTGATTATCTCACTCGTCGTATTTCTTTCCAGATCATTTATAAATATATTGAAAAGTAAGGGTCCCAATACAGATCCCTGAGGCACTCCACTGTCCACTCCCACTGAGAAAATTGCTCATTTAATCCTATTCTCTGTTTCCTGTCTTTTAGCCAGTTTGCAATCCATCATTGCTAAGCAAATCAGAGCATATTTCTTCCTTAATCTTTCAATGTCTTTTATCATCCTTTCTGAGATTTCTGACATTAAACCATTTCTGCACAGCTATAAGAAAGTCAAACATGCTAAACATATTTTAATACTTGCTAGTTTCTACATTGCACTACATTGAACAGAAAGATACAATAAAGCTTTTGACTTCCTCAGGAACACATTGCATATCTTATCTACCAGAAGAGATTCAGTGAGAGGGGGATAGACTCTCTTTTTGAATTTGTTGGGACTAGGTTAGTAGGAGAGAAGATACACCGAGAAAAAAAGAAATGATGCGATGACAGCACTGGCAACCTTTGCTTCAAAAGAACCACAGCTAAGTGTGCACCAAATTAAAAAAAAAAATAGCCAGGCCTGAGCTTTCAGAAAACAAATACATAAACAAAATCAGAGAGAGAACACGCAAAGAAAACACAGATAAAGTAAGGAAGGGTTACAAAGGAATCATAAGGAAAAGAGAACAGAAAGAAAATTAATCGAACAAGAGTTATATAATTACCCAAAATAGGAGTCTTAAAAGGAAGCTTCCATTATAGATCTGAAAGATAAAAGGAATCTACAAGTCTCGATTCTTAGGAATATCATATAGTTACTCAGAACATAAAGACTCTACAAAAGTTTAAAATGTATTTAAGAAAACTTATCTGATCAATTTATTGAGCTTATCCAGTGCAAGAAATCCTAGGTAATCTGATTTCTTAGTCACAGAAACAGATGTACCTAGTCAAGAAAAAGTACAGTGATGTTGTTATAGAAAACATTTAAAGAAAACGTTTACTAGTACGAGAACATTTGTTGTTTCTTTAAATAAAAGAACTTGTTTAGTTGCTTTAATAAAAAAAAATTGTCTATTTTGTACTTAATTGTTTCTTGCCTCCCCTTCCTAGCTTGGGAGAAATTGCTGGATGGGTTGTGTGGGCCTCTTTCTCTTGGCGGGAGAGTCACCAGGGAGGAAGACCTTAAACTGCAACCCTGTGGGACCTCATCAAAGAGCTTGCTACCCTGGTCCCGTAGGACTACACTCCTTTAACACCAACCTCGGCCATGACAGCAGTTTTCCCTTCACAGGGGCAGCAGTTTGCATACACATCTAAGTGAAAACATGCAAGTTATGCCCTTTGAAGAGGAAAGGTTAATGTTTCTGGCTGCTAGCTATTCTGTGCACCTGCCAGGCCAAGTAGCCACGGATCTTCAAATCGAACTTACATGCTGCATAAGTTTGCTTTGGAATTTTTGGGATTAAGTCTGTGTGTTTATGGGATGCACGGAATTTACATTACTAAATATAGCTATAAAATTATCTTCAATAAGGGAAATTTTGAGGAAGCCCATACTTACTTTTAGGGCATATGCTTGGCCCAAATTTTGAAAAAGAAACTACTCGAGTAGTTTCTCATTGAAAGTTCACATACTGTACTGGATACAGCTGCTATTTTGTAAAGTGGCAGGAGGGGTTAAATAGCAAGTGCACTTTTGAAATGTCATGCAGGTACATTGTTCTCCCTCTCCTTCACCTCAGCAAGTCCTTGTGGACTCTTTCTTGCATTCTGGCCATAAGGTATGTGAACGGTGGAAGCCACTGGGCTGAGCAGGACAATTTGTGTAGTCCTTTTTAACACTGATACTTTGCCCTGTGAACTGAACCTCCCATGACATTTACAGGCATACCTCAAGAAAACTTCCATGCTCGGAAGATGCAGATTAAGAAATCAAGAAATCTGGACCATCAGGTTTCCATTACCCTGGAAACAAATGGAAAAATCCAGACTTTCTGACCTGAAAAAAGTCATGATCTTGATGCTATAATCTTAAAACCTACTTCCTACCTGGCTTTTGTAATGACAATTACTTACAAAGCGGATTTAAAACTGTAAATTTGCAAATAAATACATTAAATTAAATAACTTTTAACAGGTGCCAGTTCTGTGAATTTACATATTACAGGTATTTAAAAGTACATTAATTGGGGTACATGATATTTATATTAGGTCCATTTGGAGATCACTTTCACAATTCATGTGATAAAATAATTAAAGAACTGCAATACTTCTGTAATGTATCATTTAGAAAAAGGAACCCCCAACTACCAATTATTGTGTCAGAGAGATGAGGGAAACTAATATGAAAACTACTATCAAAAACCCTTATTTATACCAGAGTGTAACCTATTGATTTTAGCCAATTACAATAGGCACTACAGGCACTACAATACCTTCATTTCTCAGGGTATTTTGATCTAAAGATGAACTCTCATGAACGGCTTTAAGATAAGTAATCTTTTATTTGCATTTAGAAAAAGATAAAAAAAGTTTCATTTGTGCAATAGCCTATGATTAAATAGAAGGCAAGGAAGGCATTATAGTACCCATAGTGCCTATTATGATTGGCTAAAAACAAAAGGTTACACTCTGGTTTAAATGAGGGTTTTTGATAGTATCAATTTAAAAAAAAAGACCAATCCAGAAAAAATTTTCAGTTTGGGGAAATTGCTCTTCCTACAATTCTTATGTTTTGCATCCAGGCAGTGTGCAGACGTGATCATGGAGACAGGCAGAAGGTCAGAGGCAGGCAGCGGTCAGACGTGATCGTGGAAGCAGGCAGAAGGTCAGAGGCAGGCAGCGGTCAAATGTTGTCGTGGAAGAAGGCAGAAGGTCAGAGGCAGGCAGCAGTCAAACGTGGTCAAGGAAAGCTGAGGTCTGTACCGAGAAGATAGTCCGATGGTACTACCTGGGGAGATGAAGAGACAAGGGATGCTGGAACAGAAGGATGCTGGAACAGGACTGGAACGAGACTGGGTCAGGACTGGAATGAAGGCTGGAACAGGACTGGAACAAAGGCTGGAACGAGACTGGAACAAAGGCAAACCAGAAACACTCACGGTGTCGACCCGATTGCCAAGGCAGGGATCAGGGGAATGAGCCCTGCCTTATATACGGCCTGATGGTGACATCATCGGGGAGCATCGGACCCGGGTTTTCCACGCTATGGTCTTCAAAAGAAGTGACGCTGGCCGCGCATGTGCCTAGGAGCGGGCCGAGGAGCAGGAAGATGCGGAGCCCCAGCGGGAGCTCCGTTGAGAGGCCTGGTTGGGCGAAGAAATGCGGGGAGGCAGAGGACGCCATGAGCAGGCCGAGGCTGCAGAGGAGGTGAGCCCGGTGCTGGTGGACGGAGTAGCGAGGTGAGTGGGGCCGGTTGCACTGTGGAAGCGGCCGGGGAGCATAACAAAGGAGCCCCTTCAATCATGAATCCCCAGCCTCTACCAAAATCAGAAGAACCTTCAACGCAACAAGTACGAGGTGTTTTCCCAGCTAGCAGAATACCTCACCTCAGTCATAAATGCAGGCCATAAAGTGCAAATAGTAAGGTGCAGACAAAAAAAGTGGATTGTAAACCCTAAAAGCAAGACTCATATGCAGTGTAATCATGAAAAACAGAAATATCACTATTCTTCATAACAAAATCAAGAAATATAAATCAATCATAACAGCGAGAAAACCATACTAATAAAAACATATTTCAAAATAGATGACAAATAGAACATCTAATAATTAAGAAGAATAAAATAAAACTTTAAACTTTAAATGTTTCATCAAAATCAATCAAATATTTCAAAACAAAAGACATATCAAACACTCAATAATTAAAACTAATAAGAATAAAAAAAATTACCCCCCTCTCCATACCTGGAAACTTTTCATTTCCAGTCACCATAGACTTGGATTAGTAGGGGGAAGGAGTGAGGGTACACTCAAACCTCCTCCTCTCTCTCTCATATATATACATATTCATTCATGAACATACACTCATGCACCCTTCTGCCCTCTCTTCTTCTTCTTTCTTCCTTCCTTATCCCTTCTCTTTCACTCACCTTCAGTCATTCACCTTCCTTCCCACTGTCATTCAATCCCTCACCCTCTTCCCTTACTTCTGTCACTCATCCTCCCACTCAGTCCCCTTACCTTCCCTCTGTCACTTACCCATCACTTTCACTAACCCTCTTCCCGTGCTTCATTACGGTTCCCTCTCAGTCAATCACTCTTACTCCCATTCACTCCTCTCTGTCACTTATTCCCTTCCCTGACACTCACCACCTCCCTCTCAGTCACTCTCCCTCTCCTTCCCACTCATTCATGTCCCTTCCATTTCACTCACTCACCATCCTCACCACTTTCCCTTCCTTCCCTCTCTGTCCCTTCCCTTATCCCCCTATTACTCACCAATCCTCATAGTAACGTGGGACCTCTCCTCCTGGGTAACTCATGCAACCTGACTCCCAGCTCCATCCTTGCTTGGCAATTAATGCAACTCGATTACCTTCTCCATCTTCTTCTGGCAACTTGTGCAGCCTCTCTCCCCCGCTGATCCCTGCCTGGAAACAGGGGAACCCACCAGAACACCAACAACAGGGGCCTCACTTCACTGGCAGAGGTTAGTAACCTCACCAGTGCCGATGTACCAAGTCTTTCCTCTCCACTGTACACCCCTGTCTAAGTGTTGTGATACAGCAAATGTAAGAACCAATCGCAACACTTCTACAGGGGAAAGGTGAGCGTCTGCGCCACATGGCATCTGAATAAAGATGTGATTGGCTTGTGGTAACATATTTATTCATGATGTCAGGCGGTGCAGACGCTCGCCTGCCTGCCCATCCTCGTGGAGAGAAAAGTGTTTGGCCATGTGCTTACCTCCTCCCCACCGTCAGGTGCTAATGTCATCAGCAAAGGCCAGGTCCTGGAGTCATTCAAAGAGGACTGCATGAGCCATTGCTGATGATGTCAGCACTCGGCTGCATCTAATGTTAATTTTAAATTGTTTGGCGGGCCGGATAAAAATCAGTGATGGACCTGAATTGGCCTACGGGCCATAGTTTGCCTACCCTTGCTCTAGAGCAAGCATATCCCCACTTCATCTTCCGTATGTTCCTTGTAAACCGCCTTCCCGGCGATAGTTATCTCTGTTAAATGTGAACCGGAGTGATATGTATTGTATACAGGAACGTCCGGTATATAAAAACCAAATATAAATATATATAAATATAAATTAGATCGCTTGGCATCCCGGAAATAAATGAAACCTCTTTCTTTGGTACTTTGACATATTTACCAGCTGAAAAAGTTATAGACTGAAAGCCAGGGTCAGTGTCCAGTCCTAATTACATGGGAATCCCTATGATAGCTCCATATTGCTGTCTCAATCTCAAACCCAATGTGAGAAATAGAATATTGGCATCAGGGTGAAAAGGATCCTTGGTGGAAAAAATTCTCAGCTTCCCCTTCCTTTTACCCATAAATACGTAAAAATGTCATGCATACAAGTAAAGAAAAAAAAAAACCAAACACCAGGTTTCCCTGAGCTAAACATAAGAGCTCATATCACAGCCTTTAAACTAGTTTGGCCATCTTGAAACCCCTATGCACTTCTGCTTTCTCTTCACAATTTAAAATCAGCTCAGATAAGAGAATGAATTTTAATTACTGAATAAATAACGAAGGTTCACTACAGAGAAAGAGGCTTCCTCAGGACTCTGCTGATGTTCTGAGAGCAAAGTCATATTTCTGCACAGATGCACCTAATTACTACTATACTACAAAGTACTGCATGCCAAAGAAACGTCAGAAGTGCTCAGAGAAATAAAAATATTAAGTAATGAGGAACAAGAATGTCTTTACATCCATCTCTGTCACACAAATGGAAACATTTCATTATACCACAGCAGGAATTTAAGAAGCGAAGACATTTGAGAGTTAGAAAAAAAATGGCAATGTGAAGCTGTAGGTCATGTTCTTGCAGATGAAATGAAATTAACAATTCTGCAGACCTCTATATGGTATTTATGGGCTGCACGGCTAAGGATCTTGACAAATCTGACCTCGAGGGACACGCAGACAGCTGTCTTGGGTAATGGAGCCATCATGGTTCCCTTTAATCAGCCAGAATAAGTCCGTATTGGTCCATCTATTCCTAGAGGACTCCACAACCTCTAACAATCAGCTTGTCACATATACAAGTGTTATTATTAATATTATGGTTAATAGTTATAATAATAATAATGTTATTTTTGTAAATAATAGCCAAAACAATGTCCAAAGAGGAGTGAAATATACAATAGTAAAAATACAAAGCACTATTCCTCTAAATGTTATAATGCCACATTTTAATGCAAATAAATATATCTACACCACTATGATGTTATAACAAAATCTATTTAGCATTTGGGACATTCATAATCCCAGGATGATTAATCTCCACAGGTTCTTAATGTAACTAATAGTTACAAGCACTCTTTTTAAACATTGGTCCACTATTCTTATTTTATGTAATTTATATATGCAATTGAAATAACTGAAATTCATTTATCTCATTGAACTCAAAGCATGACCATCTGCTAAAACCCTGTATCTCTCAAGTCCAAATTGATAACTGCTGCAAACAAAATATCCACTGACCAATCACTTGTTTGTAATTCTACTGAGACTGCATTAAAGTCGCAATTATCCACAAGCAGAAGAAACTTCCTGCCTCAGGGGCAATCGTTAGCCCTGGTGGTGCAGCCAAGCCAATGATGGCTCCAGCTATTAACCTTTTGTAGGATGTCGGCGTTTGTACAGCCCACAGGATTAACGATTCTTCCAAAACACCGCTTGTGTTGGGGCTGTAACAAGCGACTTAAATTCAACCACAGATGAGGGATTTCTTCTGCTTGTAGATCATTTGCGGCTTTAATGAGGTCTCAGGCTGCTTTCGGGAAGTTCCAAGTCGGGAACTGCGTCAGGAAAAGCGACATGGTGTGTATGTCAAGCAGAGATATCCTTTCGGAGGTAAAGTTAATAGAGTACAACATGCAATTGATTCATGTTTGGCAGCCCGCTACTGGTGAAGGCTAGAGGCCTATTAAATGGATGAGTTTACAAAGGTTTTCCAGGGGTGTGTGGTTTCTGATTAAGGAAGCTGTAGAAAGCGTTTGTCAGTGTATGCATAACCTTTTCCCTTAAAGGATGGAGTGTCTTGCTGTGCAAGTTAGTGCCTACATCTGGTGCAAAACCTATATTGGGTATGAATTGGATTCATACAGGAATGGAAGGCTGCTCCCTTTGAAGTGTTTAATGTTCCTTGTAATATACAGTGGTATGTTGTGTTTGGAAAACTTTTTTGTTTGATTTTAAGAGGGGTGGTGTAAGGGGCCCCCAAATCTGCCCCTTATTAGCAGTGGTTGGCCCTGGTTGGTAGGGAAATTGTGGCCTGAACAGGTCATCCTGCCAGCAGTGTTTCAGAGGTCTCCCTCCATCCAGACCCTGCCGCTGTAGTGTGGTCAGTGTGTTGATGAAGGTGTCTTAGTGTAGAGTGCCACTCCCCACTGCAAGGGTTTGAGATCTAACAGAGGTCTTGGACCCACGAGTCACGGGGGGAGTCGAGAATCTGCCTTAGCACAGAGGACATTTGGGTGGTCTGTTCCTCTACAGGGACAAGACCTGAAAAAAGTAGGGCTGCAGAGAACTCAGAAGTGGGTTTGTTTTGTGAAAAGCTCCTGCATCTGAGCAGCCCCAGAAAGAAGGGATTTCTTCAGAGACAGAGTGCAGTGGAGAGGTTTCTCCAGCCCAGGAAAATCTCCAGGAGTGCTGACTGACTGGATCCAGCAGCCAGAGACTGCACTAAGAGAGAAGAGAGAGGAAGAGCGAGGAAGATTTCATCACCCAAAAGTTACAGGAAGGGCCCAGGGTGGACGGGTATCTTCCCCAAGAGCTGACCTGTTTGGGAGGTAGTGGGGATTGGAGAAGAGCCCGAGTTTTGGTTTTGTATTTTTGGACTTTGTGTGGTGCACTATCCTCTAGTGTGCTGCTGGACTTTGTTTTCCTGCTCCCAGTTTCAGTAAAAGACTTTATTTTGCACAACTGTTTTGGACTGAAGAGTGAAATTTTGTTTTGTGTGACTGGACCGGTGTGCAGAAGAGCCCCAGAGAAAGCAAAACCTTCAGGGCCTTGAAAAGCTTGATGTCCCCGCCCCCATGTAGGAACCCTGGAAGGCCATGAGGTCTTGCGTGGAGCGCGACCCTCCCTGCGCGCCCCATGCCCTGGATGGGGGCTGCATTATGATCATTATTACACATTGACAAGTCCCTGGAAGCTGGAATAATTCTATAACAAGCCACTGTGGCCTAGTCTCACTAAATGTTTTTCCCCATATTGTGCTCATGATGTAAATGTTTAGGGATCCAATTTTGAAAGGTTTAACCGACTAACTTCAAAAGTTAGCCAGTTAAACGTCTGACTGCATGTTTCCCCTGCTAACCAGCTAAATTTGTGCACATAAATTCGCAAGGTGCACAGATTTAGTTGGTGAAGAAAAGGGCAACTCTGGAGATGCGTTTCTGATGCTCCTCAGCGATTCAACCTGTCAGTACAAATTTTCAACCGTAACTGGTAAAACTTAGTTGACCTCTATGGTCCAACAAAAAGCAGGCCTAGATTTAGTTAGAAAATATATGACCAGCTAGAGGTGGGTGAAGTTTCCGCTGCAAACCTTGGGGCCAATGCGATAAATATGTGGTGAAAGTGGGCACTGAACACTCGGTGCCCGCTTTCCTAATGCACCCCCAGGCACCCCTCCTGGGGGCGCCATGCAATATTTAAATTAGGGGTTGCATTATCAAGGAGACACTAGGGTCGCTTGAGCGCCCTTAGCGCTTCCTTGATAACGGGAGCCTACAAGCGTCAGCTGTCTGACACCAAATTGCACTGCATTGCATCGGCCCCCTAGTTGGTTAGGTGTGGTGGAAGTGCAATCATTTCAAGGCCCTTAGGATTTTGTTTGCTCGGAGGCTCTTCTTATTCACCAGTCAGGTACTCCAAAAAGACCACGTCCACACCAGCACTGTTGTTCAAATTAAAAATATTTGATGCATGAAAATCAAAGTCCAAACAGGATACACTTCTGAATAGTGTTCTCACAAAAACTGAATTCAAAAATCACAAAACATAAAAACAGTCTATTTTCCCTTTCCTCTTCACCCAAAACAGGTCAGCTCTTTGGAACAGGTACCCCTTCCAGCCTGGGCCCTCCCAGTATCAGTTGGGTACCTGTAATCATTTCTTGCTTCTTTCTCTCACTCAGGCTGATTGTAAGTGAATCAGACTCTAATTCTGGTGAACTTTCTCAGGCACGTTGCCCTTCCTCTGGCTCCTCCTAATACAATCTGCAGAGAAATTCTCTTCTTCTTCTTCTTCTTCTTAGGGCTCCCATCTTCTTCACTCTGGCAGACTTACCCAGGCAGGCTGTCCTTCCCCTGCTGCCTCCTAGAATACTCGTCCCGAGCTTTCAGGACCCTCTTCTTCACCTTCTGGACTTCCAGGAACCTCAAATTCTTTGGACCCTATCTGTGGAGAGACAGGCCTTATGTTGCCTTTCTGTGAAAAGATAGCTACAAATACCAGGAGGATTCCAGACCTTAGAATCCTCTTCTCAAAAGCCTCTTTCTACCCTCCTGGTTCACATGGGGGCAAGGGTTTTTATGTTCTTCTAATACCCCTCCCAGTGGGGAGTGTAGCTTCAGCTTAGCACTCTGACATCAGAGGCAAGCAAGGACCAATGAGACCTCTGTCACACTGAGGGTACACAGACCAGCTGAAGCCACATCCTGCATGCTTGTAAGGGGCAGGGACATTTTCCTAGGGGCAGAAAATGGACCCCACCCTTATAAACATGGGGGCTCATCCACTAAGCTGCGGGCTGCAGTCCTTTTCTCCTCTATGCTGCATATGCCACCAGAATTAAGAGAAGTTCCATTTGCGTCTCACCAGGTTCGTGTAAGTATGTTCATTTTTTTTTTCCCAAGGAATACCTTTTCATGAACTAATATATCTTCTGCCCCACTTTCCTCCCCAAACCTCCACACCCCCTCCCCCCAATGCACACACTTCATTAACATCCATCTGTGCGACCGTCATCAGTCACCTAGTAAAAATGTATATTATGCAAAAAAGTGCTTCTCTGGCAATAACATCTGTTTTGTCTGTTATTACTTCAGAGATTTCTGAAGGAGGAAGCTGTGAGGCCCCAAAAGCTAATGAATGTGTGTGATTGCTTCCTAAATTGTTTGCATGTAAGCTGCAATTATAAAAGAGCAGAATTAGCACAAAAAAAAAATATTAGTTTGTAGTTAAAACAAAGTCATTAAAATATCCCCTTTTATTTCAGATTTTTTTTTATTTCTTGGTGAGGTGATATTAGAGATCTGTATTCATTAAGCAGGAAAGTGGAATATTTATCCAGCTCAAGTTAGCTGGATAACTTGTGCTGGATATTCAGCGGGATAAATGTCCTTGCTGAATATGTACCACATGTAGCCAGATAACTTACAAATCTAACCGGCGAGGTTTGAATACAACTGGTTAGCTTTTTAATTCCCAGCTCTTTTGCAGCCGTATTACTTAACCGGATACCTTCAAAGTGGTTAAGTAGCACTCTAAAACAAACAACAGAGAAAGAAAGTGGTTTGTGAGACTGCGGCCCGATTCCTGCACACCTCCCCAACATAGTTTAACTCGCCACCCCCCCCCCTCCCCAAACCCCACCAATGACAAATGAATTTTTTTAGAGTCACAGATAACCCTTCCTTCCCTGTTTTGTAATTTTTTTTAAAGATCCCCCCTACCCACCCTCAGCCTTAATAATCTGTACCCTTCCCCCCCCCCCCCCCAACCTCCTGGAACTGGAAAAGCCCTGCCAGGAGTGAGGTACCTCTTATCTGTTCCCAGTGCTTCCAGTGCTCCTCTTAAAACAGTACTGGAAGCACTGGGAGTGGGTAAGAGTCACCTCACTCCCTCAAGGGGACTGGGGGGTCGGAGAAGGGTGCAGAGGTTATTGAGGTTGTGGGTGGGGGCCGGAGGGAGGCTTTAAAAACATTAAACGGGGAATGAGGTGGCCGATCTACAACCACATGACATTTTTGTTCAGTCTTTAGTGGGAGTTTTGAGGGTGGTGGTGGTGGGGGTTGCTCGGCCCTGAATGGCCAGTTAAAACATACTGGGGATGGGAGCGGGAATCTACGCAGGCCCTCAATGCACTTTTTTTGGGGGCCTTTTACGGTGTTACCTAACCAGATATCGTTGAACATATCCGGTTGACTAGCAAGCTATTTTGCCACCCAAGGCTGGATGATTTTAGTTATTTGGTTAACTAATTTAGGGCCTGATTCATCAAGGCATTTTCCCATAGACACAGAATGGGAGAAAAGCCTTAGTGAATCAGGTAGTTAGCTGGTTACAAATGAAAATAAGCTAAGTTATCCAGATAACTTAAGGCCGCCCCGGAATGCTCCCAGAACGCCTTTTCTCTTAAGTGGACAAATATTCCAAAATTTGCCATTTACCTGTATAACTTGGGAGTTGTCTGGCTAAATGGTTATGAATACTGAACTCACTGTGTTTAAAGTTTCAAAAAGTTCTTTCTGCTTCACCGCACCCAGGAATATACTGAGTAGGCCTCATCTCATACTTGTAAGTGATGTTTTAGAATAAGAAAGAATGTTTTACCAAATCGAGCAGAGATGGCGAGAGCCCATGGATGGGAAACCAGTATTCCCATCACTGCTCTCACCTGCTACGATGAATGCAAATTAATCCGAGCTCTGACCTGGTCAGCTACTAGATAGCCCTAGTTCTCTCCCATTTAAGAATTAGTTATTTAGAAAAAGAAATAACCACTGTTCAGTACTTCCCCCAAAGGCTGTCTATAGTGAGTGAACCTTTTGCATATCAAGAAGGATAGGTGAGGAACTCTCTTAGAATTTTTCTTTAGAGTGAGGCCTATTCCCCTCACTTAGTATATTTTGGGGGCTATTCCTTCCTAGACAATCCCTGCCTGTCTGGAGGTTGGTCTCAGTATAGAAAAGGGATAAGAACATAAGAAATTGCCATACTGGGTCAGACCAAGGGTCCATCAAGCCCAGCATCCTGTTTCCAACAGTGACCCAGGTACTTATAGCCTGGGTACTTGCTTGATTAGTGTCTTGCTAATTTTTGAACATTTTACTGGAGTGGTAATGGCAGTTCCCTGGATCAGGATGCCAGGACACTGAAGACTTGATAGAACCCTGTCTAGGAGAGAGACAGACCTGTAGAACAGTGACTCCCCTTCAGAAAGGATTTTTCACTGTTAGAGACTGATACTATTTTTATTTGGCAGGAGAATTTTTTTGTCCATCCCTTCTTGATGGAGCTGGGCTGGAAGAGCACAGTTTTGAAATTTACCATCAGATCTTCTCCTTCAGAGAGTTCCAATATCTATAAGAAAGAAGGTGAAGAACTCTGAAGACCCTCACAGAATAGGTTTTTTGCCCCCAGAGACTGAGCTTCTTACACACTCAAGTCAGGAGTGGTAGGAATCACCAGAAGAACTTGAGACAAGGACACTTACATAGAAAAGAGTGTACCTACAGCTGTAACTTCCATTGATTGTGTTGCGGTCCCGAGCCGAGCCCCGGGACCTTCACTTACTTCTGCCCCAGTCTGGGCCGCTGGTGCCTTGTTCGGGCCTCCGACGCAGCGCTCCCTCCTCAAGGGAGACGCCAGCGTTCTGCCGCGGCTGTCCCCGCTCCCTATGCGCGTGCGCATGCCGGAGCTCCTCATTTAAAGAGACCAGCGTGGAGAAATCCAGCGCCACCCTCAAGCTGACGTCAGACGCTGCAGGGATATTTAAACCCTGCAGCCACACTCCTACCTTGCCTTGCAATGAGGTTCGCTCTTAGGAGTTGCTAGTTGCTGTCCCCGGACCCCCGGCTATCTTGGCTTTGGACTTCTGACTTCTGGCTTCTGACTCTGCTTCATCCATCGACTCCGACTTCAGCTTCCTTGTCATCTACAGGTATCCAGTACTCGCTTGCCTAGAGGATTCTCCTAGGTCCCAGCGGCTCGGGCTCTCATGGGCTCCTCCCGGGGGAGCCGCGGGATTCTGAGGGTGAAGACTCTTCTTCCCTCCAGGGCCCAGCCACTCCCATCGACCATCTCTTCGGCCGTTTCCTTGATCCTTGGTCGCATAGGGTCACACCTAAGTCCAAGAGGCCCGGGTCCCTACGGGCTCCTCCTGGGGGGACCTCAGGTCTCCAGTGGTGAAGCCTTCTTCAGAACACTGCTTCAGCGCCGCCTACTGGCTGTGACCCCACTGTGGGTCCACACAGTACAACACCTGCAGTCTCAGCCAGCCCAAGGGTCCACAACCATAACAGATTGATTTATCTTAAATAACAATCAGTAAAATATTATTCAAACACCCAGTCCTGTGTCCATCTTATCTGTCCCAGTTTCTGCAGCATCACAGCACATCAACTGATTTACAGACACACATTGCGGGGAGACTTCACACCACCTCCTGGACCATAAGCATCATCTTCTCCCCGCTTCCGTCCACAGAAAGGATCCACACCTTGGGAATGAAGGAGGAGAAAGAAGATATCAGTATAGAACACCCCAGAGACATGGAGAACCAACCACTCCCAAGAAAAGGGTCACACTTATCAGAGACCCATACAAGAATTACAATGCAAATGTGATGCATGAGAGCGACTGCCGCATGATCAACTGAAAAGTGGACAACGAGAAAGATATTTGTTTAGAACAGTCAATGCAATTCTAACCAATGGCACATGGCATTTCTTTCTAAACATGTGCAAACTATTAGAGATGTGAATCGGAACCGGAATCTGATTGGTTCCGGTTCTGATTCAAAATCTTAAAATTTTTATCGTCCGGCTCGATTTTTTTTTTATCGGCTGCGCCCGATCCGATAACAAAAAAACCCTCCCGAACCCCCAAAAACCGTTTTAAAATTACCTGGTGGTCCAGTGGGGGCACGGGGAGGGATCTCCTGCTCTCGGGCCATCGGCTGCGTTAATAAAAATGGCGCCGATGGCCATTTGCCCATACCATGTGACAGGGAATCCCCGCGCCCCCACTGGACCACCAGGTAATTTTAAAAGGTTTTTTGGGGGGTGGGAGGGTGGGGGAGGCTAAGGGGGTCAATTTAAAGGGTCGGGTGGGGTTTTTTTTAATCGGGCCATCGGCGCCATTTTTTTAGTGGCAGCCAAAATGGCGCCGATGGCCTGAGAGCGGGAGATTGCGGCTGGACCCCCCCCCCCCCCCCCACTGGACCACCAGGTAATTTAAAACATTTTGGGGGAGTTCGGGAGGGTGGGGGATTCCTTTTAAAGGGTCGGGGTGGGTTTAGGGGTTGTTTTGGTGTGCCGGTTTTCCCAACCTCCCCCGATTTACGATTTTTCACGATAAATCGGGGGAATTTCTATTGTATTGCAACTCTAATGATTTTTGACGATTTAAAAAATATCTGACGATTTTTTTAAATCATCAAAAAACAATTCACATCCCTACAAACTATAAAAAAATATATAACATTGGGGTAAAATAAGGATATAAATGGAGAAGCGGGTTAATTATTTGAAGTGTCTGCCTAGTCCTGCTGCTACAGCTTTGTTTCATGTCCTTAGCGGCACTTGGTGGCTGCAGCTACCTCTTGTTTGGTGGAGAGAGGGGCAATCTTGAAGCTGCCCACCTTGGTGCAAAGTCCACAGAATACTTTTTACCCATGAACTTTGCACCCAATTTCCTTTTCAAAACCACCTTGGGCGCTAACTACCAGTGGAATTTGGCGCCCACTTCAGGCGAGGGCACAGTTTTGCTGGAAAATGAGGCCTGTGGATTTGAAACTTCTCTTATGGAGCCCACCCCCAAAACAGTGCCTCAGGAACACCTCTCCCAAGTCCAGCTAAAAAGTAGGGGTGTGCATTCGTTTTGAACTTAAATGTAAAAACGCAACTTTTTTTTTTTTTTTAACTTAAAAAAGTGATGAGGCGAAAACGATCGGATTTCCAACTTATTCAACATAGCTATGTTGAATACGTTGGAAATCGCGATTGTTGATCCTAAATAAAAATTTAAACCCCTCACCCTCCTTAATCCCCCCCCCCCCAAGACTTACCAAAACTCCCTGGTGGTCCAGCGGGGAGTCAGGACGCCATTTCTGAACTCCTTTGCGAGGAGCACGTGACGTCGGCGTCACGTCGGAGTGACGCGGCGTCACGTGATTCCCCGCGCGTTCGCTCCGGGACCCTCGTTGCACCCAAAAGGAACTTTTGGCCAGCTTGGGGGGGTATGGACATAGACTCAACTTATGGAATTCTCCATATGTCCATATTGACCGAAATTGACCCCCCCTTTCGACTTATGGACTTATGAACATAAACTTTTGCTCTGCACATCCCTACTAAAAAGTATGCGCACTCTGGATCACCACGGGTGCTTTTAGCTGGAATGAGGAATGGCTGTTTCTGTGTCCACAGCTTTGGAATTTGTCATCTAAATCCTTATACGGGATGATTTCCAGAGCCATTCAGTCCCCTCTGAACATTGCCCTCCCTCAAGCCGGCTAAACGTGCAGCTGCTGTACTGCAAGAGTGTATCGACCCCTGTATGGAGCAGAAACTTTGAAACAATCAATAGACAAAAAATTCTGCTACTTGTGGCTCTTGTACGTATATATTATAGAGAAGGTGTGGATGACCATCATAAGTGTCTGGTCACTAGGGATGTGAATCGTTTTTTGATGATTTAAATTATCGTCCGATATATTTTAAATCATCAAAAAATCGTTAGGGCCACGATACAATACCAATTCCCCCGATTTATCGTTAAAAAATCGTAAATCGGGGGAAGGGGGAGGGCAGGAAAACCGGCACAATAAAACCCCCTAAAACCCACCCCCGACCCTTTAAATTAAATCCCCCACCCTCCCGAACCCCCCCCCAATGCTTTAAATTACCTGGGGATCCGGCGGTGGTCCAGAACGGCGGCGGTCCGGAATGGCCCCCTCAATAGAATCGTGTTGTCTTCAGCTGGCGCCATTTTTCAAAATGGCCGCCGCAAAATGGCGGCGGCCATAGACAAAAACGATTCGACGGAGGAGGTCGTTCCGGACCCCCGCTGGACTTTTGGCAAGTCTTGTGGGGGTCAGGAGGCCCCCCCAAGCTGGCCAAAAGTTTCCTGGGAGTCCAGCGGGGTTCCGGGAGCGATTTCTTGCCGCGAATCGTTTTCGTACGGAAAATGGCGCCGGCAGGAGATCGAGTGCAGGAGGTCGTTCAGCGGCGGTCCGGAACCCCCGCTGAACGACCTCCTGCAGTCGATCTCCTGCCGGCGCCATTTTCCGTACGAAAACGATTCGCGGCAAGAAATCGCTCCCGGAACCCCGCTGGACTCCCAGGAAACTTTTGGCCAGCTTGGGGGGGCCTCCTGACCCCCACAAGACTTGCCAAAAGTCCAGCGGGGGTCCGGAACGACCTCCTCCGTCGAATCGTTTTTGTCTATGGCCGCCGCCATTTTGCGGCGGCCATTTTGAAAAATGGCGCCGGCTGAAGACAACACGATTCTATTGAGGGGACCGTTCCGGACCGCCGCTGTTCTGGACCACCGCCGGATCCCCAGGTAATTTAAAGCATTGGGGGGGGGGGGTTCGGGAGGGTGGGGGATTTAATTTAAAGGGTCGGGGTGGGTTTTAGGGGGGTTTAGTGTGCCGGCTCACGATTTTAACGATTTTTCACGATAGTTTACACACCCAAACGGCAACAATACGATTCCCTCCCCCTCCCAGCCGAAATCGATCGTTAAGACGATCGAGGACACGATTCACATCTCTACTGGTCACTGGCTCGTAATGATGCCTTTAATGACACTAAGACCTGGTGTATATATAGTGCAGAAGGCTGTGTTAAAGCCTAAAAGCACAATATCCAGTTTAATCATAGGTCTTTCCTCACCACAGTTTTTTATATGCTCAAGATCAAATAACTGTAATAAGCATATGATAGTGCACTAAACGTAATTTGGAGTGCACTTATCTTGGTCCTGAAGGTGATCCTCAGGGAGACTCAGGATATCTTGATTATTAAACTTGAGCTTTCATAAGCGTGCTCGCAGCCGCATGGTCTCTGCTATGGTTGTGGATGCCGCGTCAAAGACTGTAGCACACACTCGTACTTTTATTGGCAGTATGAAGAGGTTTTCCTGGGGTTGAGTTTGGTCAAGGGAGAAAAATAATAGGCCTGGATTGCACTGTCAACTCTTCCTGCTTTATTTCCTGTGGAAATACCCCCCCTCCCCCAAATTACTCACAGAACAAGCAGGGGGGTCTGTTTTATTTGTGTCAAGTTTCAAAGTAGAAGTGCATGCACGTTTGTTTGCTCTGACATTTTAACCGAGTCCACAGGTGAGCCATATTGACAGACTTTGTACCAAAAGGCACAATTTGAAAATTGCCCCCTAGCTTTAGGTGACTTGGGATTGTTTATGCAAGTCAGAAGAAGATATGACAGAGAATACCCAGAAGCAGATGCAGTGAAGCAGGCACTGAGCCAATCTCTTTTAAAAGAGCTCAGGCAACATAGCATTATTGAGCCTTGCAAGTTGATGACGTTTAGAAGCTCATAGGCATAAATGAAGACTCTGAGACACAAACACTGTCATATTGTGATGGATGAAATGTGAAATATGATTGGGGTGTCCAGTTTTTGGGGGATTTCATCAGGAAATTCAAGCTGCTGGCAGCGCCAGCTTCATGTAGTTGCCAGCACTGGTGGCAACACAGTGGTGTCGATGCTTGTTTGGGATATTATCTCTTTCTAGACTCCTTTTCTTCTATGGAAGGGAAGATGATGACGATCTCCTATATAGTGATGTTTACTATGTAGGCGAGTGTTATGACGGCTTTCCTTTTCCTCTTTTCTGTGGTATTCATGAAACACAAACCTTTTGTACAGGTGCTCCTAAATCCGCATGTTAGGGGAATGTATTAAAGATCTGTGGATTTCTTATCCTATTTAATTGGTGCTACTACGCCATTAAAGTGATCTGTTAAATACATAAGAAAAACAATTGAAAGAATACATTTTTGTACCACAATTACTTAAATAAATTTTTACTTCACTATGAGTAATATTCCAACTGTCAAATTGTGACAAATGTGCTTACAGTAAAAATTGCATGCCTTCAGGTTCTTTAACCATTTTTTATTCTAAACACTTTTATATTTTATGGCAGAGAATTGTAATCTTTTCTGTTAAAGAACCACTGTTTAATAACCTAAGGGATCATTTACTAAATTGCATTAAGGTTTTAACACAAGTAAACAGTGTTAATGCAGGGATAACATGCAGAATTTCAAATTCTGTACATTATTCACCCCCCATAAAACCCAGCACAACATGGGTATTAAGATGAGCCAATTTGCATGCAAATCAGCTCATTTCTAGTGAAATTGTATGCAAATCAAATAATGTGGCTTGCTTTATACAAATACAGAGCTAGAGAGAAATTTAGAAATATAGATTTTTCTTTTTTGTTTATAGATATATACAGTATATATATTTATATTTATAATCTATTGTACATATGCAAAATTGTAAAGAGAGACCTCAGAAAGGGACATCTTTTTATCCATCTATAGGGAGATGCATTTCTTTGGAATGAATAGGAACTAATAATGTCCATTTACAGTTTGGTTCATTTTTAAACGAACAGAATCCTTACCAGGTCTGAAATCCCCACAGATTCTTGGGTAATTTCATTTTGGCAGATAGTGCGTGCTATTAGCAAACAGCATGACTTATTTGCTGAGAAATAAAACAAAAAACACTGCCCTCTGCCACTCTTGCCATCCCCTTACCCCTTCCAAAGGGATCTGAAGCAGAAGAAGGCAGGAATATATGGCTACATGGAGATCTACTAGAGTACTTTATAGCCTGCATGTAGCTGCTCCGCACAGATTATAAAATATGCGCATGTTTACCCTCCAACATATGTACCTATGATTGGTTGCACGAGAATACATGCAATATATTGAAAGTGTATTTTTTTCCTACCTATTTTATAAACATACGTGTATATATTTTACCCACAAAAAAAACCTTGCTCTGGTAAAACCCTGATTTATATGTGGAAGTTAGTATATTTTAAAACATGAACATGCAATCATCAGATTGGCAATACTTCCACCAATTCACCTAGTGGTTTGGAGGGAGGTATCTTCAAAGGTTATTAATGATGTATTAGAATTAGGGCATCCCAACAGTGAGGTTCCAATAATAAGAAAAGTAGTCCAAGTGCCTGTAACTAAAAACTCACCTGAGCTAAAAAAATTTGAATTTATCCCTATCAATTAAAAAGCAGAATGAAAATACAAACAAAAAACAAACTTTGAAATATTTGTGTGCTAATGCTAGAAGTCAAAGAAGTAATATGGGAGAATTAGAATGTATAGCAGTGAATGATGACATAGACTTAAATGGCATCTCAGAGACATGGTGGAAGGAGGATAACCAATGAGACAGTGCTATACCGGGGTACAAATTATATCGCAATGACAGAGAGGAACATCTGGGAGGCGGTGTGGCGCTTTATATCTGGGATAGCATAGAGTCCAACAGGATAAACATCCTGCATGAGACCAAATGCACAATCAAATCTTTATGGGTAGAAATCCCTTGTGTGTTGGGGAAGAGTATAGTGATAGGAGTATACTACTGTCCACCTGACCAAGATGGTGAGACTGACAGTGAAATGCTAAGAGAAATTAGGGAAGCTAACCAAATTGGTAGTGCAGTAATAATGGGAGATTTCAATTACACCAAAATTGACTGGGTAAATGTATCATCGGGACATGCTAGAGAAAGGTTCCTGGATGGAATAAATGACAGTTTTAGGGAATAATTGGTTCAGGAACTGATGAGAGAGGGAGCAATTTTAGATCTAATTCTCAGTGGAGCACAGGATTTGGTGAGAGAGGTAATGGTAGTGGGTCCTCTTGGCAATAGTGATCATAATATGATCACATTTCAATTAATGACTGGAAGGGGGACATTAAGCAAATCCATGGCTCTAGTGCTAAACTTTCAAAAGGGAAACTTTGATAAAATGAGAAAAATAGAAAAAAACTGAAAGGAGCAGCTACAAAGGTAACAAGTGTGCAAGATGCATGGACATTGTTAAAAAACACCATCCTAGAAGCACAGTCCAGATGTATTCCACACATTAAGAAAGGTGGAAGGAAGGCAAAACGATTACCAGCATGGTTAAAAGGTAAGATGACAGAGGCTATTTTAGCCAAAAGATCTTCCTACAAAGACAGGAAGAAAGATCCAACAGAAGAAAATAGGATAAAGCACAAGTATTGGCAAGTTAAATGTAAGACATTGATAAGAGAATTTGAAAAGAATTTGAAAAGAATTTGAAAAGAAATTGGCTATAGAGGCAAAAACTCACAGTAAAAACTTTAAAAAATATATCCAAAGCAGAAAGCCTGTGAGGGAGTCAGTTGGACAGTTAGATGATTGAGGGGTTAAAAGGGCACTTAGAGAAGATAAGGCCATTACAGAAAGATTAAACAATTTCATTGCTTCGGTGTTTACTGAAGAGGATGTCGGGGAAATAATCATTCTGGAGAAGGTTTTCATGAGTAATGATTCAGATGGACTGAACCAAATCACGGTGAACCTAGAAGATGTGGAAGACCTGATTGACAAACTGAAGAGTAGTAAATCACCTGGGGTGGTTGGTATACACTCCAGGGCTCTGAAGGAACTAAAAAAATGAAATTTTAGATCTATTAGTAAACATTTGTAACCCTTCATTAAAATCATCCATTGTACCTGAAGATTGGAGGGTGGCTAATATAACCCCAATATTTAAAAAGGGCTCCAGGGGCGAACTGGGAAACTACAGACCAGTTAGCCTGACTTGAGTGCCAGGAAAAAAAAGCGGAAAGTGTTCTAAATATCAAAATCACAGAACATATAGAAAGACATAGTTTAATGGAACAAAGTCAGCATGGCTTTACCCAAGGCAAGTCTTGCCTCACAAATCTGCTTCACTTTTTTGAAGGAGTTAATAAACATGTGGATAAAGGTGAACAGGTAGATGTAGTGTATTTGGATTTTCAGAAGGCATTTGACAAAGTTCCTCATGAGAGGCTTCTAGGAAAAGTAAAATGTCATGGGATAGGTGGCGATGTCCTTTCTTGGATTACAAACTGGCTAAAAGACAGGAAACAGAGAGTAGGATTAAATGGACAATTTTCTCAATGGAGGGGAATGGGCAGTGGAGTGCCTCAGGGATATGTATTGGGACACGTGCTTTTCAATATATTTATAAATGATCTGGAAAGGAATATGACGAGTGAGGTAACCAAATTTTCAGATGATACAAAATTATTCAGAGTAGTTAAATTACAGGCGGATTGTGATAAATTGTAGGAAGACCTTATGACACTATAAAATTGGGCATCCAAATGGCAGATGAAATTTAATGTGGATAAGTGCAATGTGATGTATATAGGGAAAAATAACCATTGCTATAGTTACACAATGTTAAGTTCCATATTAGGAGCTACCACCCAAGAAAGAGATCTAGGCATCAAAGTGGATAACACATTGAAATCATCGGTTTACTGTGCTGTGGCAGTCAAAAAAGTGAACACAATGTTGGGAATTATTAGAAAGGGAATGGTGAATAAAATGTAAAATGTCATAATGCCTCTGTATCGCTTCATGGTGAGACCGCACTTTGAATACTGTGTACAATTCTGATTGCCGCATCTCAAAAAAGATATAGTTGTGATGGAGAAGGTACAGAGAAGGGCGACCAAAATGATAAAGGGGATAGAACAGCTCCCCTATGAGGAAAGACTAAAGAGGTTAGGACTGTCCAGCTTGAAGAAGAGACAGCTGAGGGGGGATATGATAGAGGTGTTTAAAATCATGAGAGGTCTAGAACGGGTAAATATGAATCAGTTATTTACTCATTCGGATAATAGAAGGACTAGGGGACACGCTTTGAAGTTAGCATGGGGCACATTTAAAACTAATTGGAGAAAGTTCTTTTTCACTCAACACACTATTAAACTCTGGAATTTGTTGCCAGGGGATGTGGTGAGTGCAGTTAGTGTAGCTGGATTTAAAAAAGGATCGGGTAAGTTCTTGGAGGAGAAGTCCATTACTTGACTTAGAAAATAGCCACTGCTATTACTAGCATCAGTAACATGGGATATGTTACGAATCCCGGCCGTGGGACTCCACGGCCAGGCTCTCACCTACTCCTCTGCTGGCTCTGGGCTGATCGCGGCATTGTCCGCTCCTCGCTGGGTCGCGGCTGGGCCTCTCCGCGGTGACGGCTCCACGAGGGAGATGCTGCCGAGCTCCTCCAGCCCCTTAGGCGCTCGCCCCTTAGGCGCACGCGCAGGAGGCCGAGATTTAAAGGGGGCGTGGCAGGAAACCTCGGCCCAGCCCCTTGGATGCTGTCACATACCGGCAGATATTTAAACCCAGCATCTGTCCTCACTTTTTTGCCTTGCAACATGGTTCACTCTTCTGAGCTACTAGTTGCTGTTTCTGCCTTCATTTTCCTGCTCCAGTTCCTGCTTCTTCCTGCCTTTGTGTTCCTGCTCCAGTTCCTGCTCTCCCCTGCCTCCGTGTTCCTGATCCAGTTCCTTCTTCTTTCTTGGCTTGTCTTCTTGGTTCCTGACTTTGGCTCGGCTCCTGGTATTCCATGTCTGCTGCCTGTCCTGATCCTTGGTTTGTCTTTGGTCCTCGCTGATCTGCTGCCTGCCCCGACTTCTGGTCTGCTTCCTCGTTGTGCTTCGCTGCTGCCTGCCACGACCTCTGGACTTTCTCTGGCTCCGCTTCTCCTCCGCCTGCCTCGACCCGGACTCTTCATCGGACTCTTCTCCTGCTGGTGTCCTGGCTTTGATCTGCCTCACGGCTACAGATCCTGCTGCAGGCCATCCCTCAGCGTCCTGTCTCCATTTCCTAGCCGGCTCAAGGGTCCACTACTATAACAGGATAGACTTAGCTTTTGGGTACTTGCCAGGTTCTTATGGCCTGGATTGGCCACTGTTGGAAACAGGATGCTGGGCTTGATGGACCTTTGGTCTGACCCAGTATGGCATGTTCTTATGTTCTTAGGCCAATGAGAGTTTTCACTGAACTCCCTCCCAGAATTCACCCAGGCCTCCCACCCAACCAATAGCAGACAACAGACAAATTAGAAACTTAGCAGGATAAAATTTAAAAAATAATTTGCTAGTAGGAGGTGCCTAATGAATTCACTTATGCGTCTTCCTATTGGCCCCACCCCTAGACCGCCCTTTATTTGTGTAGGTAAATATGTGAGCAAAACTGAAAAGATGCTTGTAGTTTTGATGTTTATGAAAAGCTACATATGTACATATATGCTAATTTAACAGGTGTAACTCCTTTGAAAATTCACTCCATAGAGCATCTAAACTTCAAGCATATCCACGGTATAGCATTTGCGAGTGTTAGTGGATGCATGGAGATTCATGCTAGTATTTCACAAACAGTGCAGCAGGAGCTGCACATTTTATCAAATACTCGGGCGGATTTTCAAAGCCCTGCTCGCGTAAATCCGCCCGGATTTACGCGAGCAGTGCCTTGCGCACCGGCGCGCCTATTTTCCATAGGCCGCCGGCGCGCGCAGAACCCTGGGACGCGCGTAGGTCCCGGGGTTTTTGGACGGGGGCGGGGCTGAACAATGCAGCGTTTTGGGGGCGGGGCGCGGCATTTTGGGGGCGGGCCCGGGGGCGTAGTTTCGGGCCGGGGTGTTCCGGGGGCGTCGCCGCGCCCTACGGAACCGCCCCCGGGTCGGGTCTCGGCGCGCCAGCAGCCCGCTGGCGCACGTGGATTTACGTCTCCCTCCGGGAGGCGTAAATCCATGGATAAAGGTGGGGGGGGGGGGGGTTAGATAGGGCCGGGGGGGTGGGTAAGGGAGGGGAAGGTGAGGGGAGGGCGAAAGAGAGTTCCCTCCGAGGCCGCTCCGATTTCAGAGCGGCCTCGGAGGGAACGGAGGCAGGCTGCGCGGCTCGGCGTGCGCCGGCTGCCCAAAATCGGCAGCCTTGCGCGCGCCGATCCAGGATTTTACAGGATACGTGCGGAAATGCGCGTATCTTATAAAATCCAGCGTACTTTTGTTTGCGCCTGCTGCGCAAACAAAAGTACGCGATCGCACAGTTTTTAAAAATCTACCCCACTGTGTATTTCTGCTTTGAAAGAATGCATGTATGTTTCATTTCTAATGCAAGAAAATGCCTATTTTCTCTACCCATTAAACATTCGTGCATATACTTTACACATGAAATAATGACGACATTGAGCAAATAAATACCTAGAATTAACCGCCGAGGCAGGTATTTGATAAATTGTACATATACTTGCATGCATTCTTGGAATCACCAGTTCACTGATTCCTCCTCCGGTTCACTCAATCCTTTTCTAGTTCACCTAGACCCTCCAGCATTTCAGTCTGATCCCTCACTAGTTTACCCAGGCTTCCCATCCAAAAAATACAGACAAACTCAATTTCACTTGCGGAAATCAATGAGCAGGTGCGAAAGTATGCAAATAAGTTTGGTAATTTCTACACACATATCTGTTACAAAATAGCAACTACACATGTGCTTCTGAACTCCACCCTGGAATGTTCCTAGACCACCCCTTAATTTCCCCTGTAAAATATACACATGAAACTGTGAATACACACACACTCTCAACATTTATAAAATAGCATAGGTGCATGTACATTATGGAGCAGATTTTCAAAGGGGTACGTGTGTAAGATACGCGCGTAACCCCCGAAAAGCTGCCCTTCCACCTCCTGCGCGCACGCCGAGCCTATGTTGCATAGGCTCGACGGCGCACGCAAGCCCCGGGATGCGCGTAAGTCCCGGGGCTTTCCTGGGGGATGTGTCGGGGGCGTGCCGGGGGCATGTCAAGGCCGGCGCATCATCGGGGGCGTTCCAGGGCGGGGCTGCGGCCTCCGGACCAGCCCCCGGACCGGAACATGGCACGCCCTGTGCAGAAAGTATACATGAACTTCAGCCCTGATTTTCAAAATGCTCTTATGCGCGAGTCCATTTTGAAAAGGATCTTATACACATGCACTCCTGTGCGGAATAGGCACAGGGGTAAATGCGGATGCATGCATTTTCTTGCATGCTTTGAAACAGGGAAAGCATACAGATGACTGGTTTCCCAACCTCAACTCCACTCCAGCTCAATTGGATGGGCAAAATCACTACTGCCCCTACTTTTCTGTGCAGAGCTCCAGGGGTGATTTTCATAAAGCTCTTTTATGTACAGAGGTACTTTTTGAAGGTTTTTCCCTAGAGAAAGTGATGTTTTAAATATGCATAGGTTGATACCTTGAAGGTAAAGTTTAAAAGCCCAGCGAGCACATCAGTCGGGGGCTGCGTGAATAAGTGGTGCTCGCGTGCACTGACCGTATTTTAAAAAGCGCTCAGATACAGGTGTGAATGCCGTGGCATGCACATCTCTAAAATTTCCAAAAAGGGGTGGGACGTGGTTATGGTCTGGGTGGGGCATGGGTATTTTGGGGATTGGCACGCCGGGGTGCATAAGTATTAAAGCATGAATCTCTTGGGCACGCGCTAATTCTTATGCACCCCGGCACGCGCCAGGGTCCTCTGCTGCATAACTAATCTTCTACGAGGAATGACGTGTAAGTCATAAAATAAAAGGATCGAGCCATTTCTGAGGGGCTTAAAGGATCTGGGGTAAGTGGGGGGAGTGTAGGTTTTCAAACCATGGGGGAGGGGGGTGTTGGAGGACCTAGCTATTAGCTGGGTGAACTGGTGGACGAATTGGTAAACTGGGAATTGCCAGAACATGCACCCCTTTTAAAATCCCCTGACTTATGAGGTAGAAGAGGAATTTGCATGCCCATGTGCATGCCCACTTAAATTTGGTGTTCATATGCGTGTGGTCAGGCTATTTTATAATAGGCATGCCTATAAGTGTGCAAGTTATAAAATAGCCGTGTCCCTGGCCCCCGGGCCAACGCATGAGTGCAAATGTGTGCCCGGGTGCCGGTTTGAAAGGGGGCAATTTTCAAACTGTATGGCTGCAAAGTCTGTGGTTGCTTATGACCCATGATTCTTGCACCAATTTTCTTAGGAAAACAATATGTGGGTACTTCCACTTTGAAACTTTTCCAGGGAAAAGTACCCACAGCTTTACATCAGTTTTTCTGTGGCTACTTTTTCCAACCAAAATTACATGAGCAATTATGAACTTGCATAATGATGCACCTAGTTTTCTTTCCCAACCTAACCTCACCCTGGAAATATCCCATTACAATCAGGCCGATTCAGTAAAATCTGCAGGAGAGCAGGCGAACGCCCACTCTCCCGGCGAGCGCATAGGCCACTCCCCAGTGCGCGCGATTCAGTATATAAATGAGGCCCGGCGGTAGAAACAGGCAAAAGGAGGCGCTAGGGACACTAGCGCGTCCCTAGCGCCTCCTTTTGGCCCGGAGCGGCGGCTGTCAGCGGGTTTGACAGCCGACGCTCAATTTTGCCGGCGTCGGTTCTCGAGCCTGCTGACAGCCTCAGTCTTAGAAACTGGATGCCGGCAAAATTGAGCATTCGGTTTTTGACCTGACAGCCGCGGGTCGACTTCAAATTTGTTTTTTTATTTTTATTTTTTTACTTTTTTTACCCTTCGGGACCTTAGACTTCATATCGCCATGATATTAAGTCAGAGGGTGCACAGAAAAGCAGTTGTTACTGCTTTTCTGTGCACTTTCCCGGTGTCCGAAGAAATTAGCGCCTACCTTTGGGTAGGCGCTAATTTCTGAAAGCAAAATGTGCGGCTTGGCTGCACATTTTGTTTTCTGAATCGCACAGGAGTACCTAATAGGGCCCTCAACATGCATTTGCATGTTGAGGGCCCTATTAGGTTTGGCGGGTTGGATGCGCGTTTTCAGCCCCTTATTGAATAAGGGGTAAGAGAAAACGCGCATCCAATGGCAGGTTAACAGTGTGCTCCGTCGGAGCGCACTGTACTGTATTGGCCCGAATGTGAGTAAAAGTATGTACCTACAGGGTGGGCAATTTTCAGACAGTCAGTTTACATGGGTAAAACATTTTTTACCTGCAGAAATTCCTTTGAAAACTGCTTTCTCAGTCAGAAATATATAGAAAGATAAATCTGCTGCAAATTCACCTTTACTATACCTTAAAGATGATGATAACTAAGGCAGTCATTTTCTTGTTTGATCTCACTATCATCTTTATTAATATGTTTAATAGTCGTTTTATAAATATGCAATGACATTTTTCCTACCAAAGAGATCTTCTCCATTAATGGATCATCAAGTTGCAATTGCAGTATGCCACTGAAAAACAGCAGAGGGCAGTCAATGATTCTCAATGCAGTATTATGCTCATCATTGTATTTCTTTAGCCTACTAATAATTATGCATTTGTTTTATAACATTCTTGTACTCTGTGCCATTTGTTAGTTTGATATAAGTGAAAACTACAATCATCAATTTATTCAGTGTAGATAAGTCATGCAAAGTGATAGTGCACCCTTCCCCATAGTTCTCTACCAATCTATCTCAACCTTGTCCTGTACTGCACTACCTCTAGGGTTGACAAGGTAATTCAGTTTCAATGCTTATGGTATGGAAAAATGTTAGGTTATGCTCCTTGTCATTGGTAACAAATGTGCTGTGCGTAAGCTAGTTGGTAGAGAAATTAGATGCAGCAGTACTTATAAAAAGATCTTTGTGAAATTGCAGATGACTGACTATGAATGTTGACGCAATTTCAAACTACAGCTAGTGAGCTATCAAATACATGGGTGTATAAAAAGAAGATCTGTATGCATGGTTTCTGCTAGTATATTACCATATTCTAAAGCCCTATTGAGTCTATATCTAGAGTATGGTTTAAAGTTTTTAGGAGGGATACTAGGGCATGCAGTTACTGGTATTTGGTGACTAAATGAACTATTGGAATCTCTCTGTTGTGTCTCAGTGCTTCTATTCCTCTTCACTTTGAAAAAGAGAGTCCCACATTTCTACTTATTGGATGATAAATGATATATTGTAATGGGATGTCAGTTTACTCATGCCTTTCAAGTGGATAAAGCCCACACCGAACGCATGTTACATTAGACATAATTTATTATTATATATGTATATTATTATCAGGTGCAACATCATAAATCAGATAAATACACAATACATAAATATTAAAATCCCTATTACAGTCTGACCCTTCCCCCACTCACAAGAGAGCTAAAGCAGACTGTAGAGCAAAACTAAAACAATCGCATAAAATTCTACTCTCTCCCCAAGCTCATACAGTAAAAATACAATTAAACATATATAAGTGAATTTTCAAAGAGTTACACAGGAGTGCTGTGCATAAAAATAGCATATACATGCATATGTAGCATGTATGCATGTGTATGATATTTTATATACTTCATGAGTATGCATATACATGTAATATTGTACGTACATTTTAACGGGAAAAAAAGGATGATTGGGGTGTTCTGGGGAAAGGGTGATAAGTATGTATTCAAGTTGCTATTTCGTAAGGAATGCACTTGCATATACTTGTTTGAACACTTTTATACCAGTTTAATTCTGTGTTGTTATGTGCAAATTGTTACAAATGTTTTGCACATAAAATATACAAGTGTGTTTATTTTAAAAAAATGGGTAGGGAAAGTATACGTGCTCCTGTATTACAAATATAGGTGCACTCATACTACAACATGTGCGCATATGTTGTATTTTATTAAACTGTGAGATTCCCTCCAGATTATAAAATATTTGTATAAATTTCTGTGCATCCACTTATGTGCAGTGGTGTGGCATGGAGAGCTTTGAAAGTCTGAATAAATATAAAGCATAAAGAAACTCTATGCAGGCATCCCAAGCCACCATCCCTAACCCCTCCTTATTTAAGAAAAGCATAAAGGAAGCTAAAACCATCCCAAATCTGCCCAACTGCTGACTAAAGCCCAACACACAAATAGTAGAGATGTGAATCATGTGATCGATCGTCTTAACGATCGATTTCGGCTGGGGCGGAGGGAATCGGATCGTCGCGGTTTTGTTTTTTTAAATATCGTGTAAATCGTAAATCGGGGGAGGGCGGGAAAACCGGCACACTAAAACATCCCTAAAACCACCCCGACCCTTTAAATAAATCCCCCACCCTCCCGAACCCCCCCAAAATGTCTTAAATTACCTGGGGTCCAGTGGGGGGGGGGGGGTCCCGTTGTGATCTTCCACTCTCGGGCCACGGGAGTCATATGACAGGGCAAAGGTAGCGCCGGTGCCATTTTGCTTCCTGTCCCCCGACGTCACGAGCGTAGGAGATCGCTCCCGGACCCCCGCTGGACCCCCAGGGACTTTTGGCCAGCTTGGGGGGGCCTCCTGACCCCCACAAGACTTGCCAAAAGTCCAGCGGGGGTCCGGGAATGACCTCCTGCACTCGAATCGTGTTGCCGTACGGCCGGCGCCATTTTGCAATATGGCCGGCGCCATTTTGCAAAATGGCGCCGGCCGTACGGCAACACGATTCGAGTGCAGGAGGTCATTCCCGGACCCCCGCTGGACTTTTGGCAAGTCTTGTGGGGGTCAGGAGGCCCCCCCAAGCTGGCCAAAAGTCCCTGGGGGTCCAGCGGGGGTCCGGGAGCGATCTCCTACGCTCGTGACGTCGGGGGACAGGAAGCAAAATGGCGCCGGCGCTACCTTTGTCCTGTCATATGACAGGGCAAAGGTAGCCCCGGCGCCATTTCTATCAACACACCCGTGGCCCGAGAGTGGAAGATCACAACGGGACCCCCCCACTGGACCCCAGGTAATTTAAGACATTTTGGGGGGGTTCGGGAGGGTGGGGGGATTTATTTAAAGGGTCGGGGTGGGTTTTAGGGATGTTTTAGTGTGCCGGTTTTCCCGCCCTCCCCCTTCCCCTCCCCCTTCCCCCGATTTATGATTTTTGACGATAAATCGGGGGAATTCCTATTAAATATTGCCTCTAATGATTTTTGACGATTTAAAATATATCGGACGATATTTTAAATCGTCAAAAAACGATTCACATCCCTAACAAATAGACTACCCATCCTCCAGAAACAACCTACAGCTGCCTCACAATCATTCTAGAGATGTGCATTAATTTTATTTTCATATGATTTACATCGGATGTAAGAATGTCGGTATATAAAAATTAAAAATAAATAAATAAATAAATAATGGATGAAAGAAAACCAAACAATATTTTGCTTGTTTCTTTTTGAACATTCACTGCCAAATAAAAAAAAACAAAAAAACAAACAAACACCTGACTCTAGCAGGGTCCCTCCCTCTGCCCACCAAGCCAGCTTAACCCAAGGCCTCCCAGCCCCCAGGTTTCCTCTAACCACTCCCCACACCAGCCCTTTCCCCATCATGGGTTCATGGGTCTTCTGGAAGCAGAAGCAATCTCCAGTTGCTCCTGCTCTACTACTCCAGCTTTCCAAAATAGCCATCAGTCAAACTGAAGCTGGAACCATTATGTGGTACAGCAGATTCTGTTTAAGTTTATTACATTTGATATACCACAAATTTTCAACGATCTATGTGGTTTATATAATAAACTACATCCGTAATTCAATCACAGACCATATAATTCAATGTATATACCACAGAAAATTTTAAAATCAAAGCATAACTTTATTAAAAGCAAATAGAACTCCTGAAAAATAAATAATACCTAATACCAAGAAACACAGGTAGGAGTAAGTATAGGGCCAGCTTAGGTTTTACATGAGGGACCATGGGCTATTCATTCACATTTCTTTAGGGGGTGGGGTTAGAGGATCGAGGGGAATCAAGCATTATGGCCTGACATTATTTCTTATTTTGGGAGTGGGGATAGGGTATCAATTCCTATCACTTGACTGGCTATTAACAATGTGCAGGGAAAAACATTTGATTTTGTTTTTGGGAGGTTTTATTTCTGACAAATTTCATTTTGTGGATTGTTTGATTTGTTTCATTCTTGAGAAGAAAATAAACCAAACAATAAAAAAAAAAAGATGGAGAATGACAACGAGGTCTCCCATCTGTCCGGAAAAATGCCGGGGGCCAGGATCTTCCCAGACCCCACTTACACGGACTGGTGTGGATCCACTGGTGAGGCCTAGGCCTAGACCAAAGCCTTGGCCTTGCATTGCCCAAGGGAACTGCATGGTGCCGCGACCTTAGCCTATGCAAGACCGACACCTTGGCCAAACACAGACCTGAAGCCTGGGCCTTGGCCTAGGCTGGTGCCCAGATCCAGGCACAATGCTGCAACCCGACACGGAGGCCAGGTCTGACACCAGGATCTAGGCCGGAGCATGGACCCAGGCTGGGTCCCGTCACCTGGGCCTTGGCCTGGATCCAGGCCAGAGTCCGGATCCCGATGCTGGGACCTCAGCCTAGACCCTGGCCCAACATCATGACCCAGCCCAAAGGCCGGGTCCCTATGCCATGGCCTGGCCTGGAGTTCTGGTCCCAAATCTGGGGCCTCGGCCCAAGATCAGGCCTGGAGTCTAGTCCTCGCCACTGCTCCCTCGTTGTCCTTTTCTCTTCTGACACCGTTCGCTGGGGTTGCGACAGAGTTTATTATCTCCAGTGAATTCATCCCTGTGGAAAGCACCATTTTGATGCCATACACATTCTTGTAAATGAAAACGGCACCATCCGCTGAGATGAATTATCTCCAGAACTACCCCAGTGGACAACTTCAGAAGAGATGAAGAGGCTGATGAGGGAGCAACAGTGAGGCCTGGTCCAAGTACAGATCCCAGACGCACTCCAATATTTACCTTTTTCCACTGTGAAAACAGACCATTTAATCCTACTTTCTGTTTGCTATCTTTTAGCAATTTGCAGTCCACAAAAGGTCATTGCCTCCTATCCCAAGACATTTTAGTTTTGTTAGAAGCCTCTTATGAGGGACTTTGTCGAACGCCTTCTGAAAATCCAAATATACTACATCTACCAGTTCACCTTTCTCCACATGTTTATTCACTCGGGGGTGGAAGGAAATTATTCATTCGGGGGTGGAAGGAAATTAGAATAAAAAAGCTACCAATAAGGGCCCTGAACTCAGTGGTCGGATTAACAGATAAGTATGAGAAAATAAGTGTGAAAGCTTGGCTTGCTGGGCAGACTGCATGGACCTATTGGTCATCTTCTGCCGTCATTTCTATGTTTCTATGTTTGTGAGGCAAAGCTTCCCTTGGATAAATCCATGCTGGCTATGTCCCATTTAACCATGTCTATCTAAATGTTTTGTGGTTTTATTCTTTAAAACAGTTTCCATGATTTTTCCCGGCACTGAAGTCAGGCTCACCGATCTATAGTTACCCAGATTACGCCTGGGGACCTTTTTAATTGCAGTCTTCAGGTTCAGCGGATGATTTTAATGGTAGGTTACAAATTAAATGTCATAGGTCTGAAATTTCATGTTTTAGTTCTTTCAGAACCCTGGGGTGTATTCCATCCAGTTCAGGTGATTGTTAGTCTTCAATTTGACAATCTGGCCTACCAGAATTTCCAGGTTCATGTGATTTGGTTCAGTTTATCTGAATTATCAATCTTGAAAACTGTCTCAGGAACGAGAATCTCTCCAACATCCTTTTCAGTAAACACCAAAGCAAATAATTTGTTTAGTCTTTCCGCGATGGCCTTATCTTCCCTAAGTACCCCTTTAACCCCTCAATTATCTAACAGTCCAACCAACTCCCTTGCAGGCTTTCTGCTTCAGATATATTTTTAAAAAGTTTTTATTATGAGTTTTGCCTCTAAGGCCAACGTCTTTACAAATTCTCTCTTAGCCTGTCTTATCAAAGTCATGCATTTAACTTGCCAGTACTTATGCTTAATCCTATTTTCTTCAGATGGATCTTTCTTCCAATTTTTGAATGAAGTTGTTTTGACTAAAATAGCCTCTTTCTCCTCACTTTTTAGCCATGCTGGCAATCGTTTGACCTTCCTTCCACCTTTTTTAATGCTTGGAATATATCTGGACTACACTTCTGATATGATATTTTTTAACAGTGTACATGCCTGTTGCACACTCTTAACCTATGTAACTGTACTTTTCAGTTCATTTAAACTACTTTTTTTTCATTTTATCATATTTTCCATTTTGAAAGTTTAATGTTAGATGGTGCCATTTTCATTTACAAATGGCCCACAACTGTTACCTCTCTCACCAAATCCTGCGATCCACTGAGAATTAGATCAAAAATTGCTCCCTCTCTTGTTGGTTCCTGAACCAATTGCTCCAACTGTCATTTATTCCATCCAGGAACTTTATCTCTCTAGCATGTCCTGATGTTACATTTACCCACCCAGTCAATATTGGGGTAATTGAAATCTAGTATAATCATGTCAATTTGTCCAGTGCACAACGACTAAATATAACTTCTAACAATCACGTTGTATCAAAGGTTTATAGTCTTTAGTAGCAATATGAATATTCTTATACTTCTAATAATTTTTTTATCACAAATTTCAAGACAATTTAGGACCTTCATACACACTTGTGCTTTCACTGCTATGGGTTTTTTTTAATCATCGGTCTATGAAATTCCCTTCTTTTTCTGTTTTTCTTTTGATTTTATGACTATTTTGTAAAATTATGGAATTAAGTACTTCCCTTCACTTGCGCAACCGCGCTTCAGAGTCAAACAAAATGGTGGCGAGGTCTGTAATAAAGATGAGATGGACGTCTATTAAACTGTAAAACTGATGAATGTTGGAAGACTTTCCGTTAAGGAGTATCCAGAGATTTACCACAACAGTGTGCTGGGAGTTATATCAAGAAGTCCCTGAGGCAGCGGCTCGCGAAACGTGGACACGTCGGACTTTTGGACTCTGGACTCTGAAGCGCGGTTGCGCAAGTGAAGGGAAGTACTTAATTCCATCATTTTACAAAATAGTCATAAAACCAAAAGAAAAATTGAAAAACACAAAAAAAGAAGAGAATTTCACAGACCGATGATTAAAAAGACCCAAAGCGGTGAAAGCACAAGTTATATACTTGCCAACCGCGGGTGTGTTTGAAGGTCCTAAATTGTCATGAAATTTGTGATTAAAAAATTATTAGAAGCATAAGAATATTCATATTGCTACTAAAGACTATAAACCTTTGATACAACGTGATTGTTAGAAGGTAATTGAAATCTCCCATTATTACTGCACTACCAATTTGGTTAGCTTCCCTAATTTCTCTTAGTATTTCACTGTCTGTCTCATTATTTTGTCCAGGTGGATGGTAGTAAACTCCTATCGCTATACTCTTACCCAGCACACAAGGGATTTCTATCCATAAAGATTCGATTTTGCATTTAGTCTCTTACAGGATCTTTATCCTGTTGGACTCTTTGCCATCCCAAATATAAAGTGCCACCCCACCACAAGTTGATCCTCTGTGATATAATTTGTACCCCAGTATATTTTATTTATTTATTTATTTAGAAACTTTTATATACCGGTATTAGTGGGGACATCATACCGGTTCATCCCATTGGTTATCCTCTTTCCACCACGTTTCTAAGATGCCAATTAAGTCTATATCAACATTCACTGCTATACACTCTAATTCTCCCATCTTATTTCTTAGACTTCTGGCATTAGCATACAAACATTTCAAAGTGTGTTTTTTGTTTGTATTTACATTCTGCTTTTCAGTTGACAGGGATAAATTGAAATCTTTTAGCTCAAGTGAGTCTTTAATTATAGGCACATGAATTACTTTTCTTACTATTGGAAACTCTGTGTTGGAATTCCCTAACTCCAATGCTTCATTAGTATTCTTTGGAGATACCTCCCTCTGAATCATGCACAGCTGAGCGACTGTCTGACCAATAAGTGACAGTCTGATCAGACTGGATTGTGGGTTACTGAGCTCTTTGGTCAGACATTCCACAACCAGCCAATAAGCTACAGGTGAAGACGGGAGCAGTATCAGAGGAGATATAGGAATTTCATGCCTGCATTTCCTTGCAGTTCTTTTTCCACACATTTCAGTCAGCCAAAAGCCTGCAGTGGGAGGTGGAAGCAGAAGTAAGAAGACAGAAATCTTCCTTATTGCCCTTCTCCACAGCCCTATAGCATGGAATACTCAACTCCCAAACTTCAGGAGTGTAAGAGACAATAATGGTGCCTATGATATGAATACTTTTTTCTTTAGGAATTTGATTAAAACCAGCAGTTCATTTCATATACAGATAACCAAGGGAAGATCATCAATTGTTAAGAACTTTATTACCAGCCTGGGCAAGATAGAAGTGCATTAATCTATCAACAGATCTTCCTCTAATATTTTTAGCTGTCTTGGGAAGTGAGTTGATTCAGTCAATTAATTTTATGTATTTTTACAACTTTGACTGGTTTAGTAGATTAATATTTTTGTTAGATGTATTTTTGTAAATTTGATTGGGAGGCCAGTTAATCAATATTATTGCTTTATGGTTTGACTGGTTTAGCAGATTAATGTTTGTATTTTGGGAGTAATTTTGTAACACAGTGCATAGGTTGGCCAGAAAATACATGCATATGTTACATTAATTTTCAAAGTGGATTTATTTGCATAAATCTGCTTTGAAATTTATTCTGGCAAAACAGTGCATACACAATTACACTTGTTATTAGGCGTATGTAGTTTTGCTGAGATAAAATACATACATACTTTCTACAATCAACAAGCATTTGCACAAGTTCCAACCTTGCCTAGACTCCACCCCCTAGAATGCCTTTTCCCTTTGTGTATATGTGAATCCAATTGTGTATGCATGTAATTTGATGTGAATATTAGTCACGCAATTTTTGAAAAGGTCATTTCTGCAGATAATGGGAATGTGCATTCTTTTGAAATGAATGGGTAAAAAATGACAAACAAATTCATATTCATTTCATTCATGGACCCACAAAACAAATGGCGTTCCCATGAATGAAACAAATATTTGTCTCATTTGTTTATGTTTCCCAGTCATATCTATGGCCCACTGACATCTATGGCTAAGGACTGCTGAGAAAAAGTAACTGGTAACTATAACAACCAGGTCTGTGTGACCTTGTCCAACTTATGTCAGAACCAAGGCAGAACAAATTGTCAAGGAAACCACATAGAAGACAAATAACAGTAAAGAATCTTTCTGAACTAGCTTATAGCGGCTATTTTCATCAAATGACTCTGAAGTCCTCCTACTGTAAACTCCTAGACTGTGAAAGAAACTCTGTATTTCTTCTAGCAGTTGTTAGGAAAAGACCTGATCTGAGAAGCTCTCCCAGTTTAAAGAAAGTTTTGAAAGTTTTGGATTTGATACTAAAATTTGAAGTGCTTCGGATCTGCTCTGTGTTGCAATGGTCTCATTCTCACTGTTCCAGAAAGAGAGGCAATGCATTACTGATATTTCTCTGCACTGGGGAAGGGTCAGAGTAAGTGACAGTGTGTAGGCAGTTGCAACAGTGCTAGAAGTAGTGATTTTTTTTTGTCTCTATCTGGACACCAATGAGATAAGCATCCAGTAGCCTCAGAGACTAAAGAGAAGAGATGAGGCTGCCAGTCTTTTTGGTACTGTTAGTTTTAACAGATTTTTGTGTGTGGAGTTAATCAACACTAGTGCACACAGCATATAGACACTGTATGTGTGTGTGTGTGTGTGTGTGTGTGTGTGTGTGTATGTAAGTGTGTGTTTGCGTATGTGAGAGAGAGAGAGACACACACACACATACACACAGAGTTTTGCATACAGTAATTAGTACTGTAAGTGGAAAGTACAGTAACAGAATCACTAAATAAATTTATTTTTAATATCCAAACCCAGTAGACAGTGCACTTGAACAAATTCCATCATGCCAGGAAAATGGGGAGGAGAGGGTGTTGGCAAGGGTAGAGCAAGTGGAATAAAGACGGCTCAATATAGTAGTAGTAGTGATACAAAAATCAGTTCTACCCCAAAATTAAAGGCAGACTTTTTTGGCCACAGAATAGCAGGAGTAGAATTTAGTTCAAGACTAAAAAAATTGAAATTTGGATAGCATGTGCCACCACTGCTTGATACGTTTCTTGTTTTGGAGCAGACAGAAAAGGTGGGAGAGACATCCATTGCAGATATTATCAGGGCATGAATTGGGGCAGCATAAAGTACAATGGCCAAAAACATCTGCATGCTCCTTTACATTGATTACTTATTCTGAAGCAATGAGGCAGTATTTTAAAAAACTGATTCTAAGAAAACTTTTTGTTTGGGATTTTCTGAATAAAAACTTGAAAGTCTAGTAGCTGAAGAAAGTTTGGGAGTATTAGGAAGTAGAGTTTTAACCTCCACTTCAGTGATGGGGGAGATAAGTGATGATACTGATGGTAATAAGAGCAGGGCTGGCGCATCCATTAGGTGAACTTTGGAGGTGCTGACCCTTAGGGGGCAACGAAGAGCAGCCAGGTGGTGCCACAAGTAGAGCTGCTCATGGCAAAGAGAAGTAGAGATTCATCGGGCCGCGAGCAGCAGTCAGGTTCACTGGTCTATAGTTTCCTGGATTACCCCTGGAGCTCTTTTTAAATATTGGGGTTACATTGGCCACCCTTCCATCTTCAGGTATAATAGTGATAGGCCAGCAGTCCAAAGCCATATGTCTGAAGTCACAACCTTCCACAGAGAAAATGGGATGCTGTTCCTTTGCACTGTCTCGGAGCAAGAGGCAGGCAACCTCAAAAGTAGTAACAAGGATCACTGGGGAAATGATTATCCTTGATAAATAGCCCCTGCAGGTAGTGGGGTTTAAGTGTCTGCTGCATGTGTTGACCTCCAATTACAAAGTGCTCTACAGGACTACATTTAATAGGAAGGCCACCCTTACTCTCTACAACCAATGCAGTAGTTGCATACAAGCATAGCTGAGTAAGGCAGAGGGAAGTAGCATGCATTTCATCAGCGATTATCTGGATGAACACAAATGCTATGCACGCTTACCTCTCTCTGATGGCATACAGCTGAAACCTGACCGAGGGAAGGGCTGGCAGCAGTTCTAGGCAGGTCTGCGCATAAGGATTTACACGTGTAAATGTAACTGCTATTGTAGCAATTTTCAAAAACCCACTTACACGAGTAAAGTGCATTTACTCGAGTAAAATCCAGTTTTAAGTGAGTAAATGCTTTTTAAAATCAGGCCCTATGCGTATAAAGGCACGAACAAAACTGTGTACTGCGTGTTATCCACATACCCACCAGGGCTAATTTCAAACAGCCACTTGTACATATAAAGCTGGGTTTTATGAAAGTAATTGCCTTTGAAAAGTATCCCGATAAAGGGGATCACCCTGTATATATATAGTGGGAAATGTTTAAATTTAAACATGGATCTTGTGGGCAGAATTTTCAAAGGGAAACCCTGTATGGGGTTTCCCTTTTAAAATGTGGTCAGCGAGGGGACAGTGGGTACTTGGTACCCAGGTACATCTGCAACTGCTTTGAAGCAAAGGCAAATGTACTCAGGGAAAGAAGGCACAGGTCCTTCAAAGCAAAATCCCTGCATGTACTTCCTTTCCTCAGTCTAATCCCATCCTTTCCCTGTCCCTTTTTTTTTTCACATGGACAAAGTACCCATAGCGAGAGGGCAAATTTTCATTGGGGCTTTTTATACAGTTAAGCAGCTGTTTATCCATGTCAAAGCTTTGAAAATTACACTCTTTAACTGGTCCACTTTTTTTCAAATTTACCTTTAAACTGTTGAGTGAAGTTTCCTTTCTGAGAACTGCCAGTTGTGCTTGTGGGAATGGTGAGAGGCTGTTTAAACACAATGTTTTATTTTCAAATCAAATTACTCCCTAAAGTTAACATTGCTCAAATTGTGAGGCCCAGATGTCCCCAATCAAAAGTAGGGACAAATGAAATATTATAACCCAAGTTTAGTACCCCAAACTATTTTGACAATGTTGGAGTTGAATATATTTCAGAACAAAAAAGAGGCTGTTTTAAACATGACTCCCCACTTTAAAACGAAACATTTCATAAACACATAAGGGGCAACACTGGAAGGTCCTTCTTGGGAGCCTTTGAATGAACCCTTACTTGTTTCCTTAAGACTTTCTGAGGTCAAGCTACTACCGGTTTCATATTTTTTCTTTGTAGCCTTAACCTGGTGAAAATAGAAACAGCAACTGAATGGCTGATTTCTGTCTCCCGTGTCTAGCTGGCATGTCAGTGGTGGCATCAGACTGAGTCCGCATCACTTCCCTTAAGATCTCCCTGTCAGCCTGAATTCTTAGGTGACCAGGAAGAGCAGTAAAAAAAAAAAAAAAAAAAAAATCTTTCCTAAACGAAAGAAAACCTTAATGATTATCATTAATGACGAAGCATAAAACATGTCCAACTGGTTTTCCCTAGAGATAAAAGCATTTACTCTACTCATCAAGGAAACATGTGAGTGGTAGGAAAGCTATCAATGTCCTAGCCTTTCTCTGTTGAAGTGTTCAAAGGAGCATTTCCTACTACAGCTACTTCTTCTGCTTTAAGGGCAGAATCCACAAGTGCAGCTCGCTGTGATATACTTCTTGAAGATGGAAACCTTAAACCCTGAGTTCATGAGGTTAACTGCTGGGGCTAGGGATTAACTGCCCATTTTCTTCTCTGATAAATTTCATCTAGGGCAGAAAATGGCCTTTGGTATAAACTTCTGTAATGCAATTTGCACTTCAATGACTGGCGCTAATGTTTGATAATTCACTCTCATTTTCTCCAGGGACCATTCCTTCCTTCAGTTTGCTTGCATTAAGCCACAAGCGTGTAAACTGAAAATTGTAAAGCTGACTATATCTGTGCTCAGTTTTTTTTTTTTTAAAGCACCAGACTCTCTAATTGGTTCCTTGTTCAACTCAAAGTTAATCCAGTGTGTGCTTGAGTGAATACATGGCATTCACTCAAGAATGAAATTGCATTCCACATTCTTACACTGTTCTCAAGAAAACTCTTGTTTCTGCTTCACAGTATGAGAAAAATCCCTAATTCAAGAAACTCATAACATTAAGCTTATCTAATTTATATAGCAGTTAGAAATAATGTTGCCATAGAGTAAAACTTGGATTGTTGGACTACTCAGACTATGGCACACCACTGTATGAAAGACAGAATATCCTTGTCGGGGAAACCCAAAATGATGAGTGCCTCCAAGGTAACACAGCTTCATATTTGCTTAGGAAATATTTATGTTTTTCCTTCAGAAAATAAAATGTCTTATTTTCTGAAGACATTTGAACTCTTGCACAGTAACATACTGCAAATATCCTTAGCTTGTATAGTCAAGTCAAAGGTTTGAAAACTTGGCACCAAATCTTCAGGGATGAATTGCTCGTCTCATGCTAATGGCCTTTTCTACTTTAATTTCTTCTAAACACACATGCTATATTCAGATTTTGTACAAAACACAAAATGCATCACTAAGGGCAGAAGGATTAAAATGATCGACACTGAAAGTCACTAAAGTCGCTCCCATGTAAAATCAAATCATGGGATTGTATGAGAGCCTGTGCATAGCTGTAAATTGGTAACCAAAGTGTTTAAAAGAATGTGAATCATCAATGTGATTGTGCCTTTTAGAAGTGTAAAGTTAGTTCTGAGTACTCCATCACTTGATTAAAAGAGGTTGTAGCTTCAGCAGCAGAGGCGTGAATAACTTGAGGTTGAATTTTGGGGTGGGGAAAGCAAGTAAACAGAACTCAGCATCCTAGGACTTAGCAATCAAACTCCTTTGGCACGTCTGCCTTTGAAGTTAAGGGGATGGAGCAAACACTGAGGCTGGCATAGAGAAACAGAAAGCCTAGATTACAGGAGTTGTTGCCCAGAAGGGGCAAGGCTGCCTGCCCTTACCATATAAAAGGAGAAGAAGGTTGAGGGAAACTATAGTCCTTCCATACTCAAGGAGTAAGTTGTACTAGAATTGTATTTTAAGTCATTCAAAGAATGTTGAACCTTCAACTAGAGTGACAATGGTAGGATTCTGATGACCAGAAATGGAAGGAGCAATAATCCCATACTTATAGTACCTGGGCAGGTATAAGCTGTCTTAATGCATATTGGATGGGGACAACCAGATAAAGACAGTAGCCATTCTAGAATGGTTGGGAATGACACCAGATTCCCAAAGATGAAGGTCGTGGAACCAGAGGTACAACCCCCTCAAGATGAGTTTCTGAATGATGACTGTTCGTAATGGTCAGGCCAAAGGGGCTTACATGCACTAAAGTCGCTGAGCTTGTGTCCTAGAACTGCTCCTGGAAGTCCTATTTTCCCATCTGCAGGAATGGATGAGATGTTAATTGGTCTGCAAACTGTTGATGGCCATACAGGTGACCAAACAATTCTAGATGCAAAAATGGCCTTGCAACTAACAGAAACACTGGCCTGGGAAAGGGTTTCACTCCAATGACTTGCTCATGAACTGGACTTTAGTTCCCCTTCCGCAAAGGCAGCCATATGAGACGAAAGTGGAAGTTGAGTGTGACCCTGATGCCCTTCATGTAAATGATTGTCTGAAACAAGATGGATCATCCTTTTCCATACTGAAGGAACCTGTCACAGAACAGGGGGAGAGTCAGAGTTCCTGAGCAGTTAGTTCAACCCATGAGTTGTTTCTCTTATGGGCACCTAATCACCCAACACTAGGGCTTATGACTGCAGGATGCCAGAGGGCTTATGACTGCAGGATGCCAGAGGGAGCAATTTTAGATCTAATTCTCAGTGGAGCACAGGACTTGGTGAGAGAGGTAACGGTGGTGGGGCCGCTTGGCAATAGTGATCATAATATGATCAAATTTGATTTAATGACTGGAAAAGGAACAGTGTGCAAATCCAAGGCTCTCGTGCTAAACTTTCAAAAGGGAAACTTTGATAAAATGAGAAAAATTGTTAGAAAAAAACTGAAAGGAGCAGCTACAAAAGTAAAAAATGTCCAAGAGGCGTGGTCATTGTTAAAAAATACCATTCTAGAAGCACAGTCCAGATGTATTCCACACATTAAGAAAGGTGGAAAGAAGGCAAAACGATTACCGGCATGGTTAAAAGGGGAGGTGAAAGAAGCTATTTTAGCCAAAAGATCTTCATTCAAAAATTGGAAGAAGGATCCAACAGAAGAAAATAGGATAAAGCATAAACATTGGCAAGTTAAATGTAAGACATTGATAAGACAGGCTAAGAGAGAATTTGAAAAGAAGTTGGCTGTAGAGGCAAAAACTCACAGTAAAAACTTTTTTAAATATATCCGAAGCAGAAAGCCTGTGAGGGAGTCAGTTGGACCGTTAGATGATCGAGGGGTTAAAGGGGCACTTAGAGAAGATAAGGCCATCGCGGAAAGATTAAATGATTTCTTTGCTTCGGTGTTTACTGAAGAGGATGTTGGGGAGATACCCGTAATGGAGAAGGTTTTCATGGGTAATGATTCAGATGGACTGAATCAAATCACGGTGAACCTAGAAGATGTGGTAGGCCTGATTGACAAACTGAAGAGTAGTAAATCACCTGGACCGGATGGTATACACCCCAGAGTTCTGAAGGAACTAAAAAAATGAAATTTCAGACCTATTAGTAAAAATTTGTAACTTATCATTAAAATCATCCATTGTACCTGGAGACTGGAGGATAGCAAATGTAACCCCAATATTTAAAAAGGGCTCCAGGGGCGATCCGGGAAACTACAGACCGGTTAGCCTGACTTCAGTGCCAGGAAAAATAGTAGAAAGTGTTCTAAACATCAAAATCACAGAACATATAGAAAGACATGGTTTAATGGAACAAAGTCAGCATGGCTTTACCCAGGGCAAGTCTTGCCTCACAAATCTGCTTCACTTTTTTGAAGGAGTTAATAAACATGTGGATAAAGGTGAACCGGTAGATATAGTGTACTTGGATTTTCAGAAGGCGTTTGACAAAGTTCCTCATGAGAGGCTTCTAGGAAAAGTAAAAAGTCATGGGATAGGTGGCGATGTCCTTTCGTGGATTGCAAACTGGCTAAAAGACAGGAAACAGAGAGTAGGATTAAATGGGCAATTTTCTCAGTGGAAGGGAGTGGACAGTGGAGTGCCTCAGGGATCTGTATTGGGACCCTTACTGTTCAATACATTTATAAATGATCTGGAAAGAAATACGATGAGTGAGATAATCAAATTTGCAGATGACACAAAATTGTTCAGAGTAGTTAAATCACAAGCAGATTGTGATAAATTGCAGGAAGACCTTGTGAGACTGGAAAATTGGGCATCCAAATGGCAGATGAAATTTAATGTGGATAAGTGCAAGGTGATGCATATAGGGAAAAATAACCCATGCTATAATTACACGATGTTGGGTTCCATATTAGGTGCTACAACCCAAGAAAGAGATCTAGGTGTCATAGTGGATAACACATTGAAATCGTCGGTTCAGTGTGCTGCTGCAGTCAAAAAAGCAAACAGAATGTTGGGAATTATTAGAAAAGGAATGATGAATAAAACGGAAAATGTCATAATGCCTCTGTATCGCTCCATGGTGAGACCGCACCTTGAATACTGTGTACAATTCTGGTCGCCGCATCTCAAAAAAGATATAATTGCGATGGAGAAGGTACGGAGAAGGGCTACCAAAATGATAAGGGGAATGGAACAACTCTCCTATGAGGAAAGACTAAAGAGGTTAGGACTTTTTAGCTTGGAGAAGAGACGACTGAGGGGGGATATGATAGAGGTGTTTAAAATCATGAGAGGTCTAGAACGGGTAGATGTGAATCGGTTATTTACTCTTTCGGATAGTAGAAAGACTAGGGGACACTCCATGAAGTTAGCATGGGGCACATTTAAAACTAATCGGAGAAAGTTCTTTTTTACTCAACGCACAATTAAACTCTGGAATTTGTTGCCAGAGAATGTGGTTCGTGCAGTTAGTATAGCTGTGTTTAAAAAAGGATTAGATAAGTTCTTGGAGGAGAAGTCCATTACCTGCTATTAAGTTCACTTAGAGAATAGCCACTGCCATTAGCAATGGTTACATGGAATAGACTTAGTTTATGGGTACTTGCCAGGTTCTTATGGCCTGGATTGGCCACTGTTGGAAACAGGATGCTGGGCTTGATGGACCCTTGGTCTGACCCAGTATGGCATTTTCTTATGTTCTTATGTTCTTATGCATGATTCCTTGGCTCAGGATTGTTACTGCAATGACTGGACTAAGGGAAGTGGGGGGTGGGTTACAAATAGAGTAAACCCCAGCTAGTGTCAAATGAAGGCTCATAACACTGTAGCCCAAAAAGATGAGTTCTGGTTGAGCTGAAAACCCAAAGAAGAAGGAAGAAACATCTGGGTCTCTCCTCCTTTAGTTTTTGTTGTGCCTGTCCCCATGGTATTAAAATTGAGGATTCAAAATGAAAGAAAGCTAGGAGATAATGTTGCGGCTGGAACGGTGGACCCTTGGGTCGGCCTGGTGGAGGGTGACTGATGGATAAGAGAACTCCGCGGAGATGGAACAGGCCGGGAGGTGGTACCAAGACGGACGCAGAGATGGGGTCTTCACCCTGGAAGCCCGAAATCCCCCCGGAAGGAGCCCGTGAGGACCCGGACCGCTAGGACTTAGGCGATGGCAGCAAGACTTGAAGAGAAGACTGACCAGAAGTCGGGGCAGGCAGCAGACATGGAGTATCAGAAGCGAAGCCGGAGTCAGGAACCAGGGAAACAAGCCAAGAAGAATCCGGAATCGGAGCAGAATCAGGAACAGCTGGATCAGGAACAGGAACAGCAGGACCAGGATCAGGAACAGCAGGACCAGGATCAGGAACAGCAAGACCAGGATCAGGAACAGGAATGCAGCAACTAATGACTCCTGAGAGTGAACCTTGTTGCAAGGCGATTTCCCTAGTCAGATGCCGGGTTTAAATATCCTACCGGCGTCTGACGTCATCCAGGGGGCTGGCCGGGACTCCGAATGGCTGGATCTTTAAAAAGTACCTCCCTCGCATGTGCGTGCCTACGGGGGGGGGGACACGAAATCATAATCGGGACTCGGCGGCGTCTCCCTCATGGAGACGCCGCCGTGGAGAGGCCTGGTAGGCCCGAGGAATCCCAGACCCCGTCGCAGGCCACGGCACGGACAGAAAGGTAAGGACCCGGTCGCAAGCCTAACGGCCGGGACCACAACAGATAAGGTACACCAGCATTAAAAAAAAGGTTAAAAAAAATATATAAGGGTGCACTTGACTGAATTAATTTTGCTTCAGGAAAAGCATATAAATCATAAGGTAAAGAGGAGGAAAAGAGACTCAACAAGCTACTGAAAAATGTATGAATTGTCCAATGTTTTAATCCATACAAAGAACCATCATTTGGGGATAGAGAGAAATGATAGTGCGATCTTTTATAGTCATCCACATAAAAGTTAGACAAAAAAATTCAAGGAAGCTCCCCAGAAAGAGACTTAATGAAATTATTGTACTGTCACAGTGCAAATGAAAACAAAAGGAAAAATCAAAATATCTGTGATGTATAGGAAAAAAATCAGAAACAAAAAGAATGGTGGATGCCTGGAGGTGGAGACAAGCACAGTATCTGAATTTAAGAAAGCATGGGACAAGTATAGGGATTCTCTGAGAGTGTGGCAGGGATTGCAGAGGTTAGCAGTTAGGAGGTAAGGCAGACTAAACAGGCAGTATGGTCTCTCACTGTTATCGTGCTTCTATGTTTCCATGTAGAGAATAATAATATGCATCAAATGAAAAAGACATGAGAGTGCTAGAGGCCTGTGCTCATTTGTAATCATGGGGTTTAAAAAAACCTCCATCCAATTCATTCTTTATTGGAAAACAAACTTTCACTTATGAAAAGCTACGCGTCCTTGACACAGATTTCTTGTATTTCTCCTGCTCACTAAGGACTAATCAAAATCTTAAATATTTTTTTCAATGAATTCTTTTTTTTTTTGGAGGGGGGGGTTCTTTTCTCTTTAAAAAAAAACCTTGTACCTAGACTTAACTTCTTGTACTGCAAACCAATTAGCTTAAGTTATTGTGAAGCAAACCAATCTTTAAACTGAGGATTCCCCTGCTCTGTTAGTTGACGCTCCTTTATACAATAAACAGAAAAATGCCACAACCTGATTGGAAAGATTCACTGAAGCAAAACCACTCTTTTCCTTAAAGTTCCCCTTCTTTTATTAATCGCTGCTTCTTTATGCATTGAGCAAAGAAATGCCACAACTTATAAGAAGCAGGCAGGGCCGGTGCAAGGGGATTAGGCACCCTAGGCGAACCTTCTGCCTTGTGCCTCCACACCCCCCTCCCCGGGCAATAATAATACAATTCCTGATTGCCTCCGACCCCATAGGCATGCGCATGTTATAAAATCCGGGGTCGGCGCAATTGTGCACCTTGCATGCGCCGAGCTGCGCTGCCTTCCCCTGCTCCCTCCCCTAAACTGACCTTCCCACCCCTTCCCCTAACCTTTCCCACCCCCAGCTCTACTCTAACCCCCCCCCCCCCCCCCGTCCTTTGTCTTACCTTTTGCGCCTGCCTCCGGGCAGACGCAAGTTGCGCGCGCCAGCAGGCTGCCGGCATGTGATCCTCCGACATAGAGGCAATGGCCGCTGTGTCGAAGGCCTATGGCCCTGCCCTCACCCCCGGACCGCCCCTTTTGTAAAGCCCCGGGACTTACATGCGTCCCGGAATTTTATACACAACGCTGGGCCTTTTTAAAATAGGCCCGGCGCGCCTAACCTTTTTAAAATCCGGCCCTATATGAATAACTCCGAATTTTAAAAAAGCTGACCATGTCACACGTCTGCGTGTTATCCATGTAACTTTACTGCTGGTCCTGATGAGGAGCAAGTCTAGAGATCTCGGGTTTTAGGGCTTTCAGCACAGTGTGAAGGTTTGAGGTCATGTGAGAGGCTTACAGGACGATGAACTAGAGGGCTCTTGAGGACCTCAATATCAACTGGATAAACTAGTGAACTAATTGGAAAAAATGGTTTTTCACTCATGCGAGCATGTTTTAAAATCCGCCTGCATACACGCATAAAAGCAGCTAAAGCCCTAGCGGAAATACGTGCAGGACATGTACTCGATCTGCCTTTTAAGATTACACACACACACACACACATATGCGCGGCAGAGGGTTTTTAAGTGATACATGCGTACTTGCGCGCATGATATAAAATTGCAGTATATCTCCGTTCGCGCACTGTTTCGTGCGTTTATGGGCGCACACGTGTAGGGATGTGAATCGTTTTTGAACGATTAAAATTATCGTCAGATAATTTTAAAATCGTCCAAAATAGTTAGAGTGCACGATACAATACAAATGCCCCCGATTTATCGTCAGTGGCATTTGTATTGTATCGTTAAATAGGGCGCGAGAAAACTGGCACACCAAAAAAACCCTAAAACCCACCCCGAACCTTTAAAACAAATCCCCCACCCTCCCGAACCCCCCCAAAATGTTTTAAATTACCTGGGGTCCAGTGGGGGGTCCCGACGCGATCTCCCTCTCTCTCTGGCCACGGCTGCGTTGAGAAATGGCGCCGGTGGCCCTTTGCCCTTATCATGTGACAGGGCAAAGGTAGTGCTGGCGCCATTTTGGTTCCTGGCTCCCGACGTCACACGTGCAGGAGATCGCCCCCGGACGCCCGCTGGACCCCCAGGGACTTTTGGCCAGCTTTGGGGGGGCCTCCTGACCCCCACAAGACTTGCCAAAAGTCCAGTGGGGGTCCGGGAGCGACCTCCTGCACGCGGGCCGTATTGCCAATCTTCAAAATGGCGCCGGCGCTACCTTTGCCCTCACTATGTCATATGGGCTACCTTTGCCCTCACTATGTCATACGGGCAACGGTCGCCCGTATGACATAGTGAGGGCAAAGGTAGCGCCGGCGCCATTTTGAAGATTGGCAATACGGCCCGCGTGCAGGAGGTCGCTCCCGGACCCCCGCTGGACTTTTGGCAAGTCTTGTGGGGGTCAGGAGGCCCCCCCCCCCAAGCTGGCCAAAAGTCCCTGGGGGTCCAGCGGGGGTCTGGGGGCAATCTCCTGCACGCGTGACGTCGGGAGCCAGGAACCAAAATGGCGCCGGCGCTACCTTTGCCCTGTCACATGATAAGGGCAAAGGGCCACCGGCGCCATTTCTCTTAACGCAGTCGTGGCCAGAGAGAGGGAGATCACGCCGGGACCCCCCCACTGGACCCCAGGTAATTTAAAACATTTTGGGGGGGTTTGGGAGGGAGGGGGATTTGTTTTAAAGGTTCGGGGTGGGTTTAAGGGTTTTTTTGGTGTGCCAGTTTTCCCGCCCTCCCCCAATTTACGATTTTTAATGATTTAAAAAAAAATAAAAAAATACGACGATAAGATTTCCCTCCCCCCCAGCCAAAATCGATCGTTAAGACGATCGATCACACGATTCACACCTCTACACACGTGTACCTTTTAAAATTAGCCAGTCAATTTCTTTGTACTGAAATGTTCTTGTAGATAAATTGTAAACTAAATTTCTGTTGCTGCCTGTGATGGCTTGGGTGTTTCTCCTAATCTTTTTTTTTTTTTTGTGCCACTTTTGTCATCTTTTGGCTTCTTTTTTTTCTTTAATGAAGAGAACCAGACCTGAAAAAATTGGGCTATTTAGTGATTTTCTAAAAAACTAAAATCATGGCTTTCAAATAGAACCTCTCTGTCTTCTGCTGCCTCAGGAGCCCCTGATACACTTGAAGAAGCATTGACTGTAGCGGACTTCTAAAAGTTTGATAAAATTCCACACTAAAACTGGGAGATTTACACGGACTTAGAGCTTGTATTGCTGTATTGATTTCCTCTAATGTAATTTCCTCAGTCATTTTGTCTATTTCCTAAAAAGACAAGACTTTATTTTAAAATTTGAGGAAAATCTTGAAGAGTTTCTACATTGCAGGGTGCTCTGAAGAGTATCATTTTAAATATAATTTCTTAAATTGCGTTATCTCCAAATGAAGACAGGGATGTACTTTTTTTTTATTTCAGATAATTTGTTAAAAGATAGCAACATTGTTGTCTACATAGTATTTGGAATTTTAGGAAACTATCTTTTTACCTTCTTCTGTTTGAGTAAATGATTAGGGACCAGATTACAAAGGGCTTAGGCTCCTAAATTAGCTCTTTTGAAAATGTACTAGTGCTGACCTCCTAAATTTAGGATCCTAAAAAGTAGGTGGCATCAGAAGACAGAGACAGGGCAAGATAAAGTTAGAACCTTAGCACTGATTTTCATAACTAGGTTCTTAACAGGATCATTTATCATTTTATGATAGGGCCTTAACGTGCGTGATAAATAACGCAACACAACACTCTCTCTCTCTCTCTATACCACTGTAGAGGGGCAGTTTGAATGGGTTTCGGAAGTTGGGGGATTAGGGATGGTTGTAACGGAAACATTTTGAGGTATTCACAGTAATTTTGACATCATTAAACATTTGTAGTCATTATAATGGATGAAAAGTATAACAGGAGGAGTTGATTTGTACAATGTTGTTAAATCAAGGCAAATGTTTAAAGAGACCGATATTCAGAAACCATTTAGGTGATAACTGAAATGTTATCCATCAAAATGGTACAGCTGCGATATTTGGAGCCTCATAATTTGGGGCAGGTGAGAGGCGTTTGGGGGCTGGCCAGAGTTAACCACAAAAGTTACATGGCTAACTTCGATATCCGGAATTAGCCACGTAACCTATGCGACTAACTCTGATCGTGCCATAGAGCTGTCAAAGTTAACCGGATATACTTATCTGGTTAACTTTAAGATAGCCAGGTATATTCAGTGATGCAGCTGTTAGGCAGGCAGGCATAACTAGCTGCTCCACAACTGAATATGGACCCCAAAATGTCTAAATTTAGGGACCTAAGATATAGGCTCCTAAATGTATGTAAATTTTCATCTGAACTTAGAAACCTAAGTTTAGCTGAACATAGATGCCTAATATTTTTTGCTGACCATTCCTCTCCCTGTGTACTCAAGCATCTTTCTGGCTTTTGCCATCACCTGTAACAGATTAGACAGCCAGGGAGGTATGGAAAACATGAGAAGGGAACTAACAAAACTTGAGGAAAGGTCTAGGGTCTGGAAGCTAATCTTTAATGCTAAAAAGTGCAGATTAATGCATTTGGCTGAGATACAGTATAAGGGGTGACATTTTTCTAAGCATGAAAAAAGAGCAGGATCTGGGGGTGATCATATCTGATAATCTTAAGGTGGCCAAACAAGTGGATAAAGTGAGGGCAAAAACCAGAATGATGCATGGGTGCATAGGGAGAGGAATTATCAGCAGAAAAAAGGAGATGATATTGCCCCTGATGAGCTCTCATTTGGAATACTGTGTACAATTCTGGAGACCACACCTTCAATAGGATATAAACAGGCTGGAGTCAGTCCAGAGGGTGGCTACCAAAATGATTAGTGGTCTTCGTTCCAAAGCAAATGGGGATAGCCTCAAAATTCTAAACATGTACACCCTAGAGGAAAGGCAGGATAGAGGAGATATGATAGAGACATTTAAATACCTCCATGGTTTCCATGCAGAGAAGACCGGCTTCTTTCAAAGGAAAGGAGGTTCTAGAATGAGAAGTTATGGAATGAGGGCAAAAGGGAGTAGGCTAAGTAGAAATCTAAGGAAATATTTCTTTATAGAGAGAGTAGTAGATGCAAGGAACAGCCTCCTCATGGAGGTGATGGAGAGAAGGGCAGTATCTGAATTCAAAAAATCATATGATAACACAGAGGGTGGGCCATAATGGCCTTTTTCTGATGTCATATTTCTATGTAACTTAGACCCAGGGAGAGGGGGAGAGAGGGAGGGGGAGGGAGAGGGAGAGAGAGAGAGAGAGAGAGAGAGAGAGAGAGAGAGAGAGAGAGAGAGAAACTAACTATAATGCCCTAACACTAGATAGGTATTTATATCTCTATGGGAGGCCCACCCAGTAACTCGAGATGAGGTTTATGTATTAGTGTAGGGGTTAGGGGCCACTTTGACATTCAAAGTGAGATGTACGAACAGAACATTGCTCTCTTGTGAAGATTTGATGACCTTCGGAGTGAGGAAACTCAGCCAAAGATGATATTTGTGCAATGTTCTCTCAACCTAGCTTGATGGACTCTCTACCTAGGTAACATTAAGCTAGGTTGACAGAACATTGCACAAATCTCATCTTTGAATAAGATTCCTCACTCCGAAGGTCATCAAATGTTCACAAGAATGCACTGTTTTGTTCATATGTCGCACTCTGAATGTCAAAGTGGCCCCTTACCCCTACACTAATACTTAAACCTCACCTCGAGTTGCTAGGTGGGCCTCATATAGAGGTATAAAAACCTACCTAGTAGAAGCACCTTATAGCTAGTCTCTCTCTCTCTCTCTCTCTCTCTCTCTCTCTCTCTCTCTCTCTCTCTCTCTCTCTCTCTCTCTCTCTCTCTCTCATGAAAAAGCTGTGTGATATTGCAAAGCCAGCCCACTTGGCCAGAAATGCCCTCCTAATTTGCATTGTAACATGCGTTATGGTGTTTTCGCATGGGATAAAGGTGCTTTTCGCACGCAAAAATGCATTATAGCACTTTGATAAATGACCTCCTTAGGCACCTAACTTAGAGGGAAATTTACAAAGCCGTGAAAGTTTATCATAGGAGGGGCCAAATATGGGGGAGTTAATCCCCATAATATAGAGCCCTTCCCTCACAAACTATCATGGCAGTACTGCGAAGTGATTGTTTATCACAGCATAAAGGTCTCAGATTATCCAGACCTTTCAATCATCGACCCAAATAGGTGTCAAAAGAGTTCAATTTTTGTTTTGTTTCAACATGCATATAAAAACGTGTTTAAACACAGTAGCGCAAACCATCACCTTAGTTTTTAACCAAATATATAGACTAAGTCACACAGATTCAAACCCCAACCTTGATGTCAGCTGGTGTTTCGTATGAAACTGCATCAGGACTTATCTGAGGTGATGAGTTATGAAAAGAAGGATCACTTTCTGATATATCAACGAATCTCTTAGCTTGTCCAAAGAAAGTCTTCTGAACCAGTCGGCACTGATGAAACTAAAGGTAACCCGCCCAGAAATTATGTATATGGTCTTCAGTTGTCAACAATCTTTATTAGAATAAATGAAGGAACCCCAGAAATCAGGAAAAGCAAAACAGAGGAACATAACTCCATCAGTGAAGGAATTCAAATCCAGCCATAAGGACACAATAAATAGATATACTAAAGGAACATAGTAAGATCTAAATCTGTGTTTAAGCCATCAGGGGATAGTATCTTTAAGTTGTATATCTAATGCTGCTCAAATGGAAGTAGACAATGAGAAATGTTGCCTCCACAGCGATTCAAAAGAGGTGCCCCTATTAGGCAAAACCTGAGCTCTTCAAAGCTGCATATAAATGCCTGGCAGAGTGTCACAAGAGGGGCCATCAAGTAGCCATGCTTGATGCAACTTCGGTGTTCAATAACCAAGTGCATTCAGTCCGAGTGGTCTTGACCACTTAAAATTTGTCACAAGGGCATTGTATCAGATAGATCACTCCAGCTGTCTAGCAAGAAGTGGAAGAGCGTAGATTTATCCGAAAGTCGCTTAAGAGAATGTAAACAGTATATGTGAGTATAGACATTGGATAGACTACAAAACAAAGCAAAAATTGAACTCTTTTGACACCTATTAGGGCCTTTTTGGGTGAATGATTGAGCAGGTTACATGCTGCTGTAGCATGTCCTTCTTCGCTATCTCCTGTAATGTTTAAGATGGTTTCAGGTGAGAACCCAGACTGTTTCCTAATCAATTTTGATTGAACTGTCCAGCTGGCAGGATAGCCAGAATCCACTTAAGAACATAAGAACATATGCAATACTGGGTCAGACCATGGGTCCATCAAGCCCAGCATCCTGTTTAGGGATGTGAATCGTGCTTCTGACGATTGAAAATATCATACGATATTTTCAAAGTCGTCAGAAATTGGGGGCTCCCCGAAACCGATAGGAGAACCCCACAAAATTGTTCATGGGGTTCTCTTATCGTTTTGGGGGAGGGCGGGAAAAACGGCACACCAAAACAATCCCTAAACCCACCCCGACCCTTTAAAACTGATCCCTTAGCTTCCCCCACCTCTCAAACCCCCCCCCCAAAAACATTTTACAAGTACCTGGTGGTCCAGTGGGAGTCCCGGGAGCGATCTCCCACTCTCGGGCCATCGGCTGCCACTAATCAAAATGGCACCGATGGCCCTTTGCCCTTACCATGTGACATCTCTAATCCTGTTTCCAACAGTGGCCAATCCAAGACAGAAGTTCCTGGCAAATACCCAAATATTAAATAGATTTCAAGTTATTATTGCTTAATAATTAATAGCAATTTATGGATTTTTCCTCTACAAACTTATCCAAACCATTTTGAAACCCAGTTACACTAACTGCTGTAACCATATCCACTGGCAATGAATTCCAGAGCTTAACCATGCGCTGAGTGAAAAAGAATTTTCTTTGATTTGTTTTAAATGAGTTACTTGCTAACTTCATGGAGTGTCCCCTAGTCCTTCTTCTATCTGAGAGAGTAAATAACTGATTTACACTAACCTGTTCAAGTCCTTTCATGATTTTGTAGACCTCGATCATATCCCCTCTCAGTCGTCTCTTCTCCAAACTTAAAAATCCAAACTTCTTTAGCCTTTCTTCATAGGGTAGCCATTCCATGTCTCTTATCATTTTGGTTGCCCTTCTCTACACTTTCTCCAGTGCAATTATATCTTTTTTGAGATGTGGTGACCAGAATTGTACACAGTATTCAAGGTGTGGTCTCACCATGGAGAGATACAGAGGCATTATGACATCCACCATTTTATTTGCCATTCCATTCCTAATAATTCCTAACATTCTGTTTGCTTTTTTGACTTCCACAGCACATTGGGCTGACTATTTCAATGTATTATCTACTATGTCACCTAGATCTCATTCCTGGGTGGTAATTCCTAAGATAAAACTTAGCATTGTGCAACTACAGCAAGGGTTATCTTTCCCTATATGCATTACTTTGCGCTTGTCTATGTAAAATTTCATCTACCTTTGGGAAGCCAAATCTTCAAGTCTCATAAGGTCCTCCTGCAATTTATCACCATACATTTGAGATTTAACTACTCTGCATAATTTTGTGTCATCCGCAAATTTGATCACCTCACTTGTACCTCTTTCCAGATCATTTATAAATATAGTAAAAAAAACCACTGGTTCAAGTACAAATCTGAGGCACTTTACTGTTTACCTTTTTCCACTGTGATAACAGATATTTAATCCTATTCTCAGTTTCCTGTCTTTTAACCAGCGTGCAATCCACAAAAGGACATTGCCTCCTATCCCATGACTTTTTTCTTTTCTTAGAAGCCTCTCATGCGGGACTTTGCACCATGTACCTTAGAAATCTAGTGACTGACAGGCAGCAGGCAGGCTGCATTTCAAGCTGAAAGTCCTGCTGGAAACGCCAGCTATACACTGGTCAAAGCCTCCATACATTAGAGAATAGGGTGCCCCCCAAAAGTGTACCAGCAACAGTTCTGGTGGAGAGTCCTTCTACCCAAGGAAAGTCCATGAAACCTTTTCTATCAGCTAAAAGATATAGGCTGGAAAAGGCTGCAGCCTGAAGGAAAGACAGGCACTGAAGTAGCCAAACTGATTCTACTAGAGCAGGTTTTGGATAGTTTGGACTAGCCTATGTGACACTGGGTATGTTGGCACCCAAAGATCACCCTGAAAATAACCCTAGAAATGGCTGACACCTTCCACCAGTCCTGATTAATTCCAGAGTAACAGCATCTACCTGAGAAATCACCACCACTGTGTAATGTGTTAGGATTCTGTTAGGATTTAATTAGTGTGTGTGCCCTGGGCTGAGGTGAGAGATGGTACCGCCCACAGGGAGGAGCCCTGTGAGCCTCACCGTCGGGAGGCGAGATCTCAGTGACGTCAGTCACAGTAAAAGTCTAGAGTCTTTATTAAAGTGAAAGAGTGTCACAGCCCGTGGAGCAGGGGCTGCCAGAGAGGAAGTCTTACAGACCCAGGGACACAGGGTCCATAGATGGGGAATACCCCGAGTGGATACCTCCATAGAGTAGATGACGATCCACAGAAGGAGGTACACTGGTGATGTCTTCAGAAGAGATGGCAGTGGCCCGTAGGACGGGGTACACCAAAGAAGGTCCTTAGCTGAGTCGGCAGTAGTCCTCAGAGCGGGGTACACCGATGAGGTCCTTAATGAAGGTGGTAATGGCCCGCAAAGCGGGGTACACCCTAGAGGGTCCTTGGTAGTGATGATAGTGGTCAGCAGAGCAGGACACGCTAATGAGGACCTTACTAGAGATGGTACATATCCGCAGAGCTGGATTCTCACGGTGAAGGTCCTCAGTAGAGATGATAGTGATCCGCAGAGCAGGGAGTACCAGTGAGGTCCTCAGTAGCGTTGGTAGTGGTCTGCGAAGTGGGGTACACCAGAGGAATCCTTGGGAGAACAGGCCGCGGAGCAGGGTACTCACAGAAAAAGTAGCAAAGGTCCCAGGGAAGCCCCGGGGAATGGGGCAGGCAGAAGTCCCAAGCGGAAGGCCCTCTGAGGAGCAGATAGCCAAGACAAGGAAAGGGCCCCTGAAGAGCTGGTACCCTACGTCTATGCCTGGAAGCAGGAACTGGAACGCAGGTTCTCTGAGTGCGAGGTGGAGTTAGCAAGAAGGGTTTTCTTTGCCAAGTCATCAGCATGCAGGGCCAGCAGGCTTAAATGTCCTGGAGGGATGACATCATCCGGAGGGGACGCCCCCGAGGTTCCCGCCACGTTGGCTTTAAGATTGGCCCGTACATGCGCGCGCCGCCGACCGCCATCTTTTCCGATGAAAAGATGGCGGTCGGCGGCGTCTGTGCCACCCCGGGAGGTCTGGGAGTGGCAGACAGGCCGTCGGCAACTAGCAGAGGCTGCCAGTCTACCTCACAGGGTCAGGGAAGCAAAGAAAGAGGTGAGCAAGAGTAGTCACAGCCATCTGCCACTGACGGGCGTAACATAATGCCCTTCACCTCTGGCCTGAAGCACCTCCGAAGTAGCTTCCAATATTATACAGCATCCTAGGAACATGGCTGACCTTCCTGCAGTCATTGAGCCCTTTTTATAGGCCCTGCAGACAGGACTTCCTATGAAATATACACATGTCATCACATCCTGCCTTGTTTGAAAGGAAGCTCAGAACCACTACCCAGTGCATTTGTAACACATCTCTTGCTTTAGCAGTGTTAGTTGCTCAAAGTCTTTGGTGTTCCTGTGGTCCTGTTTCCTGCTTGTTTTGTGGTTCTCTTCTATACTGGTTCCTGCCTTCCTCAGTGTCGGACTCCTGAGTTTGTCCTGTCCTTTCATGTTTGTCAGAATCTGGTTCCCTGTGTCTTGGTCTTCCTGGTCTGTTAAGGCCTATCTTGTGCTTGCACAAAATAGGCAGTGGGAACTGAACAGCGGCTCAAGAGCTCACTGCCATTTAGTGTGACACACTAATATGGGACTAGCACACTCTGAAAGTATGACATCGGTCATGAGATACTGGTTCACCACTCTGCTTCAGATATTTGGAGAGAGATCATTTCACCTGAGATCGTATTCAGGAAAAAGGTGAACTTATGGATGTTAACTGTTATGATTCCTGCCCACAGAGCTATTCTCCGTGAGCAGGCCTCTCACCGTTACCACGCTGCCGGGACCCATCTCCTACGGCATGCACCGCCGACTGTCTTCGCGGCTTAATGCCGCTGCCGAGTCATCTCACACGGCTGAGAGGCCGCCGCTAAATTGCCTGCTCTTCACAGCCTGGCCGCGGCTGGAGGCCGCCGTGCCGTTGTGGCTCGGATGGCTGCACACGACGCCATGTTCCTTGTGGTCTGTGACGCCGCCGAAGCACTGGTCTTGTGGCATGGTGATGCCGCCGCCGAGATCCTCCTCGAGCGGCAGGGGAGGCCGCTGCCGCCCTGATGTAGTCCCATGGCCCGGAAGCCACCCCGAAACCTGCCTGCTTCTTCCTCTGCAGGAAGACGCCGCTGTCCATGGTCCTGCCTTCCTCCAGGGCTCTCCTCTAGGCACCAGCGCGCACCTCTTCCAGAATCCACCTGGTCTTCATCTCCTGTTTCAGCCCTATATAAGGGCCTCTCTTCAGTCACTCCTGGCCTTCGGATCGGGTTCCACAGTTGTCTGTGCTTCATGACCGGTCCAGGTCCTCCGTGGTCTTCTCTTTCTTTGACAGCTTCATCTTCATGTTCCTGATGTCCTTTGTCCGTGCTTCCAAATGTCTGCACATTCCTGATGCCCTTTGTCCGTGCCTCCAGATGTCTTCATATTCCTGATGTGCTTCGTTCATACCTCCTGATGTCCGATGTCCTTCCTGATGCCTTTGCCTTCGCCTCTGCCTCCATGCCTTGGTTCCTTGATGTCTACTTTCCTGGCATGCCGTTGTCGTGGTCCACGACCAGCCCACGGGTGGGCTGTGTAGGGCACCTCACGGTACAAGGCCATCTTCTCCTGCACAGTGCAAGCCACCGGAAGACTTCTGCTTGAATCCTAAGTCTTGAATCCAGAGTTGTCTTTTGAATCCTTGAGAACATAAGAACATAAGAAATTGCCATGCTGGGTCAGACCAAGGGTCCATCAAGTCCAGCATCCTGTTTCCAACAGAGGCCAAACCAGGCCACAAGAACCTGGCAATTACCCAAACACCATGGGACCTGATGAGGTTCATCCCAGGATACTGAGGGAGCTCAGAGATGTGCTGGTGGGTCCACTGTGTGACCTGTTCAATAGATCCCTAGAAATGGGAGTGGTGCCGAGTGATTGGAGAAGAGCTGTGGTGGTTCCGCTTCACAAGAGTGGAAACAGAGAGGAGGCTGGTAACTACAGACTGGTTAGCCTCACTTCGGTGGTGGGAAAAGTAATGGAGTCACTGTTGAAAGAGAGAATAGTGAACTATCTACAGTCGTGAGAATTGCTGGACCAGAGGCAGCATGGATTCACCAGGGGAAGATCCTGTCAGACAAACCTGATTGACTTTTTTGACTGGGTAACCAAGAAATTGGATCAAGGAAGAGCGCTCGATGTCATCTACTTGGATTTCAGCAAAGCTTTTGATATGGTCCCGCACAGGAGACTGGTGAATAAAATGAGAAGCTTAGGAGTGAGTGCCGAGGTGGTGACCTGGATTGCAAACTGGTTGACGGACAGAAGACAATGTGTGATGGTAAATGGAGCTCTCTCTGAAGAGAGGGAGGTTTTAAGTAGTGTACCACAAGGATCGGTGTTGGGACCGGTCCTGTTCAATATATTTTTGAGCGACATTGCGGACGGGATAGAAGGTAAGGTTTGTCTTTTTGCGGATGACACTAAGATCTGCAACAGAGTGGACATGCCGGAAGGAGTGGAGAGAATGAGACGGGATTTAAGGAAGCTGGAAGAGTGGTCGAAGATATGGCAGCTGCGATTCAATGCCAAGAAGTGCAGAGTCATGCATATGGGGAGTGGAAATCTGAATGAACTGTATTCGATGGGGGGAGAAGGGCTGATGTGCACAGAGCAGGAGAGAGACCTTGGGGTGATAGTGTCTAATGATATGAAGTCTGCGAAACAATGCGACAAGGCGATAGCAAAAGCCAGAAGAATGCTGGGCTGCATAGAGAGAGGAATATCGAGTAAGAAAAGGGAAGTGATTATCCCCTTGTACAGGTCCTTGGTGAGGCCTCACCTGGAGTACTGTGTTCAGTTCTGGAGACCGTATCTACAAAGAGACAAGGACAAGATGGAAGAGGTACAGAGAAGGGCGACCAGGAAGGTGGAGGGTCTTCATCGGATGACATACGAGGAGAGATTGAACAATCTAAATATGTACTCCCTGGAGGAAAGAAGGAGCAGGAGTGATATGATTCAGACTTTCAGATACTTGAAAAACTTTAATGATCCAAAGACAACGACAAACCTTTTCCGTCAGAAAAAAATCAGCAGAACCAGAGGTCACGAGTTGAGGCTCCAGGGAGGAAGACTAAGAACCAATGTCAGGAAGTATTTCTTCACGGAAAGAGTGGTGGATGCCTGGAATGCCCTTCCGGAGGAAGTGGTGAAGTCTAAAACTGTGAACGACTTCAAAGGGGCGTGGGATAAACACTGTGGATCCATCAAGTCTAGAGGGCGTGAATAAAGAGGAGGCAGCAAAACACTGCACGGAGCAGCAGTAGCCACAGAGACATTCAAACACTGCACGGAGCGGCAGTAGCCACAGAGGCATTCACGGAGCGGGATGCCAGTGGCCAGTAGTTGGTGTTCCACCTTCACGGAGCGGAAGGATGGAGGGCTGCTATCTTCAAAAAAAAAACAAACAAAAAAATAAAAACAGGGGTGGGTAAGAGTATGGGGTAAGGGTGTGGCCTGCTTGTTACAGCGGTTGCTACCCCTAATTGAGCTGGACGTTCACTTGGATGCAGATACGGCGCTGCTCTCTAAATTGGTGGTGGGCTGGAGGGGAATTAGGGCTGGAGGGTACTGGAAGCCAATAGTAACAGGTGGGAGAGAATAAAAGGGGAAAAAATGGATAAAGTGCGTAGCTTGCTGGGCAGACTAGATGGGCCGTTTGGTCTTCTTCTGCCGTCATTTCTATGTTTCTATGTAAGATCCCATGCTACTGATGCAATTAATAGCAGTGGCTATTCCCTAAGTAAACTTGATTAATAGCAGTTAATGGACTTCTCTTCCAAGAACTTATCCAAAACTTTTTTGAACCCAGCTACACTAACTGCACTAACCACATCTTCTGGCAACAAATTCCAGAGCTTTATTGTGCGTTGAGTGAAAAATAATTTTCTCCAATTAGTCTTAAATGTGCTACTTGCTAACTTCATGGAATGCCCCCTAGTTCTTCTATTATTCGAAAGTATAAATAACCGAGTCACATCTACTCGTTCAAGACCTCTCATGATCTTAAAGACCTCTATCATATCCCCCCCTCAGCCGTCTCTTCTCCAAGCTGAAAAGCCCTAACCTCTTCAGCCTTTCCTCATAGGGGAGCTGTTCCATCCCCTTTATCATTTTGGTTGCCCTTCTTTGTACCTTCTCCATCGCAACTATATCTTTTTTGAGATAAGGCGACCAGAATTGTACACAGTATTCAAGGTGCGGTCTCACCATGGAGCGATATAGAGGCATTATGACATTTTCCATTTTATTAACCATTCCCTTCCTAATAATTCCTAACATTCTATTTGCTTTTTTGACTGCTGCAGCACACTGAGCCGACGATTTCAATGTACTATCTACTATGACGCCTAGATCTCTTTCTTGGGTGGTAGCTCCTAATATGGAACCTAACATCGTGTAACTACAACAAGGGTTATTTTTCCCTATATGCAACACCTTGCACTTGTCCACATTAAATTTCATCTGCCATTTGGATGCCCAATCTTCCAGTCTTGCAAGGTCCTCCTGTAATGTATCACAGTCTGCTTGTGATTTAACTACTCTGAATAATTTTGTATCATCCGCAAATTTGATAACGTCACTCGTCGTATTCCTTTCCAGATCATTTATATATATATATTGAAAAGCACCGGTCCAAGTACAGATCCCTGAGGCACTCCACTGTTTACCCTTTTCCACTGGGAAAATTGACCATTTAGTCCTACTCTCTGCTTCCTGTCTTTTAACCAGTTTGTAATCCACGAAAGGACATCGCCTCCTATCCCATGACTTTTTAGTTTTCGTAAAAGCCTCTCATGAGGGACTTTGTCAAACGCCTTCTGAAAATCCAAATACACTACATCTACCGGTTCACCTTTATCCACATGTTTATTAACCCCTTCAAAAAAAATGAAGCAGGTTTGTAAGGCAAGACTTCCCTTGGGTAAATCCGTGTTGACTGTGTTCCATTAAATCATGTCTTTCTATATGTTCTACAATTTTGATCTTGAGGATAGTTTCCACTATTTTTCCCGGCACTGAAGTTAGGCTCACTGGTCTATAACTTGAATCCTGTGCTTGAATCTTATCCCGGTCTTTGGAGCTCCTTGCATTTGCATCCGTTCATGTCAAAGACTCTGTTCAAACCTGCTCCACTTCAGCGTTGTCCGTGACCAGTCCCGTGCGTGGACTGTGTAGGACGTGCCCTGGTGCAGTCCTCTTCAGTATCTTCACCATGTTCCAGTATCAGCCTTCATTACCTCTCCTAGAGTCTGCTTCAAGCCCAGCGTGGTCCGCGACCAGTCCCATGGGTGGACTGTGTAGGGCATTCCCCGGTGCAGGCCTCTTCAGCATCTTCACCATATTCCAGTATCAGCCTTCATTATCTCTCCTAGAGTCTGCTTCAAGCCCAGCGTGATCAGCGACCAGTCCCGTGGGTGGACTGTGTAGGGCATGCCCCGGTGCAGGCCTCTTCAGTTCTTCGCCATGTTCCAGTATCAGCTTTCATTATCTCTCCTAGAGTCTGCTTCGAGCCAGCATGGTCCATGACCAGTCCTGCGGGTGGCCCATGTAGGGCACGCTGCGTCACAGCCTCAACCCAGCACTTTGATCCTATGCCTTGATCCTTTGCCTACAGCGTCTTGATCCTACGTCTAGCTTGATCCTACATCTGCCTTGATCCTTTGCCTTCGTCTACAGTGTCCTCGCCTGAGTCTTCGTCCAAAGTCTTCCATGTTCCAAGGACTCTGTCTGTGGTCGTCCTCTGTCCAGCCTGCCGCCTTTTGCCATTACCCAGCGGCAGGTCCGAAAGGGCTTGGAACGGTCGGAGGACTGTTCATTGATCGTCAACTCTGGGCGTGCAGGTCTGGTAAAGGGTCAGACCTCTCGTCTCCTTGTCTTCGCTCCAGCCTTGTCTTGCTCCTTGTTCCCCATGCTCGCACCAGCTCACACCAGCTCACCTCCCACGGTGTGTCTTAGGACTCCTCCCTGAGTCATGCTGTGGTCCAAGGGCTCACATCACCTGTTCCAGAAACGATCGTGTCGCCAAGCTCATAACAGTATCCAAAGACCATGAGCTTGGTGAGCTGTGCCCGATGGGCTCCAGTTTTTTGGACATTTTGTTTGGCCTTGATTTTTGCCTGGAAATTTTTACTTCAGCTTCTGGACTTTTTTCGACTTGATTTTTGCCCAGAAATTATGCTCCTAGCTTCCTGGACATTTAATGCTTGCTTTAGTCAATTTTTTTTTCCTTTTGCTTAGTTGCTGTCTCTCCTCTACAGCTGTCTGGTTCCCACGACCTGCAGGAGGTGCCTGCATTCAGACGATCTCTGCATTCATTCGTCCTGGAACTTCCACAACTAGGGATGTGAATCGTTTTTTGACGATTTAAAATATCGTCCGATATATTTTAAATCGTCAAAAATCGTTAGAAGCGCGATACAATGGGAATTCCCCCGATTTATCGTCAAAAATCGTAAATCGGGGGAAGGGGGAGGGCGGAAAAACCGGCACACTAAAACAACCCTAAAACCCACCCCGACCCTTTAAAATAAATCCCCCACCCTCCCGAACCCCCCCAAAATGCCTTAAATTACCTGGGGTCCAGAGCGGGGGTCCCGGTGTGATCTTTTACTCTCGGGCCTGCTGTGCGTTGTAGAAATGGCACCAGCGCTACCTTTGCCCTGTCATATGACAGGGCAAAGGTAGCGCTGGCGCCATTTTGTTTTTTGTCCCCCGACGTCAGGAGCATAGGAGATCACTCCCAGACCCCCACTGGACCCCCAGGGACTTTTGGCCAGCTTGGGGGGGCCTCCTGACCCCCACAAGACTTGCCAAAAGTCCAGCGGGGGTCCGGGAACGACCTCCTAAACTCGAATCGTTTTGCCGTACAGCAAAATGGCGCCGGCCATACGCGTATGAGTAAGTCAAGTTTAGTAATATATGCATATATAATCTCTTACTAGATGAAATGGAAAATCTTGTTTATAACATAGCATATATGTGAGTACATGTTATATACACTTTTATATGCTGTTTTTTACATGTGAAACTCTTTTTGAAAATGTACTCCTAAATGCATGACTACATAATTTTGCATTGAATCTTAACTGCCAAGCATTCGATCACCCCTTAAATTTTCTAATATCATGTTTCATTCTATCTGTTCCCTTGGGGATCCATACTATTGTAAAGCATTTTCATCTGCAAAAAGGATTTTTTTTTTTCTAAGCTCACTGTAATATCACTTACAAAGATGTTGAAGAGAACTGGTCTCAGGAATAATCACTGAAGCACTCCACCAACCATCTTTCTTTCCATTTACCAGTGCCCTCTGTCATCTATCACCCAGTTTCTAACCCAGACTACTACCTTAGGACCCACTCTCAGGCTGCTCCGTTTATTAATGAATCTCCTGTGTAGGACAGTATCAAAAGCTTTGCTGAAATCCAAGTAAAACACATCCAGATCACACACTCAATCTAATTCAATCTATTGAAAAAATTAGTGAGACTTGTTTGACATAAGCTCAGTTGTCTACCAGACGTTTTACTAGAATTCCAAGCAGGAAGATTGTAAATGTTTTACATTGTCTGTTCTTACAAACTGTGCTCTTTTCAAAGCCACCAGCAATTCCCACATTCTAAATATTTCATCCTTTTGGGTAACATGAGGTAGGCTTAATGAGATTCTGCTGCCAAGTTCCCATAGATCTTAAATGTAAAAGTCCTGAAGTCTATTACATAGCAATGCTATTAAACAAAGATAGCAAAAGAAAGCTGAAGAATTTTCATTTCAATTCTATCCTCTTGTTAGGAATTATTCTTATAGAGATTACTGATGTGCATATGATTGAAAGAAAATAGGCAATATCAAAGACATTGTCTATAATTTCATATCATCTTTGAAACTAAATGAAAATGTTGTGCCTTTTCTATCATCTTTGTGTGAACTATACACATAGGGGCGGATTTTCAGATCCCTGCTCGCCTAAATCCGCCCAAAACCGGGCGGATTTAGGCGAGCAGGGCCCTGCGCGCCAGTGAGCCTATTTTACATAGGCCTACCGGCGCGCACAGAGCCCCGGGACTCGCGTAAGTCCCGGGGTTCACCGAGGAAGGCATGTCGGGGGCGTGTCGGGGGCGGGCCCGGTCGTCGCGGCGTTTCGGGGGCGTGTCGGCAGCGTTTTGGGGGCGGGTCCGGGGGCGTGGCTATGGCCCGGGGCGGTCCGGGGGCGTGGCCGCGCCCTCCGTACCTGCCCCCAGGTCACGGCCCGGCGCGCAGGAGGCCCGCTGGCGCGCGGGGATTTACTTCTCCCTCCGGGAGGCGTAAATCCCCGGAGAAAGGTAAGGGGGAGGGTGTAGACAGGGCCGGGCGGGTGGGTTAGATAGAGGAAGGGAGGGGAAGATGAGGGGAGGGTGTTAGAGGATTCCCTCCAAGGCCGCTCCGATTTCGGAGCGGCCTTGGAGGGAATCCACGCCCCCGGACCCGCCCGGGGGCGTGGATTTGGGGGCGGGTCCGGGGGCGGGTCCGGGGGCGGGTCCACGCCCCCGGACCCGCCCCCAAAACGCTCCGCGCGTATCTACTAAAATCCAGCGTACTTTTGCTTGCGCCTGATGCGCCAGCAAAAGTACGCCTATTCACGTTTTTTGAAAATCTACCCCAAATAGTGCCCACTATTTACAAATAGTGCACATAGGTACAACCAACAAATGGAATAACCTGGAGGTCCACTAAATTGTGCCTGGTGGTCTCCTGGGGGCCTGGGAGCAAAAAATGACACAGTTGCCCTTTGCTAACATCCTGTGACAGGAGCTACTGGTGCCATTGTATAGGCCCTATCCTGTGACAGGGGTAACTGGTGCCATTGGGTAGCCCATTATATGGCAGGCTAGGCTAGGCTATGCCTCAGCTGGGTCCCATTCCTTTTTTTTAAATTTTACAGCGAAGTCAATGGGTCCTTCCTCTATTCACTTTAATGTAAAACAAAACATGAATGGAACAAATGGAGTAAATAGAGAGGAAGAGAAGAGAACAATAAAGAAAAAAAGCTAAAAAGGAAAGGGAAAGATCAATGTCAGACACAGATGTAGGGAAGAAAGGGAACGCATATGTATTTAAATTAATCTGACAACAATTTTAATATAAATGGCAATGTGTTATAGATAATGTGCCCTTGGGACCACAGTATGCCACCACATTGGCACCATGAAATAATCATGTACCATGCCATGAAACTGTTTTTGATTTTTTTGAATGTATATGAAACATAATTTAAATGTATCCAGAACACCATGGTCATATAGAATATTTATAATATCCATCTAACAGTTAAAGTAGTTTCTCCAACTATTTTTTCATTTATTTTTTAAAATGGATGTGTAGAACACAATAAAGGCAGGCATAACTGATATATCTTCACAGAAAAATAGTGCAAAATAGATGTCTCAACACTGCCAGGAAAGAGAAGAAAAAAAATGGAAAAGAAACCCTAGAAAAGAACTTAGGAGAAGACTGAAAAGAAAGAACAGGACCAACCCAATTAAAATATGCAGACAAACAAGTTAGAAAATAAAATATTTTGTTTTCATTTTTAGAGAGTAGAATATAATCAGTTTAGTGAATGTGTGTTTCTTATTTCTTTGTATTTTGCTGTGTATAGGTGGAAATGCATATCTGTTACTCTTTCTCCCATATTGCATTTCTCATAGACTGTGGCTTCTTGGGTTTTCTATTTTGGTTTTGATCTGCATATTTCTATTTCTAAATTGTGGTCTTTTTTTCAGTATTTTGTGAGGGTCAGCCTGTGTCTTGCTTATGTGATCAAGATGACAGATTCTGCTAGTATTCAGTGTCTATGCAGGAATCTATAGCAGACTGGTTTGTTCTGGGGTTTTTTCCCTATAGAACATGTATAGGTATTCCAGGCCCTATAGTAATTATTGTAGTGCTGCCCTTTTCCAGGTAGGGTTGTTGCTGTATTAGTGCTGTTATGGTATGACAAGTTTGCTACAAAGTTTCTGAACATGTTTTTGACAGGGTTTCATGGTGTATCACAATGTTCCTGGTATTGGAAGGAGTTTGCTTTGCTGATATCGAGATCTAGAGCCTAATTAGTTTCAGGAGATTTTAATTCAGAGACAGAGTTGTAGATTCCTGAAATAGATTCCTAGAAGAAGCGGTAGAAGACCAAACAATAACAAAATGAAGAAAACATAGTATAAGAACTGGATCTCCTTAGATAGGATGTAAGCATAAAGCTGGAGACTGGATCGGGAACGGGCAGCCTAGATGTACCTTGCAGTCCTTATATGACATCGTCTCCTGTTTCTGTGAATTACAAAAGCCCAAGAAATTGCTTTTTTTTTTTTTTTTTTTAAATAAATCAAAAGTTTTGCTCATACAGTTATCAAACTATGCAAGAAATTCTCATGATAAGTGACAGGCTCGTAGCATTAATGAGTCATTTTTAATTGGATGGGCTATACTTCTACTGTTCCTTAGCACAGCCAGAGGAATTCTTATCTGCAGGGACAGAATAATTCATCAATGCCTGAGAATGATTGTGATCTGAGAAACATCTTTCTCTTCTAACCAGCTTTAAATTATGGAACAAAATCTATTTCTCCTTGGAGGACTGTCCTTGCCATGCCACTAACAAGCAACAGTAGCCAGCTTAGCTCATGTTTTACACAAAGATCAGGTCAATAGAGATGAGAAAAATGAAATAGTGACTGTAAATTGAAATGCTCAACAATATAAACATTTTGCATTATTAAAATACAAGTAATTTGTCTAATCTAGGCTGGGCTCTGGAAATACAGTGTGAGCAAAGTATAGCAGTGTAATTATTATTAGATTCCAAGTCTGATGTAAAAGTTTTTTTTAATCAGGAAATCAATAGAAATCACGAAGACCTTACAAAGTAAGGCTTGAGACCCTCAAAATGTGATCACTGGAAGAAAGAAGGAAAAGTGTGTGTGTGTGGAGGGGGGGCAGGGGGATATGATAGAAACATTCAAATATTTTACAAGCTTTGATACATAACAGGACGAGGATATTTTTATAGTAAAGACATTTCAAAGGCAAGGATTCTTGATATGAATTTGGAGAGATAAAGGTTCAGGGGAAACATGAGAAATTGCTTTTCTTCTGAGGGTGATAGATACCTGGAACAACCTACCAAGAAAGGAGGGGCCGATGCAGTCCAGTGCACTCAGCCGAGTGCACTGTATAACCCGCAGTCGGACGCGGGTTAAATAGGTGATAATCCACCCCCTAATGCAATAGGGGAATTAGCGCCTATTTAAAACACGTCCAACGCAGAGTGAATGAGATAGAGCTCATCACATGCAAATGCATATGAATAAGGCTATTACTCATTCACTCCAATGCAAAAAAATATATATATATATGTCTCAGACGCCTGGATCAGGCCTTAGTAGCTGAGTGCATTGAAAAAATGTACAGAAAAGCAGAAAAAAACTGCTTTTCTGTACCGATAAACAGTGTCAGTTTTCATAACCGGTGGACTGTAGTTATGAATACTGAACCCGAGTTTATCGGCGTCGGTGTTCATAACCGGCAGGCCGCCAGTAACCGCGGGGTCGCATTAGCAAGGAGGTGCTAAGGTCGCGCAAGCGACCCTAGCGCCTCCTTGCTAGCGCGACCCCCTAATTTGTTAATAGCATGGCACCCCCTTGCTGGCGCCATGTGCACATTAAGAAAGCATGCGCCATGCGCACATTAAGAAAGCAGGCACTGATAAGTCAGCGCCCACTTTCGGTGTTTATTATTGCATCGGCCCCAAAGGTGGTAGAAATCAGTATTGTGACAAAATTAAAGCATTCTTGGGACAGGTTAGAGTTCACTGATAGGAACAGGACTAGGAGGTTTCAGATTTGCAAACAGTGCACCCTTCACTCCCTTGAAAGTAGAGGCAAGGGAAGAGGTGATAAAAAGAAATCAAGGAGACACCATGCCAAGTGTAGCTGGATTCATATCAGCAGTCTACAATTCCCCAGAAATCAGCTAGGCCAATGCCGGCAGGTTGATGGTGACTTGTGTTGTCTAGCAAATTGATAAGTAGACCACAAAGACCAGATAAAAGAAGTACAACCTAGCCACACTACAGGCCATGGAGTACCCAAGCTGCGGGCTACAACACCCTAGAAACCAACTGGAATGGTACCAGCAGGTTTGTGGTGCCTGTATACAATCCAGCAAGGTCACAGAGACCTAGGATGCTAGATTTTCATGCAACAACATAAGAACATAAGAAAATGCCATACTGGGTCAGACCAAGGGTCCATCAAGCCCAGCATCCTGTTTCCAACAGAGGCCAATCCAGGCCATAAGAACCTGGCAAGTACCCAAAAACTAAGTCTATTCCATGTTACCATTGCTAATGGCAGTGCCTATTCTCCAAGTGAACTTAATAGCAGGTAATGGACTTCTCCTCCAAGAACTTATCCAATCCTTTTTTAAACACAGCTATACTAACTGCACTAACCACATCCTCTGGCAACAAATTCCAGAGTTTAATTGTGCATTGAGTAAAAAAGAACTTTCTCCAATTAGTTTTAAATGTGCCCCATGCTAACTTCATGGAGTGCCCCCTAGTCTTTCTACTATCCGAAAGAGTAAATAACTGATTCACATCTACCCGTTCTAGACCTCTCATAATTTTAAACATCTCTATCATATCCCCCCTCAGCCATCTCTTCTCCAAGCTGAAAAGTCCTAACCTCTTTAGTCTTTCCTCATAGGGGAGCTGTTCCATTCCCCTTATCATTTTGGTAGCCCTTCTCTGTACCTTCTCCATCGCAATTATATCTTTTTTGAGATGCGGCGATCAGAATTGTACACAGTATTCAAGGTGCGGTCTCACCATGGAGCGATACAGAGGCATTATGACATTTTCCGTTTTATTCACCATTCCCTTTCTAATAATTCCCAACATTCTGTTTTCTTTTTTGACTGCCGCAGCAACCTCTCTAGTTTTGGTAGCTATTTAATTATTGCAGGTTGATAGTAAAACATAGCGGTAGAGAAGGGTATAGGAATTATATTAGTTTGGGAACATGTATGTTCATTTGCTGAGGCTGGTATAAAATCAAAGGTGAAGACAATAACTGATTTGGATTAGAAGTGATATCCTAGAAGTGTTCAAGCTTCTACGGCTAGAAGCTGGGTTAAATCCATAGAAGTAAAATTTAAGATGCGGGTGCGCACATATGCGCGCATTTGCCTGTGCATGCATAGACATGCCGATTTTATAACATTCACCCATATATGTGCATATATGTGCACATGTTATAAAATCAGCTATCCACGAGTACATGTGCGCATGATTTTATATTGGCACACTTGTGCGCGAATGCCGTCTTGAGCTCATAAATGGGGGAATTTTAGTAGGTGCGCACGGTGACACAATAGGCTTTTTTCCCAGTGCGCTCCAGTAAAGGAGAGGACTTCCTAAACCCCCTAGCTAACTAGCCTCCCTTTTACCCTATTAACCCTGAGCCCTAAAACCCCGCTGATTAGCCTCGTATTTTTTGTTACACGGCTTATACGCCGTCCACAGCAGAAGTAAAATTACGCAGGAGGGGACCCCGGCACATGTTTGTGTGCGTAACTGCTTACGAGCTAACTTCATGGTGCAGTCCCGACCCATCCATGTCCCACCCATGCCCCGCCTCTTTTACAGAAAACTTTTTTTATGGGCACACTGGGAGATAAGCGCGTGGCCGCGAACCTTTTAAAATTTGCGCAGTGCATGCGGGTCCGAGTCACGCGCATATCTCCCAGTTTTGGAGATTGATTTATTTATTTGACAGTTTTATATACCGACGTTCATCGGAGATATCACATCGGTGTACATTAAATAAAACATTACGCTGAAGTATCGCTTGACAAAGAACGTGGTGGATAAACATATAAGAGCCTAGAAACTAGATATGCAAGCCTTTGAAAGTCAACCAGATAGTAATGTAGATAGAATAAAGGAATAGACTGGATGGGCCAATTGGTCCTGTTATGCTGTCACCTACTATTTCATTATGTTATAGCACCACTTGAGCATATGTGATTGTTGTTACAACCCTTTTTTAGTTGGCTAGACAAAATCAGTTTATCAGTTGATACCTCTATAAAGATAATTCCTATGTTTTATTAACTAAACATTCTTTTTCCATTGTCATTCACCAGGAAACATTCCCAGTCTTTCTTTTCTTTTTCATCCTTTTTCCTTTGCTATTATTTCCCTTTTTGTTGCTGTTCCAATTAATCACCTGTACCTAGGATCCCAAACCTTCTATATTCCAGTTCCCATATTCATCAGGTTCTTTTCTTCAAATGTAAATGATTTTTTAAATAAGTATATTGTGTACAAAATTAGAGAAAAGTAATAGACAGCATTACATATAAGAAGTATAAACACAAATTGCTGACAATAATAACCCAGTGAGGAAAGAGCATGAGGAAAAATACAAAGCTTACAAATATGGCATAATGAGCTCCTAAAATAGTAAAACACAACCAAAAGAAACCCAAAGAAAAATTGAGCAGTGTTACAGCGGTAAAAGGAGGGAGAAGGAAAAACATGATGAATGAGAGATCTTGGCTTTCTTAGAATCATGAGAACTTCGTCCTCCTTGGCCAATTCTAACCATGGTCTCTAGACCCTAGAGACATCAAGTAAGGGTAAGAGCTGTGTGCCAATTTTTCCACTGAGTATAATGCTACACTTCACTAACTGTGACCAATAAACTATGCAGGATTTATTTTTTTTAATTTTTATTTAATTTGCTTTATATTCCGTTTTTCTGCATCAGTAGACATTTCCAGTGTCCAGACATTGCATATTTGGCTGCCCCAGGAAAATATATTATTAAGGGGATACCCTTCCTGGAAATCAGAAGAACACTTTTTTTATTGCCATACCAAGCAAAATCTCAGTAGGGAGTAAAATTCTGATGAGCTTCTGAATCCAGGAAATAATTTCTTACCAATAGGCCAACTGTGTGTGAAAAAGGTCCCTGTACTTCACGCACAATTAAGCCAACAAGATACCAACCCAACCGTTTGTGAAAAGGTCCCTGTACTTTGCACACAATTAAGCCAACAAGAATTAAAGGCATCAATTACCCTTGTGTGCGGTATTTCTGGGGTGTAATACTATCTGTAACTAATTTTTTAGCCATTCTCCTAGACATTTACATTATCTCTCCAAAGTCTTCTAAACATACCAAATCATTCCTTCTTACAAAACTGATGACCCACATCCCTTTTCCATGCAGTTTAATATTACTATGCTAAATTTGGGGGAAAATGTATCAATATTACTTAAAAAATAGAAATGAAGCCTTTTTTCCTCAAGGTTGCCCTCATTAGATCTCTGCAGCATTCTGAAGGGTCCTTTCATTAACAGATTCTTAAACCAAAGGAATTCTCTTTAATCTCTTGAACATCTTAAAATCCCTCTACAAAATTGTTGACATGTTTTATCAACACCCATCAGATGCCAAAGGTCAAAGTAAGATACAGGGATGTTTTAATGAGCAAAGGCTTATTCCGTATTGGGATTAGGAATGAAGCAAGAATGTTATCTCAAATTTGGCAGAAATCTTCTGTCACACTGTATGCGCGTGAACATGCACTCAATTTTAGATGGATGAGTGTGTGTGCATGCAAATGTCACCTCTACTGTGTAAGTGGGGGAATTTTATATGGGTGTTACGTGCTGACGCCATAGGGAGTTTACTCAGTTCATTCCCAGTTCATCCAGTTACGGGATAGGACTTCCCAACTCGCCTAGTTTAATAGTTTCCCTTTCCTCCTGTTAGCCCCAATCCTTAAAACTCCATGTGGCAGATACTACTGTGGGCTTGCTGGGCAGACTGGATGGACCATGTGGTCCTTTTCTGCTGTCATTTCTATGTTTTATTTTATTACTTATATGCCATCCATCGCAGTAGTAAAGTTACACGGCAGAAGACCCAGTGCACGTTTGTGCGCGTAAATAAGCTCACATTCCATATTAAAGTCCCAGAACACCCATGTCCCATCCACGCCCCTCCCCCCCCCCCCGAGACCACACCCTGCTCCATTTTGGACTTTCTCACTTGTGTGCATACTGGGAGATATGTGCGTACACAGGTGGCCTTTAAAATCCGCTCAGCGCATGCTGGCCATACATACTTGCATATCTCCTGGTTATGGAGCGAGCTGGGCTTTTAAAATTCACTCACACAAACACTCACTCACACCAACCGTGTATTCCAGTACACAACTCTGTAAACAACAAAAATAGAGGATCTAACAAAAGTTTGTCGGTGACAGGGTGCCTTATAGCATATACCAGTACATTGTTTGTGAGTATTTTTGTCTTTTAAAATTCACCACATAGGCTTTTTCTTCACCAGAAGCTTCCTATGCTTATTTGGTAATCACAGCAATGACATAAAATTATCAGTAAATAAGGCTTTTTTCTCTAAACTCCCCCAATGCTTCTCCGGGACTTTCCAGCATCTAATCTGGAACAACCTCATTGGCAAACATTATGGGACCGATGTAATAAAACTGCACTAAAATTGGAGCTAGTTTTAAGCCTGGGTTTTATTCAATGTGTGCTTTAAAAAACTGTGATCCTCACAGGATGCAGGAAACTAATGACATGCTTATGGTGCAGTACATAAAGTTGAAAATGAATGAATAAAAAAGAAATAAATAGACCAGGAGGAAAAAAAAAATCACTCTAAACTGAAAAAAGCATGCATTTTTTTCTTCTTATGGTCCATTTGCATGCCAACCCATGCTAAAAAAAACAAAAACCTGCCCCCGACCCTCCAAATGGTGTTCTCTTCCTCCTGCTTGGCCTGATGTGGCCCGGCTGAGCCAAGTGAGTTAGGCCAAGCTGGGCCGGGCCCAGTGGTCGGCTTAGCAAGTTCTCTGTTCTCAGCATGCCAAACCCCCCTCCCTCTCATCTTAAAAAGAAGTTGCTGAGCAGGCCAGGCAGGACAGGATCCAGATCTGGGTCTGGGTTGGGTCAGCTAGGCTCTCCTTCTCCTTCGAGCCCCTCCCTCTCATCATAAATTAAATAGTGCGCAGTGGAACTCCCGCCTCTGGACCCGCTCCTGCCCATTAAAACAGAGGAACCCTCTAAATCCCTCACCTCACCCAAGAACCCCAGCTGGCATGACTGTTCCCTCACTGTCATATGTCAGTGCAGAGGGATACCCGTTTGAGTGCATCCAAGGAAATACATTTACTGGGGTTTATCCAGTGGGGGGGGGGGGGGGGGGGAATAAACTTCCAGCACCCTAGGCATATCTAAGGAAAACGCCACTGCTCCAAGTCTGGGTGCAGGGGTAACCACCATAACCATTGAAAAATAATATCAAACACAAGTGCCAGAAGCAAAAAAAAAAGGCAGAGTCCATTTTGGTGTTAAAAGTTAAAGTTTACTTGCAGAAAAAATAAAGTCCCAACCAGTATGAAAACATCAAACTGCATAAAAATCATAAGAACATAAGATATGCCATACTGGGTCAGATCAAAGGTCCATCAAGCCCAGCAGCCTGTTTCCAACAGTGTCCTATCCAAGTCACATGTACCCAAGTACCCAAACATTGGATAGATCACAAGCTATTATTGCTTATTAATTATTGTCATAGCAGTTTATGGATTTAACTTCTAGGAACTTATCCAAACCTTTTTTAAAACCAGTAACACTAACTGCTGAAACCACATCCCCTGGCAATGAATTCCAGAGTTTAACTATGTGCTGAGTGAAAAAAGAATTTTCTTTGATTTGTTTTAAATGAGCTACTTGCTAACTTCATAGAGTGACCCCTGGTCCTTCTATTATCTGACAGAATAAATAACTGATTTACAATAACTTGTTGAAGTCCCTTCATGATTTTGTAGATTTCTATCATATCCCCCTTCAGTCGTCTCTTCGCCAACCTCAACAGCCCTAGCTTCTTTAGCCTTTCCTCAATAGTCAAAACTGTGGTTTCTGTGTCCATGTTGCACCACCATCCAGGCTTAATGATCCCTTCCCATTGGAGTGTAGGGTACTGGCAGTTCCAGCATAAAGTAGGAAAATAGGAAGTATCAAAATCCAAAAATAGAATCCACAATTATCACAATCTCTACAAATCTCCTTGCCCTTGCTTTTGCATTGTAACATGGGCTTAAAGATCAACGACTCAGCCTTTCTGGATAGAGAGGAGGGAACCCTACCTTCCAGACTGGTCAATTGATAGTTCAAAAATCTCCTTCATATCTAATGTAGACTCCTCCTTTTCTGATCAAAACTCCATTCACACAATTGCACTCCCACTTCTCTCCCTCTCTTCTCCAGGCCTGAAGGGGCCTAGACAAGGATCTCTTCCAGTATCACCTGCCCTCTGACTCTGAGCATACTCATGGGGATATCTGTATCCTACACAAGCCTCCCACAAAAAGGCGGGGGTTAATGAAAGGGGAGGGTCCAAAAATGCAAACATTCCTCTCACTACCCCTGTTTCCATGACTCTTACATTTAGCTCATTAGGGATCCACATGTCCTTTTGAAGCCCTTCACTGTCTTCATCGTCATCATTGTTACTGCTAACCCCTTGACACTTAGATTTAGGAATGTTATTACATAGGGATTTAGGGTGACAGCTCTGGTATTGTAATAAATTATTACTATCAATTGTCTTTTTTTTTAAAGATGGTAGTATTGAAACCTTCTATTGATAAACAAATTGTAATATCCAAAAAGGAAATCCTTTGACTCGTGTGTGAGGTAAAATGCAAGTGTGGAATACAAGAATTTAGCCATTGTAAAAATTCTTCAAATACAGCATCTGTGTGGTCCAAACAATAAATATATCATCTATAAACTTCTTCCACATATGAACTGATACCCAAAACAGGGGACTTACACACGTGTATGTTAAGAATGTGCCATGTAAAGACAGGCTATAGAGCGGGCCATCGTGACCCCTATAGCTGTTCCTTTTACTTGTTGGAAAGATTTATTCTGAAAACAAAAATAATTTGCACTGAATGCTAACTGTCATTTCTTCTAAAATAACAACATGCTGTTCTGAAAGATGTTGTATTCTCAATACATACATACACATATATATGTTATGTTTATGGAAGAATGTGAACCCTGGGCTGAGATGAGAGGTGTCTCCATCTACAGGGAGGAGCCCTGTGAGCCTCACCGTCAGCAGGCGCAGTCTCAGTGGTGTGGGACACAGCTAGAAGTAGAGACTTTATTATAAATGGAGAAAATAATAATGTCCACAGAATAGCAGATGTAGTAGAACAGAGCTGAGTAATCGGGAATGCCCAGAGTGAGACCACAGATGAGAAGATCCGGTAGAGGCCCGCGGAACGGGTTACGCCAGGAATCCCCTCTGACGAGTGTAGGCACCTCAGTAATACAGATCTGGTAGTGGCCCGCGGAGCGGGGTATGCCGAGACTGTCTGTATAGTAGATGTTGAAGAGCTAGTAGAGATGCCGGAACCTGGACATGGCTCCCGTAGATGGTGTGTAGATATTCTGTACCGCAGGAAAGCTGAATGACTTCTACCGAAGGAAGGCAGTAGTGGCCCGGGGTACGGGGTACACCGTGTGGAATCCTCAGTACAGTTCAATAGTAGAAGTCAGTATAGGTACTCATAGAAGATGGTTCCTGGAGAGAGAGAGACCTGAGAATCAGGTCTGTAGCAGTCAGGCAGGTAGGCCCTCCGAGGAGCGGATAGCCAGGAATGCAGGGGAGCCCCCGAGGAGCGGGTACTCAGAGCGTCCAGATGCCAAGACCAAGTCAGGAACAGGAAGTCCTTGAAAGAGGAGAATTCAGCAAGATGGAACTCCTTGCTAACTCAAGGAAGGCAAGGGCTGGTTGGATTAAATACACAAGTGGGTTGACGTCATCGGGAGGGGACGCCCCCGAGGTTCCCGCCCTGACGTCTTTAAAAGAGGCCCTTGCGCGCGCACGCGCACATGCCTAGGTGATTCCGGGTCCAAGATTTATTTATTTATTTATGTATTTATTTATAAACTTTTCTATACCGATATTCGTGGAGACATCATATCGGTTTACATTGTAACAGCAAGGAGGAAATTACAATGAACAGGATGGGGGGCTACATAGGATATATAGGAACAGTAAGCTTAGTGAGGGAAAGATATGAGAACCAGACAACAACATCAACAACTAAATAATAATAAGGCAAATAAATACTCAAATACTCACAATCACAATAATATGATTGTGACACCTCCCTCCAGGACTTCTCTCTTCTGTCTTTCCCATAATGTACATAGTAAGATGGAGTAATTTCTTACCCTTGTCCCCCCATTTTCTGCCACTGTTTCACCTGACCCCACCCTTGATCCCGGCTGTTGTCTCCAGTCTTTTATTCTTCCCATGCGTATCCTTCCTCGATAACATGTATAATTTTTTACTTCTATATCATGCATATTTTACTTTTATAACAGGTATATCATGTATCCATGTATCCTTCATGCATTTCATGTATTTCATGTATCCGTCAATATATCATGTACATATTTTGTTTCCGTCATTATAACATGTACATATTTTGTTTCTCTATAACATGTACATATTTTATTTTTTCTTATCATGTATATATCATATACCAGCTCTCAGTTCTGTTCCTATCAATCTCGATCCTTTGCGTTCATTCATGCTGTTGCTCTTACTCCTCTCTTCTCCGCTGCTCCTGCTTCCCCATCCTGTTAATTGTATTTCTCCTTTTGTTGAACAGTTACAATGTAAACCGGCATGATGTACCCACGAATGTTGGTATAGAAAAGCTAACAAATAAATAAAATAAAATAAATAATAGGAATAACTGAAATTGTAATTACATTTACAAACACCCACGCTGTCCTGCGAACACCGGAGAGGTCAGCGGGGATTGGCAGAGGTCATCATCCTTCCCAGACTTGATGGAGCGGGGAAAAAAGAGGTGAGCATGAGAGGTCACAGCTGTCTGCGATCAACAGGCGTAACAATATATGTGTGTGTGTGTGTGTGTGTGTGTGTGTATTGTGTGAGAAAGAGAACAGTGGAATACTTACAGTTTCAGTTCAAACTTTTTAACATGTCTACCATTGCATGACATTAAGGTAATTTTCATGGAAAAAAACCCAAGATATTGTATGATGAATACTGCAGAACTTCCTGTGAAGCCATATTAATCTTCACTTCTGAGAAGTTCCTAATGTCTAGAGACTGTGTACTGAGAATTCCAATGTCTTCTCATATTATTTGGCAAGACTGAAGCCTTGGAAAGAGAATGTAATCAATTAATCATAACCAGCCCGATTCTGGCCAAAGTTTCGCTTCCATTGATTGGAGAATACCTGTTAGTCTTTCAAAAGAACTTTGAAAGACTAGCCACCGAGTCATACCACAAGTGATCAAACAAGTGAATACATTGTATACTCATATATGGTGCCCGGACATATGCTCTACAACTTATCTAATACCAAGAGCCCCTGATGCCAGACTCGGGCTGGTTATGATTAATTGATTAAATTTTCTTTCCAAGGCTTCAGTCTTGCTTTGTTTTTTCACATCCGTGGCTATTCTAGACTGTTTACCATCCTGCTTTGTGGGTTCTTCCTTTTCTCACATTATTTGGAAAGGATATTGAACATGAATTCAAAGCAAATGTGAAAACTCCTTGGAACTTGCTCCTTCAGGCGGCAGCCCAGGAAGGATTCATGCAGTACTGTGACACTAAATTATATACTCAAATGTTTGCGTAATTGCTAATGTGAGCAAGAGATGACCTCGGGATCCCTTGAAAGAAGGAAGGGGAAACATGATCCAATTATTTTCTATTAGTGCTCCAGATCCCCAAATTTACATTCTCTTAAATCTCATGTTTCATCTATTTATAATAAAATTCACAGACTATGTTTATAAACTGTGTTTATGTGTCATCCTTGCTGTTTTTATTCTGCTCAGGATTGATCCATTGCCTCTTGCTTGTATGCTGTACAACTCATGATTTATACAGATAAATTTACTGTAACTCTAAGTCTTTTCATTTTATGGTTGTCCTGAGGAAATATTTTCATTTTTTGTTTCATTTTTAGCATGTTCCAAATGGTTTTAGTCCCATAAAAACCACTCAGTGCATGTTAAATCCTATGTTGTAAACTGATTTAGCTCACACTGACATCTGTAGTGCACTAAAAATATTAGTGGTCACCCTGAAACCAAACAAAATGAAACCACGTCCCTATTTCATTGATGTCTGCTTTATCTTGATGCACATCCTTTACAGAATGAACCAACAGTTCAGCCTGCCAACAGTATTGGTCAATACTGTTGGCAGGCTCTTTCGATAAACATAAGGACTGATTTACTCTCTCACCTGGGCAGAAGGATCCTCCAGAGCACAGCTGAGGCACATTGGCCTTCCCATGTGAGGAAACTTGCACTGCCTGCACCTGTGCCTCTACCATACTTGTTCTGTGGATAAATGAATGTCTTTTTTTTTTTTACATCTTTATTTATAATTTTCTAAATCGCAGTTAACAATTATATACTTGACAAGAAATGATGCACAAAGGTTTACAATATCATTGAAGGAGGAAAAAAAACCCCCATAATATCTGATAAATCTAACAATTACCTCTGTTATACCTTATTAGACCTCAATAGTGGGGAGAATCAAATAGAAATTACGAAAGGAAAAAAAATTATATATATTTCAAATGATAAATGGCCATAAACACATGCTAGTACAATTATTCTGTAATAGTGGGATCAGATTTACTCAGAGCTGGTTCTAGCAATGGCGGAAGCTGATTTACCTTTATTATTCAAAAATGAATTTAATTGCAGAGGATCAAAAAAGACATATTTTACTCCAGCATGATTAATAACGCACTTACAAGGGAAATACACCCAAAATGAAGCGCCCAAGCCAATCGCTGCTGAGCGCATTAAAATGAAACGTTTTCTTTTTGCTTGGGTTATTTTTGCAACATCTGGGGATATGCAAATTCTTTTCCCTAGAAATAATACATCTCTTTTCCTAAAAAAACATTTTGAGAATAAATTCTCTGAGTCCAGGGCTAGTGTCATAATCAGAGTAGATGCCTTTACATCTTCTTCCTCCATAGATGTTTCCAAAAGGGAAGATAAATGCGATAAAATCTATTACGGGAGATACTTCTCCTCTAGTATTCACTTGCGGCGATGTTTTGACTGGTAAATAATATACTTAGAGATGGGTGGTAACATCTCTTCCTTAATTTGTAGTATTTCTAAAAAATAGTTTCTGAGCATTTCAACTGGTGTCACCAACTTCTTCTTGGGAAAGTTCAGAACCCTTAAATTGCAACAACGAACAGTGTTTTCTAAATTTTCCATCTTATTCAGTAGGTAAGTATGGCCAGTAACAATTGTATCCACTGATTTTTGAATTTTCAAATCATTAGTGTCCTGAACCTCCCTTTGATTATTAATTTCCCAAACTTGAGCTTTAAAATCGTTAACATGAACAGTTTGATCTTGCTGTTGAGAGACAAATCGTGAAAGTTGACTTGTAAGGCTAGTTATTGCTTCCCATATATTTTCTAATGTTATTGGTGAAGGTTTTTTAAGAATATCAGTCAATACCTCCATCTCCGGTTGTAGAAAGGCCCCGGTTTGCTCCATTACTGCTTCAGGTTCAGCAACTCCTTCCCACACCGTCCGGCCAACTTCTCCAGCTGATTGCCCCTCTCTTGCGGCTCCTCCAGATGCCAACTCAGCCGGCAGAGTGAGATCTTCATCGCGAGACAGGAGAACGCTGTTCTCGTCAGCACTCTCCACAAGGGGGCCAGTTTGAGGAGGAGCCCAACTTGGCTCCGGTGACAAAGTTGATTCTGGGTCCAGAACAGGGTGCGTTGGATCACCACCCGCCTCACCATCCAAGGACCTCGCTTCAGAGATTATTTCGGGGTTCCGGAGCACATGATGGTCCACAGGACCAGTCACAGATGACATTTCAGAAACTTCAGGGTAAGATCTCGCTTTACCTTTCCATTTACCCATCTACCCAAGTAGAAATTTTAAAAAAGGGTAGAGGAATCCGGAGCACCCAAAACTAGCATGCGGCCATCTTGGATTCTCCAAAATGAATGTCTTTAATTTCCAGTTCTAGTCATTCTGGCACCTTTCCTGAGCACTACAATGTATTAGGAAAATAATAATAATAATAATAATAATAATAAATAAATAACTGAAGAATGAATCAGTGTTTGATTTACATTTTGTTTACATTCTTATTTTCTAGGTGGAACCTTATAAAACACTAGTACTTAACTGCACTTTTGTTTGTGGGTAGCAGTGATTGTTAAATGTATTTATTTATTTGCAGTATCCAAATTTGGCATATGCTCCTTGGGACAGCTGGGACTAGGGATGCTGGAGAGGCAGCGTTTACAGCTCCTGTGGGGGGGGGGGGGGGGGGGGTGAGGGGGAGTGGATGTTGCTGGCATCACAGTTAGATTCTTGGTGCATGTACCCGGGTTTTGCATAAACTTTGCCTATCCCCAATGGCCCACTGGATTATCCCACTAAAATATTTTTGTACCATTTTGTAGGCCATTCAGTTTGTAATTTAACAGTACCTTGCACATTATTTAAATGTATTATTTATGGCCAGAATGTACGATAGCGAAAAACAGCATCAGATTGACCATATTAAGTATACTGCACTTTGTGAGGTGCATGATGCTGGAGCAACCTTTATTATGAAAAAATGGATTGCCGAAAAATTAGGAGAAAGCAAAAGCTGGGTTCAGAGGACATGGGGAAAGACTGCCGACGAGTGTTTTATAGAATTTGGTGATGGCCAACCATGAAAACTGTGTCAAGAAACAAAAAAAATATTGAAAATTCCAGTAGCAAGCAGAAAAAAGTTGTTACCCCGCTCATTTTAAAGTCATTTTGCAAGCTAATGGTGGGCACACCAACTATTAATTATATGTAGTTTAATTCTATTTAGAATGCTTATTCAAATGGTATATTGTGTTTCTCTATCAGATTTCTGGTTGCTGCTGCAATGGGGAGGCAAAGGTTATGCAACACCCAGTATATACTGAGTTCCAAAGTGGACAACGGTTTAGTGGTCACTGGACAAGGACTGTCATGACAATGGTTGGACTAGATGGGAGTAGAATTACAAAATGGCGGAAATCCCCTGATAGCTATGAATGAAAACTCATGACACTGTAGCCCAGGAAGAGTCCAGTTCCAATTGAAGTGGGAGTCTAAAGGAGCAGGAGGACATTGCCATACTAAAAAAAATAAAAATACAATAAATGTCACATCTCAGATGATGCAGGGTTCGCAATTCTTAAGCATGCTATCTCTGCAGTCAAATCAGCAGAGCATACAGAGGATAATTTATTCACTTATTTCAAACCAAAAAAAAAAGATGTTTATGATAGAAAAGCTAGTGGCTGATGAATATTTTACAACTAATATTAATGCTCACTTTATGGCATATACAATTCCTGTACTTAATCAAGGACTGTAGACTCGGTTTAAAACAAAAAACCTCTTTCAGTGCATTATGTTAAAATGTGGTCACAACAAAGTCATATTAATTTTCTACAATAAGTAAAGTAATACATTTTAATGAACAATTTGTTAGAAAGAGCTTGCTAGCTTTGCAGCTATCACTTAGCAATAGACATATTTAACTTCTTAACAGCAGTGCTTCTGAGGGGCATCGTCCCTTCTGTTTCTATTTACGCTGACGTTTCCACATTACTGATTCCAGTACTTGTAGACTTTATTTTTAAAATCGAACTAGATCAGGATAGGCATCTCTAGTCCTCCAGTGCTGCAAATGGTCTGGGTTTTCAAGATACCCACAATGAATATGTGCAAGATATATTTGCATGCACTGCCTTCATTATGTGCAAATCTTTTTTATAGCACTTGAGGTCTGGCATTGCCTACTCTGGCACTAAATGAACTCACCTAGCCCTGGTTTAGGTAACAGGATTCAAAAGCCTCCGGATTAATATACATTTTGAAGTCAATGCAGATCTCACCGTTTCAATGAGGTTTAGGCTCATAGGCAGAGATTTCCCTTCACTTTACTCTTTACTGTAGTCAAATACTGCCCTTCTGAATGATGGTACTTCCCAAGATCTTCCCATAAATTAGCGGTGGTAATAATTGTAGATAAATACAGCAAAACAGCTCCTGCATATCCGAGTGCAGTTCAAACAAGAGCCCAACTAATATCAAGAAAGGCAGATCAACAATATTCAAACGTATTACCTTCCGCTGCTCTGGTCCTTCACTTCTGAGGACAGACAAACTATCCTCTTGTCATGCGGCAATGTTTACACAGGCCATATTTGCTTGACTGAACAGCAAAAAAGGTGTTTCTTCACTAAAGCTGCTCAGATGACATGCGCCAACACACCAGGACACTATGGAGGTCATTTTGCAGCTGCCTGCATTGATGCAGTTAATTACCCACAAACTTTACACTAATTTACTAAAGGAAAGTACGCAGGTGCAGGGCTGGTGATAGACACACCGGGGTCCTGGATAGAAACTAAGGACTAGGCCAAGTCGGTGCCAGCTGCTCTGACGTTCTGCCTCACTGACGTCAATTCAGTTTTGCCTAGGGGTACCTTGTAGACTGGTGCCCCCAGCAAATATTTCTGCTTGCAATCTCCCCCCTCCCCCCCCCAAAAAAAAAACCCCCAAAAAAAACCAAACCAATCCTGCCACTCTCTTTCACTGTCTTTCCCTGGGCAGGAGTGGATTTAAGATTTTGTTACCAGTAGACACTTTTGTGCTTTCACACCCCCACCTCCTGTAAGGATCTGTTACAGGGTAGCAGAGGTGCTATTCCCTGCAGAGCTGGAAGCTAGAAAATCTTAGCCAGCCTGAAGCCCGTAGGCACAGGCATAATGGGTACCTAATGACAAATTCAGCACTGCCCCAGGAATGATCTTATCTTTTCTCTCCAATACCTTTCTAAGCCCCCTTCTGGGCAATCACATCCTCAGCACAAACTGCAGGGCTACTGGAATATACCAAATGCTGCGCTACGATAACCAATTGTTATTATAACCCTTTGGAAATATCCACTATCCAGTCACCTCCAGACAGAAGACCCAGTTGAGAAAACTGGGCATGCTCCTGCAGAGAGTGTGAGTCAGACTGTGAGAAGGAGCTGAAAAGTAAGGACGATGCAGCTGATGCTATCAGTAAAATGGCTGCTCTGTTAATCCACCCAACTCTCCAATAGAGCTTCCAACTGCTCCCAGAGAGGATCAGACACAGCAGTCAGCAGGTGAAGGGATCTCTGCTGAAGAGTGCTTGTCATGTGAGTACTAAGAAGAGAGATTGAAAGAGAGTTAAAACTGTGAATAGACTCAGGCAGTTTTGTTAAACCTGGAATGCTGTGCAGATGTATTATGAAGTTGAGATCAAGGCTAGGATAGTAAAACTTTATACCATCTGACTCAAACAGCAGCTTAACATCTGTTTTGGTGTCAAGGAGTTAACATCCATGAATTCAGTCAGCCAAATAACATTATGTCCATATTAGGGGTGTGCTTTCATTGTTAATGACATAGTTAATATCAACAACATTGTCTATTTTTGTTTCATTTTATTTCTAAACCAAAATGATAAACAAATTCATTATTTTTTTTATTTTTTAAATATTTCATTTAGTGCACACTATTTTGATTTAGTGTGCACTAATTGAACTTAGTGGGTGGCATATTCAAATCGCGATCAGTGCTTGATAGCCAGATAAGTAATATTTATCTGGCTATCTTTTAGCCGCATAAAAAGTAGGTGGGCAGTGGGTGGATCAGGGTAACTTAATCAGAATGACAATCAGAGATATTCACTCTTATCTGATTAAGTTAATCAGATAAATTAGACCAGTCAAAGAGCTGTTCTAACTTAGCCAGATATAACTTATCCAGCTAAGTAGTGATTTGTGTGCAGATATTCAGCGGCATAGCCATGCCGCTGAATATCCATTGTAACTTAGTTGGGTATGTAATAGCTGAATATCGGACCCAGTGTGCTCTATTTCAGTTAGTGCACATAACTCAAATAGTGCACACTAACTCAAATAGTGTGCACTGTCCAATTAGTGGGCTCTACATCAAAATAGTGCACACTGAATGAAAAATGTATATTAAAAAAACCTAACAAAACAAAAAAACCTAAAAATAAAAAAGGGGGAAACAGAGCAAAATGATACAAAATAAAAGTTTTATTGATGCACACACCTTGTCCATATGGCTAAATAAATTCAGCAAGTTGGAAACCATTCAGCTGGTGTAGACATTGGCCTTTATTAAGATCTGCACCAATACATTGAGCAAAATAGCCTTTAGAGTCCTTTTTGAAGAGAAGATGTCCTTTTTAAATCCTGATGCCTTCAGTGTGAGTTTTACACTGTTGAAGTAGTATTGGGGTGTTCCACTAGCACCTGGACTCAGTCAGGGACAGATTTATACTCATTAATAGCAGGAACAGCAAGACTGATGCAAAAGCATAATGTCCATGAAAAGCCTGAACATAATTCTTCACTGGAAAAAAAATTTCTTTCCATGTAAAATGTTTTCCTGACTGCATGAAAAGTCTCTCCCCACCTTATTCAGATTTTAAATGCAAGTTTTGCTACCTTGAGGTTATCAGACATGATCACCCTAGAGTATCTCTCTCCTCTTCGGTGCACATCAGTATCTCTGCCCTATCATGAGGTGCTCCCTTGATGGTACCAGTGAATTTAGGAGTCTTACTTGCAGGTCTGAAAGTTTAGAGGAATGGACGTGATTATCTCCACCTTTTGCGATCTTTGAAAGAGCTTATCAGTGAAAAACTAGCTGTGAGATGTTAACTGTATTTGAAATAAAATCAGGGATATAGTAAGTGGAGGTGAAATCCCAGAAAGAGATACAGAGTGCTTACAGAGTCCATGTTTTTCCATAGTGTCAAAGTAAATATAATCAGAAGTAGAGGTTAAAAATTTAAGAGCCAATAGTGCTACTGAATGTTTTCGTTTGATTGTGGAATTGTACTGTATTTCAGAAGAAAGTATTTGTGAAGATTATTGTGAATTGTGGGAAGCATGTGCAAAGTGCCCTTGTTAAATAATACTCATTAACTTTGCTCTTCCATTTGAATAAAAATAATTTCTTAGAACGACTATCCATGTGCCGACTGTTGATTCTAAAACTGGCTACTCATAAATTCAAACGTGTACCAGTAAGACTAAAAGTAAAGCTACAACCCCTCCTCCTCCTTGGAGACAACCCCTGATACCCAGAGAAACGCTTGACAGCCAGGGGGTTACACCTGTAGAAATAACAGCCTAAATAAAATTGAAGTTAATTAACTAAATAATTTCCTCTTATTTTCAAAGGCAAAATACTTCCCTTGTAAAATTATACCACCAAAATTACCCTACACAATTACACTTGCTAATTTGAATGCAGGGTTTTCTCAGGAAAATGTATGTGCATATTTTCGAAAATGCAAAAGTATGTATATGTGGTAGAGATGTGCAGCAGGGACGGATTCATCCCATTCGGTATTCATATTTGTGGGGAACCAAATCTGTTGCATCTGTTCTCGGGGGACCCTGATCCGTTCATTAGTTATGTATGTATTCGTTTCCCAAAACAAATCCCATCCCAACCCTTTAAATTTAATTAACAACAACCGCCCACCCTCCTGACCCCCCCAAGACTTACCAAAAGTCCCTGGTGGTCCAGTGGGGGTCCTGGCGTGATCTCCTGCACTCGGGCCGTCGGCTGCCGGTATTCAAAATGGCGCCGATAGCCTTTGCCCTCACTATGTCATAGGGGCTACCGGTGCCATTGGTCGGCCCCTGTCACATGGTAGGAGCACAAGATGGCACCGGCCGTCCATTGCTCCTACATGTGACAGGGGCCAACTAATGGCACCGGACTAATGGCACCAGTACTAAATTTTTGAAAAGAGAGAGAGGTTTTGTAGATTTTGGTCTGGCTTTTGATAAGTTTTCCTGTTCTGGGGTACACCCTGGGGCCGATGCAATATGGTGTGCTGAGCCGAGCGCACTGTTAATGTGCAGTTGGACGCGGGTAAAATAGATGCTAATCAATCCCCTAATGCAATAAAGGGATTAGCGCCTATTTAATGCGCATCTAACACAGAGTGAATGCAATAGTGCTCTTCACATGCAAATGCATGTGAATGAGGCTATCAGGCATTCACTCCCGATGCAAAAAGAAAAATGGACTTTGTGAGTTACTACATGACTAGGTGTTAGCAGCATAGGATCTCTCTACTATTTGCAATCCTGCCAGGTACTTGTAACCTGCATTGGCCACTGTTAGACACAGGATACTGGGCTTGATGGACATTTGGTCTGACTCAATATGGAAGTTTTCATGTTCTTATGACTAATATTTGTGGAGGGGTCTCTTGTTCTGAGGGTATAATGGTATCTTCTATCACCCACTATAGTTATGGCCTGTGTCAAGAGTGTCCATTCTGTGGTGACTATAGGAAATTGGTGGATAAAGATGGTAGCTGACAGGGTGCTGCTCATGCTGATGCTAAAGTATAGGGTACCCATTCTTTCTTGGGCTGCATCCCCAATGCCCCTCTACCTCTGATGCTTCTGTACCTAAATCTTAGCCACCAGTGTTTTCTTCCAGTAAATTAGAGTGTTGGGCCAAAAGTCCATGGGCCACAAAAGTAGTGAAAGTACAACTAGCATGCAAGCATCCTTTTCAGAGAAGGGTTTTAGTCTACTTTGTAGATGCTGCTGCAAGAAGTCCACAAGCAGCAACACGTGTGGTGCTAGCTCCTATTCCTGCTGGAAACCCTCTAATTTCTCCTCCAGGATTTTGATATTGGAATGACCTTACATAAGGTGGATCTGTGGAAATAAGATCCTCTATGGCATCCTTAAAGGGCTATAGACTTTTACCATCTGCCCCATGTTTAACCAATCATAATATACTAGCGGTCCTCAAAATGAATGGAGTAACTAGGTGCACTGTAAAGGTGCTACAGTAATATTAAAAAATGTTTCTTCACAGAAAGGGCAGGATAGGCATTTCTTTACCCTTTCTTTGTAAAATTTAAGTTTCTGGCCCTGTACCATTTGTGGTAGCCCTTGTCTTAAGTGTCTCCATGTTCTCAATGTCCTTACAAAGCTACAGCTTCCAGAACTAAACATAGTATTAGAGGTGGGGGGTCTTACTGGGAACTGCACAAGATTAATATTATCTCCTTTTTTCTGCTGATCATAGAAGCTTTACCCCCAATGTCAATGTATCATTACCCCAGACTGTACAAATCAGGGCCCAGCTTGGCTGTTTTCACCGCCCCTCCATCAAAGTGGAGAGCGATGTTCCAGTTGTATCAAAATAATCGAGGCTAATTGTTTAATGGTAGTAATCTCGCTTACCTTCTGGTTAAGGATATTAACTGCTGCTCTGTGCAGGTTACCCCCATGTGCCTTTTTCTTCATTATTATCCTCAAGCCTTTAGGGATCCACAGTGTTTATCCCATACCCTTTTGAATTAATTTACTGTTTTTGTCCTCACCACCTCTTCTGGAAGGGCATTCCAGGCATCCACCTTGCTCTCTGTGAAAAAAATATTTCCTTATGTTGATTCTGCATCTTCCCCCCCTGGATTTTCATTTTGTGACCCCCTAGCTGTACTGTTTCTTATCCATTGAAAAGGTTCAAATATTGTACATCATTAAATCCTTTCAGGTATCTGAAGGTCTGTATCATATCTTCCCTGTACCTCCTCTCTTCCAGGGTATACATATTCAGGTCCTTCAGCCTCTCCTCATAAGTCTTCCGATACAGACCCCACACCATTTTGGTCGCCCTTCTTTGGACCGCCTCCATCTTATCTCTATCCTTTTTAAGATACGGGCTCCACTACTGAGCACAGTACTCCAGGAGAGGCCTCACCAAGGACATCACCACTTCCTTTTTCTTACTGGTTATTCCTTTCTCTGTGCAGCCCAGAATTTTTCTGGCTTTAGCTATCACCTTGTCACATTGGCTCGCTGCCTTCAGATCAGCAGACACTATCACCCAAGGGTCCTCTCCCAGTCTGTGCACATTAGTCTTTCACCTCCCTCCCCCCCCTCCCCCCCCCATTACATACAGCTCTTTTGGATTACTGTACCCCCAGGTGCTTGACTTTGCACTACTTTTTATTTATTTATTTTTATTTAAAACTTTTTTTATACCGACATTCATTTTCATATCACATCGGTTTACAATTAACGGGGTAAAAATAGAACATTGTTAGAAAGAGAAAAAATTCAAGTTACATATAACAAGGAGATGAAGGAACAAGATGGGCGAGAAGAGGAAAAGAAAGGGTCCAGATGACTAAACAGTGCCATAATTGGCATTGAATCCCAGCAGCCAAATCCTCGATCAGTTTTCAAGCTTTTTAAATCACGTCTCATTCTCCCTACACCTTCTGGCATGTCCACTCTGTTGCAGATCTTAGTATCATCCGCAAATAGACAAACTTTACCTTCTATCCCTTCTGCAATGTCTCTCATAAAGATATTGAACAGAACTGGTCCCAAAACTGATCCCCGTGGCACTCCGCTTAATACCATTCTTTCTTCAGAGTAGGTTCCATTTTCCATTACACGCTGTCTCCTGTCAGGCAACCAGTTTGTAATCCATGCCATTACCTTGGCGCTCACACCCAAGCTTCTCATTCTGTTCACTAATCCATTTGGAACCATATCGAAGCTTTGCTAAAATCCAAGTAAATCACATCTAGTGTTCTTCCTTGATCTAGTTCTCTAGTCATGTAGTTATATACATACCTACATCATGTTACATGTACAATTTGGCTTTCTTACATTACCAATGTGCTTCTTTAGAAGATGTCTACATCAGAAAGCCCAACTTTTCCCATTGTAGACCTTTTTTATCATTTCATGCTTGGTCAGTGCATCAGTTACATCTATTGATGAGTCTGAAATTGCAGGTTCATAATTACACATTGCCACTGCCCAGGGGCATTATTGTTTATTTTGTAATAATTTTTCCTTAAATCTAATGCAGGTAACTGCATGTGTGTCAGCATATTCTGAATAATTCTATTACCTCCTGTAGCATCTGCAATGCTGCTCCCAACATGACATATGCTGGCAAGAGAGACAGCCAGGATTGACCATTCAGCCTGTAAGAACCAAAACACATCATAGTTTGTTCAGAATGTATGTCCTAAGAAATGTTTGCAATTTTTAAAACTAACTGCTAGATATTTGCATGAATTTATTTGTACCTGGCTTACTAAGCACAGATTTTGGATGAACTTATCCACCTGCTTATTTTGTTTTTCACTTGTGTTTGTGCTTGTTGACACCAAAGGTAGTATAAAAACAGAGATGAGGCACCGAAGTGTTCCCATGTGTTGAGTTCCTGCATCCTTGAAATAGCTCTCTGGAGCAATTCTTGCATTTAACAGCTATTACCGAATGCAGCAAATGTTTCTTTATATGTCCTAGTAAGAGTGGAAAATATAATTGCTATTGCTTTACAGATGTGGTTTATGGAAATAAATGAGCAAGATAGCTTCACCTTATTTTCCACTTCTTTTCCTCTCAGACTATTAAAAAAAAGAAGACAATAAAGTAGAGTTTTGTGACCTACACAAAGGAAATTTATATTGTGTCATCTCTGGACATCTGTGGGCATTTATTTTATTTATGGGAAGGGCCAAGGCTGAATGATGGCACAATATGCAGCAAAGCAGAATACTCAGACTTCATGCCAGCCATAGCTAGGACTCAGCTTGTTTGAAATGACACTTTCAAGGTACCAGCAGATGACAGGTCTAAGTGAATCATAACCACACGATGTGTTCGGTCATAGGAGGACATTGCAGGGGCTAGGTATACATTTGTGATGGCACGGGGGATGGGAAGAAAAAAGCCTACAGATGCAAAGTGAAGGTGAATATATCAATTCTTATACCTTTCATCGATTCAAATGATATAAATTCTTCAGTGATTGCAAATTTGCTGTTAATTCCACATTCCCCCAAACACACCCTGAGTTGAATGTGCCCATCTAGAGAGAGTCATATTCTCCCTATTAAAGTGCTCTCTCTCTCTCTCTCTCTGTGCAGCTGGTATATAGATAAACCAAATTGCCTATGCGGTAGACAGAACATTAGCCTAACCATGCCCATTTTTTAAATCGTGGGCACTATTTCTGCTAAATTTATAGGGGAGGATTTTAAAAGGGTTATGCACATAATCTTTTAAAACCCCTCCTGCACGCGCCGAGCCTATTTTGCAAGCCCCAGGATGCATGTATGTCCCGAGGCTTGAAAAAATGGGCAGGGCGGGGGCGTGGCCAGAGGCCTCGCCACTGCCGCTGGGCCCGGGATCGCGTGCCGGCACTCGGCCAGTGCGTGCAACTTACGCCTGCCCAGAGGCAGGCGTAAATACTAAAACAAAGGTGGTGGTGGGGATTTAGATAGGGCTGGGGGGTGGGTTAGATAGGGGAAGGGAGGGGAAAGTGGGGGGGGGGGGGGGGCGGAAGGAAAGTTCCCTCTGAGGCCACTTCGAAATCAGAGCGGACTCGGAGGGAGCGGGGAAAGCCACCGGGGCTCTCCTAGGGCTCAGCGTGTGCACCCCCTTGCACGCGCCGACCCTGGATTTTATAACATGCGAGCGGCTGCTCGCACATGTTATAAAATCGGGTGTAGATTTGTGTGCGCCGGGTTGCGCACACAAATCTATGCCTGCGCGTAAGTTACATAATCTGACCCATAGCATTTTGAGGAATCAGGCTGTCAGTGAGAAGAACACTGATATACACTACTAGACCGAGCACCTAACCATGAAAGCTGTAGACGTAGGTTCAAATTCTGTTTCCTTCAATGAGTGTGAGAACTTACTTAGTCAATGCTGAAAACAGGAGACAATAGAGTCAAACCATTCACCTTAATGCAAATACCATTGGTACTTTTTATTTTATATATGTATTTAGATTTTTCTCAGGCCTTTTCATTGGTAGCTTAAGGCCAGTTATGTTCAGCTGCAGTAAGTATTTTCCTGTGCCCAGAGAGTTTACAATCTAAGGGCCTTGTTTACTAAGAATTTCTCCCAAAGACACAGAATGGGAGAAAAGGCTTAGTAAATTAGGCCCTAGGTTTGTTCCTGAAGCAATGGAAGAGGACGTGACTTGCCCAAGGACACAAGGAACAGCAGCGGGGTTTGCAGCATGAAACAAAGCAGAATTACATGTGTTGCTTCCATTTGATAAGAACATAAATGCCATGCGGGATCAGACCAGTGGTCCAACATCCTATCTCCAACAGTGGCCAGTTCGGGTCACCTGGAAATACCCAGCAAATCCAGATATGAAAGCCTATTTCATGTTGCTATCTGCAAGAATTAAGAGATGGAGAAACCAAAGTCCAACTGGCTAATAATTATTTATGGACCTCTCCTTCAACAATGTTTTCACAATTTCTGGCAACAGGTTCCATAGCTTTGTTATATACTGATTGAAAATATATTTTCTTAATTTTTATCCCTGTGGTACAACGTAGCCATGGTATTTCTGCCTGCTCTTTGCGTGAAATAAAATGTAAAGTAAAATAACCTATGTAGATTTGAAAATACCATCTATGGGAGTCATTTACTATGCCAAAATATGTTTTCATGGGCGGGACAAAATAGCTTAGGGGAGTGTTCTTGCAATATTTGACCCCTCCCCAGAAAAAATATCATGGCATTTTTCCCACAATATCTTTTCTTGTGAAAAAAATCCATGAGACAAAATTGTCATGGAGAAAGGCAAAAAACAATGTGCTAGTGGCCCCTTTTGCACCATCTTTTAAAAGGGCCACACAGGCCGGAAACCCCCCTTCCAATGGTCAAAATCTCCCTCCCCCAGGCGTCTGGTGAGAAACCCCCTCCCTCTGTTGAGGAAGCTATAATAAAAAAAAGTTTAAAAATATAACACTCATACCCTGCCCACACTACCTAAACTCCTACCCTTTTCAGTAAAGTCTGCCTCCCTGCTCCAAATACCCCTCAAGCCAAACACCCCCCACCCCCAGTAGTAGCCCTCCTCTACCCAAGAACCTCTCCCCTTAAACGCGAGATTTCCTGGTAGTCCAGTAGCTCCTAGGGATATACATTCATTTAAAATGAATGCCCAATCTGCAAAAAATGACTCTAATTAGTTTCGTTCATGGGCCACGAATAAGTATAGGCACTTCCCATGAATGAAAAATATGTCATTCATTTCATTTGTTTATGTTTCCCATAGAAAAGCATTGGCTGCATTCAAGTACATTGTAAAGACTAGACCCTGTCTGAGGCTGCTCATAGCAACTAGCCTTTGTGCCTATGACTCGTGTGAGTTTAGAGAGTAACTGGGATCTGTTGGTAAGGAAACCAGACAGACAATGTCAGTGAATGTATCAGAGTGAAGCATTTTTCTAAATCAGTGAATCACTGCTCTGGGCTGTTCTTCTTATAGTATGTGCAGACTGTTTGAAAGTGCACTTGAATCTTTCTCTCAAGGAAGAAGCATTGCTAGCTGTTGTGTGAGTTGTGTTGTTCCATACTCCACAGTGTTTTAAATCAACAGTGTGGTTCTTATTCAACATCCGAAACATTCCATTCCTTTTTTTTTTTTTTGGCTGCTGTGTGTTCATCTGCACAGGTTTTTAATTTTTATTAATTGTAACATCTTACTGTCACTGCCACTGAAGAGGAAGATTTGTGTGTCAAGCCTTTTCTCCCCTGTGGGGGAAAGGCTGAAGGTTGCAGTTTCTGTCTACAGGCAGTGATTGATTTAAGTTTGAACCTGTTGCAGTGAACCAGCACCTGTCAGGCAGGCAGCTAGCACTAGACAATGGTATGCTAGCAGTGCTCCAGTGCCCAAGATAGAGAGGCATTTTCTATACTGTCTGTCTGACTGGGTCTGTGCACCAGAGTCAGTGCAACTATAAAAAAAAAAAAAAAAGCAGGCATTCACTGTCACAGGTACAGCTAGTCACTTTGTAGATTCATTTTATTTCTGCCGTACTAGTGCTGCACGGCTGCACTCATGCACTTAGTATATAGCATTATTCTTCATTTTCTCCTTTGCCTGTGTGTGTTGCTCAGTGCAATAGTCTGAAGAAGAAAATATAGTATATTAAAATAGTACTGTAGTGCATTCTCTCTGTGTGTTGTTCAACCTTACTCACAGAGTGATCACTTAGTTTAGTCAGTGTCACACACATTCATGTGATTGAAGTTAATAAAGAATAAAACATCTTTTATCCAATCCATCTTTTAAATCCTAGTAAGCAGATACAGCACCTGGTAAAATCACATCATATCAGGCAAAGATAGAGGCCATGGCAAGCCTGCATTTGGAAAAGGATTCTTTTATAAGACAACAGTAAGTTTTCCAACCAAAATAAAGAGGGATTTTTTTAAAATTCAATACATCAGCAGGAGTGGCAGACATGTCAAGCTGCAAGAAATTGAAATTTGGGGAGGAGGATTTGCCAGCACCAGCTGTATCTCAGCTGGACCCTGTTATGACAGAGGAGAGGGATAGGGCAGCCAGTATCCATAGGGTACAACCCCCACCAGTGCCTGTGGAACTTGAAGTACAAGTGGTAAAACCTAAAGCACTGGCAATACAATCAACCATTAGTGCAGCAAAAGCAGTTATGCCATTCTTTTCCTCTGAATCAGAGTTTGAAAAATTTCTCTTTAAAGGATTTCCTGAATCAGAGATGGGAGAACTGTTAGCTACAGACCCTGAATTAGGAGGATTAATGAATACTGTTTTAGCCCCCACTTCAGTGATGGAGGAGAGAGAGGCAGGAGCTGATGTTGGTGAGGGAGAACAGGTCACACTAACAGTATGGGAACAGAGGATGAGTGAATCCTCTGCCCCAGTTTCTCAGACTCCATCTCCACCCACACTTCAGTACCAACATTATCCACCCCCAAGGATGCAGACAGAGGCAAGGGATCATGAAAGAAATCTGTGATCTCTCATGTATGTATGAGAGAACATCTGTGTGTGTGTGTGTGTGTGTGTGTGTGAGCACATGTGTGTATGAAAGCATGTGCATGTGTGAGCATGTGTGAGAGCATCAATGTTTATGGATAAAAGCGAGTATATGTATGAGAGAGCATCTGTGTATGTGAGAGCATCTATGTATATGTAAGAGACAGCATCTATGTGTATGCCTGAGAGCATGTGTATGTATGATAGGGCATGTATTATGTGTGTGAAAGAGCAAGTGTGAAAGCACTGTGTGTATGTGAGAGAGAGCATCTATGTGTGTATGTAAAAGAGCAAGTGTGAGAGTGGGTGTGTGGGTAAGAGCATGTGTATGTATGAAAGATCATGTATGAGAGCATCTATGTTTATGTGAGAGCATGTATAAGCATGAAAGAACTTGTGTGACAGAGAGGAAGAAGAAAATGCCCCCGTTCTCCCCTGCGTTAATCCATGGAACTCTCAGAGTGACCAGCAATCAAAAGTTCACAGTTTTAGTTACTAGTTTTAATTATTGGGTGCTCTTTAATGTGTTTACTAGTTTGAAATATTTTATTGGTATTTGGGAATTTTTTTGTATAATTTGTATATGAGATTTCATTACTGGATGTTTTATTCATCAGCTGTTTTGAAACATTTATTCTTTTTTTAATATGGTTTTACTATTATGATTCTTTTATATTTTTTGATTTTTTTGTTTGAGGTTTTATGAGGAATGGTATTTCTATTTTTCCATTGTTGCACTGCATATAGTCTGGCTTGTGCTTTCCAGTTCAGTTTTTGTCCACATGTTTGTTTATGCTTTATGATTTATTTATTTATTCTGTATAGGATGAGGATCTGTCTGTGTTCTGCATGTGTATGTTTGTTAAATTTATTGTGGGTTTCTATGTTGCTTTACCTATTGTTTGGAATCTGCCTTTGTAATTTTTTGAAACATTTCATTTATAGGTGTTCTGTACTTTTAGATATTTTGTTGATTGTTTTGTATTTTGTAAATTTTATTATGTGTGTTTATTGTTATCCACTAAGATTTTTGGATTAGCAGACTACAAAGTTTTTAAATAAACATACAGATAAATAAATAAATGAGTGACTGAGGTGAGGTATCCTGCTAGTAGGGATCTATAGTAGCTTGGCTTGTTCTGTTTTCCTAATAGGAGGTGTATTGATGTTTAGGGCCTGTTGTAATATTTGCAATGTTGCCTTTTCATAGATAAGGTTTTTACTTTTTGCATTAATGCTATTTTTTAGTATGGAAGCTTACTATATTGTAATTGTAATTCAGTTTACTCATGACTTTCTGAGGACAAAGCTTACACCCAGCATGCATATCATAGCCTAATACCATATGCATTCCAAGTGTGTTTTTTGTTTTTTTGCAGGGTTTTCTGGTTGACACACAGCAATGCATGTAAAATAATATATATGCTATTGTAATAGCTTTACATCAGAAGACTGTATTTTGAATGTCCTTTTTCATGTAAAATTAGCTTTTATAAATTCTGAATTTGTAATTGTGTGTGGTGAGGGCAGGAGAGTGTGTGCACAAGGCTGTACAGGGCTTAGTCTGCCTTATTCCCTTGTAACGGCTTGGAGAGAGTGCACCACACACACAGGCCACCACCATTCTCCCATCTCCCACTTCTCCAGGGGAAAATTGCTGGGGAAAGGTAGGAAGTAGGCCCTAGGGTTCCTGGGATTATGGCAGTTTTGCCAGCTTCCTAGAGACATCACTCTCCCGCTACTCTGGGAACTCTGACCCCTTCTTTCCCCTTCCACAACATTTCAAATCACCGAAAGGGCCAGACTGCATAGAGACTCCCCCTCTTGATCATTTGACCTGTGCCATTACCTGGCAGGGTGAGGTGGGGTAGGGCTGGGGGAGCGCCATCTCATCCCTCGCCTCAGGCAGCAGATTCTCTTGAGCTGCCCCTGGTTGGAACTATTGCGCAAAGGAGATCAGCTGAGGGAGGCAAGTGGGCCATTTAAATAATTCTGGGATGGAGCATCACCTGAAGAAGCAGCATCCCCTTCATTGTGCGCCTGGGGGGATTGTGGTAGAAGCAGCCGGAGGCCCCTTCTGCTAGGCAGACCTGAAAGCAGTATTCTCACCTCCTTTTTTTCTACTGGTGATGCCGCTCTCCATCTGGCCCTAGTCAACACCTCGTCACACAGTTTCACTACTTTTAAATAATCAAATACTCTCGCCTGATCAGTACACATCGGCATCTCCTCCCCCAACCCCCTCACTGAGGCCTGCTCCTTTGGATCTTTGCATTCCACATGTATAGCTCAGCCCTTTATTTGCATCAAATCTGAACTCCCAAGCCTTCAGCCACTCCTCAAGCGTCCTTAGGTCCCTTCACAAACTGCCTGCTCCCTCAGGCCTGGAATATCTTAGTGTCATCAGCAGAAAGGCAAACGTTTCCTACCAACCCTTCTGCAGCATGAAGAAATCAGTGAAGGACATCTCCAAAGAGATAAAAAAAGAATGAGACATAGCAATATTTTACATGAACTCTTAGTTTGCTGCTCTAGTCTTTCACTTTGCTCTTTGTGTAGTCACATGTTGTCTTCATGCCTATCACAAAAGTGAGGCCAGGACACTATTGATTTGCTGCTTTTAGTACACCTGTAGCCTTTCTTAATGTGGTTGCTTCCTCTTGTCATTTCCTCATAGGGACTGTACCATGTCATGATCACACTTATTTCATTTTTATTTAAAAAAAAAAAAAAGGTGTAGCCCACACGATATTACATTCCAGGCAGAGTACAAAAAAAACCCATTCACAATTACCATACATGATGACACGGTGTGACACAAACACCAGAAATGTCCACCACAGTCTGATGCCTCTATCATCTTTAAATAGATCTAGGCATAGTTGTCCAAAGAAAGACTATGATCTATGAGTCACCGGACAGCGATTGGTCCGCTACAACTGAACTTTTATTATTGTTGTACCTTAGGCATGTGATGTTATGTTTAATGTAATGGCTGTAAACTGATGTGATGATAATTTCCAAACACGGGTATAGAAAAATTTAACAACTAAATAAATAAATAAAAGACTGAACTTTAATTGAAGCAGCAGTAACTATATCTGGATTCTGCAACCCTGTTTACAAATGCCAAACATAAGAGCATAAGAAATTGCCATGCTGGGTCAGACCAAGGGTCCATCAAGCCCAGCATCCTGTTTCCAACAGAGGCCAAATCAGGCCACAAGAACCTGCAGCAATGTTAGAATATCCAGTGTTCTCTTGAATGAGAAATATAAGACTTCCTGGAATTAGCATGCACTTTTAAAGATAAAGTGACCTCAGAGCTTGGTGGCAAGGTCACTTCTCACCCACACACTTTAGGGCTCACAGTTAAATGCAAGTGCTTTATTATTTCTAATGTAAAACCTTGAATTCCCAGTCCCACCACTATATCCTGGGGAGGAAAGGGGATATTATTTTGTACAGAGTCATGCATTTGAGGTACAAAAATCCAAAGGAGTCATACGTGTCGGGGGATGAAAGACTGATGTGAACGAGCTGGGAGAGAGACCTCGGGGTGATAGTGTCGGATAATCTGAAGATGGCAAAGCAATGTGACAAGGCAGTGGCTAAGGCCAGAGGGATGCTGGGCTACAAAGAAAGAGGCAAAACTAGCAGGAAAAAGGAGGTGATACAGTGCCCCTATACAGACCCTTGGTGAGACCTCACCCGGAACACTGTGCTCAGTTCTGGAGCCTTCATCGCAAAAAGGATAATGACAGAATACAAGCAGTCCAGAAAAAGGCAGCTAAAATGGTGGGGGATATGTACTGAATGCCATATGAGAGGAGATTGAAGGACATAACTAAGTATACCCTGAAGGAGAGAAGAGACAGGGAAGATATGATACAGACTGTCAAATACTTGAAAGGAATTAATGATGCACAAAAACATCTTCTCCGACGGAAAGGAAGCTTTAAAATTAAGGCTCATGATATGAAACTCCATGGGGGAAAGATTCAGGAACAATGCCAAGAAATAGTTCTTCACTGAAAGGGTGGTGGATGCCTGGAATTCCTTCCTGGAAGAGGTGGTGAAAACAAGAATGGTAAAGGAATTCAAAAAGGCACGAGACAAACACAGACAATCCCTGTTAGCCAGAGAATGGAAATGAAGAAATGGGCAGCTTTTCTATTAGACCTAAAGTTTCTGCTTGGGGTTAGGTAGCAGGGAGCGGTAGTTTCTACAGTAATCCTTTCCTGGGGTTTGATTGATTCTCCTAGGGCCATAAACATATTTTTGGGTGGGGCTACTCTTGCCATCCTTCCCCTTTTTCCTGCACCTCCCAGACAGTGAGTTCTTTCTGGGGGGGGGGAGAGAGGAAATCCCCTGTGGCCCAGGTGATGAAGTGTCCTTTCTGGTGAAATGTTCTCTTCTTGGGCAGACAGGCTGGACTCAGCCTGGGTGTTCAAATTATATTTTCTGATTTTTTTTCTAAAGGTTATACACTGTCCCACAAACATTTAGTAAATGAAACTGTACAGTTGAACTGCTTACACGGTATCTCTGCTGGGGGGGCTTGTGTCCATCTCTCCAGCTCCTGAGAGGGAGCTTGCTACTGCCTATTCATCTGTGCAACAGCCCAGTAGAGGGAGAATCCTAGTAGGGAGCTCCATGCCACAAAAAGATCCTACCTGAGTCTAAAATTCAGCCTGATGTCCACAGCTTGTTTCCTGATCCCTCTGGAGTGGAGATCTGATTGGGAGTCTCCCAAGGCTGGATGGTGTAACCTTGATGGACCTCTCGGGAAGTGTTACGGATTCAGACTGTGCATACTGGTCTTCTGCCCAGGGGCTCTGACCTGGGGGTAGGGTATTCTCACTGATGTTTATACTGGAAGCTACCTGATGGGCTTAACCCATATAAACACACACAATTACTGGGATTATTACCTGGGGGCTTGAACCCAGGAGCTAATTCCCAATACAAAGAGCCACACACAAATTTTGAGTCAGTACATCATGGTTCCAGGTATTTAGAAAAGTGAGTTTATTTGAGCAATAGGAGGATAGAACAAAATAAAATCAGATTACACAGAAGAAGTAGTGGTAGATGATAACAATTGCTACATAGATAGACAAAGCTTGCATGCTTCCAAAGGATCAGCCTGTAAGAACATAAGAACATAAGAAAATGCCATACTGGGTCAGACCAAGGGTCCATCAAGCCCAGCATCCTGTTTCCAACAGTGGCCAATCCAGGCCATAAGAACCTGACAAGTACCCATGTCCAGCGTGCTCACTGCTCTTTCTCCTTATACACTAAAAATGTTTGTGAAAGCAGTGATCCCTCTGATTTCTTACCAAATTTCAGGCACAGTTGTGTGACCTTCATTCTCTCTCAGGCTTTAATTGCTAGCTTTCTCAGCATAGACCTAGTGGAATAACTAAATAAACGGATTCTTGGCTGTTCATAAAAATGTCACAGTGCAAGAGACAGTAAATATGAGTTCACTCAGAGGTTGGCCTGTGGCCTTCAAACTAGTCTGTGTCTGGGTGAAAACTCTGAATCCATATGGCCTATCCTCTATATACATCCTCAGCAAAAGTAACGAAAACAATTATTCCAGCAGGAAGATAGATCAGATGTTCTAAAAAGGCCTTTAGCTCTCTATCTCCTTCCTGATAGTTGTAAAGAGGGGTGGAGAAATAAAATCTCCTAAGAAAGAAGGGGGAAAGTCCAAAAGTCTCTATCAAAATATCTCACACTGGGTAGTGCTGTCACTAGAGATGTGAATCGGAACCGGAATCTGTTCTGATTCCAGTTCCGATTCACATCGTGGTTTTTTTTTTTCGTCCGGCCCAATTGCGATTTTGTTTATCAGCTGCGCCGAGCCGATAAACAAAAAACCCACCCCGACCCTTTAAAACTAATCCATTAGCTTCCCCCACCCTCCCGACCCCCCCCCCCAAAAAAAAAAACCTTTTACAGGTACCTGGTGGTCCAGTGGGGGTCCCAGGAGCGATCTCCCGCTCCCGGGCCATCGGCTGCCACTAATAAAAATGGCACCGATGGCCTTTGCCCTTACCATGTGACAGGGTATCCGTGCCATTGGCCGGCCCCTGTCACAAGGTAGGAGCATTGGATGGCCTGCACCATTTTAGTGAAGTTCTTGTTTTTTCTTTATATGTCATTTTTTCACAGTACAGTCGCATACCGTCACTTTCCACATCAGCAGCAATCTGTTGCAGAGCTCTACCATCCTAGAGCTCCATGTTGGGTGCCATTTTATGTAATCCTTTGCTGGGGTTTTATTGATTCCCCTAGGGACATAAACATATTTGTTTGTCAGGGCTACTCTTGCCATCCTTCGTGTGTGTGTGTGTGTGTGTGTGTGTGTGTCTTTCTGGTGAAATGTTCTCTCCTTGGATAGACAGGCTGGCCTCAGACTGGAGGTTCAAATTATATTTTCTAATTTTTTCCAAAAGGTCAATCACTGTCCCACAAACATTTAGTAAATGAAATTGTACAGTTGAACTATTTACATGGGGTGCTGGTGTCCATCTCTCCAGCTCTTTGAAGGGAGCTTACCACTGTCTACTGATGTGTGTAACAACCCAGTAGAGGGAGTATCTTAGTTGGGGGGGCCTCACACCATGAAATGATCCTACCTGAGTCAAAAGTTCAGTCTGATGCCGGCAACCTGTGTCCTGATCCCTCTGGGGTAGAGATCCGATTGGGAGTCTCCCAAGGCTTGATGGTATAACCTTGATAGGCCTCTCATGGAGAGAGGCCAGATGTTACAGAATGGCTTTCAGCCCTCTATCTCCTTCCTGATGGCTATGAAGAAGGCTGGAGAAAAAAAATCTCCTCACTAAGAAAAAAGGGGGAAAATCTAGAAGTCTCTATCAAATGTTTTGTGCTGGGTAGTGCTGGTCTTGCTCTTCTAGGGAATAGAGGGGTTGCTCACAGGCCTCATCCCTGCTTTCAGGATTGGAGGGATTGCTCCTTTCCAAAGCACAGGGTGTTTCCTAGAGTAATAAAACACTTATCAAAACCCAACCAACTCTACAGAAACCTTCACACTCTACAAAAGGGAGGGAGACCCTCTCAGGCAGGTTGTGACTGAGACAGGATCCCCTCTAAATGCAAGGAAAACCACCAAGCTAGGTTAGTGGACACAACTAGCAGGGAGAAAAGAAAAACCACTCCTTATTCCTCAAAATCTAACTCAAAACTGAAACCCCACACTAGCTATCTCTAACTTCACCTATACCCCTGGGAGATCCAATCACAGTCAACTCAATAGAGAGACTGAAAGAGAATGCAATTCCCATGCAGTTACTTGTCCAGATGGTTAGGGGTCTAGGGCCATCTAGTGACAAACTGAAGGGTTGTTCACACTACTCCTCTTAACAGAAAGCTTAGGGGTAGCCTGCATGGAGCGGCAGTTGCTACTACACAAAGTTGTTGGGCAGATTAGATGGACCATTTTGGTCTTTAGCTGTCGTCCTTCACTATGTTACTATTTAAAGTCTGCGCATTATTCCTTATTGCCTGTTGTACTCAGAGAGACTGAAAGCAAATTATGTTGCTGTTAATCCCCAAAGATTAAGGGTCTATATATGAGGCATCTCAATTGACTTCCGAGGGCCTAGGGAAAACTGTATGTTTATGCATGTATATTACTGGGCACAGTAATTAATGTAAACATATTTTTTAAATTTATATTTCACCTTTTGTGATACTTCAAAGTGGATTACGTTCAGGGACTATAGATAGTAATATATAAACACGAGATTTATAGTGAGCTAGGGATGTGCAGCAGGGACGGATTCGTCCCATTCGGTATTCATATTCGTGGGGAGCCAAATCTGTTGCATCCATTCTCAGGGTACTCCAATCCGTTCATTAGTTATGTATGTATTCTTTTCTCCCCAAAAAAACCCCTTCCCAACCCTTTAAATTTAATTAACTACAAGCCCCCACCCTCCTGACCCCCCCAAGACTTACCAAAAGTCACAGGTGGTCCAGCAGGGGTCCCTGAGCGATCTCCTGCACTCGGGCTGTCAGCTGCTGGTATTCAAAATGGCGCCAATAGCCTTTGCCCTCACTATGACACAGGGGTTACCAGTGCCATTGGTCGGCCCCTGTCACATGGTAGGAGCAATGGATGGCCGGCGCCATCTTGTGCTCCTACCTCGTGACAGGGACCGACCAATGGCACCGGTAGCCCCTGTGACATAGTGAAGGCAAAAGCTATCGGTGCAGCTGACAGCCCGAGTGCAGGAGATCACTCAGGGACCCCTGCTGGACCACCAGGGACTTTTGGTAAGTCTTGGGGGGGGGGGTCGGGAGTGTGGGGGGTTTATTTGTTTGATACGTTGTATTCGTGGGGGTTCGCCATACGTTTCGTGACCCCACGAATACAACGAATAGGGACATATATGTTGCGGATTGCCAATACGTCGAAAACGAATGCACACCCCTATAGTGAGCTCACTAATAATATAAAGGCATACAAGACCTTGGTACTGGTACACTTGAGGGCAGAGTATTGCTGGAATCTGGTTTGACTGTGTATCTTTATTCATATCTGTTTATAGTTAATTCTTTACTGCATCCCTGATTTGAGATAAAAAAGAAAAACTGCATTGTTGCACCTTGTTGTGTTCATTGCCGCTCAAGTAAAGGGGGTTGGGTGCACTACTAAGATATTAATTTTAGGGACAGCTCCCCTCTGGAGTCTATTCACCAAAGCAAAATCCCTCATTTTATAGACTAGACAAGCATTTCGTATATCAGCAATTTTAAAGAGATACAAAATATATGTTTCTACTCTGTCTGTTTTGCGGGATGGTTTTTGGAAAATATATTTCAAGCCTTTACTTAGAAGTATAGAGGCCTTTGAAGAAAGGCCCTTGCATTATACTTTAGGTGAGTCTAAGAAGCTTGCTCGGCAGACTGGATGGGCCATCTGGTCCTTTTCTGCTGTCATTATCTTCCATTGTTACTATGGAGAACCCTAGTGTTATAATAGGAATATACCAGAGCATGCTCTGGAATCAATGAGTGAGAAGGAAGGAGTTTGGACTCGGAGTGCAGAAAGAAACTGTACTACCAGAGACACCAGCAGACCATCATGGAGTGAGTGGTTCACCATCCAGCGTCCTGACTGGGCATCATATTGCTCCCAAGGAGGTGTATGCAGGACATCTTAAAGGAATCTCTCTCTCTGGGAGGATCTTGCCTAAGACAACTCCTAGATATGTGATTAAAGGACTGTTTTCCCATCTGAGGTAGATGCCAAGTAGGAGGCTGGGATAAAGAAGAGTTTTGGCTACAGAGAGCAAATATCAGTTAATAGGAACAGGGATTCAGCTTACTAAAGGCTGGATTTTAAAAGGCCTGTGCACATAAAACCCGGGGTTTATGCACGAGGTCGGGCCTTGTGTGCGCCGAGCGAATTTTCAAAGGGGCCCAGCCACGCACCTAAATCCCGCAATGTGCACAAGTGTCGGGCCTCTTCAAAGGGGCAGGCCGGGGAGGCGGGGTCTGGGCGGGGCAGGGGGGCAGGCCGGGACAACACCATTGTACGCTGTCCTGATGACTCGCGCGCCAGCCGGCGCATGCAGCTTACTTCAGCTCCGGCCGTGAAGTAAGTTGTGAAAGAAAAAAAACAAGGCTAGGTCGGTAGGGTTTAGGGGGTCAGGAGGAGAGGGGAAGAGGGAGGGAGTTTAGGTACAGGGGTAGGGAAGTTCCCTCCCAGTCCGCTCCTTAACTGGAAGCGGACTGGGAGGGAACAGGGGAAGGCCTGATTGAGTTGACATGCGGAATTTGCAAAAGTCCACCCCCCCTTGCACGTGCACATGCATTGCACGCATGGATTGTAAAACCTGGTGCACATGTGCACGCGGCCACCCAATTTTATAACATGTGTGCACAAGGTATAACATCGGCGTGTACATGTGCGCGCACCGAGAAACACACGCACATGGACGTGCACACATATGTTTGAAAATCTACCCCTAAGTTTTAATGACATTTTTCCTATTTGACTTAGTGACTGTATTAATGCTGATTTGGTTATACCTGTCTTGCTTTAATAACCTTATTATGTTGTTTTGTTATATTTGTCTCAGTTTTCAGGAAGTATTTTTTTTCATAGAGATTGCCTGGAAGCTTTCCCAGAGGAGGTGGTGATGACAAGCACAGTGACAGGCTTCACTAAAGCATGGGGTAACAAGAGAGGATCGCTCAAGGCAAGAGAATAGTAAAGCACTGGACAACTTTCACTGAGTGACAGTTGCAGCCCAACATAACAGTGATATGGGCTACATTGGGCTTCCTGGAAAGCAAGGTTAACCTGCCTGGAGGAGCATGTGCAGCCTTATTGGGGACCCAACGAGATTAGGGGTTGGGGTCCATGTAGGAATTTGATCTTCTTTGGGTAGATGAGCACAAAATCATTGTTGGGCAGACTAGACGGGCCCTTTTGGTATTTATCTGCTGTCATTTACCATGTTTACTATGAATGTTCATTGAGTGATGTTCTACCTGTGATCCACTACACCACCTAATTGATACAGATAAGGAACCCTAAATGAGTCATGACCCAGATAAAGAAACCTAAATGAATCAGTAGAATTTCTCCTGAACCACTGATTGCACGCACGCACGCACGCACACACACACACACACACACACACACACACACACTACATGTTTTTTGGGTCAGCTGGTTGAATGACAGTGTGCATCACCATTCGGAAGACCTGGGTTTGATTCTGAGCCAGTGGTCCACAACTTCCGAAAAGGGAAGTATTCTCGGCCATTCCTCAATAGCAACGTCCAGTTAGCCAGCTTCCATTGGAAGCTGAGGCCTGTGGCTACCATGGCTAGGCTGAGCCAAGAGGGGGATACTATAATAGGGAGATAAGACACTGGTAGTTATGAATGAATGCTTATGGTGCTGGAGTCTAAAAAGAGGCCTTTTCCGATAGAACAAGAAACCGAAAGTCACAGAAGGAAACTGCTGTGCCAAAAAATAAATAATAAACAGGTGGGAGAGAAAAAAAAAAGGGGAAAAAAATGGATAAAGTGCGTAGCTTGCTGGGCAGACTGGATGGGCCGTTTGGTCTTCTTCTGCCGTCATTTCTATGTCATTTCTATGTTTCTATTTTAAATGTGGTAATATCTTTCTTATCTTTGCCTTTTTTTTATCTTTGGGTATTTATAGTACAGCAGTGTTGGTAGAAGAATTTGATTGAAATAGAATGTGAGATTAAAAAAAACACTCATTTGTATTTTATAACTGCAACAAACATAATCTATAATTCGTCATCACTCTAAGAGCATTAGCATATGGAAATTTCTATTCTAGAGGCTGTTCCAGTTAACCATATTTTTTACATGAAAAAAAAAAAGATACAGAATTACATCAAGAATTTACACACAGCACCATGAGGGAAGATGTCATCATTTTTTTTTAATATACAACATAGATTTTACAACTTTAGTATAATCTACTTTAGTATAATTGTTTCTTGTAAACCGATATGATATGATTGGTATCATGAATGTCGGTATAAAAAAAGCACTAACTAACTAACTAACTAACTAACTAACTAACTAACTAACTAACTAAATAAATAAATCTAAGTGTCGACCTTTAAAATCATTCCATAAAAACAGAAAGAAGAGCCAGCAGGACTTCATCTTCCCTTACCAAGAGAATTGCAGTGCATCTCGGTTTTGGTTAGTGCTCGCACTTGACAGTGGAAAGATGAATCCATTGCTGCAATGTGTTCCACGTTCCTTGCAAACAGGTCATTAATTATATGGGAAATAATAATCTTCAGACACAAGTCTCCAGGCCAGATCCCAGGTTACAACGTCAAAAGAGATGACAGGAATACAGCATGGGAAGAGCAATAATGAAAGCAGAATGACCCGCACAGTTTTGCTTTGATTATTCCAGTAAGTTCTGCAAGGTAAAAACGACCAGCGGGGTTTGCTGAAATGCGGGTAAGGCTGATTATCTCTCCATAATGGCCAATATTTCATTTTGTTCACAGACTTTCATTTCCTCTATCTGCGATATAATGTAAATGTCCAAGGGGGGAAAAAAAGAGCCAAAAATGTTCAGTCATATTGTTGCTTCCATATGGTCTTCTATTTTCCTATCTTGGGAGATAGTAGATGCTCAAACTAAGCAAAACCAAGAGAAAATACAGCTTTTTAGGTGAGTTCCTTTAGATTTAAAGATGGGAAAATGAGCATTTATCAATCTGAGCCCCGAATTTAAACTAATACTATGAACTAGAACCAATTTAATGCCTATTTTTTACAATATGGGCCATGATTCTGTTTTTTACAACCGCTATTGAGGGTATGGAGGCATAACAACCCTGAATCAGGTACATGATACATGATAGCACATATTTAAAAGGCATGGGGGTAACCTGCAGGGATCGTCAGTTACTACTCATAACAGAAGACCTGGGAGGTAACCTTCATAGAACAGCAGTTACTACCCGTAACAGAAGGCATGGGAGTAATCTGCATGGAGTGGCAGTAATTACCCATAACCGAAGGCTTGGGGGTAACCTGCAAGGAGTGGCAGTTACTATTCATAATAGAAGGCATAGGGGTGATCTGTAAATAAGGGGCAGTTACTACTCATAACGGCATGGGGCAACCTGCGTGGAACGGCACTTACTACTCATAACAGGAGGAATAGACTAAGTAATCTACACAGAGAGGCAGTTACTACCCTTAAAAAGGAAAGCTTCCTGGGCAGACCAGATAGACCACGTGGGCCTTTTTCTGATAATATTTACCATGTTGCTATATAAGCAAGGCAGGCTGCTAAAGGTATAAATTGTTTATTGTTAAGTGGCGAGGAACCGTATTCTCTTTTAACCAAGACAGTGGAATACAAAAAGACTGTCCTGGAGAAGGAGAGTCTGGTGGCACTTTATAGTCTGGGGTGGCCAACTCTAGTCCTTGGGAGACACAAACAGGCCAGGTTTTCAGGATATCCACAAGGAATATGCTTGAGACAGGTTTGCATGCGCTCCCTTCATTGCATACAAATCTTTCTGATGCATATTCATTGTGGATATCCTGAAATGTTGCCCTGTTTGTGGCTCTCGAGGACCGGAGTTGGCCACCCCTGTTATAGACTAACCAATTTACCGAGATATGAGCTTTTGAGGACAAGAGTTGAATCCATCAAGAGAAATATCTTGCAGGCTGTCACATTCTGTGACTGGCAGCTAGAATGTATCCTTAGCTATGTGGCTATGATAACTGGACAGACTGAATAGGCCAGATGGGTTTTTTTTTCTGCAGTCATTTACTATGTTGTTATAATATTTATGCTGTATTCCGAATAACTGATAGCTAGATTTTTTTTATATTAGATAATCAGACATAAATTCATTATTGCCAGTTTTTCACCTGCTGTACAGAACATATTCTGTAGAAATGGCCAGAAAGTATAACTAAGAGGGAAAAAGAATTAACATAATTATAAGGAAAACAGTTTTGCACAAGAATTGATTTGATTCTGACCTCTCCAGTTGACTAAAAGAATTTCAGTATCACTTTTCATGATTGTAAACATAATTTAGATGGACTATTGGCTAGAACAGTGGTTCCCATACCTGTCCGGTGGGACCCCCAGCCAGTCAGATTTTCAGGATATCCACAATGAATATGCATGAGTGAGATTTGCATAGCATGGAGGCAGTGCATGCACATTCGTTTCATTCATATTCATTGTGGATATCCTGAAAACCCGATTTGCTGGGGGTCCCCCAGGATAGGTTTGGGAACCAGTGGACTAGAACCATATCTTTACATATAAATATTTATGTAAGGACCTAAAAGCATCCTTCCCAGGTATGTGTCTCTCTCGGTGAGGACATGTCGATAATAGTGGGAGCAGGAAGCAAACTAAACCATTGTCTTCTAGTGAATTCTCCCATTGGGCGGTAGTGTTTTAATATGTCCATCCCTAGAAAGAGTGCTACAGTTTAAAGGAGAAATGGTTTGCAGTTGCAAGAGAGAGGAGATGTTTCCTTTTTTCTTGCTGGCTTGCAATGGTTTACAGAGTAGCACCGCAGTCCGAGACTGTTCCTGAAAGACACGGTAGGACGCTTTCCTTTGAATATTTTTGGGAGTGGAAGAATTTCCTCTTATCCAAAGGTAAAATAGCTCATCCCTCCCTAAGTTGGTCTCCTTAGGGTGGAGGGGAAACTCTGTGTGAGGTTTTTGGTGTCATCAAGGAATCCACAGCAGTCTTGCTGCCTCCTATTCTGGAAGAAGGAGGAAATATTTATCAACTGCTCTGGGATGCCAACCTGACACTGAAGCCACAAGGAAAGTAAGGAGAAACACAGAAACAGAGAAATGTGCTAGGAGGAAAAAAAAGACTCAAGGCCTATCTAATCTACCCAACTGGTACCAACAAGAAGGAGGGAGAGGAGATTCAGTAGATTCAATTGAAGGAATAGAGAGTTTCAAATAAATGGAGGGCTCCTCGGAGACATTCCCAAGGAGCTCAGGTTGCTGGGAAAATAAACAGAGTGATTTGCTGAGAGTGTGTTCTCAAGAATACAGTGCATCACTTCTCCATGTGGTATGTCAAATTATCACAATCCAAGAGGTTTTGCATCAGTAAACTTTATTTTAATTGGAACATCCAAACTGGTATGGATGTTTTGAATGAGCATCAACCATTTCTGGTCCTTTAATGTCCTTTGCTTGCCTCTGCTCATCAAACTGAACAAAGTTATGTCCATTCTCAGCAGCTCCTGAAGTTGAACCCCTCTTGCCAGTAGGGACATGGGAGTAGGGTTTCATTCAGATATCTGCTGCGAAAAAAATTTGTGGTATCCAAAAGTGAATCACAACAGGGAAGTAAGGAACTTTATGATAAATAACAAAGAAATGTTGTCACTAATCTGGAAATTTTTGATTTTATTTTGACAATTAATAATAGTAATAATAATGAGCACCTTGTCCAACATTTTCTGTTCATAATGTGCTGCTGGTTTTACTCCAGTTCCAGTCAATAAAATCTAGCTGCCAGGAATGCCCTTTGCAGTCAGTTGCTATGGCGTAAGCCCACGGGAGTAATCAAAACTGTGCCATTAAATTCAGTACGCTCTTGTTTCAAATCAAATGCCTCTGTGAAAATGCTTTATTTCTTTCCTAATGTTTATTTAATATCCCGTTATGTATCTTCTTTTTCATGCACTCTCTGATTGTTTTACCTCTATGCCTATAAGTGACTATACAGATCAGGGATTTATGTTGTTCATACAAATGGCAGCCGCATGTGCTGAACTGCAATGACAGTGCATATAGATTCCTTATTTATTTTTTAATTCTAACCCATCACTTCACTACTGACAGTGTGACAGGTCCCATTCTTTCCTTCATTTCTAAAAACACTCTTGGTAGAATTCAGTCAGTGAAGAGTTAGAACAAATGGCTGGAACTATTATTGCATGAGCTCATTTTAAGCAAAAAAGAGTAAGAAATGAGAAAATGATGGCCAACAAAAACTGCAAGATTCAGCTAGTCTGCCTGTTCCAGAGTCTACCCAATCTCAGGCTATACTCTTACTTCATCACATCAAAGGATCTTCTGTCGGATCGAGGCCCCAGCATCTGGACCTAGTCTTTGGGCCAGGCTGTGGCATCAGGCCTGGGTCTGGGCTCTGGCCTAGGCTGAGGCCCAGGCATTGGGCCTGAATCTGGATTCTGGCCCAGGCCGAGACCTAGGTCCCAGCATCAGGCCTGGATCTGGGCTGAGGCTCCTGCATCAGGACCTGGCCTCTCGGTAGGGCCTTGGCATCAGGCCTGGGTCTGGGCTCCAGCTCAGGCCCAGGCATCAGGACTTTGCCTCTGGACCAGGTTCCAGTTTGAGCCTGAGACCAAGTCAAGGCTCCGGCACCTGGAGTCAGCCTCTACACAGGCCGCAGCATCAGGCCTGGGTCCAGGCTCTAGCCTAGGCCGAGGACGAGGTTGGGGGATGTACCATGGCCTAAGCCTACGCAAGGTCGAGGCTTCAGCCTAAGATTAGGCTTCACTGGGGGGATATTGGTTCCGACATTTTTACTGGTGGGTAGGAAGCTCCAGGAGGCTGTATTTTTGGGATTTTTTAAACCTTTTTTTTTAAATGTTTGATTTGTTTTTTTTACACAAATGAAATACATCAAACATTCCATGAACTGAAATTCATGGAAACAAACCTCCCAAAAACGAACTGAAAAATGAAAATGAAAACTAATTTTTCCCTGCATATTCCTAAACCCCCCCAAATCTAGTCTTTTGAATCAAACACATTCAGCAACTTATTTATTTAAAACTCTTATATTCCACATATTCCACAGTTCATAGTGGAGTACAAACGTCTTCTGGAATATCCCCAAATCCTCAATTCTCTTCACCCTAGCTTTTAAGTAAAAGCCAAGGCAAAAAGAAAACTGAACCCAGCCCTTCCAGATACTGGAGGTTTCCCTTCTGTCAGGAACTGGTCAGAATCCCAGAAATCCAAAAGTAGCAAAAATCTCCAAGATCTACTTCCTAGGTCACCTCTACTGCAAAACAAATAAAACCTCTCTCATCCTGATCAATCCACCTGGGGAATGGCAAAGACCCCAATCACATGTTCTGGGGAATTTTTATAATCGCCAGATACTTCCCACATTCTGGTTGCACTTTCTCTTGATCACCTCAGACCTGTCTATATATTCTTTCACAGAGATGGCCTCCAGAATTGGAACTAAAAAATCCAAGATATAGCTAGGCATAATCACCTTCCTTTTTTTCTTCTTGCTAAGCCTTTCCCTATGCACCCGAACATCCCTCTAGTTCTGTCTACTGCTTTAATTCCCTGTTTCACTATTTTAAGATGTTTCTCCTTGGTAAAAGTACTCACTGTCTTTGCACCGATTTTCAAAGGAAAAATGAGGGCATAATTCTACTTTGAAAATTGCCCCACAAATTAATCAAAGATATTTAAAAATGTTTAAAATCATGAGAGGTCTAGAACGGGTAGATGTGAATCAGTTATTTACTCTTTCGGATAGTAGAAAGACTAGGGGGCACTCCATGAAGTTAGCATGGGGCACATTTAAAACGAATCGGAGAACATTCTTTTTTACTCAACGCACAATTAAACTCTGGAATTTGTTGCCAGAGGATGTGGTTAGTGCAGTTAGTATAGCTGTGTTTAAAAAAGGATTGGATAAGTTCTTGGAGGAGAAGTCCATTACCTGCTATTAAGTTCACTTAGAGAATAGCCACTGCCATTAGCAATGGTTACATGGAATAGACTTAGTTTTTGGGTACTTGCCAGGTTCTTATGGCCTGGATTGGCCACTGTTGGAAACAGGATGCTGGGCTTGATGGACCCTTGGTCTGACCCAGTATGGCATGTTCTTATGTTCTTATGTTCTTATTTGCATTTCCCTTTTCTAAGGCTAATTTTTCCAACCCAAACCACATTGGGCCTCATTTACAAAGCATTTATCCCATAGACACAGCATGGGAGAAAAGACTTAGTAAATCAGGCCCATACTATGTGTGTAATTTTACTCACGTGCATGGTAAACAGGTGGGTAACCTCCCGAAATTGCTTTGTAAATTGCCCATTTGGGGTGAATTTTCAAAGCTATTATTGCACATAAAACATGGACTTGCGCATAACTCAGTTTTGTGCCTAATTTCACATGCACACGTTTATGCACACAAAAAACATAAACAGAGGGGAAAAGGAGAGCCACGAGTCAGCTGGTTCCGATTTTCAAGATGGCAGTGGAAGTGTAGGAATGGGTGGGGATCCCTCCTGCTCCTTCAATAATGAGATAAGCTAGGAGGAGTCTGGAGGGTGGAGGCTATCCCAAGGAGAAGGGCTACAAGGAAATAGGACTTGAAAAGGGCACCTTTTTGACATTTACAGGATGAGTTGGGTGGAAGCAGTTCATGGACCACTAGAGGCATTTTTTCTAGGGTAGAGGGAATTTTTAACTAACACTTATGGCACTTTGATCTGTCATCCTCGAGATGGAGGGCCACCAGTGTGCATTGCTGCGGTTAAGCTTGCAGGGATTTCCTGGTCGAGGCAATGTGACTAAAAGAATTACCACAAAATTCGCTAAACTGAGGCTTTAGTGAATCCTGTGGTAATTTATTTGCAGTAAAATGACACAATAATGTGTCATTTTAATGCAGTATAGTAAGTAGGACATTAAATTATTGGAAAATTATTTGTATTTCATTGCTTCTTGTCACACAGAAAAGTTCAAATGTTTCCCCAAACATTTGTTCAGGAAACATAAGAACATAAGAAATTGCCATGCTGGGTCAGACCAAGGGTCCATCAAGCCCAGCATCCTGTTTCCAACAGAGGCCAAACCAGGCCTCAAGAACCTGGCAAGTACCCAAATACCAAGAAGATCCCATGCTACTGATGCCAGTAATAGCAGAGGTCATTCCCTAAGTCAACTTGATTAATGGTAGGTAAAGGACTTCTCCTCCAAGAACTTATCCTAACCTTTTTTAAACCCAGCCACACTAAGGGGCAGATTTTAAAAGCCCTAGGTTTTGTAAATCCAGCTGGATTTACGCGCATAGGGGGGTTAGGCACTCTGGGCCTATTTTCAAAAGGCCCGGCAGTGCGCATAAAGCCCCGGGGCTTGAAAAAATGGGCGGGTAGGTCTGGGGGCATGGCCAGAAGCCTCTGCAGGACCGCTGGGCCGGCGCGCGCATGGGGGGTTTCTTTAGGGCTGGGGGGCGGGACAGGTAGGGGAAGGGAGGGGAAGGTGGGGGGGGGGGGAAGGAAAGTTCCCTCCAATGCAGTTCCAACTTCGGAGCGGCCTCGGAGGGAACGGGGAAAGCCAGCTGGTCTCCCCGAGGGCTCGGCGCGTGCAAGTTGCACTAGTGTGCATCCCCTTGCACACGCCGACCCCTGATTTTATGACATGCGCACAGCTGTGCGTGCATGTTATAAAATCGGGCGTACATTTGTGCGCACTGGTTAGCGTGCACAAATATAGGCTGCGCACATACGGCCAGATTTTAAAAGGGTTACGCCCATAAGTTATGCGCGTAACCCTTTTAAAACCCCCTTGCGCGCGCCGAGCCTATTTTGCATAGGCTCGGTGGTGCGTGCAAGCCCCGGGATGCGCGTAAGTCCTGGTGCTTTGCAAGGGGGGCGTGTCGGAGGCGTGTCCCGGGCGTGACGGGTGGGTGGCGCGATTTTCAGGGTGTTCCAGTGGGCGTGTCGGGGGTGTGGCACCGGCCTGGGGGCGTGGTCGAGGCCTCCAGACCAGGCCCCGGGTCAGGTGATGGCGCGCCAGCAGCCCACTGGCGCACAGAGTTATGCCTGCCTCCGGCTGGCGTAACTTTGCCAATAAAGGTAGGGGGAAGGGTTAGATAGGGCCGGGGGGATGGGTAAGGGAGTGGGGGGTAGAGGGAACAGGCAGCACGCGCAGGGCTCAGCACCCCCTTGCGTGCACCGACCCCAGATTTTATAAGATACGCGTGGCTACGCGCATATCTTATAAAATCCGGCGTACTTTTGTTTGCTCCTGGTGCGTGAACAAAAGTAAGTAAATCTACCCCATAGGTTTTAAAATCTGCCCCAATTTGCACTAACCACATCCTCTGGCAACAAATTTCAGAGGTTAATTGTGTGTTGAATGAAAAATAATTTTCTCCGATTAGTCTTAAATTTGCTACTTGATGACTTCATGGATTGTCCCCTAGTCCTTCTATTACCCGAAAGTATAAATAATTGATTTACATCTACTCATTCAAGACCTCTCATGATTTTAAAGACCTCTATCATATCCCCCCTCAGCTGTCTCTTCTCCAAGCTGATAAGAATAGTTTTGCTAATTGTCTGAGTTTTTAAGGATAGGAATTGGTTTCTCTGATCGGTTAGACCATAAAAAAATGGCAAGGATAAAGTTACAAAAGTCTATCCTTACCATTGCTGGCCTTACTGATGGACTAGACAGAGCTGTGATTTTGGAGCCACTTGAAGAGAGGGACATTTGATGTCATCACTGTGCTGGGGTCATCTCTATAAAACGTGGCACCCTGCAATGTGCCGCCGCAGATGCACAGCTGAAGCCATGTTCTAAAGGGGCATGCCCCTAGGAGCAGATTCATCATCTTCTTTGAACTGTGAGCAACCAGCTATTTGGGTTAGGTTTCTATGATGAGGAAGAAAAGGAAGTGTATTGTGCAGTCCAGCCCACCTGGGTCTGCCCTCCCCTCTCCCATGGTTTCCCAACACTCAATAAAGGCTTTTATGACCCTACTGAATCAGAGTAATAAAAATGCAGGACAGTTGGGACTTAGAGGGCTTCACTCTGTCCATAATGAGACCTTGGTTTCTCTCAGCCTTAGATCCCCTTCTCCCCATTAGCCAAGAGGTGACATAGCTGCAGGCTGGGGAGATTATGGTCCCAAATGTGCAAACTACCCCACCCGGCACATGGGATATGCCAACGGATAAGACTTTAATGGGGGGTGTATAAAGACATCCAGTCCTGATGTTTCATCAAAGGTCTCTGTTGCCATCCGTATAAAACCTGCACTGATCACTCTTGAGACACTGAGGACAGCAATAGTGGGTCTTGAATGCTCTTTAATTACTAAAATTGATAATGCTTTATCTTCTGTGAGCAATTTATCTAGTCAGGTATCTTCTCATGGTTTTAAATGGAGTGATCATGCTTCGAGGATTGAAAAGTTGGTGGAACAGAAAAAGGAGATTAAAAATTGCAATATTGCCTTAATTCAGCATAAGGAAATTACAAATCATAAGATGGAGAACTGTGAAAATTATATGAGGCGACTGAACTTCAGGTTTATAATTTACTCAAATCTCCAATGATTGTCCCTTTGGAACTAGTGAAAAAATTGTATTAAGATATTTTGCAAGTGCCAGCTAAGTCTTTTCCCCCATCTCTAAGCTTTATTATCTTCACACGAGTGGTTCAGAATCTGTTGATATGGTTGGAGGAGAGGGGGCCCAGTCAGCTGATTTTGATTTGCTTCATTTTTTTGCAGGGTTCCAAAGTTGAAGCTAGAGCCACCTTATTGGTGATTTTCATCTTGGAGCATGATAAGGAATGGACATTGAAAACATTTTTTCCATTCCATTCTCAGGTCATAAAGTGGCTATTTTTTAGATGAAGCCAGATTAATAAAATATAGAAGGAAAGCTTTTTTTTATTGCTTATAGAGAGAGTTATTACCCTGAGATTTAGTTTTATGTTAAGGTTTCCTTGTGTTTATTAAAATCTGGAAATGTTAGGTTTATATTCTATGGCCCTAAATACATGAAGGTATTTCTGCATGCTAGAGTTTCACTTCCCTCTTTGTTTCTGCTCACTCACCTTCAGGATGTCATGGGATATATGACTCTGTAACTGAATGTTTTTTTTCTATTTAATCTCCTCCACTTCCTCTATATTGAGGATTAATTTTTCAAATTAATTTTTCGTATTATGTTATGATTTTTTTTTCTTTGCATTACTGTAGTCAAGTATTTTTGATGATGTAATTGAAAACTAATAAAGAGTTAAGTAAAATTTGATTAAAAATGTGTTTCATACAGCATAAAAAATATTGTATCATGTTGCACTGAATTTTTGCAAGTAGGTTATATTCCTTGAATGATCTTTAAAAGCATTTAATAATGGCCACAGTTTACACTTTAGCTTTCATAGCAAGAGTTAAAAGCTGTTAACAATTAAAAAAAAAAAAGTAAAGTTTACTGTTTATTTTTTTTTTCTTACTGAAGGTATAATACTTTCTGGTATAAAACATAAGAATTTGATGTTAGATATCAAAGGTTAGTAAAATGGAAGATTTCACAATAGGAAATGACAGAGGATAAAGTCTAAATGATCCATCCAGTCGAGATTCTTTTTCCACTTGTGGTAGATGGAGTATATAAATTCCCATTTTCAACCCTAGGTTCAGATTAAATTTAGAGAAGTATGAGCTACTGTGCATCAGTAGAAGAGGCAGAGAACTTGTAATATACCCATCAATTAAGAATATCATATTGTCCGGTGTAATAATCATGCTTTTTGTTTCAGTGATTGCAACTTAAACACTGGTACAACCTATCTATTGTCACATTCATTCTCTTTCTCTCTCTCTCGCTGGCAACCGCATTGCCATTGCAGAGCGCCTACCTTACTGTGCCCACATACGCTGACTTTCTAAGCAATCTTTCTAAGCCATCGCTATTACACAACACTATCTTGCAAGGCTTTGTTACAGTGCCAAAATGAGCAGTAAACTCAACCCTCCATCAGAGCACCTGCTCCTTGCGAGAGCCAGTAACATTCTCACAACCAGCAGTTTCCATCTACCGGTTCCTTCGAGAGAGACAACAATTAACACACAACACTATAGTGATGGCACAGATGTGACTTCTACAAAGTTGCGACTTATACAAAGGTGCGACTTATCTACCAATTTTTAAATTACAAGAGCAGAATATAGAGGAGTGCAACTTATACACCGGTGTGACATACACTGGAAAATACGATATTACTCTGATATCACCTGGGATGGCTAAGAGTTTAGGTGTTCTTTTGGTTGCAGCGTTATCCATGGAGCACCAGATATCTTCCATAGCTCAGCTCTACAATCCCTACCACTACCTCAGAGATCCCCCTGTGCTTGTCCAATGCTTTCTTGAATTCAAAAGCTGTCCTTGTGCCCACCACCTTCACTGGAAGGCTGTTCCATGCATCTATCATCCTTTCAATAAAGAAATGTTTCCTTAGATTACACCTGAGTCTTTCTCCTTTCACCCATATTCCATGACCCCTCCTTCCAAAGCCATATTTTGGTTGAGAGGCCCACCTCTTATGCATTGATACCTTGGAGGTATTTAAATGTTTCTATCATATCTCTCCTTTCCTGCCTTTCCTCTAGGGTATATATATATTTAGATCTTTAAGTCTATTCCCATATGTTGTATAATCAAGACAACTAACCATTTTAGTAGCCACCCTCTGGACCAACTCCATTCAATTTATATCCTTTTGAAGGTGCGGTCTCCAGAGCTATACACAGTATTTTAAATGAGGTCTTATCAGGGACTTATACAGGGGCAATATTATTTCCTTTTTCTGCCAACTATTCCTCTCCCTATACACTCAAGCATCTTTCTAGATTTTGTCATTGCCTTATATCCACCTATTTGACCACCTTACCATCATAGGATGTGATCACTTGCAGATCCCACTCTTTTTTCTTGCATAGAATTTCACATTCTATACTGTATTGGTCCCTTGGGATTTTGCACCCCGGGTGCATGGCTGTGAATTTTTAACACTAAATCTTAGTTGCCAGGTTCTTGCTCATTCCTCAAGTTTTGCTAAATCCCTCCTTATGTTTTCCCCCAGCTTCCAAGGTGCTTACC